>NC_066584.1:55954327-57154327 GCF_024323335.1 Lathyrus oleraceus
CACGCTCAAAAGAAAAGAATAAGGTTGCCAGATAACTGTTCAAAAGAATGCACACACACTGGAATAAACAGGCGGGAGAGGATGGAGGAAGAGGACTCGGCAGGATATCGCATCCTGGGCCTACGTAGTTTGTCATACACAAACATCAGAGTCGACGTAGTTCGGGGAAATGGGAAACGGGCTCGCTAGGATATCGCATCCTATGCCTACGTATCTCATCTGGAATGAGAATCAGAGCTATCGTAGTTCGGCTAACGCACGCCAAAACAAAACACACACACAAGAAACTGACTGCCAATCGCTGGACTTACGTCAGACTCCACCCAAACAAGCAAACATGGAAACCGAATGCCAATCAATGGACTTACATCAGACTCCGAACCAACAAACACACACAGGAAACCAACTGCCAATCACTGGACTTATGTCGGACTCCAAACACACACAAAAGGGGTTAACCGGACGCTGAGTCGTCAAAAAGCAACAAAAATGTTGAACAAACAAGCTAACAGGGAGTCTGGTACTCGAGCCTGCTAGCTGTCAAGCAAACACACGCAAAAAAAAGAAAAAGGGTGCCCAGAGAGATCTCGTACAATCTCCTGCCTACGTACCTCATCTGGTATGAGGATCAGGGCCACATAGTTCCCCTTAACAGGGAAAGAACTTCTAACCTAACCAGAGACTGGGAAATGACAAACTAGAAGGGAGCCTGACTCGAGCCTAATAGTTATCATGCAATCCACAATGGTCCTAGGTTGAGGTTTCTATCTAACTTGCACAGGCAGCAAGCTATCTTAAACAGCACAGTCAAATACATACAAGCACAAAAGCAAGCACACACACTATATGCATACAATTGGGCTCATACAAGGTTAGGCTGTGAAACACAAGCCAACTGGAATCGGGTGTAGTTAGCTCTTAACCCTAACATTTAGAGTTAGGGTGAAGCAGATGAAATGGGAAGTGAGGGTAAGACCTCACAGCTCTTATCCCTGGCCTGGGAGAGCTTGACTCAAAATAGATTGTGTGGGAGTTCAGAATGTAGGAACTCTTCTCCACAAGTGACTGACACAACATGATCTTGGGTTATTATCCACAATGCATCAACACAAGGTGTGTGAGCAAAGTGTATGACACACTGAGTAGTAGGAGATGGATTACACATCTCTTCTATCTGCCAATTGCCTCATAAGAGGACTTTTCCTGCTTGGCACAAATTTAAACATTCACAAGCATTGCCTCTTAAGGAGGGCTTCAGACAGGTGCCTGCCCCCATAACAGGACAGGTCTTCCAGACTACATGAAGTCAAAGGAGTTATACCTCAGTGGTTAAGCAACCAAGCAAAGCAAGTTCAAAAGAACTCAAAGCAACTTAGGTACCTGAAAAAATCTAAACCAATCAGTTTACAAGTCAAACAAACAGACAGACAACAGTCAATCACACAATCAGACAGATAAGGCATTAGGCAACAATGTGCAAGCCACAAGTCAATAGGCACAACACAAATAACTTGGCATCATCCTACAAAACAACATAAGGTTAGCCAACATCAATCAACTAATCAATCCAAATGAGTGAACCACTTCAACCATGGTAATGTGCTTCTTAACCTGAAATCCACAATCCAAACAGTGAGTCCAAACCACTAGGTCAAATCCTAGGGTCAAAAGTAGGTCAAACATTCAAAACAGAACATGAAATTTAACATGAGTCAACCTTATCCAATCAAGAACACAACTCAAAAGGTCCCATATCAATATCATTAACCAAAAGCATTTCATGAACCAAACATGGCAAGGTATGCAAATTGTGACCACATTGTGACATCAGAAGCAATAAATGCACATTAAATCAAAAATGATTCAAATAATCTTGGCCAAATTCATGAGTAAACAGGACATGCAACATGATCATCACACAAAAAATTAGAAGCATTAGACATCATTAGGCATGGCAATCACATAGCATAAGTCAAGACAAGCATAACAAGCACATGTGTGACATAAATTGTCACACCAAGTTAACATAGGCATAAAACAGAAATGGTAATTGGTAAAAACCTCAAACCAAAGCCAAAACAACACTCAACATGTCTAGAAATAGTGTGCAAAAATTCAGAAGCATTGGATAAGTCACAAGCATTTTGTGGTCAAATGAAGTTCAAGGCAATTTTAAAGCTCAAATGTGATCAACCAGAATGAAAAATCTCAATTAAATCAGAAGTGATCCAAAAAATTCCAACAAAATTCATGCACATTCACAACATTCATAACATGCATCACACAAAAAATCAGGAGCATAGGATATCATTTGGCATGGTAAACACATCATTCAAGTTGAACATCACAAGGTGTGACACAAATTGTCACACCAACTTAGCACATTCATAAAACAGAAATGATAAATGGTAAAAATACCAAATCAACACCAAAATGTCAAGCAATGAGTCTAGTTACAGCATGCAAAATTTTAGAATCATTGGATCAAAGACCAGCATTTCACAAATGTATAAGCATGGCAAGGTATCAATAGGACACATGATCAAATACCCTAGCATAAAACAAAATCCAGCCAAGCACAATTTTGGAAACAATTATCAAAAAATAATAGACAGAGCAAGGAGCAAGTAGAAAAAAATTGGGATTAAATTGATGCATTTTTCTATTTTTTATGATTTTATGAAGTTGGAGAAAAAATAAAAAAAACATGTGAAGCAAGCATATGAAATAGGAGGGAAAACATGAAAACAAATAATATTTGAACATATTGGTGCAGCTGGGAATCGAAATCAGGTTAACATTCAAACTTGGAGCGCGCCAAGGTGCAACGCACTGTTTCACTAAACCTAGGTGGCAGTCAAAGCGCATGGTCAACACAAGGGACCAATCAGAGCGCTGCATGGCAAATGAATCAACCAATCAGATCTAAGCCCTAACAAACACATGCTGCAACGGAATTTCGTGGCAAATGAGATCAAAACCGTGGCCAAAGGACTGTATCATCTTCTTCAACGCGCCACACATGAACAGTGGATATTCATCAATCATCAAGAACAAAAATCCCAGAAATCATGATTAAGGACATCATCACGTTGCATATCTCATGTAGATCACAAATCAATTAACAACTAAGCCTAAATCATCATGTTAAGATCAAATCGAGCAAATCAAGTTTCATACATGAAAATTCAACTTAACCTAACTCAGTCAATATTGCATGGAATTTCATGGTTCAAAGCTCAGAATAACCAGCAAACTTAGATCTGCAACAGTAGCATAATAAATTTGAAAATTAAGAGAATCAATTTGATAACCTCTTGAAGAGCAGAAATGGAATATGTGTTGTTCAGGCTTGGTGATGCTCCGAAAGTCTTCTAGAATGCTTGTACAGGTGATTGGAAGAAAGATTGAAGCTCAATTGTGCTTGCATTCAACAGAATTTTGATTTGCCATTAATGCTCCAAGCTTTGATTCTGAACCAAACAGTCACGATTTGCTTTGATTTCACGTGCAAACTTGCTCAATAACACTTCAAGATGAAGAACCAAGCAATGGAAATGGATCTTGTGAAGAAATTGCAAGAAATTTTTGAGAGAAAATTTTGAGTGTTTTGATCTAGATCTGAAATTGTGATTGTTAATCTGAAAAACAGTTAGGGTTTTTGTTATATACCTCCTACTAATCACTCCTTAATCATGCTTAAGCCATTTGGTAATTGGAATTAGCAAAATGAGGTGTAAGTGCAAAAATGGGATTTTCACCCTATGCATGAAATGCATGGTGAACAGTGCACGAAATTGCTTTCAAATTCACTTAAAATTTTGTTTTGGAGCCAATGGTGGTGGGAAAAAGATCAAGCCATGCACCAATTTTAAATTTCAAGTTTTCCCTCCAAAAATCCAAGGAATTATCAAATGATCATGTGAACATAATTCATGTAATGCAATGTAGGATTTGGAAACTAGAGGTTAAGAGAAGAAAAATGCCAAAAGAGCCATCCAATTTGGAGCTTTGGTTGAGAAGTTATGTCCATTTGAAGTTCAAGTACACTTTTCCATGATTTGATCATATCTCTTCAACCACACATGAGAAATTGATGATCTTGGACGTTTTGGAAATGGGAGAGAAATATCTACAACTTTCATGTTCAACAAAATTTCATTTGAAGCTTTTTTGATGATGTAATTTGAAGTTGAAGTTAGGTTAAAACCTTTCCATTTTTGGCAAGTTTGAATTATAGGTCACTTTCTATTTTTGGAAAGTTTTGACCTGACTTTAAATTCTTCAATGTTGGTGTTTGAAATGTCAAATGAGACTTGTTTGAACATGAATGAAGTATTTCTAGCCACTTCCCACCTCCAAATCCACAGTTGACTTGGCAGTTGACTTTTATGGTTGACAGATGACTTGAACATACACTGATGATTCTGAGCCCCAACCACTTGATGAAATGGCACAAAAATGAAACCCTAGCTTATACAAGCTCAATAAAATCACATGATGATCTCCATCTCATTAAAGACCTCATCTCCTTGCAGAACCCTGACTGGTAGAATGCAACTGATTAGGGTTCACTAGAGGTCAAAACCCTAATCCCCAGGAACATGATCAGGCACAATGAATCATGATGATGATGAAACCATGATGATGGTGATATACTCTGGCAAATAAGATAACACTCATCCTCCTTGAGGAACCAAAACCCTAATTGAAGCACAAACCTCAGATGATTAGTGATCCATTCATGAGACCCTCAGGCTTGCATCTCTTAACCTCTCCATCTTCTGAGAAAGACCTAGGAGGATGACCTGCTTATTTCACATGATATGCAAAGATGTAATGCCTAATGCCCTAAAAATGAGATGCAATATCCTAAGCTAGTCCCAAGAGAGGAGGGCAAATTTTGAGGTGTTACAAGGGTGACCAGACATCAACGGATGAACTGGGAAGACTCGACTAGACGTTAACGGACGAACGGGAGAAGCTCGACGTTTATCGACACCAACGGAGAAGGTGACCATACATCAACGGATGAACTGGGAAGACTCGACTAGACGTCAACGGACGAACGGGAGAAGCTCGACGTTTATCGACACCCACGGAGAGGTGACCAGACATCAACGGATGACCTGGGGAAAGAGATACAACTAGACGTCAATGGACGACTAGGAAAAACTCAACGTTTATCGATACCAACGGAGAGGTGATCAGACATCAACGGATGAATGGAAAGAGATACAATGTTTACCGACATCGAAAGATGATGCGTACAGAAGTGAAGCAAGACCAGACATTCCGATGACTGGGAGTAAGACTCGATGTTTACCGACACCGAAACAATGGTGTTTACCGACACTAAAAAAGGACGATCAGACATTTACCGATGACTGGAGTGAGACTCGATGTTTACCGACACCGAAACAATGGTGTTTACCGACACTAAAAAAGGACGATCAGACATTTACCGATGACTGGAGTGAGACTCGATGTTTACCGACACTGAAACAATGGTGCGTACCGACACCAATAAAAAGAACACACACGGGTGCTGACATGACACTTACTGGTATCACAGGGATGACATCTACATATGTCAAGGCAAGGCTAAACACTTGTTGGGGATCTCATTGGGGAGCTCACTGGGAAGAATCAACCTTGAGTGTTGTCTGTCAAGAGCGACTGTAGCAAATGTGTCGTACAGATGTTGAATAATGATTCGCCTCCGCCGGGGATATGGTCTGATTAGGTTTGGCACATGAATGCATATGTTTGAATTTCTATGGCGTAAAGCTCCATACTGAATGGAAATGCTACGCAATTTGAAGATGTAATGATTACTACATGCAAGATGCAAATGATGAAAACTCTTGCTGAGGAGCAAACGGATCACTCTGCTGAGCACACACTCCTGATTAGATTCTCCGACTCGGTGGGGAGATGCCCAGCTGGGGGTGCTTTGCTGATCTGATACTCTGGAGACGGCAGAGGAAACTAAGTCAACTCCGGGGAGACTCTGTCTGAGGAACACACCAACTTCTCAACCGTGCTGGCGAATAGCATTGCTGCTGGAGAAAGGATAAATCCCACCGGGGACGACTTCCATTGAATCCAATCCACTGAGGGACTCCGCTGGGGGAAACAATCAATGCTCACCTCTACTGGGGATAACTGCCAACCCACGAGCAGAATAAACTCTACTGGGGATAATCTTCACCGACCCTGATCCACTTGTGGAACTCTCTGGGGAAAACTATCAACACAAACCTCTGATGGGGAGATCTGCTAGGGAGAAACATTCACAACCCTGCTGGGGAAAGGCATCCACAACTCTGCTGAGGATTACAGTACTTCATACCCGACTGCTGGGGAATAAACTACTCACTGACACCTCCTCTGGGGATACAACAACCTTCCGACTCAGTGGGGCCTAACAGTCTTTAGACTAGCTGGGGACAGACCAACTCTCGGGCCTGTTGGGGAACTAAAAATCCTTAGACCTGTTGAAGATAGAATAGCCTTTGAACCTGCTACCCGACTGCTGGGAAATAACAGTTCTAACAGCTTTCAGACTTGCTTGGGGAAACGGCCACTCTCAAGCCTGCTGGGGAAACATCCTCAACCCTTAGGAACAATCTACTCACCGACACTTCCACTGGGGATATGGCAACCTTCAGGCTCGCTGAGGAGACACCGATCTCGAAGTTGCTAGGGAAATAACACCCTCAAACCCACTGGGGAGATACGGCCTATTTGACATGGAACGCCCATCGATTCGTCGAACACTGGCATTCATCATCCAACCACAGTGTCCACTTTCCCCCTTTTGAGGACTCCCAGACTCGTCCGGTCTTTTCTGATCCATCACCCAGTATTCTCGTCTTTTCTTTGCTTCGAGACAATTGATCTCCTCGGATCTGGGCAAACTCTCCAATCTTCAGACTTTGAAGAGTCTTCTTGATTACCCTCTAGGATCGTCATCGCAATTCTTTCATCTCTTCACCGTTCTTCTATCCCTTGCCCCTGATTGGACTCTGCAGGGATCTTTTGTCAAAATGTTACCCATCACCAACTGCAAGTGAATGAAGATATCTAACAGCACCTGCACAAGAGATCGTTAGATAAAAGCGTGCCCCAGGCGTGCCAACATTTCAACGCCTAGGTCACTCAAACTTCCGAATAAGATTTCCAAATTTCAATCTTATAAGCATGCATCGGAAGGGACCTCTATGTTTCAAAATGCAAATATTCTTATCAAAAATAAATGGATGTTTTCGCAATCAAAGCGGTAATGAAGACAAAAACAAAATTATTTGACTGAACATGCATTTATTGACTGAAACAAAAAGGAAAGGTGGCTCAGAATCTGAGCAACACACAGGAAGCAATCCCTGGAAAGAGGTGATTGCGCACGAAAGGAAAAATCTATCCTAATGGCAATGTGAAACCGTGATCTCATCGGGTTTCAACTCGGTTACACCCCATATGTCCTCAAGACTTTCCGCACTTTCTGTCTTCTGAACAAGATGCTTCCGATCGATCTCTGTCGGAGATTATCCATGATGTGTGCACCAAAATATCAACGATTATGCTGGACGCAGTTGTTCGTTTCAATCCCTCTTTTGCCTGGACCGCCCTTTCGGGTTTTCAGTCCACCGGGATACCCTTTTTTGCCCAAGCCGCCCTTGTGGGGTTTTCGACTTGCCGGGTGTACAATTTTTCTCTTTTATCCCTAACTTTTGCCCGAACCTTTTCTCTTTTTTTCTTTGGTTCGCCGGGATGCCCATTTTTTGCCTGGACTCTTCTATTCTTTTTGTCCAACGGCTCTCTTTTACGAAGTATTTTTTAACTGCGTCCGCATTCACAGGGGATGGAAAATCCTCACCCTCCATGGTCGTCAACAACAAGGCTCTGCCAGAGAACGCCTTCTTGACCACGAATGGGCATTCATAATTGTGTGTCCACTTGCCCCTACGATCGTTGAGGAGGAAGGATCCTTTTCAACAACGCGTCTCCCACATGATACGCACGAAGTTGCACTTTTCAGCCACAAGCACGTTTCCTTCACTGGGTACAACTGCTCATGACAAATAACTGCCAGCCCCTTTTTTTCAATCAGGCTCCCTTCATACCGGGTACTTACCCACTCAGCCTTTTCCAATTTCTCATCCATCAGGACTCTCCACAATGGGATCTAGACTTCAGTAGGTAATACCACTTCTATCCCATACACGAGCGAGTGCGGCGTTGCCCCAGTAGACGTACGCACCGAAGATCAATACCCAGGATACAAGCTTCGTACTCAGCCACCATTGCTGGTGTCTTCAACTGTCAGTCGGGCAGCAAGAGAAATGTGGGATCCCCTTTGGCGTAACCAAAGCAGCATTCACATTAACCCCATCAGACATCAGAATCCATTCGGATTCGGGGTCAGGCCCCTCCTCCGGGATCGGTTCCTCACAATCTTTCGATTTGAGCACCTCGAGATGTCCTCATCAGGGAACTCAAACGTCCTTGGTTGATAATCCTCAATGGGTTGCGGGGTGATGTAATCAGACAATACACTCCCCTTGATTGCTTTCTGAGAGGTATACTGAATATCGTATTCAGTCAACATCATTTGCCCTCTCGCCACCTGTCCAGTCGATGCTGACTTCTCAAGCGCATACTTAATCGGATCCATCTTGGACATCCACAATATGGTATGAACCAGCATACACTGTCTCAGTCGGCGAGCAGCCTATGCCAAAGTACAACAAGTTTTCTCGAGCAATGAATGTATTGTTTCACCGTCGGTAAACTTTTTGCTTAGGTAAATTGCATGCTCTTTTCGACCAGACTCGTCATGCTGACACAATACGCACCTCATAGACCCCTCGAGGGCTGTCAAGTACCAGATTAACAGTTGTTCCTTCCACAGGAGGCATCAGAATCAGAGGTTCCTGCAACTTATTCTTTTATCTTTCAATGCCCATTGGCAATCATTATCCACCTGACCGTTTGATCTTCTTTTTTTTTAACAGTTTGAATGGGTTCCCACGTGGCTGTCAGATGAGATATGAACCGTGAAATGCAATTCAATCTATCTAAGAAACCACGAACCTTCTTTTTCCGTTCTCGGTTCAGGCATTTCTTTTTTTTCTCTCCTTTTTTTTGTTAGCAGGATCAACCTCGATTCCTCTTTCATTCGCAATAAGCCTCAGCATTTTACCGGACAGCACTCCACAAGTGCACTGATTTGGACTCAACCTCAGTCTGAGTTGTCTCAACCGGTCGAACAACTTGCCCCGGCCTACCGGATGCCCCTCTTTTGCTTGGGACTTTGCTATCATGTCATCAACATAGGATTTGATTCCACGATGAATCATATCATGAAACAAAGTCACCCTGATACGTGGCACCGGCGTTCTGCTTCACTGGAGGATAGACTTCTCTCAATGGTAGCTTGTGCACAACAACATCGGTATCCGACCCTGGCATATCCTGATACGACCAGGCGAAGGTATCAACATGCTCTCTTAACAGTGCTACCATTCTGCTCTCAGCTCGCCTCTGAAGCGGCCCCACCTTTCACTTCCTTTCTGACCTCGGCGGTGCCTGGAATAACAATCTTGAATCGCTCCTCGTGCGATTGAATCATCCTCTCCTCTTGTCTTAACAACCTGGCTAATTCCAGCAGATCACAATCTTCTTCGCCTTATTCTTCGGTCATGATAGAGCGGATTGTCGAAGTCATGCAGAGGTGTAACTGAATTGTTATCGATGAGATCAGGAGGATAGTCACTTTTGAGGTCGGAACAAGGCAAATCAAAAGGAAAGAAAAATGAAAATAAACATTGCCATTTATTTTTTTAACTGCAAAAATAAATGAAAGACAGGGAACACCGCTTTTAATACAAAAACATCCATTTATTAATTATGTAAAATGTTGCAAAATGAAACACATGAGGTGGCCCTTACAATGGACCATTACGTTTTGGGCAAAACTTATGGCTTTCATGCAAACAGAATTGAAATACAGAAATACTACTCTTCATGATGAGTGACGGTGATGATCTTTGAGGCCTTCCAGTTCCCTGGTACGCACGATTTTATCCACGACTCAAGCTCGCGGTCACTGTCAATCTCTTCACCCACTGTACAGGCGTGACCTGGATCCAACATTCCGGCACTGACGAATGTGAACGGTTGACGACGTCCTCTGTTCTGTCCAGACGAGTCTTGATCTGGCTGATAGCCAACCCCGAACATATCCGCTTTCACCACAATGTCTATGATCTTTCCCCAGCCCAGGGCTTCTCCGTTCTTCACCACCTCCATGGCCTGTTTGTAAGAAGAAATGGACAGCTTCTTCTCTTTCTCAGCTAGAATGGCATCCTCTACCTTGACGGTTTCAACTGCCTGACTTGGTGTTTCGAATTTTTCACCGTCCATTTCTACTTCCATCATTCTCTGGATCGTTTCCCCCATCATTACACACCCATTTGTGGCGACGGCCGCACAACAGTTATCAACACTAGGGAATGCTCCACTCTTCATCAGATGTTTTGGGACCACAGACACTGAAGTTTTTAACTGATCCCCCTCAGTCACCTCTGTTCCTCTCTTGTCCTTTGACATCACCTTCGCCTCTACAGGACCATGCACCGGGTTAGCGTTAACATTCAGTATCGGTGCCAAACTGATGGCCTTAGAATCCACCATATCCTGGACGGCATGCTTAAAAGCTCTACAACCCTCAATGTTATGTCCTGGTGCCCCAGAATGGAACTCGCACTTGGCATTCTCATCGTAGTTTGCAGGCCTCTGATGCATCTCTACAGGTACCAAAATCCTTGTTCGAACTAACCCAAGATCCCTCAACCTCTTGAACAGAAGGGTATAAGTCACGGGTGGCTTATCAAACTGACGATCTGTCCCCTTCTTCACTTGGCCCTTAGCTTTCTGTGCTTTCTGTTGAGGTAGCGGTTGTTGCTGTGGTACCGATGGATTACCAACAGGAATGGTTACAGTGGCAGCATAAGGGTGGTAACGATCCTTACCGCGTTCTCTCTTGGCCTGCACATCACCTGATTCAATCTCCTTCTTGGGCTGACCATTGCCAGAGGGCTTCCTTATTACGGATGACGGAGCCTTTCCCTGAACTTTCTCTTTTATCATCCAGCTTTCAATCCTATCCAACCTCTCAGCCATTGCTTTCTGCCTCAAGGCGAGCCCTTGCACGACTTTGAACAACTCCCCCATCATCTCTTCCAATTCGAGAATGTCGGCGTTGGGTGGATCCATCAGCTTAGATGTCTGAACGGAAGAGCTATGCGCACTGGTTAGATACTGACACCTACAAAACAGAAAACAGGTTAATATGACTCACGCATGCAATGTCTATCCGTACTAGGAATATTCTGTCCTTTGATTCTGGCTTCCTTTAGACGGATAATAATTTGACAAGAACATTCTGTAACATCAGGATGTCTCTCGACCAGAATCTCAATCAAAAATGGACCCTGAGTATGGATAGACATGGTTAAATGCAGATGAATGCAAAATGGGAATGATGCAAATGCATGCATGCAGGCCACTGTGCCATCTTCCAAGTCATCTGAGGATCAACTGTACTGGACCGGTCTCTGAACTGATTACAATCATCTGAGGGCCCGAGTAACCATAAATCCAACTTGGGAAGTTCCGAAATAAACGGAACCGGGGAACATATCACTATCATCACAAGAGATCCACTGAACGAATGACCACCAGATCCTCTGAACAAGTATCTTCAAATTCAACCCGGGGATCCGAAATAAACGGAACCCGCTGATAGATATCACGGACAGAATTCCGGCGTCTCGGAAATAAGTACCCATAAGTCCAACTGAACCATAGTCACCATCTGTACCTACAAATGATTCAATCCCGCCCCACTCACGGGCGTCATCTAGGCCAGGGTAAGGATAAGAGAAACGCAGGATAAACAATCCTTTCAAGAATATCATCATGTACACACCAGATGTATGCAACGATAATACCCCATCAGGATCTGAACTGCTCGTGATACCATGTTCCGCTAAGTGGCGCAATACCACCCGCTTCCCATGAATCACTCTATTCCTAGGTGTCCTAGAGTTCACTCATAGCCTGAGTATTAGGCCTTTTACCTCTTGTAACTCCCACCCCACGGAGAGACAAACACACAGCCAGCACAACGAAAGTATGATGCATGCAAACATAAATGCAAACATAAATGTAAACATAAACAAACACATCATAATCATAAATGTAATAAATAAAGCAGTAAAAGCAACCAAACCCTATCCTACAGAGCGCTAGGACTGACTCGCTTAGGGAAGATGGACCAGCAAGAGGTCAACTTCTCTTTAGTCCCCAGCAGAGTCGCCATCTGTCGCATTACGCGAAAAACCGGCGGGAGAACGAGACAACAGAGCCGCCACCGTGCGTTATTTATCCCAGAAGAGGGAAAGGAAAGGCTTGAAGTAAACCTGGAAAAGACATGGTCTCGCGACCAGAGAAAGATGGGATCGGGAGTCGGTTATGCGAAGGGAAGGTATTAGCACCCCTACGCATCCGTCGTACTCGACGGGATCCACGCTCAGAAAGAATAGAAGAAAGGTTGCTAAAAAAACTGCTCAAACACTGCACAAGGCTGGAAGGAAACACAGAAAGACAAAAGAAACAGAACTTGGCAGGATATCGCATCCTGGGCCTATGTAGCCTGTCATACACAGACATCAGAGTCGACGTAGTTCGGGACAGGGGAAACGTGCTCGCTAGGATGTCGCATCCTATGCATATGTATCTTCTCTAACCAGAGAAAGAATCAGAGCACTCGTAGCTCGGCTAACGCACGCCAAACAAAACACAAACAAGAAACCGACTGCCAATCGTTGGGCTTACGTCAGACTCCACACAAACAAGCAAACATGGAAACCGAATGCCAATCACTGGACTTACATCAGACTCCGAACCAACAAACACATACAGGAAACCAACTGCCAATCGCTGGACTTACGTCAGACTCCAACAAGTAAACAAGACACAGGAAACCAACTGCCAATCGCTGGACTTACGTCAGACTCCAAACACACACAAAGGGGTTGCAAAAGAAAAAGGGCGCCCGGAGAGGTCTGCTCATCTCCTGCCTACGTACCTCATCTGGTATGAGGATCAGGGCGACGTAGTTCCCCTAAACAGGGAAAGAACTTCTATCCTAACCAGAGACAAGGGAGACACAAACTACTAGGGAGACTACGACTCGAGCCTAGAAGTTATCATGCATACGATCCCTATGTTGAGGTTTCTATCCTAACTTGCACCGGAAGCAAGCTATCCTAAACAGCACAGTCAAACACATACAAGCACAATAAAAAGCAAGCACACACACTATATGCAAACAATTGGGCTCATACAAGGCTAGGCTGTAAAAACAAGCCAACTGGAATGGGGTGTTTTTAGCTCTTAACCCTAACATTGAGAGTTAGGGTGAAGCAGATGAAATGGGAAGTGAGGGTAAGACCTCACAGCTCTTATCCCTGGCCTGGGAGAGCTTGACTCAAATAGAAGGTGTGGGAGTTCAGAATGTAGGAACTCTTCTCCATAGATGACTGACTCAACAGGATCTTGGGTTCATATTCAAAGTGCATCAACACAATGGTGTGAGCAGGATGAATGACACAACTGAATAGCAGGGGATGGATTGCACATCCCTTGTATCTGCCAAGGCCTCTTCACTTAGGAGGTCTTTGAATGTTCAGGGCATAACATTAAACAAACACAAGCATTGCCTCTTAAGGAGGACTTCAGACAGGTGCCTGCCCACATAACAGGACAGGTCTTCCAGACTACATGAAGTCAAGAGAATTATACCTCAGTGGTAAGCAAACCACAAGCTAGCAAAGCAAGTTCAAATGAACTTAGAGCAACTTAGTTACCTGTAGAAATAACTAAACCAATCAGTTCAACTGTACAGACAAACAATCAACAGTTAACATCACACAGACAGACAAATCCAATCAAGCAACGATGAGCAAGCCACAAGCACAAGTGAATTTGTTCTCAAAGCCTACAAAACACACAATGTTAGCCAACAACAACCAATAATCAAGCTTAAATGAATGAGCCACTCAAATCATGGCAATGTGCATCTGAACCTGAAATCACAACTCAAATGATAAGTCCAAACCACTAGGTCAAAGCCTAGGGTCAAAAGAGGATCAAAAATCCAAAACAGAAGCTCAAACTTGGCATGAAGCAACTTCAATCACTCAAGAATAAGTCCTAAAAAGAACCAAATCATAATCCATAAGCAAGTTCATTTACCAAGCATGTGAAGTCAAAGACTACTTCAAGGCATCCAAATGATCAACATGAATGAAAATTCTCAATCAAAACAGAAATGATTCAAAAAAATCTGGAAAACATCATGAGTAATCCAGACATTCATAACATCCATCACACAAAAAATCAGAAGCATTGGAGTTCATTTGGCATGGCAATCACATTGTACAATTCAAACAATCAAATGTGTGACACAAATTGTCACACCAAGTTAGCACAAGCACAAAACAGAAATGGCACATGAGAAAAATGTCAAACCAAAGCCAAAATGTCCATCAATCTGTCTAGAATTAGCATGCAAAATTTCACATTCATTGGATAAGAAACAAGCATTTCACAATGAGATAAGCAAGGCAAGGTCACACATGCATATGTATTCAATCATCCTAGAGCAAATTATTTTTCCAGCCAGGCACAACTTGTAAATTCATGCTCATAAAAAACTAGACAGAATAAGGAGCATTTTGCAAAAAATTGGGATGAAATTGGTGCATTTTTCTATTTTATATGATTTTTCTAAGTTGAGGAAAAAATTTGAAATCAAAAATGTGCATGGCATGAAAATAGGAGGGAAACATGGAAAATGGCAAGGCAGTTTGAAATTATGCGCTCCGACGGACTCGAACCCGGCGCATATTCAAATTTGGCGCTCAAATTAAAACGTCACCGTTTCATCCTAAAACCCTAGCGCCCAAAAATCCCAGAATCGTAGCTAATCCTATGAAGAAACCGTAGCAAAACTGTAGCAAACTCGTGGCTAACCTGGAAACGCATGAAGTTCATCTTCTTCAGGATGAACACATGAACGAATTTCCAGAAAAACCCAAAACATTCCAGAAATCATAAACAATTACACCAATCGACTCATCATGCCATGTACATTCAAGATCAAACAACAATTAAACATGAATCATCATAACAAACTCAGATCGAAGGAAATAAGATTTGACATCAAAACTTCAAACTCATATATCTTCATGTACAGTGCGCCAATTCACTCAAACTTCATACCAGCATGATCACCAATGAAAGATCTACACAATTATCCTAATGAATTGCAAAATAATTGAGCTCGAAAACTGACCTTCTTGAAGAACAGAACCTGGAATCGTATGCTACAAAGCTTGTAATGGTCCAAAGCTCTTCTATGATGCTTAATGAGATGATTAATGGAGAAATTGAAGCTCAAATGCACGTGAATCCAGTAGATTTTGCAAGCTCCATTGATGCTTCAAGCTTTGAATCTGGTCCAAACTGGCACGATTTACTTCGAATTCACGTCCAATTCCACTCAAAAATGCTTCAGGATCACGAATCAATCAGTAGAAATGGCTCTTGTGTGAAGAGTTGCAAAATATTTTTGAGAGAAAAATTTGGATGATTTTCAAGATTCAGATCTGAAATGAATGTTAATGATGAAAACAGTTGTGTTTAACCTTATATACCCCATGCTAATCATACTGAAATCATGTTTAAGCCAAAGGAAATTAAGATTAACAACTTGTAAGGTGTATGTGCAAAATGGTAATTTCACCTCCATGCATGAAAAGCCACGTGAACAGTACCCAATTCTGATCCAAAATCACTTAAAACAAGCCCATGCAAGCTTTTGAATTGGTATTTTATGCTCATGATCAACCAAAATGATTTTAGAAATTTCCTTCACAAAACTTCACGAGTGAGCACATGATCATGCAAGGGAATTGCATGCCATGTAATGAGATGTTTGGAAACTACAAGTCATGATGAACAAAATGCAAAAAGAACCACTCATTTTGGAGCTTTGGTTCAAAAGTTATGCCCATTTGAATTTTCAAGCACACTTTGCCATGATTGGATCATATCTCCTCAACCACACATTAGAAATTGATGATCTTGGACTTTTTGGAAATGGGAGAGAAATATCTTCAACTTTCATGTTGGACAAAATTTCATTTGAAGCTTTCTTGATGATGTAAAGTTGAGTTGAAGTTGGTCCAAAACCTTTCCATTTTTGGAAATTTCAAATTATAGGTCACTTGCTATTTTGGGAAAGTCTTGTCCTGACTTCAAATTCTTCAATGTTGATGTTTGAAATGCCAAATGAGACTTGTTTGAACATGAATGAAGCATCTCTAATCATTTCCCACCTCCAAATCCACAGTTGACTTGGCAGTTGACTTTTGTTGACTTTTATGGGCCTCAAATGACTTGCACATGCACTGATGAGTTCTGAGCCTTCAACACTTGGCCAAGCTACTTCAAAATGATCCTTGACTCATGTGAGCTCAACGTAACAACCCTAGGGCTTTGATCTCATGAAAAATTCTCTTGTTGCCTTGCACAGTTGAATCTCCTGATCAGTCTTGACTAATGAAATGCAACATGACATGCAATGTGAATGCAATGTTAATGACCTAAAAATGAAATGATTGTACAAATGGGAGGTGCAAATTTGAGGTGCTACACATATATCAGTCCATTTTTTCACAAGAGTACAATTAAAAACATATTAACAGTTAAGCAGCAGCAGAAGTAATAAACCACACATTTACTAGTTATAATAGCAACTAGTAAACACACATTAAACACATATGTGCTTCTTCTCCCCCTAAGTCTGTTCAACACAGACATCTCCTTCAACACACCTGTAACATCCATTCCCTCCATCTGACATCTCCTTCAACATCACATGTACTCCACAAAACATCATCCTGTTTAGCATCAGTTGTCATCTGTTTATAGCCTAGCTATTTCATAGCACATATTAACTGCAGCTCTCCACATATTAACTGCAACTCTCCTTTAGCTACTTCTCCCCCTTTTTAGTCAAAATAGACCAAAGAGACCAATGAGACAAAATAAATGTCTATTAGTCCAACAGAGAATGTCACATAGAATGTTAAAACATATTGTCAGGTGTTACAGAACCACAATCATACACAACTATATAAGCTGAGATAAAAAGAAATCCAGAGAAATCACAAAGAGAACCCAAAAATTACATCAAGGCATCAAAACAAGACTGCCAAAAAAACATCAAACATCAAACATCAAAGCATCCAGAACAACACATCATTATAACAGGGGAACCATCTTCACCACCACTCAGTCAGAGGAGCTAGCATCTTCATCAGCTTCAGACCCAGAACTGCCACTTGAGTTATCTTGAGATTCAGACCTCTCACTTGAGGTGTGGGCATATGTGTCCTTGGCTTGACCAACATTATCCATATCTCCTTGCTCCAAGCTATTAATCAGAACCTCCATATCTTCTTTCCTAGATTTAGCCACCCTTATCCCAGTCTCCAATTCCTTACATGTCTCTTTCAGTTCAGTAATCAGGCCACCTTGAGAGGCTGGCTTCTTTATAGTAGATGTCATGACAATGTCATTGACATGACTATCTTCAAATAACTTGCAATGAACTGACAATGGAGGTTTTCTTCTACTAGGGATATCACTTGTGCTCAGTATTCCAGGTTGTTGGCTTAGGATTATCCCACAAAGTATTGAGGAAAAGCAATGGACAGCTTCACTGCATTTGTGGAAGCATGTTTGACAATTTGTTCAAACATGAACCTTCCATAATCAAAATTAAGCTTGGCTCCAATAGAAAATATGATCCTTCCAAGAGCATTAGAGATTATAGAGATGTGGTTTGTTGGTACCCAATTTGTTGACCTTATCTTATGTAAGATAGCATATTTCACAGTTAATTTTCCAGCAGAGAGATGCTTTTTTCTTGGCCACTCCTTGACCTGTCCAGCAATTATTTTCCTACATACCTCATTGTCTGTGGCCTCTAGTTCAACAGCACTTTCTGTTCCTCTTCCTAGGAACTTATTGATCACAGTTGGAGAAAACTTCACACACTTTCCTCTAACAAACACCTTACAAAACTCTTTGTTGTTCTTGTCAGCAATGTCCTCAGGGATGTTCACCACAAACTCTTTAATAAGACCTTCAAAACATTGAGATAACCCACTAACTATTTTCATTAAACCAGAAGACTTGATCAGGTCCATGACCTTCTTAACTTCCACAGCATCCTTTCCCAATTCTCTTTCCACAACTACTCTCCTTTGGATTACAAATTTCCACTTGGCTGCACCATCTTCAAGATGGAAGGAAATGTTATCCAGATGTACAGCAGCAACCTTAGCAGGAGATTTTCTAACAGTAGACCTTTTGATAGGAGAGATGACTGGGACATCGTCTTCAACATCATCCTCTGAATCATAACTTTCTCTTACCTTTCTCTTCTTTACCTCCACTTTACTCCAGGACTTTGAAGGGCCTACAGCAGTAGCCTTCTTGCCAGTTTTGGCTGTCATCATCTCAGCCACAGACCTCCCCTTTCTGGTCTTCATTCTCTTTGCAACACTTGGCTTCAAGTGATGGAGCAAGTTGTCACCTTCATCATCTGAGCTTTCTTCTTCCAAGTCAATCACCTTCTTACCAGAGTCATGCTTCGAGGATTGAGAAGCATCTACAGATTTCTTACAAGGAAAGGTTTGCCCTAAAGAACACAGTCCTTCTGCAGCAATATCTTTCTCAGACCTAGATGAATCATCATCTTTCTCATTGTGAGGTCCAACCTCAGGAGAAGGGTCCCTTCTAGATAGGGGAGTAGAGACTCCCTTTACTGAGTGTCCTTCATTTAGGATCCTTGTGACAATATTTCTAATGACACGATCAGTATGATGCATGTCATCTTTAGAGGTAGGGTTATCATAACTGTTACCTTGAGTATGCCCTGCAGTGGAGGATGGACCAGGGACGTCGCCTGGGATGACTGATAGAGGAATCACTTCCAAAATGTCCTCATTAAGAAAATCCATGGAGGATGTTGTGACATCTTATTGAGCTTGTGAAAGAATTTTTGTTGCCCTAGCAGAGATGGTTGATGAACTTTGAGGAAGATGGAAGTGGTTGAGCTGAGGTTGCGTGTGAAAATGCTATAGATGGTAGTTCCAATACTAGGTAAAGATTTGCCATAAATGGGGCACTTTCTTTTAAGTGGGCAGACAATATTTTTATTACCTTTTCCACTCCAAATTAATTGCTATAAATTCTCATGGATACAAATCCCTAATTTCCCTCTTAAACATTCAAATTGATTAGCATCCAAAGCCTTTGTAAATATGTCAGCTAATTGCATTTAAACATTCAAATTGATTAGCATCCAAAGCCTTTGTAAATATGTCAGCTAATTGCATTTCAGTAGTAACATGCTCCAGGGCTATGATTTTCTCTTCCACCAGTTCTCTAATAAAGTGATGACGAATATCAATGTGTTTTGTCCTGCTGTGATGAATAGAATTCTTAGAAATATTTATAGCACTCAGGTTGTCACAATACAATGTCATGACATTTTACGTGACATTGTATTCAGTCAGCATCTGTTTCATCCAAACCAGTTGAGAACAACTACTTCCAGCTGCTATGTATTCAGCTTCAGCTGTGGAAAGGGACACACAATTTTGTTTCTTACTAAACCATGATATTAAGTTGTTCCCCAAGAAGAAACATCCTCCTGATGTGCTTTTCCTATCATCAGCACTTCCAGCCCAGTCAGCATCACAGTATCTAGTCAACATAGATCCAGAACCATGAGTATACAACATCCCATAGTCACTGGTGCCATTGACATATTTCAGTATCCTCTTCACTTGGTTTATGTGACTGAGTTTTGGTTCAACTTGATATCTAGCACAAACACCTACAGCAAAAGCAATATCAGGCCTGCTTGCTGTGAGATATAGCAGACTTCCTATCATGCTTCTGTATAGACTTTGATCTACACTAACACCATTTTCATCTTTGGAGACTTTCAGATATGTAGGAGCAGGTGTCCTTTTATGACTTGCATTCTCCATGCCAAACTTCTTAACAATGTTTTTGGCATATTTGCTTTGAGATAGAAAGATAGAATCTTCCATCTGCTTGACTTGTAGCCCAAGAAAATAGGTCAGCTCTCCAACAAGGCTCATCTCAAATTCAGACTGCATTTGTTTAACAAAATATTCGGCCATCTGATCTGACATCCCACCAAACACAATATCATCCACATGTATTTGAGCCACCATGAGTTTTCCTCCTTCATTCTTAATAAATAGGGTATTGTCAATACCTCTCTTCCTGTATCCACTGTTAGTGAGGAACATTGTGAGTCTATCATACCAAGCCCTAGGAGCTTGTTTCAAACCATAGAGGGCTTTCCTCAACTTGTACACATGCTTTGGAAGATTTGGATCTGTGCATCCTTTAGGTTGTTCAACATATACTTCCTCATTTAAGTAGCCATTCAATAAGGCACTTTTTACATCCATTTGGAACAGTTTGAACTTCAGAATACATGCCACTCCAAGCAGTAGTCTAATGGACACAAGGCGAGCTACAGGGGAAAATGTTTCATCAAAATCCACTCCTTCAACTTGAGTGTATCCTTGTGCTACTAATCTTGCGTTATTTTTAGTAACCACCCCTTGTTCATCAGATTTATTCTTATACACCCACTTTGTTCCTATGACATTTATTCCTTTAGGTCTTGGAACCAGTTCCCATACTTCATTTCTCTTGAATTGGCCTAACTCTTCCTGCATGGCATTGATCCAGAACTCATCAATCAAGGCTTCCTTGACATTTCTAGGCTCAATCTTGGACAGAAAACACCCATGTGAGATCACTTCCCTTGATATAGTTGTGACCCCTTTATTTGGGTCTCCTATAATGAGATCTTTAGGATGATCCTTCTGAATTCTGATGGAGGGTCCCTTGTTGATTTTGTCAGCTTCAGGTTCAGCTTGAGGAGGTTCACTCTCATTATTTTTGTCTGGGAAATCAGCTGGGGGATCATTTAGAGATATCTCAACATCGTCTGTGACATCAGTCTGTTGATCATCAACGACAACATTGATAGATTCCATCATTACTTTTGTTCTGGAATTAAAGACTTTATATGCTCTGTTGTTTGTTGAGTAGCCCAGAAATATTTCTTCATCACTTTTGGGATCCATCTTCCTTCTTTGTTCATGATCAGTCAAGATATAACATTTACTACCAAACACATGGAAGTATTTAACTGTAGGTCTTCTCCCTTTCCAGACTTCATATAAAGTAGTAGGAGTCCCTTTTTTCAAGGTTACTCTGTTGTGAACATAGTAGATTGTGTTCATAACTTCAGCCCAGAAGTGGTAGGACAATTTCTTGGCATGAATCATAGCTCTGGATGACTCTTGGAGAGTTCTATTTTTCCTTTCTACCACACCATTTTGCTAGGGAGTAATGGGAGATGAGAACTCATGACTAATTCCTTCTGATGCACAGAATCCAGCAAATTTGTTGTTCTCAAATTCCTTCCCATGATCACTTCTGATTTTGATAACTTGACTTTCCTTTTCTCTTTGGAGTCTTAGACAAAGATCTTTGAAGACTTCAAATACATTAGATTTTTCTCTTATAAAATTGACCCAGGTGTATCTGGAGAAGTCATCCACTACTACATAAGCATACTTCTTCCCACCAAGACTTTCCACCTGCATGGGTCCCATCAAATCCATATGGAGAAGTTCCAGTACTCTGGAAGTGGTGTCATGTCTGAGCTTCTGATGTGACATCTTTGTCTGTTTTCCAATCTGAAATTCTCCACAAACTCTTCCTTCATCAATCTTCAAGTCGGGAATTCCTCTAACAGCTTCAACAGATATAATCCTCTTCATTCCTTTAAGTAGCAGATGGCCCAATCTTTGATGTCATATCTTCACTTCTTCTTCTTTGGCTAGAGTACACATTGATGAATAACCAGTTTCTTGAGAACTCCACATATAGCAGTTGTCCTTAAACCTAACCCCTTTCATGATAACTTCATTTTCTTTATTAGTAATCAGACATTCAGTTTTTATGAAGTTTACAGTTAAACCTTGGTCACATAGTTGACTGATGCTTATTAGGTTTGCAGTCAGTCCCTTAACAAGTAGGACATTGTCAAGATTAGTAACTCCAGGGCAGTTAAGTTTACCAATTCCCTTGATTTCACCCTTTGCTCCATCACCAAAGGTTAAATAGCTGGTGGCATGAGGATGAATGCCAGTTAGCAGGTTTTTGTTTCCAGTCATGTGTCTGGAGCACCCACTGTCAAAATACCAATCTTCTTTGGCTGAAACTCTGAAGGAAGTGTGAGCTATCAAGTTTGTAACACCAGTCCTAGGAACCCATTGTTTTCTGTTGACAGGTATCTGATGTTTGGGTCTAGGTTGATGATGAGAAGGACTAGGATAGTCATACAACTTATAGCAGAATGGTTTTATGTGGCCAAATTTTCCACAGTAATGACATCTCCGTCTTTGATGTTTCCCTTTCTGCTGTCTTCCTTTATGATGTTGTGACATCTCTAGTTTGCTACTAGTGTGATTTCACTCAGGTTTGGATTTATGTTTGCTACCAATGTGACTGCACTCAGGTTTAGATTCATTGAACCCAATGCCAGACTTGTCTCTTGCCATTTGTCCAGTCTGGAGAATTTTGTCTAAGGTGTCAGTTCCATTGTTTAGCATTCTGACATACTTTGTCATCTCATCCTATTTAGGATTTAAGAATACTGCTTCAGTTTTTAACTTAGAGATAGTTTCCAAATGTTATGCCTTCTCATTCTCCAGTTGTGCTATCACTTTCTTCTGACTTTTAACTTGTTGACACACTTCTTCACTTCTGTGACACAACTTTCTGTAGGTAGTGGCTAACTAATCAAAGGTCACTTCATCATCACTTGAGTCTTCATCAGAACCCCATCTTCCAGTCAAGGCAGTCACAAGATTTGCAGACTCTTCTATTTCACTTTCATCAGACCAAGTAGCAGCAAGACTTTTCTTCTGTTTCTTGAGGTAGGTTCCACATTCAGTTCTAATGTGTCCATACCCATCACATTCATGGCACTGAACTCCTTTTCCTTCTTTGGGATTTTCATCTGATCTTGTTCTTCTTCCAGCGTTGTTGGATTTATTGATGTCAGATGAGATGTTCTTGACATTAGCCTTAGACCTTACATCCATCTTTTTCAGAAGTCTGTTGAACTGTCTTCTCAGTAATGCTACATCATTTTCCAGATCTTCATCAATATCTTGACCACTTTCCTCCTCTTTCTCCTCAGTGTTTGACATGAAGGCTATGCTTTTGACTTTCTTTTCAGATCCATCACACATTCCCATCTCAAATGTTTGGAGGGATCCAATTAACTCATCAACTCTCATATTGGAAATGTCTTGAGACTCTTCTATGGCTGTCACTTTCATGGCAAATCTCTTAGGAAGTGACCTGAGTATTTTCCTCATTAGTTTTTCATCTGACATCTTCTCACCCAGGGCTCCTGAGACATTAGGAATTTCAAGGATATTCATATGAAATTCATGAATATTTTCATCTTCTTTCATCCTTAAATTTTCAAACTTGGTAGTGAGCAGTTGCAGTCTAGACATCTTCACTCTAGAGGTGCCTTCATGAGTGGTTTTGAGAATGTTCCATGCATCTTTAGTCACCTCACAGTTATTTACCAATCTGAAGATGTTCTTATCTACTCCATTGAATATAACATTCAATGCTTTAGAGTTCCCAAGGGCTAGATCCTCCTCCTCCTCCTTGGTACATTGTTCCTCGGCCTTCTTATCAGTTGTAGTCTCTCCTTCCTTAGTAATAATTGGATGTTCCCAGCCTGTTAAAACAGCCTTCTAAGCCTTATTATCCAAAGATTTTAGAAAGGCTACCATTCGAGGTTTCCAGTAGTCATAGTTGGATCCATCCAGAATAGGTGGTCTGTGAACAGATCCTCCGTCTCTATCCATAGTACCAGAAAGTAACGTCCCTATATCTCACCCAGAGCCAGAGCAGGATGCTTGCTCTGATACCAATTGAAATTCTGGTATCAGATATGAGATGTCGAAGGTAATGTCACGACACTAATATCTGAACAATATAAACAGGATAAAAGATAAAGAATAGTAATGCAAGAGACATAAGCAATTGTTAACCCAGTTTGGTGCAAACTCACCTACGTCTAGGGGCTACCAAGCCAGGAAGGAAATCCACTAAACAGAATCAGTTCAAAGACTCACAGTAAACAACTTCAAGTTACAGTCTTTTCACCTAATCTCTACCCGTGTGACTTCTACCTAAGAACTCTTAGATATGAGATCCTACTCACTACCCCTCAATCACAACAGTGATATAAAACAAGAATTACAATGAAAAGAAGACACTCTTCAAAGACACATACTTGATCTTACTTAAAAGGTTCAATCAAGTAAACACACACTCATGCTTCAAAGCTTAGAGTGAACAAATTACAACTCAAAAATCAGTCCAATTCAATCATCTATGGATGAATTGAATGGCTTACAATACACATGACCACACAAGACTAAAACCCTTATTCTCTCTCAATATTTCTTTTGTTATTTCTTGTGTATCAAACTAGGTTTTCCATGTGAAGGAGAATTGCAATCCAAAACGCAGCGGAAATTAAAATTTTCTCCTTTAGAGATCCTTACGAATGGTCATGATCAGTGATAGAATATTTACCTCTTGTGACGATTGAAACCTTTGGTGCAGATCTCTTGTGACAATCAAAACCTTTGATGCAGATCCACGGAGCGATCACGAACGTTGAACGATGACAACGTCTCTACTCAGTCCACACGAACGGATTCCTTCAAACTCAGTGCTAGCTGCTACGAATGAAGGCTTTGAGTGAGAGAGAGAGAGAGAGAGAGAGAGAGAGAGAAAACGAAAATAATGTAACCGCAATCAATGCTTCTGCACAAGGGTTCTATTTATAGAACCACTTGTGTGAGCTTCAAGCTAAAAAGCCCACTTAAGTGTATTTTGGTCCATATCTTATAATATGCCCAAAATCACTTAAGCCCATGGTACCTTACCATATTTCGTATTCTACTCAAGTACATCGTACCTTACGATGTTCTATAATTCACTTAAGGGCACCGTACCTTACGGTATTCCTTAGTTACTCTATCTCTCATCAATCCGTCCTTTGTGTGTGACCCTGTAGGTTTTCGTGACGTTGGCAATTATATTAAATCACGCATTTAACATAATAAATAGTGAGCGGTATCTAGCAACACATCACTGCTACCCAAGACACGAAAATGTCGTGTGATCTGACAAAACCTTCTGTGATAATACTTATGTGTATAATTACCCTTTTGCCCTTTGTAGCGGTGTATTCGTCACTTTATGATTTATTGACTAAATCAAAAGCAAAGCATACAAAGATAGAGTCGCCACCGCACTTCTATTTATCCAAAGGAATGGCTAGAAAGCGAACAAAAGTCTAAGAAGTTTTACAAAGAAAACTAATAAAAAAGGTACAGAGATCTGGGTAAGGGGGTAATTATGCAAAGGGAAGGTGTTAGGCACCCAAAGCATCCTAGGTACTCCTAGGGAACAAAACAATTGAATGAGTGAAATTAACCAATTAGGATTTATTCACAAAAATGAAGTCAAAGTTGGTATTAGATTCAATTCAGAAGAAGTATTGTGAAAATGAAGTTTGAAAATCAGAGGCTTAAGGCCTAGGTTTCTAGTTTGGAAAGAAGTGAGAATGTTTGCACAAAGTTTCTGGTTTTGGTTATAAATGCAAGTGGAGGTTTAAAGAAATAAAAGGTGGGGATGAGGAGTAAAACTTCTTAGGAGTTCACCTTTTGAGATCACATGTAGATGATCCAAGTGATTCCTTTGGAATAGGTAACAAGCAAAGAGCAAATGAGCGAGGTTCAAAAATAAAGATGGAAACAGATGGCCAATAAATGGTCTTATATCCGACTCCGCAACAAGGAACAAAATAGGAAACAAGTTGCCAATCAATGGTCTTATACCTGACTCCACAAAATGATCACAGGAAATAGATAACCAATCAATGGTCTTACATCTGACTCCTCACAAGACAAAATAAAATAGGAAATGGAGTGCCAATCAATGGTCTTACACTAGCCTCACAAAGCAAAGAAAACAAATGCAATAAGCAAGAGGAAACAAGTTTCCAATAAATGGTCTTACACTCGACTCCTAGGAAATGGAATGCCAATCAATGGTCTTAGTTCCAACTCCTACCAAATCATAGGAAACAAATGCCAATAGCTGGACTTACAATTGACTCCTCAATGGACAAAACAAAATGTCACAAAGTATGAACAATGACCATGAAATGATATACAATTAATGCTCAAAGATGAAAATAATGCACAGAGGCACACATAAACAATTATGCACATATGGACAAATAAGAACACACTATACACAAGCAATGGGCTCAAGCAAGGTTGGGCTTTAGTCAAGGGGTCATATCGACCTTGACAAACAAGCCAAATACTGGAATGGGTAGTCAGGCTCTTAACCTCTAACATTGAGAGTTAGGGTGAGCAGATGAAATGGAGATGAGGGTTATGCCTCATAGCTCTTATCCCTGGCCTGGGAGAGCTTGAATCAATAGAATGTGTGGGAGTCCAGAATGGGGAACTCTATTCCACAATGACATGACTCTATATACAAGATTTTGGGTTTTTATTCAAAGTGCATCAACACATGGTGTGAGCAAAATGAATGACACAACTGAGTAGCAGGGGATGGATTGCACATCCCTTTTATCTGCCAATTGCCTCTTAAGAGGACTTAACCTGCTTGGTACAACATTAAACAAACAAAGACATGGCCTCTTAAGGAGGGCTTCAGACAGGTGCCTGCCAATAACAGCAGATCTTCCAGACTACATGAAGATCAGGAATTATACCTAAGTGGTATGCCAACCCCAAGCAAAGCAAAGTTCAAATGAACTTAAAGCAACTTATGTACCTGTGTAAACAACTAAACAAATCAGTACAATATTCAGACAAACAGACAACAGTCAACAACAAACAGACAATCCCAATGTACAATATGTAAGCCATAAGGCAAACTCAAGTGAATTATCATCAACCTATAAAACAACCAAATGTTAGCAATCAATAGCAAATATCAACATTCAAATGATGAAGCAACCTCAATCATGGAAATTGGATGCTTGAACCTGAAATTCAAAGCTTCAAATGTAAGTACAAACCACTAGGTCAAAGCCTAGGGTCAAAGGTGAAGAAAAAATTCAAAACAAGGGCTAATATTCAACACAATGCAACTTCAAACACATATTAACATGTCCTAAAAAGGACCAAAACAAAATCATCAAGCAAGTCCATATAATAAGCAAGAGAAGTCAAAGACAATTTCAAGGCATGCATTTGGACATTGAGAGTGAAAATTCCAAATCAAAACAGAAATGATTCAAATAATTCTGGAAATTTTTATGAGCATTCAACACATCCAATACAATCATCATGCAAAAAATCAGAATCAATAGAGGTCATTTGATATGGAAATGAAATTGCACAAGTTGAACATCCAATTGTGTGACACACATTGTCACACCATGCAAACATGTGTATAAAACAGAAATTACAAATGAGAAAAATGCACAATCAAGCCTCAAACATCCATCAACATCTCAAGAATTATCATGCAAAATTTCAGGGCATTTGGATCAATATTGAGCATTTTATGATAAGATGAATGGAACAAGGTCACAAATGTACACATGATCACATAGTCTAACACAATTCACAATCCAACCATGCACAACTTCAGAATTTAACATCATAAAAAAGAGGACATCTCAATGAACAAGTAGCAAAAAACCAGGAATTATTTGGAGCATTTTTCAAATTGTTATGAATTTTCAAAGTTGGATAAAAAATTTTGAAATGAAAATGAAGCATATATGGAAATTATGGAGGGAAAGGCATAAATGGAAGTGAAATTTGAAAAACTGATGCACGCTGGGATCGAACCATGTTGCAATTTGAAAGAAGCGCGCCACTTACTGAAACGCTGTGTTTCATTTATTCGCTGGCCAAAACGACGACGTTTTGGACCAAAACCCTAACCAAAACCAGGCGGACACAAAACGGATGCTAGGTGGACGCTACGCTGGAAAACATCGTCTTCCTCGCGAAGACGATGATGAACAATATGATGTTCAAACGAATTTTTCCAGAATTTTTAAAATCATACATCATTTTAAAGCTCTTGCAATGGAGATTACAGATCAACTATCATCTAATCCTAATTCATCATGATCAAAGAGAATCGAGCAAAATAAAATTGATGCATCAAACTTTAATCATACGTATCTCACTCAATAATGCACCAAATCATGTGAAATTTAGCTCAGAATTATCAGCAAAGAGAGATCTACATGAACATGTTAATGAATTGCATAATTATGAGATTCGAAAATTGAACCTCTTGAAGAGCAGCTTCTTGAAATGCACGATCCAAGGCTTGGCAAGCTCCAAATATCCTCCAGAACACTTGCTATGATGTTTGATGAAGAAAATGAAGCTTGAAACCGTGTAGATCTAGCTTAACAATCCACTTCCATTCTTGAGTTATTGAGCTTCAACTGCTTGATTATGCTCGAATTCTTCAAACAAAAACTGGATTCACACTCAATCCAACTCACTGATCATGAATCTTCAATAAAAACTAGTTGCTATGTTGAAGAAATTTGAATTGTGATTAGGAGAAAATTTTGGTGGGAGATAGAATTTTGAGATCTAGATCTAGAATCCTCTTCAATTCTGTTATGGTTATCAATATATATGCTTCACTAATCACATACTAATTAAAATTAGGCATGGTTTAGTTGTGATTAATCAAGATAAGGTGTTATGACCAAAACTTGAAAATTGGAGGTGCATGGCTATTTCCAACGTGAACAGTACCATGTGGCTGATTAATTTCACTCAAAATCATCTTCCAAACACAATGGCAATGGTAAATAATTCCCATGATGCACCATTTTTGAATTGGCCATTTTCCCTCCAAAATTGACTTGAAATAGCAAATGATCATATGATGGAAATTCATGCAATGTGATGAATGGTTTGGAAACTTCATGACATGAGAAGAAAAATGCAAGAAGAGCCACTCAATTTGGAGTTATGAATCAAAAGATATGGCCATTTGAAGTTCCATGCACACTTGGCAATGATTGGACCATATCTCCTCAACCATTCATCAGATGCTCATGATCTTGGACTTTTTGGAAATGGGAGAGAGAGATCTTCAACTTTAATGTTGGACAAAAATTCATTTGAAGCTTCTTTGATGTTGGAAAGTTGAGTTGAAGTTGGACCAAAAACTTTCCATTTTTGGTAACTTGAAATTATAGGTCACTTTCCATTTTTGGAAACTTTTGCACTGACTTCAAATTCTTCAATGTAGAGATTTGACATGATGAATAAGCATTGTTGGAACATGAATGGGATGAAGAAACTCAATTTCCATACTCAAAACCCACAATTGACTTTTCAGTTGACTGCATTGGTCCTTAGATGACCTGAAAATGTTCTGATGAATTTGGGGCCTCTGCCACTTGGGGATTTGCTCCAAAATGAACCTATAGCTCATATGAGCTCCATATGATGATCACATGATCCATATCTCAAGAAAATACCATCTTCTCTTTGTACAATGAATTCACCTGATGCCTTGACCTGTTAACTGCTTAAGCTGCAAGACAAATGTTAATGACATATTTTTGTACATTTTTGGTTAGTGATTAAAAGAAAAGCAATGATATACAAATGCAAACAATGCTTGGTGATCAAGAATCACTCTCAAGCAAGATCCCACCCACAGGGAAGGAAGCAAGGTGTCCAATGATCCTTGAGGCAATGCAATGTTATGATATGATGTCATGAGGAATCTTAGGGACAAAATTGGGGTCTTACAGATGCCCCTATTTAAGGTCATTCTAGCCGGAGAAGTGAAGGTTAAAATCTTCATCTCGACGCGGTAGAATGGACTTAAATAACAATAATGATACAAATTTTGGTCCTTAAGAGACCTCATGATGCAAATGTATGAATGCAAAAGAAACAAACTCTGTGGGGAATACGTCCACAAAGAAGAAAAGACGATCCATCGGAGTAATACACTCACCAGGAACAGAGACTCTAACAGGACTCTCATGGGGATAAGAAAAAAGAAAAGAATGCGTGAGCAGAACACGACTCTAAATTAGGGAAAAAAAGAACTTGACACTGCGTGAGCAGGGCACGACTGGACTAGAGACCTCACTGGGGAGTAAGGGACTCAAACTGGGGAAAAGAGTTCCAAAGGAAGACAAATCCGATGGAATGACTCAAGCTGACTCAAAAATGCGTGTATTGGGGAAAACGCCAATACAGCACAACTATCCACAAAGGATACTTCGGATAAAAATCCGGACTCAGGCTGGGGCAAGATTCACACAGAACCTACCTGCCTGGGGAAAATTGCATATATTGGGGAAAACGCCAATACAGCAAGAGGGAAAGATCACAACAGAAATACTCCGCTGGGGAATGTCTAACAAAGACTCTCCAGAGGAAGCAAAAGGGGATGAGATGTTACCGGCTACTGGGTAACAAACTCAAAGAGACATGTGATCTAAACACCGGTTACTGGGTGAAAGAACAACAAGCTCAGGAAGAATGAATATCTAAGATCGGTATAAGGGTGAGAGATATCAATCAACCCAACATCTGAGGAAGACCTGAAAAAGGCATATCAACTCAGGAAAATCTGACTCCGCAGGGGACCAAGGTCATAATAGGGAGCAGAAAGGAAGGAACGCCAGGGATACTGGTTACTGGGTATATAATAGGTGACCAACCAAAGACGTGAATTGGTTTTTACTGCCAAAACACTCATCATCCGAAAGGAGGGCTTGAAAAAGCAAATCGACTTATAGGATGGACATTCGATTCCGCAACGGGAAAATGAATCTTACTCAAATGGGGAAGGACAAAAGGCTTCAACCAAAGAGTGCATGAGATATATTATCCATTACCGTCAAAACGTGGATAGTATACTCGCATGGAAGGAACACCAGGGATACCGGTTACTGGGCATATAATAGGTGACCGACCGAAAACGTGAATTGGTTTTTACTGCCAAAACACTCATCATCCTGGAAGAGAGCGAAACGCAAACTTATTAAAGGATGGATATTCGATTCTACAAAGAATACGAATCTTACTCCACTGGAGAAACAATCAAAAGATTTTGACCAAGGAGTGCATGAGATATATTATCTATTACCGTCAGAACATAGATAATATACTCGCATGGAAGGAGCACCAGGGATACCAGTTACTGGGTATATAATAGGTGACCTACCGAAAAGAGAAACAATCGTTACCAACAACAACAGGGTAGACAAAAGACAACTCGCTAGGGATAAATTGCAAGCATACGGCAATTATCCAGGAAACATATCACCGGTTACTGGGATATACGCTCAACAAAGGGGGAGAAATAAATATTCGATTCCACAAAAGGAACACGAATCTTACTCGACTGGGGAAACACAACAGGCTTCGACTGAAGAGTGCATGAGATATACTATCCATTATCGTCAGAACGTGGATAATACACTCGCATGGAAGATTATCCACAACCGGTTACTGAGTTAATAAAGGATAAATCGACCGAAAAGAAAGGCATCGGGGTACCAAAACTAGGTACATAAAGATGACCGATCAAAGGGAGCAACAATCATTACCAACAAAAGGGTAAATGAAAGACGACTCACTGGGGATGCATTGATAAAAAAATCAATGATCCGGGGAACAATATCACTGCAAACAGTGAAAGGACCCGCTGAGGATAAAATTGCTAGCATACGGCAATTATCCACAAAAAGACTTGCTGGGAATACGATTGCTTACTCAGAGCAATTACCCAGAAGAGGGAATATCAACATCGAATACTGGATGAAGACAACCACAAAGAGGGGATTACATCTACCGAATACTGGGTAGAAAACCACGGACGAGTAACCGTCATCGGTTAGGATGAACAACAAGGTTAACTCTACAAAGGGGAGAACAAAGGATTTACCACTACCGAATACTGGGTAGAAAACCAAAGACTCAGTTGAGGATAAGGCAAATGATTGCCGATTACTGAGCAATTATCTAACTATTCCACCAGGAAGCACAAACTCCGTTGGGGAGACAACAACAACATAGGATTTACAACTACCGAATACTAGGTAGAAAACCACAAAATCCACCATCAATCAGAATGAACCACAAAGGTTACCTCTGCTAGGGGAATAAAGATAGGACTTACAACTACCAGTTACTGGGTAGAGGGTCACAACTCTGATGAGGATACAAAAGTAGGGTTTATAACTACCGAATACTGGGTAGAAAACCACAAAATCCGCCATCAACCAGAATGAACCACAAAGGTTACCTCTGTTAGAGGAATAGAGATAGGACTTACAACTACCGGTTACTGGGTAGAGGGCCACAACTTTGATGAGGATACAAAAGTAGGGTTTACGACTACCGAATACGGGGTAGAAAACCAAAGCCTCCGCGTGGGGAGCGAAAGGGGATCACAACTCCGCACGGGGAAAACAAAATAGGGTTTATAACTACCAGTTACTGGGTAGAAACCCACAAACTCTGCTGGAGAGCAAGAAAATAGGATTTACAACTACCGAATACTGGGTAGAAAACCACCGACTCTTGCCGAGGAACAAAAAGTTCACAAATACCAAACTCTGGGTAAACAACCACAGATTCCGCAAAGAGGGAAAAAGGTATACAGGATTTACAACTACTGGTTACTGGGTAGAAAACCAAAAAGGATAGGACTTACAACTACCGGCTATTGGGTAGAGGCCACAAAATTCCGCTGGGGATAAGATGAACTATTGCCGGTTACTGGGCAATTTATTCATTTATTCCACAGGGAACCACAAGAGACAGTTGAAAAAAGGCCAATTCTGGATCAAACCAAAAAGGCAAACTGAATCAAGACTCGTCCTAATGAGGAATGAACTCAATAGGGAAACCCATCCCAATATACATGTGTTGGGAGGAAACGGAAACAACCGTCATCCACGAGGATATATCTCAGTGGGGAACTGCAGAAGGAATGACAGACAATTTCTGCTTAAGGGATGACTCTATATTGAGAGATTAAACACCCGACATCTGCTTGGGGAGATCTACTGAAGAGATCTATATTACCATTAGCAGGAGACAACAAACAAAAGATATATGGCAAGAAATGCAACATGAATATCTAAATGTTGAAAGTATATGCATGATTTATGTTTGATGAATGCTGACAAAATAGACATATCTAACACAAATAGGTCCAGGAATCAAACGCCCGGTACTACACCACAGGAGAGAAAGCCAGGATCACCGGAGAATAACCAAATCTGACGGGATCAGGAAACAACAAGATCTCTGCAAGGATGGATCACCAGTCTCAGCTGGGAAACAGGAGCTCACTGCGCAGACAAGAACTTCTACGGAAACAGACCACACAAGTAGAATTTGGCCGCACCAGCAACTCCACTGGGGATACTGTCAACACTCCATTGGGGACGAATCCACTGAGGGAGAAAATATCATGCAAGTAGATTCTGCCACACAAGCAACTCTACTGGGGATCAAAAGCATCAGGAAATCAACCAAATCTCTGCAGGAGAGAAAATCATCACAGATACAATCCACCATGCCACAACACTACTGGGGATTTATCTGAGGCAGAGAAGGAGAACTGGGGATCAACCACCAAATACCAAACCTTCTAAAAGGAACCACGACTGCATGAGGAGGAAAGAATCACTGCTCTGCTGAAGGGAAGAGAGGTGAAAAACCTCAACAAACTCCCTGATGGGGAGAGATAGCACAGATGAAGTACATCATACCAACAACTCTGCTGGCGACTTCACTGAGGAGAGAATATTGTTGGAGAGGAAAATTGAAGTCTTCAACAAGCATTCTGAGTGAGGAGTAGTCATAATAAAGGCTCTGCTCAACAAAATCCGTTCGAGAGAAAATCCCAACAAATGCCCTGCTTAGGGAACAAAATCTCAACAGAAACTCTGCTTGGGGAGAAACCCCAACAACAATTTGGAGAAAGAGGATACAGCCATGCCAGGAATATGAACAAACGTCTTACCCTGTTGGAAATCATGCCACCCTTGGGAGAGCACTGAGAAATTCTTAAGTATCCTTTTATCATTGTGAATGTTCACTTTATTAAAAAGAATTTTTATGAACAAAAATTTTGTTTGTTTAAAACAATGACATTTTATCAATCAAAACATGCAAAACATTTGTTGAATTGAAACAAATAAGAGTGCAAATAATTGGATAAAAGCTCAAATTTATTTGATGAAATGGTAGCCTGCAAATGGCAAGACTCCATAGATCTGTACAAAAATTTGAAATCGGTGATATATATTGGAAGAGGGCTACATTGAACATAATGACCATTTCTCTACCAATTTGAATTCGATGTATTCGAAGCTTCAGTTGACGACGAATCGAGAATCTCTGACGAACAGACAGCTATGGAACAGAAAGTCTTGTCAGGATGCAGTTACTTGCCAAATCCCTAATTTTTGCCTAGATTTCCCCAGGGTGAGGTACTCAATCTAGCGGGATGCAAAATACATTTTTTTTATGTCTCTAACTTTTGCCTGGATCGCCCTTTTGGGTTATCCACCGAGACGCTCATTTTTGCCTAAGCCGCCCTTTCGGGTTTTCAACTTAGCGAGCTATTCTTTTTCCTTTTTAGGCAAAGTATTTCTTGACTGCATCTGAATTCACAGGACGAGTGAAATCCTCCCCATCCATTGTAGTAAGCATCAAAGCACCGCCTGAAAAGGCTCTCTTGACAACATATGGACCTTCATAGTTTGGAGTCCACTTGCCCCTGGAATCGGGCGCGAAAGACAAGACTTTCTTGAGCACAAGGTCACCTTCTCGGAACACACGAGGCTTGATGTTCTTATCGAATGCTTTCTTCATTCTCTGCTGATATAACTGACCATGGCACATGGCAGTCAATCGCTTCTCTTCAATCAAATTCAGTTGGTCATAACGGCTCTGAATCCATTCAGCATCAGTCAACTTGGCTTCCATCAAGACTCTCATTGATGGGATCTCCACCTCTACTGGGAGAACAGCCTCCATGCCGTAAACAAGAGAAAAAGGGGTTGCCCCTGTTGAAGTGCGGACAGATGTACGATATCCATGCAAAGCAAATGGCAGCATCTCATGCCAATCTTTGTACGTGACTGTCATCTTCTGGATAATCTTCTTGATGTTCTTATTAGCAGCTTCAACAGCCTCATTCATGTTGGGTCTGTAGGGAGAGGAATTATGGTGTGCAATCTTGAACTCAGCGCACAACTCTTCCATCATCTTGTTGTTCAAGTTAGATCCATTATCAGTAATGATCTTATCAGGCACACCATAACGGCATATCAACTGATTCTTGATAAACTTCACGACCACTTGCCTGGTCACATTAGCATACGACGCCGCTTCAACCCATTTGGTGAAGTAGTCAATTGCTACGAGAATAAACTTGTGTCCGTTGGACGCTTTCGGTTCAATCATGCCGATCATGTCGATTCCCCACATAGAGAAAGGCCATGGTGATGAAATCACATTCAGAAGTGTCGGAGGAATATGAATCTTATCCGCGTAAATCTGACACTTGTGGCATTTCTTCACATATTTGCAGCAGTCAGACTCCATTGTCAACCAATAGTAGCCTGCTCTCAGCATCTTTCTAGCCATGGCATGTCCATTGGAATGAGTACCAAATGAACCCTCATGGACCTCAGTCATTAACAGGTTTGCTTCGTGTCTATCCACGCATCTGAGCAGAACCATGTCAAAATTTCTCTTGTAAAGCACTTCACCACTGAGGCAGAAACTGCCTGACAACCTTCTCAGAGTTTTCCTATCTTTCACAGATGCCCCAGGCGGGTAGGCCTGGTTTTGGAGGAAATTCTTGATATCATAATACCAAGGCTTGTCATCATTCACTTCTTCAACTGCAAACACGTGAGCTGGTCTATCCAAGCGCATCATGGTGATATTGGGGACTTCATTCCAATACTTGACCACAATCATCGAAGCAAGCGTAGCGAGAGCATCTGCCATCCGATTATCTTCTCGAGGGATATGATGAAAGTCAACTTCTGTAAAGAACGTTGAAATCCTTCTTGCATAATCTCTATATGGAATGAGACTTGGCTGATTCGTCTCCCACTCACCCTTGATCTGATTGACAACCAAGGCCGAATCACCATACACATCAAGATGCTTGATCCTTAGATCAATGCACTCTTCCAATCCCATAATGCAGGCTTCGTACTCAGCCATATTATTCGTGCATTTGAAAGGTAGCCTTGCTGTAAACGGATTATGTGTGCCTTGAGGAGTAATGATTACTGCCCCAATTCCATTTCTGTACTGATTTACAGCGCCATCAAACACCATCGTCCATCTGGAACCAGGTTCCGGACCTTCATCAAGTGTAGGCTCATCGCAATCTTTCATTTTCAAATACAGAATCTCCTCGTCTGGGAAGTCGTACTGAATGGACTGATGATCTTCAATCGGCTGATGTGCCAAGTGGTCAGCCAAGATACTACCTTTGATAGCTTTCTGAGCTCGATACTCGATATCATACTCAGATGACAACATCTGCCAACGGGTAATCCTCCCGGTTAAAGCAGGCTTCTCGAAGATATACTTGATTGGATCCATTCTGGATATTAACCAAGTTGTATGATTTATCATGTCCTGGCGTAAACGCTTAGCAGCCCAAGCCAAAGCACAGCACGTCTTCTCAAGCATAGAGTATCGAGACTCACAATCAGTGAACTTCTTACTTAGGTAGTGGATAGCAGATTCTTTCTTCCCTGATTCGTCTTGCTGACCGAGTACACAACCCATCGAGTCTTCAAGAACAGTCAGATACCTGATCAAGGGTCTTCCTTCTACAGGTGGAGACAAAATCGGAGGTTCAGACAGATACTCTTTGATACTGTCGAAAGCTTTCTGGCAATCCTCGGTCCAATCATGAGATTGATCTTTCCGGAGGAGCTTGAATATCGGCGCACATGTGGCAGTCATGTGGGATATAAATCTGGAAATATAATTCAAGCGGCCAAGAAAACCTCGGACTTGCTTTTCAGTTTTGGGCGCAGGCATCTCTTGTATTGCTTTGACCTTTGCAGGATCAACCTCAATACCTCTCTCGCTGACTATAAAGCCCAACAACTTGCCAGAACATACTCCAAATGTACATTTGTTCGGATTCAGACGAAGCCTGAACTTCCTCAGACGCTGAAAAAGTTTCAACAAATGCTCAATATGTTCCACTTCCGTTCGTGACTTAGCAATCATATCATCAACATAGACCTCTATCTCCTTGTGCATCATGTCATGGAACAAGGTAGTCATAGCTCGTTGATACGTGGATCCGGCGTTCTTCAAACCGAAGGGCATCACTCGATAACAGAATGTTCCCCAAGGTGTGATGAATGTTGTCTTCTCCATATCCTCGGGTGCCATCTTGATTTGATTATATCCGGAAAATCCGCCCATAAATGAGAAGACTTTGAATTTAGCTGTATTGTCTACCAACATATCAATATGTGGTAGAGGGAAATCATCTTTCGGACTTTTCCGTCTTTCTTAGGCACAGGCACAATATTGGCCACCCATTGAGGATATGTGGAAGTCACCAGAAACCCCGCATCAATTTGCTTCTGAACTTCCTCTTTGATCTTTACTGCCATATCTGGATGAGTTCTTCTGAGCTTTTACTTCACCGGCACGCACTCAGGCTTCAAAGGCAGGAAATGTTGCACAATATCTGTATCTAGACCCGGCATGTCTTCATACGACCAAGCAAAGATATCGGAATATTCTCGTAGCAAACTGATCAACCCCTTCTTGACAGACTCTTCAAGAAGTGCCCCAATCTTCACTAACCGAACACAATCTTCAGACCCCAAGTTGACTGTTTCCAGATTCTCGAGATGCGGCTGAATGATCTTCTTTTCGTGCTCAAGGAGACGGGTAATCTCATCAGGAATCCCTTCAACATCATCTTCCTCTGCCTCAAATACAGGGAATTCAAAATTGGGAGATGGCGTTGGATTATTATGTTCAATGGGTTTTAGAATCAACCTGCATAATGATTTGGGATAATGAAAAACTTTAGAATTTAAACAAGCAAATCATTATGCAGATGAAAAGATTGCTTTTATTCTTGTTTTTAGGGTTTTTTGTGATCACCAATTTCATGCAAAAGCAAAAAAGTGAAAACAAATGGAAAACAAATGTTTAACATGAATTCATTGAATGAAATATCATTGTATATATGATGCCAACAATGTCATCACTTCCCCTTTTGGCATGGGAGAAGGGCTTTTAAACAAAGTGAACATATTACGTTGATCTATGAATGACCGTAGGAACATCCACAGCGACCCAATTGTGGCAGATCCCGCCAGGGATGACAAAATTGTTAGTATCCTCTACATCCTCTTCCAAGATAGCAGCAGCTTCGTCAGCTTGATCGGCGTGGATGAAACCTCCACTCTTGAACAATCCTTTGTCGTTGAAGACCCCAGAAGAATAGCCAATGTCAGCCCGGGACTTATTATCTTCAAGCTCAATCATCTTTCCTAGACCAGCAACTGCACCACATTCGATGGCCAGTTTCGCATCACGATAGGAAGCAAATGAAGGAGTTTTCTTCTCAATTGGCTCAGCAATAGATAAAGCTTGGAAAGGAGTTCCAACTTCGTCCTCATCGTCAATGTATGAGAAAGAAGACAAGTGGCTAACCAGGAGAGCCTTTTCTCCCCCTACCACAACCAGTTTCTTATTCTTGACGAATTTCAGCTTTTGGTGTAGGGTGGATGTCACGGCGCCAGCCTCGTGAATCCATGGTCTACCAAGGAGACAACTATAAGATGGGTGGATATCCATAACCTGAAAGGTAACTTGGAAATCACTTGGTCCAATCTTGATTGGGAGATCAACTTCCCCAATCACAGTCTTATGTGACCCATCAAAAGCTTTCACAACAACTCCACTCTGCCTCATGGGAGGCCCTTGATATGACAATCCAGAAAGATTGGATTTCGGCAATACATTCAAAGATGACCCAGTGTCCACCAACACGCTGGACATGGCGTCGTTCTTGCAATTCATGGATATATGTAAAGCCATGTTGTGGTCTCTTCCCTCCTCAGGGAGATCAGAGTCATAGAAACTCAAAGTGTTGCAAGCAGTAATATTTGCAACAATACTGTCAAACTGTTCAACAGTGACGTCATGATCAACATAAGCCAAATCCAAAACTTCCTGCAGAGCCTCCCTATGGGGCTCTGAATTCAGAAGCAGCGATAACACGGAGATTTTGGACGGCGTTTGTAGAAGCTGGTCTACAACGTTGTACTCACTCTTCTTGATGAGCCTCAGCATCTCATCACGACCTTCATTCACAATGCCACTAGGGCCAACAGAAGAAGTAGGAGTCTTTTGTACGGAGGAGGATTTGGCAACAGGTGCCAGGTTTAGAGGATTAACCGCATTCCCAACCGGACGCTCAACAGAGTCAGCCTTAGCCTGAGGCTTCGGGGGTGCAGAAAACACACGACCACTACGGGTCAATCCGCTCACATCAGTTATATTCACAACAGAGGATGAAGGCAACGACACTTCTTTCCCATCTTCCACAGCAACTGGATTATAGCGGAAGGGAATTGCTTTATCGGAAGAATAAGGCACATGGCCTGCAGGCTTGATAATCAGTGAAGGAGAAACCTTCTGCTTGCTACCATCATATCAGATGACAACAGGCTCAGGTATCTTGAACACAGGAGAAATCACATTCACCTCTGGTTCGTCTTCATCAACATTTCTGTTCTGAAGAATCTCAATAGTTCCATCATCTAGCAACTCTTGCAGCTCTCTACGCACTTGGCGACAACCCAGACGATTGACAGAGCAGATACGGCATTTGTCATGGTCGTGCTCCATATGACTGTAATCACACAGTAGACGATGCAACTCAACCAATGACTGTCGAATATGGCTTACATATTTGACTTTATATTTACCAGGGCAACCCTGGACCATGTTAACCGACTTCCCATGCTTGGGCAATGGGTTCTTCGTAACATTGGGGCCTGAGTCCTCAAAGCTCAGAATGTCGCATCTCATAAGGTCTTGAACCTTAGTCTTCAACGGAAAGCAGTTTTCCACATTATGACCCGGAGCACCGGAGTGGTAAACACAATGCTGATCAGGCTTATACCACCACTGCGGGTTAGCAGGTACAGCCGGAGGATCCCTAGGAGTAATCAATTTTCGCTCTATTAAAGAGGGATACAGCTCTGCATATGATACAGGAATCGGATCGAAGGTGATCTTCTTCCTTTCATAACTCGGACCAGTTGGATTACTATTGCGAGGCTGGTAGGCCTGCTGCTGAGGGCGATGCTGTTGTTGATACTGTTGAGGTTGTTGTTGATTGTGTTGATGTTGATATTGCTGATTATCACGGAAGACAGGTGCTATATGAGCCACCTGATGCTGACTGCTGGCATGACGCACAGGCTTCCTCTTGACAGAGGGTCTTCTGGATTTGACATGGGATTGTACAGCATGTGCCTCCCCATCTTTCTTCTTAGCGAATGCCCCATATCGCTTGCTAGAAGAGCCTTCATCTTTGGGTAGCCGTCCTTCACGGACTCCTTCCTCCAATCGCATCCCCATGTTCACCATTTCAGTGAAATCAGAGGGAGCACTAGCAATCATCCGCTCATAATAAAATGAACTCAAAGTCTTCAAAAAGATTTTGGTCATTTCCTTCTCTTCCAGCGGAGGAGTAATCTGAGCTGCCAGCTCTCGCCACCTCTGAGCGTACTCTTTAAATGTCTCTTTGTCCTTCTGGGACATGGCTCTAAGCTGATCCCGATCGGGAGCCATATCCATATTATATTTGTACTGCTTGACGAAGGCTTCGCCAAGATCATTGAAGGAACGGATGTTTGCACTATCCAGACTCATATACCATCGCAGTGCAGCACCGGACAGACTGTCCTGGAAATAATGAATCAACAGTTGATCATTATCAGTTTGAGTAGACATTTTCCTGGCATACATAACCAGGTGGCTGAGAGGGCAGGTGTTCCCCTTGTACTTCTCAAAGTCTGGGACTTTGAATTTGACAGGAATCTTTACACTGGGAACCAAACACAACTCGGCTGCAGATTTGCCGAACAAATCCTTTCCTCGAAGGGTCTTCAATTCCTTGCGGAGTTCAAGAAATTGGTCATTCATCGCGTCCATCTTCTCATTAACATCTGGGCCCTCAGACAGCTCAGAATGATAGATGGTGTCGTCTACCCAAGGAATGGTATGCACGACAGGAGGAGGCATTGCAAGGACCGGGCTAGATGCCGGCATGGAAGCGAATGTTGGAGCTGGAATATCAGGCATAAAACCAGGAGGCATCCCCCATGGAAACCCGGGTGGCATGGCTGTTGGCACAAAATGGGCACTGGCAGCTGGCACTGTAGCAGAAACAACCTCAGATATAACAGTCCTCTGGGGAGGAGTTGCAGGTGGTGGAGACGGTTGGTTCTGAGCAGCTAAGAATTACTCCATCAAAGCAGTGAGTCTGGCAACTTCATCTTTCAGCTCACGGTTCTCTTGTTCGAGATGATCCATTAATCTAGAAGAGTTGGCTCTGGTGTAGTACCGATGAGTCAGCTTGTCTTCAAAATAAATGAAGAGCACAGAGTTAGGCCACAGACAAGAAGACCGGAACAACACCTGCTTATGCAAATGATGCATGCAATGCTCGTGCACATGCTTTGTTTTATTTTCGAAGGAACTTTTGGGTATTATTTGCAATTTTTGAAATATTAAGCATTTGATCGCATATGGAAAATATCACATCAAATATATTTGAACAAAGAAGTACAGCATTGTCAATTATGTTACAAGAGAGAAGGAAAATAAACATCCTATGGATCCCTAGAAGCTCGGGATGCCGGAAGATAAGCTGCACGAAGCCTCTTAATCTCTCTCATATGCTGCTTCCATGTCTGCCTTATCTTTGGCGAGTCTGTCATACCTCCTTTTCCAGAACTTGGAAGACTGAGGAAGTAGAGAAGTCCAAGTATCATCAGGATCATCAATGACCTGATGCTCGAGAAACTCGATCAGAGCGTCCTTCTCCTTAAGTTGTTGAAGCAAATCTTCTCTTTCACGGATCCAGGCACGTGAAAGGTCTTCGTCTCTCAACTCCTCTACGCCTTGATTAGGGAGGGTTGAAGGCCCAGCCACAACCAAAGGTGTAGGTCTCGGATAATCATAAGGCATGAGATACTCAGATGCTCTCTTCCTTACCCAAGTCGTATACGGCTCCAAAGCTATGCAGTTCTTCGGACCCAATTCACTTCTACCCTTCTTGTGAATCTTGCGCCAAGCGCGGACCATCCTGGCTTTCAGGCCTTGGGGATCTTTACCCTCCTAAAAGAACACACCCTCTAACAGAATGTTATTAGGTTTATCCTTTAAGGGGAACCCAAGCTGACGACGTGCTAATACGGGGTTGTAGCTAATCCCACCACATGTACCAAGAAAAGGCACATTGGAGAATTCACCACAAGAATCAATGATCTGGACACCATCATATGCACGATCATACCAAGAGATATCATCATTAGTGAGAGACATGAGTCTCGTGGACCACCGTAGACATCCCTTGTTCTCCTTGAAGGCGACCGTCTGAGGTAAGTGAGAAATAAACCACTTATACAACATAGGCAAACAGCACACAATAGCGCCACCACCCTTTGCATTCCTCAGGTGCAAAGAGACATATGTATCACCCAACAGAGTCGGAACGGGATTAAGAACAGAGAAGATCCTAATAGCGTTCACATCCACAAATTTGTCGATGTTGGGGAACAATACCAGTCCATAGATGAGAAGCACAAATATGTCCTCAAAGGCATCCTCACTCATGGCCTTCCCATAAACGGTAGCTTGAGCGATGAGGAACTCAGAAGGGAGACCTTGAATTCCACCTTTGGTAGTCATATGAGCTTTAACCAAGGATTCATCTATGTGCAACATGTCAGCTATCTCTCGAGAAGTAGGAATACTCTCTAAGCCACTGAATGGCAACTGATCCAGAATCGGAATACCCACAAGATGAGCATACTCCTCAAGGGTAGGCAACAGCTGAAAGTCTGGAAAAGAGAAGCAATGATACAGAGGATCATAGAACTGCGCCAAAGTACTCATCAACCCTTCATCAACCTGAATAGTCAGAAGAGGCAGAAGCTTCCCATAACGAGCTTTGAAACCCAAGGGATCTAATACATAAGATGTCAGATTCCTTAACTCTTTCAGATCGGGTTGTCTGAAGTTGTACTTCTTTGTATGCCTTTTTGGTCTTTCCATATCTGAAAATTTTGCAAATAAACCCCTTAAGTTCCTTGAAAATTTTCTTTTTATCTGATGATATGGATGCAGATGAATGCATGAATGCAACAATCACACTCAAGGATCAAGCAAAGCACACCAGAAAAAGGTCATGGGATGGTTCATATTATCCTTAATATCAATCATCCATTTTGGTGGATTATGGTTTTCACCTTATCGACACCCAAGTTCCATTGATATTAACGATATACGAACGATTCAACCATCCTTAATATCAATCATCCATTTTGGTGGATTATGGTTTACACCTTATCAACACCCAAGTTCCATTGATATTAACGATAGTCGAACGGATCAACCATGAATCACGGGTTTGTTGCGAGTCATGAGCATGGAGTCTCGGTTAAGGACCACCCAAAGGGAGTGTACTATGGTTTAAACCTGCCGAACATCTTCTACCAGAGGTTCCCATAGTCATCATCCCATCTTTCGAATATTATCGGAGGAACGAATACTCGTATTCCAAAATATTCTCAAGAGAGACTCTTATGAGTGTAGTATCGCGTAACAATCGCATCAGATCTTACATCTGAACGACCTCTGCACTACGTCCTAAAAATAGGCCAAGATGGGCTTGGTAAACTAAGGTCCTTGGCTTCTATGGCACACATTGGAAGAATAATGCCTAACCACAAATAACTTGTGTGACATCATTAATCCAACATGACCTCCACCAAGTGAATGGACTCGCAAGTCAACTTGCTAAGGAATAACTCCACACAAGTCGACGAGACTATGCCATTCTCCTATCATAAGGTACACTCGAGTTCGGGTATAGAACTCATCTCACAAAGATCACCAAGCAAGCGAGCAATTGATATATCAAGCAAATCAATCATTACAAACAATACAGTAATCCCAAATTGTACAAAAATATGTCATAAACAATATATCACAACAAGTGTGAAAAGTAGGCCAACCCACTAGGAAAAAAAATTCCCCAGCAGAGTCGCCACTTTTCTGTAGCGGTGTATTCGTCACTTTATGATTTATTGACTAAATCAAAAGCAAAGCATACAAAGATAGAGTCGCCACCGCACTTCTATTTATCCAAAGGAATGGCTAGAAAACGAACAAAAGCCTAAGAAGTTTTACAAAGAAAACTAACAAAAAAGGTACAGAGATCTGGGTAAGGGGGTAATTATGCAAAGGGAAGGTGTTAGGCACCCAAAGCATCCTAGGTACTCCTAGGGAACCCTTTTCACAACTTGTTGAAGAAGATATTGTTTATGAAAATATTTATTGTGCAAACATTGATTGGGAGGATGAGAGAAGAGTATACAATTTTTATTATTTTTGTGTTTGGATGGATAACCATTGCCTACGTACCTTTACAGGATCAAAACCTCGTAGTTCGGCTAAAAGATTTCCAAAAGTAAGTGGATTGATTTTAAACAAAAGCCCTAAGGTCTTACATTATCCACGGGAGAAAACTCAACCTATACAACCACAAGTCCACCATGTGAGAAAAGCTTCAACTTGCTAGTGAGGGACCATGCCCTATAATAAGCAAGGAAGTCTTACAATTCAATCACTAAGGACAAAAGGTGAGATTCACATCAACCACTAAGATAATTGAGATCTATGGCTAATGTATGAAAACTTGATTAAGAATGGACAAAGGCCACAAAACAATTGAATGAGTGAAATTAACCAATTAGGATTTATTCACAAAAACGAAGTCAAAGTTGGTATTAGATTCAATTCAGAAGAAGTATTGTGAAAATGAAGTTTGAAAATCAGAGGCTTAAGGCCTAGGTTTCTAGTTTGAAAAGAAGTGAGAATGTTTGCACAAAGTTTCTGGTTTTGGTTATAAATGCAAGTGGAGGTTTAAAGAAATAAAAGGTGGGGATGAGGAGTAAAACTTCTTAGGAGTTCACCTTTTGAGATCATATGTAGATGATCCAAGTGATTCCTTTGGAATAGGTAACAAGCAAAAAGCAAATGAGCGAGGTTCAAAAATAAAGATGGAAACAGATGACCAATAAATGGTCTTATATCCGACTCCGCAACAAGGAACAAAATAGGAAACAAGTTGCCAATCAATGGTCTTATACCTGACTCCACAAAATGATCATAGGAAACAGATAGCCAATCAATGGTCTTACATCTGACTCCTCACAAGACAAAATAAAATAGGAAATGGAGTGCCAATCAATGGTCTTACACTAGCCTCACAAAGCAAAGAAAACAAATGCAATAAGCAAGAGGAAACAAGTTGCCAATAAATGGTCTTACACTCGACTCCTAGGAAATGGAATGCCAATCAATGGTCTTAGTTCCAACTCCTACCAGATCATAGGAAACAAATGCCAATAGCTAGACTTACAATTGACTCCTCAATGGACAAAACAAAATGTCACAAAGTATGAACAATGACCATGAAATGATATACAATTAATGCTCAAAGATGAAAACAATGCACAGAGGCACACACAAACAATTATGCACATATGGACAAATAAGAACACACTATACACAAGCAATGGGCTCAAGCAAGGCTGGGCTTTAGTCAAGGGGTCATATCGACCTTGACAAACAAGCCAAATACTGGAATGGGTAGTCAGGCTCTTAACCTCTAACATTGAGAGTTAGGGTGAGCAGATGAAATAGAGATGAGGGTTATACCTCATAGCTCTTATCCCTGGCCTGGGAGAGCTTGAATCAATAGAATGTGTGGGAGTCCAGAATGGGGAACTCTATTCCATAATGACATGACTCTATATACAAGATTTTGGGTTTTTATTCAAAGTGCATTAACACATGGTGTGAGCAAAATGAATGACACAACTGAGTAGCAGGGGATGGATTGCACATCCCTTTTATCTGCCAATTGCCTCTTAAGAGGACTTAACCTGCTTGGTACAACATTAAACAAACAAAGACATGGCCTCTTAAGGAGGGCTTCAGACAGGTGCCTGCCAATAACAGCAGGTCTTCCAGACTACATGAAGATCAGGAATTATACCTAAGTGGTATGCCAACCACAAGCAAAGCAAAGTTCAAATGAACTTAAAGCAACTTATGTACCTGTGTAAACAACTAAACAAATCAGTATAGTATTCAGACAAACAGACAACAGTCAACAACAAACAGACAATCCCAATGTACAATATGTAAGCCATAAGGCAAACTCAAGTGAATTATCATCAACCTACAAAACAACCAAATGTTAGCAATCAATAGCAAATATCAACATTCAAATGATGAAGCAACCTCAATCATGGAAATTGGATGCTTGAACCTGAAATTCAAAGCTTCAAATGTAAGTACAAACCACTAGGTCAAAGCCTAGGGTCAAAGGTGAAGAAAAAATTCAAAACAGGGGCTAATATTCAACACAATGCAACTTCAAACACATATTAACATGTCCTAAAAAGGACCAAAACAAAATCATCAAGAAAGTCCATATAATAAGTAAGAGAAGTCAAAGACAATTTCAAGGCATGCATTTGGACATTGAGAGTGAAAATTCCAAATCAAAACAGAAATGATTCAAATAATTCTGGAAACTTTTATGAGCATTCAACACATCCAATACAATCATCATGCAAAAAATCAGAATCAACAGAGGTCATTTGATATGGAAATGAAATTGCACAAGTTGAACATCCAATTGTGTGACACACATTGTCACACCATGCAAACATGTGTATAAAACAGAAATGACAAATGAGAAAAATGCACAATCAAGCCTCAAACATCCATCAACATGTCAAGAATCATCATGCAAAATTTCTTGGACTAGCCATCCTTTAGAAGGTATTGTTAAAAGATCATCAATTCCTAATGAAATAGATGTAGCAGTAGCTTGATGGAATCCTAGAGTCTTTACCAGGGCATTTGGATCAATATAGAGCATTTTATGATAAGATGAATGGAACAAGGTCACAAATGTACACATGATCACATAGTCTAACACAATTCACAATCCAGCCATGCACAACTTCAGAATTTAACATCATAAAAAAGAGGACATCTCAATGAACAAGTAGCAAAAAAACCAGGAATTATTTGGAGCATTTTTCAAATTGTTATGAATTTTCAAAGTTGGATAAAAAATTTTGAAATGAAAATGAAGCATATATGGAAATTATGGAGGGAAAGGCATAAATGGAAGTGAAATTTGAAAAACTAATGCACGATGGGATCGAACCATGTTGCAATTTGAAAGAAGCGTGCCACTTACTGAAACGTTGCGTTTCATTTATTCGCTGGCCAAAACGACGACGTTTTGGACCAAAACCCTAACCAAAACCAGGCGGACACAAAACGGACGCTAGGTGGACGCTACGCTGGAAAACATCGTCTTCCTCGCGAAGACGATGATGAACAGTATGATGTTCAAACGAATTTTTCCAGAATTTTTAAAATCATACATCATTTTAAAGCTCTTGCAATGGAGATTACAGATCAACTATCATTTAATCCTAATTCATCATGATCAAAGAGAATCGAGCAAAATAAAATTGATGCATCAAACTTTAATCAAACGTATCTCACTCAATAATGCACCAAATCATGTGAAATTTAGCTCAGAATTATCAGCAAAGAGAGATCTACATGAACATGTTAATGAATTGCATAATTATGAGATTCGAAAATTGAACCTCTTGAAGAGCAGCTTCTTGAAATGCACGATCCAAGGCTTGGCAAACTCCAAATATATTCCAGAACACTTGCTATGATGTTTGATGAAGAAAATGAAGCTTGAAACCGTGTAGATCTAGCTTAACAATCCACTTCCATTCTTGAGTTCTTGAGCTTCAACTGCTTGATTATGCTCGAATTCTTCAAACAAAAACTGGATTCACACTCAATCCAACTCACTGATCATGAATCTTCAATAAAAACCAGTTGCTATGTTGAAGAAATTTGAATTGTGATTAGGAGAAAGTTTTGGTGGGAGAGAGAATTTTGAGATCTAGATCTAGAATCCTCTTCAATTCTGTTATGGTTATCAATATATATGCTTCACTAATCACATACTAATTAAAATTAGGCATGGTTTAGTTGTGATTAATCAAGATAAGGTGTTATGACCAAAACTTGAAAATTGGAGGTGCATGGCTATTTCCAACGTGAACAGTACCATGTGGCTGATTAATTTCACTCAAAATCATCTTCCAAACACAATGGCAATGGTAAATAATTCTCATGATGCACCATTTTTGAATTGGCCATTTTCCCTCCAAAATTGACTTGAAATAGCAAATGATCATATGATGGAAATTCATGCAATGTGATGAATGGTTTGGAAACTTCATGACATGAGAAGAAAAATGCAAGAAGAGCCACTCAATTTGAAGTTATGAATCAAAAGATATGACCATTTGAAGTTCCATGCACACTTGGCAATGATTGGACCATATCTCCTCAACCATTCATCAGATGCTCATGATCTTGGACTTTTTAGAAATGGGAGAGAGAGATATTCAACTTTCATGTTGGACAAAAATTCATTTGAAGCTTATTTGATGTTGGAAAGTTGAGTTGAAGTTGGACCAAAAACTTTCCATTTTTGGTAACTTGAAATTATAGGTCACTTTCCATTTTTGGAAACTTTTGCACTGACTTCAAATTATTAAATGTAGAGATTTGACATGATGAATAAGCATTGTTGGAACATGAATGGGATGAAGAAACTCAATTTCCATACTCAAAACCCACAGTTGACTTTTCAGTTGACTGCATTGGTCCTTAGATGACCTGAAAATGTTCTGATGAATTTGGGGCCTCTGCCACTTGGGGATTCGCTCCAAAATGAACCTATAGCTCATATGAGCTCCATATGATGATCACATGATCCATATCTCAAGAAAATACCATCTGCTCTTTGTACCATGAATTCACCTGATGCCTTGACCTGTTAATTGCTTAAGCTGCAAGACAAATGTTAATGACATATTTTTTTACATTTTTGGTTAGTGATTAAAAGGAAAGAAATGATATACAAATGCAAACAATGCTTGGTGATCAAGAATCACTCTCAAGCAAGATCCGACCCACAGGGAAGGAAGCAAGGTGTCCAATGATCCTTGAGGCAATGCAATGTTATGATATGATGCCATGAGGGATCTTAGGGACAAAATTGGGGTCTTACACCCTTATGTATATATTGAACACAAGGCATAGACCGTGTCATCCTTGTCCAGTTCAATATTAGGCCCATAGACATTTATCCTGTTATGCGGGATGGGCAAATTCCATCTAGGTCACTCATATCCCTCAGCATGCTTCGTGGAGTACCCATCAACTGTCTTTATGGTTATCCAGTTACGGACAATGTTTGATCAACAATAAAGCACGCGACTCTACATCTAGGGTCCATAGTGGTTTCAGGTCGAAGAGTGGTATACACCATTATCACCTTGAGAATAACTTATGACACTTTGCATAACTTTCTATATAGTATTCTCATAGCGGGTCAATCCGGTATAAATATTACTCTTAATATTCATACTTATGTTTAAGACTTGATAACTCTTTATCCAGGATCCATGAGATGTGATCATCAGTCTACAAACATAATAGTCTTAATGCTTTAATGTTATCCCACTTCATACTAAAGCTCGACTACGGATACTTTAAGAATAGTGTCCTTATGTTTAATGTGCTCTCATGATTAAGTCACACTTAATACATTAAACGGACTATCTATTCCAGGGACTTTATTAATCAACCATAATAAAGAAAATGCCTTTTATTATTAATAAATAATTCGATACAAGTACCAAAAGTATTGGCCTCTAGGGCTTACACCAACACCATGTCCTTTATATAGAAGCAATTGGCTGGGCTTGGATATCATAAAACCCTAAAACTATTTTCCATTCAGATCTTCTCATGACAGTTGATTATATCTCTTTGGAAAATAAGTCAATCTAGTTGTAATTACTGATTGATAGCGCGTTCAATCATCTCATCAATCATACATAAATTAGCATTAAAAACGCAATCACATAATACATAACATTCAGACTGAATATTCTGTATACAGATGTCATGACATCGGGTCTGACATCTTAGTAAAAATCCTGCATAATTACATTTTAAACATCCTGCAGGTACATGTAATCTTATGTCAAGACAACACTTGTAACAACTTGTGAACACTCTAGGTTTTACCAAATTGCTGCTGACACATAGAACCAACATTAATAATGATCCAAAAAATAATTTTAACTCAGAAAATGAAAGAGGAATTTATTTAAAAAAATTTAGTGAAACTCTCATATTTTTTGGATCAATATTAAAATTAATATGAATTGATGAAAATAAACCAAATAAAATGAAAACAAAAAAATAGGAAAAAATGTGGACCACTTGATCTCCCTCATTAATTGAGGTGGCAGATCAAGTGGTTGCTAGCGCACGTTCCATGGTGGACACAAGTCAAAGCGCTGCAGGGATGGTATACAAAACCAAGGCACGAGATTAAAACATTTGAAATGGATCATGTGGTTCAGATGAATGCCAGCATACTGCCGGAGCCAAAGCTCCAGTATCCTTCTCCGGTGAGCTTCGTCGGACTGGTTCACTCACAACCATCACCAAAATTAAAAAGGACATGAATTTAAAGTAAAAATGCTTAAGAGCTCGAATCTGGCCTCAATTTCTCCTAACTCGAAGTATATTGAAAGATATAGGGAGTTGAATTTTGAGGTGTATGATCTGAGTTGCTTCGATGACCTCAAATCAACTCAATCTTGTTGCTTACATTGGTAGGACTTCAGACAACCAAAGATCAAGAAGAATTATGGAGAATTGAGTGAGAATCGAAGAGATGAAAATTTCTGGAAAATACCTTCAATGCAGGTCTGTATTCAATCGATATTGCTCTTGCTTGCTATTGATCTTGCTCATGACACTTGATGGAGTGGAATTGGATGAACAAAAGGCAGACGACTATTGGAGTTTTTAATCTCAAAACAGTGGAGATTCAAACTCAATGTCCAATGGAAATTCTCAAGATTGTCCTAGATGGGGAAAGAGAGAAGATCTGCTGAGGATCTGCATCATCAACTTTGTGGGGAATTTTAGGTCAACACCATATCAAATGGGAGACAACCTCGTAGAAAACCACAAAATACTAGTCAAGAATCAGTGCTGACAGGGATCAGGGATAACTCCGCTAGCGACCTGAGGGGAAATAAGAATCTGTACTGAATTTATGCAAACCATTGAGAATACACGCTCACAACTCAGCTAGGGAAGCGATCTCAAAACTCAACTGGGGAAACTAACTTGCTGAACCCACTGCTTGGGGAAGACCAACAATGCTTCGTATTTCAAGACTTACCTGTTCTCAGACCGTTGTTGATATTCCTTAATGAAATCGATTGCTCCTTTTTTAAAAGTAATTGCTTTTATTATTTTAAGAAGAATAATTTTGATTTTTAAATTCAATTTCAAAATGATCATCATAAAAATTTAATTCTATTTGGCTGAAAGATAAATAAGAGTAGAAACAATTGGATAAAAAGCTCAACTTTATTTAATAAAATGGTAGTCTGTAAATGACAAGACTCCATAGATCTTTACAAAATTTGAAAAAATGGTAATTTACATGGAAAAGGGTTACATTCAATACAATGATCACTAATCCTTCTACCAACTTCAATATCCACTGTGCTCTTGGCTTTGGTTGAAGATGACGAATCAGAGTTAACTGACTCGCTCAAAAAGTGTTCTCAGATTGGAGATCAACCGAATGCAGTTACTTGCCATAATCCCTAATTTTTGCATAAATTTCCCTAAGGTGGGGTACTCAATCTATCGGGATAAATTTTTCTGTTTTATGTCTCTAATTTTTGCCTGGATCGCCCTTTTGGTTTTTCAATCCACTGAGACGCTCATTTTTGCCTAATTCGCCCTTTCGAGTTTTCAACTTAGCGAGTTGTTCTTTTCTTTTTAGGCGAAGTATTTCTTGACTACATCGACATTCATAGGACGAGTGAACTCTTCACCATCCATAGTTGTAAGAATCAGAGCACCGCCCGAAAAGGCTCTCTTGACAACATATGGACCTTCATAATTAGGAGTCTATTTTCCCTTAGAATCTGGTTTGAAAGATAAAATCTTCTTGAGCACAAGGTCACCTTCTCTAAACACACGAGGCCCGGCCTTCATATCAAAAGCTTTCTTCATTCTCTTCTAATACAACTGACCATGACACATGGCAGTCAACCTTTTCTCTTCAATCAAATTCAGTTGGTCATATCTGGTCTGACACATTCAGCTTCAGTCAACTTGGCTTCCATCAAAACACACAATGATGGGATCTCAACCTCTACTGGGAGCACAACTTCCATGCCAAAAACAAGCGAGAAAGGGGTTTCCTCTATTGAAGTGCGGATGGATGTACGGTACCCATGCAAAGTAAATGGGAGCATCTCATGCCAATCTTTATATGTCACAACCATCTTCTGAATAATCTTCTTGATGTTCTTATTTGCAGCTTCAATAACCCCATTCATCTTAGGTATGTAAGGAGAAGATTTATGATGTGCAATCTTGAAGTCTTTGCAAAGAGCTTCCACCATATTATTGTTCAAGTTAGATCCATTATCAGTAATGATCTTACTTGGCACACCATAACGGCATATAATTTGATTCTTGATAAACCTTACAACAACTTGCTTGGTTACATTTGCATATGATGCCGCTTCAACCCATTTTACGAAGTAATCAATAGCCACCAGAATGAAATGATGACCGTTCGAAGCTTTTGGCTCAATCATACCAATCATATCAATTCCCCACATGTAGAAGGGACATGGAGAGGAAATGACATTCAACAGTGTCGGAGGAACATGAATCTTATCTGCATAAATTTGACACTTGTGGAATTTCTTCACAAATTTGCAACAGTCGGATTCCATTGTCAGCCAATAGTAGCCTGCTCTCAACATCTTCTTAGCCATAGCATGTCCATTGGAATGAGTACCAAAGGAACCTTCATGGACTTCAGTCATCGACATGTCTGCTTCGTGTCTATCCATGCATCTGAGCAGAACCATATCGAAGTTTCTCTTATACAGCACATCACCATTTAGGTAGAAGTTGCCAGCTAATCTCCTCAAAGTCTTCTTATCTTTCAAAGATGTCCCAGGCGGGTAAACCTGACTTTGGAGGAAACTCTTGATGTCAAAATACCACGGCTTTTCATCTTTGACTTCTTCAACAGCAAACACATGAGTTGGCCTATCAAGACACATCACAGTCAAATTAGGAACTTCATTCTAGAACTTTACCACAATCGTTGAAGCCAACGTTGCAAGAGCATCTGCCACCCGGTTTTCATCTCGAGGGATATGATGAAATTCAACCTTTGTAAAGAAAGTTGAAATCCTCCTCGCATAATCTCTATATGGTATGAAACCGGGTTGATTCGTCTCCCATTCACCTTTTATTTGATTCACAACCAAAGTTGAATCTCCATAGACATCAAGATACTTGATTCTGAGATCAATGGCCTCTTCAAGCCCCATAATGCAAGCTTCATACTAAGCCATATTATTTGTACACTTGAAAGTCAATCTAGCTGTAAACGGAAAATGTGTACCTTGAGGAGTAATAATCACTTCCCTAATGCCATTACCATATTAATTAACAGCTCCATCAAATACCATGCCCCAACAGGAACCAGGTTCTGGCCCTTCTTCAAGCAATGGTTCATCACAATTTTTCATCTTCAAGTACAAGATCTCTTCATCGGGAAAATCATACTGCATTAACTGATAGTCTTCAATTGGTTGGTGAGCCAAATGGTCAGCCAAGACACTACCTTTAATCTCTTTTTGAGATCAGTATTCAATATCATACTCGGATAACAACATCTGCCAATGGGCAATCCTCCCAGTTAAAGTAGACTTCTCAAAAATATACTTGATTGGATCCATTTTGGATATCAACCAAGTAGTATGATTCAACATATACTAGCGCAAATGCTTAGCAGCCCAAGCCAATGCGCAACAAGTCTTTTAAAGCATAGAATACCAAGTCACACAGTCGATGAACTTCTTACTGAGGTAGTAAATATAATATTCTTTCTTTCCAATTTCATCTTGCTGGCCTAGAACACAACTCATACTTTCTTCAAGCACAGTCAAATACATGATCAACGACCTTCCTTCAACAGGCGGAGACAGAATCGAAGGCTCAAGCAGATATTCTTTGATATTGTCAAAAGCTTTCTGGCAATCTTTGGTCTAATCACAAGACTGATCTTTCCGAAGAAGCTTGAATATAGGTGCACACGTGGCAGTCATGTGTGAAATGAATCTTGAAATATAATTCAACCGGACGAGAAAACCTCTGACTTGCTTCTCAAGTTTGGGCGCGGGCATTTCTTATATTGCTTTGACCTTGGCAGGATCAACTTTAATACCCTTCTCAGTAACAATAAAGCCCAACAACTTACTAGAACGAACGCCAAAAGTACACTTATTGGGATTCAAGCCGAGTTTGTATTTCCTCAAACGTTGGAATAGCTTCAACAAATGCTCGACATATTCTTCTTCATCACTGGATTTAGCAATCATATCATCGACATAGACTTCGATCTCTTTATGCATCATATCATGAAAAAGAGTGGTCATTACTCTCTGGTACGTTGCACCAGCATTCTTTAAACCGAAAGGCATCACTCTATAATAGAATGTTCCCCAGGGTGTAATGAATGTGGCCTTCTCCATATCTTCGGGTTCCATCTTGATCTGATTATAATCGTAAAATCCGTCCATAAACGAAAAGACTTTGAATTTAGTTGTATTGTCTACCAACATATCAATGTGTGGCAGAGGGAAATCATCTTTCGGACTAGCTTTGTTCAAATCTCTATAATCATACACATACATACTTTTCCATCCTTCTTAGGAACAGGCACAATATTGGCCACCCATTACAGATACTCAGCAGTAACAAGGAAACCGACATCAATCTGCTTCTACACTTCTTCTTTGATCTTTACTGCCATATCAGGGTGAGTCCTCCTCAATTTCCGCTTGATCGGAGGGAATTCTGGCTTCAACGACAATCTATGCTCCACAATCTCAGAATCCAAACCAGGCATGTCTTGATAGGACCAAGCAAACACATCTGAATACTCTCGGAGAAGATCAATCAACCCCTTATTAACCTCTAGACACAGTTGAGACCCAATCTTGACTTCCTTCACATCATCTTCGGAACCTAAGTTGATTAGCTCAATCTGCTCTTCGAACGGCTGAATGGCTTTTTCCTCGTCCTCAAGTAGACGAGATAGTTCATCAGACACTTCTTCATCAATCTCTTCCTCATCCTCAAACACAGGGAACTCAAAGTTTGAAGAAGGAGTAGGATCATTGTATTCAATGGGTTTGGGAACCAACCTACATAATGATTTGATATTTTGATTTTAGAGGAGTGAATTGTGACCAAATATTATGCAGATGGACAATTATTATTTATTTATTTATGTTTTTTGTGATTACCATTTTCAGAAAGGCAAAAAGTAAAAATAAAACATCATAGATGTGGATGAATAGAATTGCATTTTATTAATGATAATTGAAAAATGCCTAACAATGTTCACTTCTCCCCTAGCATAGAAGAAGGATTTTTCTTAAAACATGAAAAACAAATTACTTAGAGCGATGGACAATAACAGGAACATCAACAGCAACCCAATTGTTGCAAGTCTTGCCATGTGTCACAAAGTTGATGCAGTCTTCACCTTCATCGCCTTCGATCATAGCAGCTGAGTGTTGTTCATTACCATGGATAAACCCTCCGCTACGGAAACTCGGTTGCACTTCTTCATCTCTAACATTAGACGGCCCTCACTGGAATCCCAATCCGGCTCTATTCTTGTTCTCGACGATCTCTACCATACGGCCCCACTGATCTGTACTGCCATCTTCAATAGCCTTCTAAGCATCTTTGAAAGAAGACATGGGTGTCGCAGTTTTCTTCACTTCAGCAATAGACAAGGCTTGGAATGGAGTTCCAACCTCCTCATCAGCTTCCACATATGAAAAAGACTACAAATGTCTCACTAAGAGTGCTTTCTCTCCACCTACAATGACAAGCTTGCCATTCTTCACAAATTTCAATTTCTGGTGTAGAGTAGATGTTACAGCTCCAACTTCATGGATCCATGGCCTTCCTAACAAGAAACTATAGGCCGAGTGGATACCCATTACTTAAAAAGTAATTTGAAAATCACTTGGACTTATCTTCATTGGAAGGTCCACTTATCCTATGACGGTTTTGCGAGAACCATCAAAAGCCTTGACGATCACACCACTGTACCTCATATGAGCGCCTTGATAGGACAATCTAGACAGATTTGATTTGGGGAGTACATTCAGGGAAGAACCGGTATCAATCAACATATTTGACAATGCATCCTCCTTGCAATTCATCGATATATGTAATGCCAGATTGTGATTTCTACCTTCCTTAGGAAGCTCTTCATCACAAAAACTTAGATTGTTGCAAGAAGTAATGTTAGCCACAATGTGGTCAAATTTATCCACGGTTACGTCATGCTCAACGTAGGCTTGTTCCGACACTCTTTGCAATGCTTCTCTATGCGCTTCAGAATTCATCAGTAGAGACAACACTGAAATCTTTGAAGGGGTTTAAAGCAGCTTCTCCACCATATTAAACTCTCTCTTCTTAATTAATCTTAGTACCTCATTGTAACACGGTGGGAGAACTGACTTGAGTTAAATGTTGCGGATAGCAAGAGTCGCCACCGACTTTTATTTTATCCAAAAGGAAAGGACATAAAAGAACAGGAAAGACCTTAAAAAGATTTTGAGTTCGGGGGGTAGGTTATACAAAGGGAAGGTATTAGCACCCTTTATATCCATGGTTATCCATGGGCTCTTAGTTACTTAGCTCACTTTGTTTGTTTGCAAGAGTGTAGTGTGTGATTAGAAAAATTTCTTTAAGTACTTTGTAATGACCCTCGTATGGGTGTATAGAAAGCCTAGTTTAGAAATTGTGAGGTGTAAAAGTAATTTTGAAAAGTGTGAGCAAGCAACTATGAGATACCCACCCTAGATTAAGTCTTTCGTGTTCTCGTATATTCTTTCAATGGTAAGACTGTCCCTATTATTAAGGAATAGGTAGTCATTACCTTGGATGTGTTTAAGGGACGGGCGTAGGGTCATCGTATGGTCAATGAAGGCAACATAAGGGGTGTCTTTAGCAACTCGTAGGGACTATCATCATATTTACCGAAGGGACAAGATCATTATATCGTAGGCAACCTCGTAGGGACTTGATCTTTTAAGTTTATAGGGACTTGATGATTTTTCTGTTTGAAGGGACTTTGCTTAAGACACCCCTATTTTCGAGGGACTTGACCATTTAAAGAAGGCAACAAAGAGGAATACCCTAGGAAGTACAGATGGCGATCAAAGATCGACTTACGTGTGTGAGTGTTATTTTTCAGATATTTGTCTTGAATTTAATTTTCTAAATTCAATTATTTACAGTTAGTTTTTTGCACTCCCTAAATTACTAACCACACAATAAATATTTACAAAAATAAAAGCAAGAAAAATAAATTCCTAAACTATTACATGGCTATGGGACAGATACATAATAATCAGGCGAGAAAGAATAAATTTACAACTTATACATTTGTTCCTAATATTATAAATAAAACAAAATTAAAATAAGGAAAATAATGAAGCAAAAATAGAATAGATAAAAGCAAATAATAATAAAATAATAAATAAATAATGGTAATAAAGCAATAATAAAATAACAATAATAATAAAGTGATAATAAAAATGTTAGAATTTTAAAAGAAATTATTTTAAGTTAAACAAGTTAGATTTTTTTAGAAGTTATTAGAAAAATATGAGTTTAAAATAAATTAGTAATAATAAAAGAATTTAAAATACATTAATATACAAATTATAAAATAAAAGAGTTATATGAAAAATATTAAGTTAGTTATTTACAAAATAAATAAAGATTATAGAAAAATATCAAATTATTAGATTAATAGGTTTATTATTAGTATTCAATTAGAAAAATGGTCAATTAGATTTTATTTACAAAATATATAAGGATTTATTATTATAAGTAAGTAATAAAAAAAAGTTATTAAAATAGTTAGTATTTATTATTTATTTATAAAAAATATAAAGGTTATAGAAAAATATTAAATAATTAATTTAGTAGGTTTTCACGCCCTACATTACTAAACCACGCAGTTAGTATAGGATCAATGGCAGGATTTTAAATCGCAGAAAAATAAATGGCAGAAAAATAAAATGGCAGAAAATAAATGGCAGAAAATAAAATCCTAATTATTACAACGCTTTGGTGCAGTTACATAATAAAGATGGCGAAAAGTAAAACTGAAAATATTACAAGTTAAAACTTAAAATATTACAAGGGCGAAGCAGTTACAGTGTATGAATAACATAAATATGAGCGAAAATAAGAAATAATAATAAGGTTTGTTAAGGTTTAAGAAAAGGTTTATGGTTGAGAGGAAATAACACGGTTAAAGTTTTAGGTTTGAAATTTAGAGTTTGTGGCGAAATTGTCAGGGTTTAGGAAAAATCAGGGTAGTTAGTTATGAAAAAAAAATGTGCAGATCTAAAAATATGAATTAAAAAAAACAACGGCGTTGCTAGCGCAAAATTGCGATCATCGCAACTGGATCGGATAACACAAATGTCACGCCTCATACACGTATATGTGAAAACGGCGTATTGACACGATCCGATCCGAAAACATAATCAAATTATAACATAAAATAGAAATATATATCAACAAAATAGATAAAGTATATACCATATATAAACTATTACCAAGCTGTGTGTACGATAGTATAGATCAGCCACTCTCAGTTTCTCTTTTTTGTTCTGTCTTTTTTTTTTCTCTATCAGTCATGCTAGTAAATATATATAGGAACAAATTAGGTTCATGATAATGGGCCTAAGTTTATTTTGAAACCCAATATTAAATTAAAAACTGAATAAAGTTAAATAATTAAAATAGTTAAAATTAAAATAAAAACTAATTAACCTATTTATTTATTCTAGACCCAATATTAAATTAAAACTGAATAAAGTTAAATAATTAAAATAGTTAAAATTAAAATAAAAACTAATTAACCTATTTATTTATTCTAGACCCAATATTAAATTAAAACTGAATAAAGTTAAATAATTAAAATAGTTAAAATTAAAATAAAAACTAATTAACCTATTTATTTATTCTAGACCCAATATAAAAATAAATAGACTCAAAAAAAAAAAATAGTCGGGCACCAAAATGCTCGAAAAAATAAAATGAACACGTCAAAATAATCAGCGCGAAATAAATGACTCGGAAAAATACAACGTTTGGTCGGATTTTGAAATAAAAATTATGACCGTTTAAACTGCTCAGACTGATCAACATATGACCAAAAATAGTCGTAAAAATATTTTTAGCATGTCAAATTAAACCACGTGAACCGCAGATTAATGTTACCGACATTTGCAAACTTAAACTTGACATTTTTTCGTTGACTAATTTTAGGCACAGTTAAAAAGTTAATTTGACCAGTCTGTTTGTAAATTCCGAGAAATTATTCCGGCTAACATTAAGACAGAAAAAAATGTTATGCTATGAAGATGATGCAAATGAATGTGAAACAAAAAATTGGTTAGAGTTAAAAATAGAGGGCAAATTTTGGGGTGCAACAGCTGCCCCTGTTCAATTTTCTGAAACCTGAGGAGTTAGATTGGCTTGTGTGCCATTCGTGACATGGAAGGTTGAAGGGGATTGAACACAAAAGCCCAAAAATTTGCACTCGCCGGTGCGTAAAGTAACACTGATGACTGGTTGTATATGCTTAAGTGGGCTTGAAGATGCCACTTGGAAGAACTGGAGATGGGCTTATAGATGTCATCCATAATATCAGGAGGTGATAATATCTTGATGTTGATACTGGATATCAGTACTAGGTCTTCGTATAGGCCGTCCCTGAATCGTATCTAAGAACATACTTTTAATTTAAGTGTCAGAACCAAATCTTCGTGGCGATTTCTTTCTGAATTAAGTATCAGCACTAGACTTTCGTATAGATCGTCTCTGAACTGTTTTGAATTGTTGAATAGACCAGTAGAAATAAATCTTCGTGATGATTATCTCTTCTGGAAATATCCTGGATTAGGGAATAGATCTTCGTATAGACCGTTTGCCTACTATCCAAGAACAAAAGAATATCAGGATTAAATCTTCTGAAAATATCCTGGACTAGGGAATAGATCTTCGTATAGACCGTTTGCCTAATATCCAAGAACAAAAGAGTGTCAGGATGAAATCTCCTGAAAATATCCTGGACTAGGGAATAGATCTTCGTATAGACCGTTTGCCTACTATCCAAGGACACCTTGAGTAATGATTAAGTATCAGCACTAGATCTTCGTATAGATCGTTTCTGACCTATTGTGAATTGTTGATAGTATTTTATCTGTATATAACCATCCTGCAAGGAAAAGGTTAGTTTATGCAATATGTATGCATGCATGGCATGGTGCATCTAAGTAAATGCATTATGCACTTATGGATATGCCATGGTATGATGTAAATGATGTATGTATGAATCATGCGGCCTGAAGCGTCCGGATATCTTTGTATAACAACTGCTGGCTAGGGAAAATAAATCCCGATTCGTTGCTGAAGAATATGAGGAACTCGTTCCCGTCTTGTTTGATAGTATAGTATTTGTCACTTCCCGTATTCGTTCGTCGTACTTCTATTGAAGGAATAAGTTCCTGAGTATCCCGACTGAGGATAAAAGAGATGGACATAAATTCAAGGGGAGACGTAATTCGAAGCATCTATAAAGATAGATTTTCTCTACTGGGGATTTGTAGTGGGGATGAACCGGCGAAGCTTCGTTGAACTACTACCCTCGTTCGTCCTTAGTAAATATTATTACTGCATTTTATGCATTTCTGGTAAACATCAATCGTATTCAAAAGCATACATACATTCAAACACAACCAATGGACGTTTTCGCTTATGTAAATAGAGTAAAAGTAAATCTGGATTCAAAGATGAAATTTTATTTATATCACAAAGTGACCTATACATAGGCAAGTTTGTAAGGGGAGACAGAAATCCTAGTAAGAGGAATTCGTCGTAATTTTTTTATAAAACAAAGAAAACAGCTATGTGAAAAATGATCCTATTGAGTTTCAATTCTACTATTGCCATTATCTTCAAATATCTCATCTTCTGCTGTTGAGACAGAAACGATTGGATTGATCTTTATCTGTTTGAACTTGATTTAGGTAGCACCATCAGTTGAAGTTACATGAGTGATCCAAACGAGACATAATCATACGCTTTAATCCCTAACTTTTGCCTGGATTGCCCTTTCAGGTTTTCAATCCACCGGGATACCCTTTTTTGCCCAAGCCGCCTTTTCAGGTTTTCGACTTGCCGGGTGTACATTTTTTTTTTATATATATCCCTAATTTTTGCCCGAACCCTTTTGGTTTGCCGGGATGCCCTTATTTTTGCCTAGGCCAGTCAACCTAGCGGGTCTCTTTTTATGCGTAGTATTTTTTAACTATGTTTGTGTTTACAGGCTGTGGAAAGTCTTCACCATCCATAGTAGTAAGCATCATGGCACCTCCTGAGAATACTCTTTTGACCACAAATGGTCCTTCATATGTAGGAGTCCACTTGCCCCTAGGATCACCCTGTGGTAGTATGATACGCTTGATTACCAAGTCACCAGCCTGATATACCTTTGGCTTAACCTTCTTATTGAAAGCTTTGATCATCCGTTTTTGGTACATCTGACCATGACAAACAGCTGCCAACCTCTTCTCATCAATCAAATTTATCTGGTCGAGTCGAGTCTGAATCCATTCATCCTCGTCTAAACCTGCCTCTTTCATGATTCTTAGAGAAGGAATCTGAACTTCCACTGGTAACACGACTTCCATTCCGTAGACCAAAGAGAAAGGAGTTGCCCCTGTCAAAGTGCGCCCTGAAGTGCGATAACCATGAAGAGCAAAGGGTAACATCTCATGCCAGTCTTTGTATGTTACTGTCATCTTTTGTATGATCTTCTTAATATTCTTATTAGCAGCCTCCACGGTGCCATTCATCTTTGGCCGGTACGGAGAAGAGTTATGGTGTTTTATTTTGAACTGCGTGCAGAGTTCAGCAATCATCTTGTTGTTCTTCCGGAGAGAGCAGGTTTCTCAGATGTATATTTGATAAAATCCATCTTAGAAATCAATAAAGTGGTATGATTCGACATATACTGTCTTAGTCGGCGAGCAGCCTAAGCCAAAGCATAGCAAGCTTTCTCGAGCTGGGAGTATCTTGTTTCACAGTCGGTACCTTTTGCTAAGGTAGTATATTGCATGCTCTTTTCGACCAGACTCGTCATGTTGCCCCAACACACACCCTATTGAATTTTCTAACACGGTCAAATACATGATTAGAGGTCTTCCTTCAACTGGTGGCATCAGATTTATAGGTTCTTGGAGATACTTCTTGATTTTGTCAAAAGCTTCTTGACATTCATCATTCCATATCATCTCTTGATTTTTCCAGCGAAAACCTCTACATAGTCACGTAACATCCGACTCAATCTTTCTTTGACACTGTTTTCCAAGCCTGCTCCTATTTTGACTTCTTTCTTGTCTACTTCAGTACCCAGATTTACAACCTCAATTGATTCCTCATGCGGCTGTGTAACTTTCTCTTCTTGTTGTAATAACCTAGCAAGCTCTACAGGTACTTCACAATCTTCATCCTTTCCATCTTCAGCTTGATAGATCGGATTCTCGAAATTATAATTGGCAATAGTAGAACTGTTATCAACAGGATCCAGAATGGATGAGGATCTGCATTTTAGTGATGTGGGTGTGTGTAAGAACACATAGCTGATGAAAATAAAATAAAAGAAAAACAAAGAGCCCAATATTTACGAAAACGAAACGTCCATTGATTTTTATGGAATGAAGTATGCAAATGAAATGACATCCCGAAACAAGCATACCATTGTGCCCCGGGTAAGGCACAAGGCTTAAAAGTTTAATTGTTTAAAATTACAAACTTAAAAATAACAACACAGTAATAGTATTTACTCCTGACTAAAGGATATAGGAATAACGTCTTCAGTCTTCCAATTGTTGAGCCCATCATCCACAGTAGGAAAAATCCAGTTATCCAGATTGTAGTCTTCATTATAGTCACCCACAGCATTGATTTGATCTTTCATGTTCCCTGGATTGGTGATACGAACAGCACGAGCACGACGAACAGCCTTCTGGGACTCTGCAGTGAAACCCAGACCAAACTTGTCAGACTTGTAAGGAATGTCGGGAAGTTGACCCCAAATAGTACAACCACAACTCTAGTATCTTTGAGGGAAGCCATTGTAGGAGGTACTCTGGTAACCACAGGAACTCTTTTAACCACAGGAGGAGCTTCAGTAGCGGGAACGACCCAAGGAACTACTTCAAATGCCTGGCAAGGAGTCTCAACATATTCACCTTCCACTTCAACATACTTAAATGTATTCACATGACTGACCATATATTCTTCCTCTCCATAAACAGTTACGATCTTTCCCTTCACTGGATATCTCAACTTCTGATGTAGAGTGGAGGTCACAGCACCTGCCCCGTGGATCCAGGGGCGCCCAAGCAAACAAGAGTACGCAGGACGAATATCCATTACATAGAAGGTAGAATCGAAGACTTGAGAGCCTACTTTGATCGGGAGATCTATTTCTCCATGCACCACTCTTCCTGAACCATCAAAGGCTCTCACCACTATATTACTTGGTCTTAACACAGCATCTTCAGGACTGAGCTTGTTCAGAACCTCTTTGGGAAGTACATTCAATGAAGAGCCATTGTCTATCAACACATGAGTCAAGGTAGTGCCCCTACATTCAATGGAGATATGTAAAGCTCTGTTATGGTTTCTTTTGGCAAGAGTCAAGTCAGGATCAGAAAAACCTAACCCATTATCATGAGTCAGATGTGCAACACAATTTTCAAATTGATCCACAGAAATTTCATTTGGTACATGAGCAGTCCTTAAGAATTTGATCAAGGCTTTAGCATGAGCCTCAGAACACAGCAACAAAGACAACATGGAAATTTTGGAGGGAGTATGCCCCAACTGGTCAACAATATCATAATCACTCTTACGAATGATCTTCAGCACTTCTTCCATCTGTTTAGAGAGATTTTCAGCAGTCGGTGCTTCAGCTTGCATAGGTTCAACCACAGGACCTTTGCCTCGAGCATCAGTACTTGGCTCAGAAGTGGAGGTAGTAGTTGGAGGAACTGTATTTTTTGAGGTAGCTGGAGGAGAGAAAATTCTTCCACTTCTGGTGATCTTACTAGATCCAGCAATATTATCAACATCAAGGTTATCATCAGTAACAGGTGTATCAGTCAAAGGTTCCTGCTTAACACCATGGATATAAACATCAGAACTGTAATTCCAGGGTATAGCTTTATCAGAAGTATAAGGAATAGGGCCAGGAGTGGTAATAATCATGGGAGGCACTCTAACTTCAGCAACAGTCTTCACCAGGCCTTCAGCAGTAATTTTGATAGGACCCTTGGAAGTGATCTTGACAGTCTGTTCAAGAGCCATTTCTGCTGAAATAAACAGCGAGAAGATAAGATACATGTTCATAAGAAACCTGTGATGCAATAATATGGTATGTAGATGCTTATGCAATGTTTTCAAGGACCGTAGGATTTAAATTTGTTTAAACCACCAAAAAGTAAACTTTTATTAGTAATAAACTTGCTTGCCGCTTGGGCTTACAATAAAAATGAAATGAATACAAAAAATGGGGTTTTAAGTCTCCCATGGACGTTTCCTCTTTGTGTTGAGGTATGAGTTGAGATTCCGCTCCTCGTGAAGTTGTTTTGTTAGCTCCAGGATTCTTTCCTGACTTGCCTTGTAATGAGTCTCAAAAGTATCTCTTTGCTCCTTCAACTGGATCCAGGACCTCTGTAACTCTTCCATGTCAGTGGGCATGTCTGGATGAAGAATGATGTAAGAAGTATCTCCTTCAGCAACAGGCTCCATGGTAACTGGCAGGATAGCAGGATATGGCATCATAAGAGTCTGAGCACGAGATCGTACCCATCTGAGATATGGTTCCATAGGAATAGTGTACTTGGGTTCCAGAGTCTTGCTGTCAACCTTGTTCACTTTACCCCATGCTCGTATGAACCTTTGACGGTAACCTTGAAGATCGTTGTCGTAGTCAAACATAATACCCTGAATAAGCATGTCATGAGGACCATCAGTCCGAGCGTAACCAAACTGACGTAGAGCTAAAGAAGGGTTGTAGGTAATGCCCCCTCTTATGCCAAGGAGTGGCACATTAGGGAACTCCCCACAACGGTCAATGATGGTAACATTCTCCATAGATCTAGAGCACCAATGAATATCTGAATGAGAAAGTGACATAATCCTCTTGGACCACCTGAACCCTTGTTCATTCTTCATCACTGATCGAGGAAGGTGAGAAATGAACCACCTAGATAATAGAGGTATACAACACATCAGAGTTCCCCGTGCCTTCGTAGTACGGGTATGAAGAGAGTGTAAGATGTCTCCAAGTAATGTAGGCACTGGATTGCGAGTCAGAAATATGTTGATGGCGTGTACGTCTATGAACTGGTCTGGATTGGGGAACAGTACTAAGCCATAAATCAATAGGGCTAAGATCTCCTCAAAAGCATCATAACTCATAGCCTTCAGGAATACTTGAGCTTTCTCCATCAATACCTTAGCAAGAATACCTTTAACTCCACTCCTTGTTTCTAGGACAATGTCTGATTTCTTTAAATGTAAGGTTGCAGCAATGACTTCAGGTTTAGGCTCTTTTTCCAAGCCTGTGAAGGGTTTCTGATCAAGAATAGGTATACCTAGAAGCTTGGAGAACTCTTCCATTGTAGGAACCAACTGATAGTCGGGAAATGTGAAGTAATGATGTTTAGGGTCAAAGAACTGAAACAGGACACTCATCATGTCTTCATTGAACCCTGAAGTGACTAGATCCAGTAGGTGACCATGCCTCTTGATGAACTGGGAGTTTTCAGAAACTTGAGAGACCAATTCCTTAAGCTTAGGAGGTATTCCTACAAAGTTGATCCGGATAGTATTCCTACGAGCAGAAGCCATGACCTGCAACAAAGAACAAAGATAAATCCTTTGGTCCTTCAAATGGTTAGTGAAAATGCTATGCTTATGATGCATGATGATGCTATGATGTTATGCTCAATCACAAACATGTGGCACACACAAACAAGTCACACAATAGCCCTAGGTTTGAAGGCTTGCATGAGGTTTAAAGGTAAGTACCCTCCCCTGAAGTTTAGTTGATTCATCCTGTCCTACAAAAGTAACCAGGTTCTAAGGGATCTCAAAATCATTGATCCTTCACAAGGGTGGTTGTTCAGTAGGCAACTTACTTGCCAACCAAAACCCTCCAAGTTTAGGATCTCAATGAGTGTAGTATCGAGTATCAACCAACTTCAGTCTTCACCAAAGCCGGTTATCTCACTACTTTCTAAAGGCCAAGATGGGATGACTAGGGTTCTAAAAGCCAGTTAGTGTATTGACAACATATGGCAGCCTCATATTATCCTTAACTTGCTTAAGGAATATAAGCACCAACCAAGAAGTCACACTAACTATGGCCACCAGATCAACCATATCGATATACGCCGTACAATTTCCTTGGTCTATTGCCATTTACCTAAGGTACACTAGATCCGGGTTAGGATCTTTCACACATAAGAGCACCCAACAGATAAGTATAAAGCAAACAAGGCAAACAATTTTAAAGTGATCTAATTCCTAAGGGTACCCCTCTTTTATTAAATCCCCAGCAGAGTCGCCAGTTCTCTAACACGGTGGGAGAACTGACTTGAGTTAAATGTTGCGGATAGCAAGAGTCGCCACCGACTTTTATTTTATCCAAAAGGAAAGGACATAAAAGAACAGGAAAGACCTTAAAAAGATTTTGAGTTCGGGGGGTAGGTTATACAAAGGGAAGGTATTAGCACCCTTTATATCCATGGTTATCCATGGGCTCTTAGTTACTTAGCTCACTTTGTTTGTTTGCAAGAGTATAGTGTGTGATTAGAAAAATTTCTTTAAGTACTTTGTAATAACCCTCGTATGGGTGTATACAAAGCCTAGTTTAGAAATTGTGAGGTGTAAAAGTAATTTTGAAAAGTGTGAGCAAGCAACTATGAGATACCTACCCTAGATTAAGTCTTTCGTGTTCTCGTATATTCTTTCAATGGTAAGACTGTCCCTATTATTAAGGAATAGGTAGTCATTACCTTGGATGTGTTTAAGGGACGGGCGTAGGGTCATTGTATGGTCAATGAAGGCAACATAAGGGGTATCTTTAGCAACTCGTAGGGACTATCATCATATTTACCGAAGGGACAAGATCATTATATCGTAGGCAACCTCGTAGGGACTTGATCTTTTAAGTTTATAGGGACTTGATGATTTTTCTGTTTGAAGGGACTTTGCTTAAGACACCCCTATTTTCGAGGGACTTGACCATTTAAAGAAGGCAACCAAGAGGAATACCCTAGGAAGTACAGATGGCGATCAAAGATCGACTTACGTGTGTGAGTGTTATTTTTCAGATATTTGTCTTGAATTTAATTTTCTAAGTTCAATTATTTACAGTTAGTTTTTTGCACTCCCTAAATTACTAACCACGCAATAAATATTTACAAAAATAAAAGCAAGAAAAATAAATTCCTAAACTATTACATGGCTATGGGACAGATACATAATAATCAGGCGAGAAAGAATAAATTTACAACCTATACATTTGTTCCTAATATTATAAATAAAACAAAATTAAAATAAGGAAAATAATGAAGCAAAAATAGAATAGATAAAAGTGTCGCAACCTGAAAAATACAGTGTGCGAAAAAAACAACCGGCGAAAGAAAATGACAGAAGAGTCGCCACCGTGCGTTATTCATCCCAAAGGAGGGAAAGGAAACGCTCGAAGTAAACCTGAAAAAGGAAAGGACAAGACGGGGTCTCGCAACCAAATCTTGGGTTCGGGAGTCGGTTATGCGAAGGGAAGGTATTAGCACCCCTACGCATCCGTAGTACTCTACGGGATCCACTTTTGTAGTTATTGTCTAAAGGGTGTGGGTTTATCTTGTGCTGTTTGCCAAAAAAAAATAAAAAAAGGGTTAAATGAAAATGACTCGCGCGGATGTTGCATCCACTGCATACGTATCTCATCTGAATATGAGAATCAGAGTCTTCGTAGCTCGGCTGACCTATGGGTTGGGGGGATGTGTGCTCGCTAAGACATCGCGTCTTATGCCTATGTATCTCATCTGGAATGAGAATCAGAGCAAGCCGTAGTTCGGCTAACTACGGGGTTATGGATTGGGTTTTGGACGAACGGCGTCACTACGCAATCTACCGGATGCTCGACCTTTGGAGACTTACTCGCCTGTAGTAGAAGGAGTAAACGTGTTGCTTTGGGTTTTAGGGTTTGGGATGCTCGAGGGCAAACAGGCAGTCCTTGACGAAGGAACCGCGCTACATGTGGGGATACGAATACAAAACACAAAACATGTATCTCAAAGTAAAATGCCACCAAGGGGCTCAAACATTGCCTCCTATCGAGGTCTTCCAGCTAAGAAAGCGATAAAGTACGAGAAAGGGAAAAAAATTACCACACGGATAAAGATCCGAAGCTACAGCGGTTAAAGGAGCAAGAAACCCTGAAATCTCTCCAGCTGGACCGTCAAAGGAAATCAGTCAACATGAATAATCAGCATAAAACTTCAGGGGGTATCCCACAAATAAAGTGGGAAACCACGCGAGTGACTCTGCAAAAGCCATATGAGCCCTCACAAAACTCGACAAAAAGGTTAGACAAACAAGATGAGATCCAGGGAAAACAATGCCATGGCAACACAAAAACAGGTTAGAACAAAATAGAACAAAAAGCAGATACTGTCACGTTCGCGACTGCTTCGCCTAGCGAAGGCTTAGCGAAGCTTCGCTACAGGCTCGCCTAGCGAAGCGGCTAGCGAAAGCCTGCGGGTTTTGGATTCCTCCTTGATAACAATTCGATCTCTATGATCCAAAACCATGTGGTATCCAACTCATAAACGAAAATGATTAAAACATTCATGGTATTGTTACGCATAAATATAAACCCATGGGCAAAACCAGATGTTACCTCATACATTCATAATATTCAAATTCAAGGCGTAAGGTAATAGGAACAAAGGCATACCTGATGAGAGAGACTGATTAGGATTGAATGGTACGGCCGGATCTGCAAAGTAGTACTAGGGTTCGTGTGAGGCGGAGTGAACTTCTCAGAGCTGCCTGAAGGTTGTTGCAGAGTAGTTCCTAGGTTTCTTTCTCCAGTCTCTGGTCTTTTCTGTTCAGCCAGTGTTCCCTTTATTTCATTGACTACTCCGGTATTTATAGGCCAAATTTCGCAGCTTGTGGGTTTTGAATGAGGACAGCTCAGGCCCAAAACTTTCTGATATTCTGAAATGCGCGTCCTTCGCCTAGCGAAGGATCTGCTCGCCTAGCGAGCATGACAGTACTCTTCGCTAGGCAAAGCATCTGCTCGCCTAGCGAGCATGACAGCTCAGCAGCAGATTCTCGCTTCTTCCAGCTTGGCGATTTGTACTGTGAATAGGCCCTATCTGGCCCTGTTGGCAGTACCTCAAGTATTTTCCTTGTGTTGACCGATCATTTGAATAAACCCCTAAAGTGTCCTGGATGACGTCCGAGCTTCTTGGAGCTAATCCCGATTGACATGATGCAATGTGGTATGAAATGCTAAATGACCTAAAAAGTGAATGCATGAAATGAGGAGGGCAAATTTTGGGGTGTTACAGCTGCCCCTATTCAATCAGCTGGAGACCTGGAAAGAAGATAGCAGCGGCTTTCGCACTTCAGAGGTATCAAGGGATTGAATACAATAAAAGCCCGAAAATTTGCACTGCAGTGAAGTGAAGTAACAATGCCTGTCAAAATCGGCAAAGAGGTGGTCTTGAAGGAAGAATTCGTCTGGTACGGTGAGAGTCAGTCTGAATATCGAAAAAGAATGTTAAACTGGATACCAAAATAAATGGTAACACAGAAATAACCATGGCCTGAATGCCGCTCATCAGTCTGAATACTGGAAATGACTTCGATCTGAACATCGGAAAATTGGCCTGAATGTCACAAGTTGCATCGACCTGAACGTCGGAAACTTCTTCGATCTGAACATCGGAAAGACTTGGCCTGAATGCCACTTCGATCTGAATATCGGGAAAACTGGCCTGAATGCCACTTCGATCTGAATATCGGAACACTAGCCTGAATGCCACTTCGGTCTGGATACCGGAAAACTGGCCTGAATGCCACTTCGGTCTGGATACCGGAAAAACTGACCTGAATGCCACTTCGGTCTGGATACCGGAAAACTGGCCTGAATGCCACTTCGGTCTGGATACCGGAAAACTGGCCTGAATGCCACTTCGGTCTGGATACCGGAAAACTGGCCTGAATGCCACTTCGGTCTGGATACCGGAAAACTGGCCTGAATGCCACTTCGGTCTGGATACCGGAAAACTGGCCTGAATGCCACTTCGGTCTGGATACCGGATAACTTCATGCCTGTTAGCATTGGCAAAAATAGGGAATGATAATAGAGGCGGCGCATGGGCCAAAGACACTTGCTGGAGATAACAAAGGTAAGTCATGAACAATCTTCAGTCTGGGTACTGGAAACAACTTCTAGCTTATCACTTGGGATACCGAGAATGTTTTATGCTTACATGCGTATGTTTGAATTTTTCAATGGCGTAATGCTCCATGAAAATGGAAATGCTACGCGATTTGGAAGGATGCAATGCAATATGATTCTACATGCAGTGATATGAAATGCTGGGTAGAATGCCAAGCTGAGGCAAGGGGATCTGCTGGGGAAATGATTACCATCCTCTGGGCTCTGGCCAGGCTGCTGGAGATACACACCACAATGAACTCTGTGGGGAGATGACTAGCCATGCGGTGTTCTGGCCATACCGAGACTCTGATCGGGGAAAGAATGGCATTGGAAGCCTGCTACTGAGGAAAGCTACAATGGTTCTGGCAACCACGATTTGCGAGAGATGACTCAGCAGGGGGAGCAAACCCTGATACGGTACCGAGGTTCTGCTTCAAGGAAAGAAACCATGGATCTGGCATTAGGATTACCGATCTGGCATCGAACTCTAAGGACCAGCCACTTCTGCTGGGAAGATAAAGTCTGGCACTGTCAACCCCGTTGGGGATATGTAGTGTGGTACTGTCAACTCTACTGGGGAGTGTATGTCCTGAAACAACCGCTTGGGGAAGTACAGTGGGGAGAAACTGCTGGGGATTGAAGAATCCAACGCTCTGATCAGCTCTGCAGGGATAAGACACCGAATTTGTCTGTTGGTGACTTCACTGGGGAAGATATTCACGATCATCTGCAGGGAATTTTAAGGAAATGCCCCGAGGGTATCTGTTCTGAATAGACGATCCAAAGCACTTAAAATTTACAGCAATTTTAAATGTTTATTAAGCATGTACCTGTAAAGCCCTTATGTGTCATGATGCAATGTTTATCAAAAATTCGGACGTCATTTTTGCAAACAAAACAGTAAAATGAAAATGAAAACAGAGATATACTGAATAACATGATTTTATTGATTGAATGGCCTCTGAATAGGCATTTACATTAGGAAGCAATCCCTGGAAAGAGGTAATCGCACAAAAGATAAAAACAGAAATTAATCTAATGGCAATATGAAATGGATTTCTATTGGGTTCCAATTCTGCTATGACTTGCCCGTCTTCAAGATCCTCCAGATGATCAGCCTTCTGAAAAGGTGATTGGACTGTTTCCTACCTTTCGAAAATTTCCAGTCATCGACATGAGATGAGATTCAGAACTAACTCAGAACGCAGTCATTCGCTTAATCCCTAACTTTTGCCTGGATCGCCCTTTCCGGGTTTTCGATCCACCGGGATACCCATTTTTGCCTAAGTTGCCTTTTCAGGTTTTCAACTTACCGGGTGTACAATCTTTTTTTTTATTTTTGTCCCTAATTTTTGCCCGAACCTTTTCATTTTCTTGATTCGTCGGGATGCCCATTCTTGCCTGGACTATTCTTTTTACTGTCCAGCGGGTCTATTTTATGCGAAGTATTTTTTAACTGCGTCTGAGTTCACAGGGGAAGTGAAGTTTTCACCATCCATAGTTGCAAGCATTAAAGCCCCACCATCAAAAACCTTGGTGACAATATACGGTCCATCATAGTTAGGAGTCCACTTGCCCCTGTGATCTGTCTGAGGAGGAAGGAACCTTTTCAACACTAAATCTCCGACTTGGAAACAACGAGGACGCACTTTCTGATCAAAGGCTCTCTTCATCCGACTCTGATACAACTGCCCATGACAAATGGCTGCCATTCGCTTCTCTTCGATAAGACTCAACTCATTGAACCTTGTCCGAATCCATTCAGCTTCGTCTAGCTTGACATCCAACAAGACTCTTAGGGAAGGAATCTCCACTTCAACGGGTAGGACTGCTTCCATACCATACACAAGGGAGTAAGGGGTTGCCCCGGTCGATGTACGTACTGAAGTGCGGTACCCATGCAAGGCGAAAGGTAGCATCTCATGCCAATCTCTGTACGTGACGACCATCTTCTGCACAATCTTCTTTATGTTCTTATTTGCCGCCTCAACAGCGCCGTTCATCTTAGGGCGGTAAGGGGAAGAATTGTGATGCTGAATGTTGAAGTTTTGACACAACTCCTTCATCATTTTGTTGTTGAGATTAGAACCATTATCAGTAATGATTCTTTCGGGAATCCCATAGCGACAAATGATTTCTTTCTTGATGAAACGGGAAACCACATGTTGAAGGTGAGAAAAACAAGAAAGGGGGGGTTTGAATTGTTTGGAAAAATAAGCGCTTTTCAAAATAAAAACCACACAATGATTTTATACTGGTTCGCTTATAACACAAAGCTACTCCAGTCCACCCGGCCAAGGTGATTTCGCCTTCAACAAGGACTTAATCCACTAATCTTGAAAGATTACAAACAACGTCTAAGATAAAAAAAATCTCTTAGCCCTCTCAAGTATACAGACTACACAGAGTCACTTGAGGAAATCAACAAACAATAGAAGAAAGATTTATGTAATCTAGAGTGCTTCTAAGAAAGCAAAATATTACAATAGTATGAACAAAGTGATTCACGTTATAAGCAAAAGCTTCGTGAAGATTTAGAGAGCAAGAAGGTTTTCTTGTGTTGATGTTTTAGTATGATTTTTCCTTGTAGTGTAGTGGTTGCTGAATGTTGATTTGCAATCCTTTATATAGATCAATGAGGTAGTAGTTGAAACTGATGAGTAATAAGATGAATTTACGCCATAACATAAACAGCTTCTGCAGGATAACTTTTTCTCCTTGAAATGACTACTTACCACAAGTAGTATTTTCTTTATTGAAATTGGAGATTAACGTCTCTTTCTCAATTAGGAAATCCATTTGCAAATCTTTACTTGACTTCAACGTTACTCTTTCATGATTAGCAATTCCATGCAGAGTATTTGTGTTTCTGGAGAAACTTGGAGTTTTGTATCTGATGTTGATCTCTTGTGAGTTTAGATAGCGCTGAGAACTTCTGAAGCTTAGCGTTATTCAGAGTCAGAACATCTAGAGTTTACTTCTTGTTCAGATGCTTCTGATACTTTGCTGTTCTTGCTCAGAGTTAGACTTTCTTGAATCGTGTCTCCACTTCAGATGCTTCTTATCTTCTGATATTTTGTATCTGATCTTGTTTTGTATCTGATGACATCATCAGATTTCTTCCTTCTTTCTTTAGAATCCTGCACACTTAGAAACTTTTCGTTAGGGTGCCATTTTTGGTTTCATCCTTTGTTATCATCAAAATCAAGGAATCTGTTGTAGAACAATTTTTGTTCTTACAATCTCCCCCTTTTTGATGATGACAAAACAATCTTAATTAGCAGATGAAACATATAAAATATCAGATCAGATAGACAGAAGCTCCCCCTGAGTTAGTGCTTAGGGAGTTCAGAAGTTCTTACCAGAGCTTCTAAGTAAAGAGGTTTCTGAAACTTTCTGCAATTTCTTAAGTCCAAGTTAGAGAATTTTATTTTAAGAGAAATATGTTGCAGAATGCTTAAGGTATTAGACAATGTTTTCATCAGAGCTATTAATAATTTCTCCCCCTTTTTGTCAGAATCAAAAAGACATAGTAAAATAATAAAGAGAAAAACTGAAATTCATATAAAAGCACAAAGGCAACAAGAAAACATCAGATTCAGAGAGAGAGCAAAAACAAAGACAACAGGCAAGCAAAAATAAATCCTAAGTGCCTAAGGGTTCGGAGGCGGAGGCATTCTATGAAGCAGCATTGCAAGCATGTTCTGGATGTTGTCGTTGACAGTATCTTGCTTGTCCATTCTAGCCCGGAGTTCATTCTGATCTTGCTTGAGTTCTTTCAGAGTCTGAAGAACCATAGGGATCACAGAAGAGGACTCCCCCAGAGTCAGAGCTTGCTGAGCTTCAGCTTCAGCAGCAGCTAGTGCTTCTGCATCCGCCAGAGCCTTGGCTTCAGCTTCCTTTTCCCTTAGGATTCCAGCTTCCTTTGCAAGTCTTTCTTCTTCTAGCCTTCTTGCTTCTTCTGCTTCTCTTGCAATTCTCTCTTCCTCCAGCCTTCTGGCTTCAGCCTCTCTGGCAAGTCTCTCCTGGAGTCTTGCCTCAGCATCTCTGATGTAGCCATTTTTGACTTGTTCAGAGATGCCCTTCAGTCTAAAGGCCTCAGATGTCATCCAGCCAATGACTCTGTTCCAGTGTGTCCTTACAGATTCAGGATCATCACTGATTTCAGAGTTAGTGACCAGAGAATCGACCTTTTGAACTGAAGCCTCTGCAATCATCAAGATGGCTTCCTTAAGGGTAGGCTTAGAAAGTTCAGGTTCTGGTTCTGGTTCAGAGGTGTGAGGTGGAGAGTTTGGAGGGCTGAGATTTAAAGTGAAAGGTTCAGATTCTAATTCAGGTTGGGGTTCAGATTCTGCTTCTGGTTGAGGTTCAGATGTTTGGGGTGAAGCGTAAAGAGGGTTTAAATCTAAAGGTTCGGATTATGGTTCTGGTTCAGCGGAGATGTTTGGTGGGTTGATATCAGAAGTGGGATGGTCAGAGGGTTGGTTTTCAGAAGGTATGGTGGTTGTTTGTTGTGGTGGAGGTGAAGTTGCTTCAGATTGTGTTTGTGTTTGTTGTGAAGCAAGTCTATGAGCATAAATTGTGGCTATGGTTAAGGAATCAGGATCAGAAAATTCTGGGTCAGAAGAGAGGGAAACATATGGGGGTGATTCTGGTGCTGAGGATGATGAAGATGAAGTGCTTTGGTGGGTTTGTTTGGGTTCAGAGGGAGGTATGAATGTACGGGCTACATTTAGAACTGGTGTAGGTTGGGAGGTTCTGGTGATTGAGGGTGAAATATCAGAGGTGGTATAAATAGGTTGTGAAGAGAGAGGGTTAGAAGAAGCCATCAGAGGATTAGAGGTAACAGGAGGAACAGACTTACCAGTAGAGATATTCAGAGGAGCTAAAGATTTGCTTCCAGAAGTTTCTCCAAGTCTGGCCTTCTTTGCCTGTGGTGCTATCTTCTTTTCAGAAAGACCTCTCTTGTATCTGACGAAGTCTTCTTCAGAATCCAGACAGTCGTCGAGGCTGAATTCAGAGATGTCAACACCATCATCCAGCAGACGCTGAAGATAGATAGCAACAGCATCTCTGGGTTCATTCTTGAAGAACCTGGCCAGGCCATGAGGCATCTTCCTCTGATCTTTCAAACAATCCCAGGATGTATCCAGAGTTGGTCTGACTTGAATTTTCTTGATTATCCTCATACTCTTGAGGTTTCTGGCATTCAGAGGCTTCCCAACATCTATTGCCAGATCATCCATCAATTTGGTCTTTTCCAGATGGTCTACCAGTCCATGCTCAATGAAGACGTCAGATAGCAATCTTCCCAGAGGAATGTAGGATCTGGGCTTCATGTTATTTCTGGTTTCTCTGACCGAATCTCTCAGATATCTGAAAAGGAGAGCAGGGAGGCAGATCTTTATACCCTTTTGAATGCAGTACAGAATGCATTTCTGGTCTGCATTGATATAGTCAGAAGAGTTAGAGGCTGGACGGTGGTGAATGGTTCCCAGAATGATCTTTAGCCACACTCTGAGGTTCTGGTGCAGCTCCTTGTTCTTTGAAGGATTTCCTTCAACGTTGGGTTTGAAGATTGTTGGGTTGATAACATCAGTAATGCGCTTTGACCTAGGAGGGATGTTGTAAATCCTTTTTCCTCCACTTCTCTCCATGTTCAACAGAGAGGCAATAGACCCTTCAGTAATAACAATCTTCACCCCCAGAACATATGAAACGATGAAGTTGTCATCTGCATCTGCAAATCTCCAGAACTCCTTGACGAGAAGTGGGTAAATAGGACCATAAAGTCTTTGGAAATAGTTTTCCCACCCTTGTTGACGAAGTTCTCCAGTTAGATCAACGCCATTTCTTCTTAGGTTTTCGAAATCAACAAGCGATTCGCACAACACATCCAAACCTTCAAAAGGGGTTGAAAGGTTGACATGGCGTTCACGGTCAAGAACGTGAGGTTCTTTGTAAACAGGGGTGATAGAAACGCCTGTAACCGTTGGAGTTTGAGTGTTTGAGGTTTGAGCAGTAGAACTAGATTCCATTTGTTGAGAGAAGTTAAAGACTTCTTGTTGTTGGGCGTCCATGGTGAAGAAGAAGATGAAGATTGAAGAACTTGCAGAGAATGCTTGAGAGAAGGGTTTAGGGTTTTAGAGTGAGTGAGAGTGATAAGTGTGTGAAATGTGAGAAAAGTGTTTATATACTCTAAGTAAAACACATGCAAAACGACACACATTCCAGCGTTAGCACAAAAATCAAAATAGCACGTTTGGGGGGGGGGGAAATGATTACAGCTAATTAATGAATGTCTAATCCTAACAGTACGCACACTGCTCTAGGAGATTTCAAACGTTCTGACCTTTGATTTCTTTTGACAGCTGTCTAGAAGTTCTAGGGTTAGACGCTTGGTGCTCCACGTGTTGATGTATCTGATCTTCAGGAATACCAAAGGATAGGTTTCTGAAGATTTCTAACTCAGATATCTTCTTAACTTGGTAGAAGTATCAGAGTCAGAGGCAGAAATGCATTTGTTTACATCAGAGTCTCACTTTACTTTTTCAGAGCCATACTTCATTCAGGACAATTTTTAATGTTCAGATGTTCTAAGATAAAAAGAAATCTATCTTCAGCTAGAGGCTTAGTAAAGATATCTGCCCATTGATGTTCAGTATCAATGAACTTCAATGTTACTATCCCTTTCTGAACATAGTCTCTGATAAAATGATGTTTTATTTCAATGTGTTTGGCTCTGGAATGTAGAATGGGATTCTTACTTAAATAAATAGCAGCAGTATTATCACAAAAGATAGGAATGTTACTCTCAAAGATTTGTAGATCTTCTAGCTGATGCTTCATCCAGAGCATCTGAGTTGTGCACAGTGATGCTGAGATGTATTCTGCTTCTGCAGTTGATAGAGCAATAGTTGACTGTCTTTTGCTAGCCCAGGAGATTAAATTGTTTCCCAGAAGCTGACAATTTCCAGAAGTGCTTTTTCGTTCTATTCTATCTCCTGCATAATCTGCATCACAATAACCCGAGAGTCTATACTCTGATGTTTTCTCATACATCAGGCCCAGGTTAGGAGTTCCTTTCAGATACTTAAGAATTCTCTTAACTACTGTTAAATGAGATTCTCTAGGATCTGATTGGAATCTGGCACAAAGACAGACACTAAAGAGAATATCAGGACGAGTAGCAGTCAGATAGAGAAGAGAGCCTATCATACCTCGATAGAGCTTCTGACAAACCTTGTTGCTTACCTCTTCCTTTTCCAGAATGCAAGTTGGGTGCATGGGAGTCTTTGCAGAGTTGCATTCAGTCATGTCAAACTTCTTCAGAACGTCTTTAATATATTTACTTTGATGGATGTACGTGACTTCTGAAGTTTGATTAATTTGAATTCCCAGAAAGAACTTTAGTTCTTGCATTAAACTCATCTCAAATTCTGCCTGCATTAACTTAGAAAATTCTTGGCAAACAGAGATATTAGCAGAACCAAAAATAATATCATCAACATAAATCTGGCATATCATGAGATCATTATTAAGGTTTTTACAGAAGAGTGTAGAATCAACTTTCCCTCTGATAAAATTTTGTTCCAGAAGAAAATTGCTTAATCGTTCATACCAAGCTCTGGGAGCTTGTTTGAGTCCATATAAGGATTTCTTAAGTTTAAAAACATGTTCTGGAAAATTTGAGTTTTCAAAGCCTGGAGGTTGATTGACATACACTTCTTCTGAAATATAACCATTAAGAAATGCACTCTTGACATCCATTTGATATAATTTGATAGAGTGATTAATAGCAAAAGATACAAGAAGACGAATAGATTCTAACCTCGCGACTGGAGCAAAGGTTTCATTATAGTCAATACCTTCTTGTTGACTGTAACCTTGAGCTACCAGTCGAGCTTTGTTTCTGACAACTTCTCCTTTCTCGTTCAGCTTGTTTCTGAAAACCCATCTGGTTCCAATGACATGAGTGCCTCTGGGTTTAGGAACGAGATCCCAGACATCATTCTTTGAGAATTGATCTAATTCTTCTTGCATAGCTTCCACCCAGTCGTTATCCTGAAGTGCTTCATCACAGGACATAGGCTCAATCAGAGACACTAGTCCCAGAGGAGTATCTTCAGAGGTCCTGAAGGTAGATCTGGTTCTAACAGGTTCATCCTTGTTTCCCAGAATCAAATCTTCAGAGATGTTGATACGGCTTTTAACTTTCTTTGGGATTTCTGGAGATTTAATTTCTTCAGAGTTCTGAGTGACAGTTGCTTCTGGAGTTTTATCAGATTCTACCAGAGTGATCTCTAAGTCTGCAAACTTTTCAACTAGCTTTGACTTTTCAGGGTCAAGCTTATCATCAAACCTGACATGAATTGATTCTTCCACAATTTTGGTTTCTGTGTTGTATACTCTGTAGCCTTTAGAGCGTTCTGAGTATCCTAACATAATACCTTTCTGTGCTTTGGAATCAAACTTGTTCAGATGTTCTTTAGTATTTAATATAAAACAAGAGCATCCAAAAGGATGAAAATATGAGATGTTGGGTTTTCTTCCTTTACACAGTTCATAGGGAGTCTTTTCCAGAATAGGTCTTATAGAGATTCTATTCTGAATGTAACACGCTGTATTTACAGCTTCTGCCCAAAAGTGCTTTGCTACATTAGTTTCATTGATCATGGTTCTGGCCATCTCTTGGAGTGTCCTATTCTTCCTCTCTACAACTCCATTTTGTTGTGGAGTTCTAGGGCAGGAGAAATCATGGGATATTCCATTAGAATCAAATAATTCTTCAAAATCTTTATTTTCAAATTCTCCACCATGATCACTTCTGACTCTAATAATTTTAGAGTCAAATTCTTTTTGCACTTTGGAACAGAAACTAGTGAATACAGAGTGAGACTCACTCTTGTGCTTTAGGAATTTTACCCATGTCCAGCGACTGTAATCATCAACAATGACTAGTCCATACTTCTTTCCATTAACTGATGCTGTTTTCACAGGACCAAATAAGTCAATGTGAAGAAGTTCCAGAGGCTTAGAGGTAGAAACAACATTTTTCTTTTTAAAAGATGTTTTTGAAAATTTTCCTTTCTGACAAGCTTCACACAGAGCATCTGAAGAAAACTTCAGTTTAGGTAGGCCTCTGACTAACTCAAGTTTAGTTAGCTGAGAAAGTTTCCTCATGCTAATATGGCCCAAGCGTCTATGCCATACCCATTGCTCTTCGTGAACTGACATTAGACATTTAACATTTTGATCTTTTAAATCAGAAAGATTTATTTTGTAAATGTTGTTTTTCCTCTTGCCTGTGAAAAGGACAGAGCCATCGTTCTGATTAATGGCTTTACATGTTTTTTGATTGAAGATTACATCATAACCGTTATCACTTAATTGACTTATGGATAACAAGTTATGCATTAATCCTTCTACATAAAGAACATCAGATATAGAGGGAAGAGTACCATTACCAATAGTTCCGGAGCCTCTGATCCTTCCTTTCTGATCTCCTCCGAAGCCTACAAATCCAGCGTCTTTAAGTTCCAGACTTTGGAACATAGACTTTCTTCCCGTCATGTGTCGCGAGCATCCAGAGTCCAGGTACCATGACTGGTGTCTGAACTTTGCTGCATAGGATATCTGCAACATAGATAATCTTATCTTTCGGTACCCATAATCTCTTGGGTCCTTTTAGATTAGTTTTCCCAGAGTTTCTTATAACTTTGGGTCTTCTAGCATTTTTAAATTTGTGTTCTTGTGTGTGTGTGTAGTGATATGAAAAAGGAGATTTAATTTGGTCACTGGTAGAAGTTTTATCTTCCTTAGGATCATAACCAATTCCCCTTTTATTGTTCTGACTTACTCCATAAATCATGGATGCCATAATACTCCTATCTATCCCATTCTTCAGAAATTCTTGAAAGGCTTCTTCATATTTATAAATAATTTTATTTGAAGTTTGTGGTGCTTGAGACAACGCTTCTTCTAATTCTAAGTTATTTCTCTTAGCTCCATCTCTTTCTAATGTTAAAGATCTAATCGTATCTTCTTGAGCTAGAATTGTCATCTCAAGTTCATTACACTCTTCAAATTTTGCTTTAAGACAGCCTTTAATGTTTTTAAACTTTTGTTTTAATTTCTGATAAGAGGTAAGAGTTTCTGACAAACATGATTCTAAGTCAGATCGAGAAAGTTCAGAAAATACCTCTTCAGATTCTTCATCTGAGCTGCTGGATGTGATAGCCATAAGTGCTACGTTGGCCTGTTCATCAGAGTCAGATTCTGATGATCCAGATTCACTATCATCCCAGGTGGCCATTAATCCTTTCTTTGTTCTGAAGGTATTCTTCTTGAAATTTTCTTTTCTAGGGTTGTCTTTCTTTAGCTTGGGGCATTCATTTCTGTAATGACCTGTTTCTTTACATTCATAACAGGTAATATCTTTGTTAGATTTACCTTTTGAAGTTGATTCAGATCGATCCCCTCTGGGTCTTGGCCTTCTGAAGTTGCTGTTCCTCTTTTTCCAGAGTTGCTTAACTCTTTTGGTTAGTAGGGACAACTCTTCTTCATCATCAGAGTCTTCTGGTTCAGAGTCGTCAGCATCTTCAGTTTCTGCCTGGAGAGCTTTGGTTCTGTCAGGTTTCCGTCTTTCAGATCTGGACTTTAGCGCTACGGACTTGTTCCTTTTCTGAGGCTCATCTTCCTCTAGTTCTATCTCATGGCTTCTGAGAGAACTGACAAGTTCTTCAAGGCTGATATTGTTCAGATCCTTTGACAGCTTCAGAGCAGTAACCATAGGTCTCCATTTCTTTGGCAGACTTCTGACTATCTTCTTAACATGATCTGCAGTTGTGTATCCTTTGTCTAGCACCTTGAGACCTGCAATAAGAGTTTGGAATCTAGAAAACATAGCCTCTATAGCTTCGTCATCTTCCATCTTGAAAGCTTCATATTTCTGGATAAGCGCCAGAGCCTTCGTCTCTTTGACTTGGGAGTTTCCTTCATGAGTCATCTTCAGAGAGTCAAGTATATCTTTGGCTGTCTCTATGTTGGTGATATTTTCATATTCGTTGTATGATATAGCATTTAGAAGTATTGTTCTGGCCTTGTGGTGATTTTTGAAGATACGTTTCTGATCTTCTGACATCTTATTTCTGGGAACTTCAGCTCCATTTTCTGAGACTGGAGGTGTGTATCCATCTGTGACAATGTCCCAGAGGTCAGCGTCATAACCAAGAAAGAAACTTTCGATTCTATCTTTCCAGTAATCAAATTTCTCTCCATCAAAAACAGGAGGCTTAGCATTGTAACTATCTCTTTCATTTGAGTGGGCCATGGTTTTTCTCGAACTGGATCTCTCTACACTGTTAAGTGTTTGATTAGAAAATCAATAACAGAGCCGGAGCTCTGATACCAATTGAAGGTGAGAAAAACAAGAAAGGGGGGGTTTGAATTGTTTGGAAAAATAAGCGCTTTTCAAAATAAAAACCACACAATGATTTTATACTGGTTCGCTTATAACACAAAGCTACTCCAGTCCATCCGGCCAAGGTGATTTCGCCTTCAACAAGGACTTAATCCACTAATCTTGAAAGATTACAAACAACGTCTAAGATAAAAAAAATCTCTTAGCCCTCTCAAGTATACAGACTACACAGAGTCACTTGAGGAAATCAACAAACAATAGAAGAAAGATTTATGTAATCTAGAGTGCTTCTAAGAAAGCAAAATATTACAATAGTATGAACAAAGTGATTCACGTTATAAGCAAAAGCTTCGTGAAGATTTAGAGAGCAAGAAGGTTTTCTTGTGTTGATGTTTTAGTATGATTTTTCCTTGTAGTGTAGTGGTTGCTGAATGTTGATTTGCAATCCTTTATATAGATCAATGAGGTAGTAGTTGAAACTGATGAGTAATAAGATGAATTTACGCCATAACATAAACAGCTTCTGCAGGATAACTTTTTCTCCTTGAAATGACTACTTACCACAAGTAGTATTTTCTTTATTGAAATTGGAGATTAACGTCTCTTTCTCAATTAGGAAATCCATTTGCAAATCTTTACTTGACTTCAACGTTACTCTTTCATGATTAGCAATTCCATGCAGAGTATTTGTGTTTCTGGAGAAACTTGGAGTTTTGTATCTGATGTTGATCTCTTGTGAGTTTAGATAGCGCTGAGAACTTCTGAAGCTTAGCGTTGTTCAGAGTCAGAACATCTAGAGTTTACTTCTTGTTCAGATGCTTCTGATACTTTGCTGTTCTTGCTCAGAGTTAGACTTTCTTGAATCGTGTCTCCACTTCAGATGCTTCTTATCTTCTGATATTTTGTATCTGATCTTGTTTGGTATCTGATGACATCATCAGATTTCTTCCTTCTTTCTTTAGAATCCTGCACACTTAGAAACTTTTCGTTAGGGTGCCATTTTTGGTTTCATCCTTTGTTATCATCAAAATCAAGGAATCTGTTGTAGAACAATTTTTGTTCTTACACATGTCTGGTGACATTCGCGAACGACGCTGCTTCGACCCACTTGGTGAAATAGTCGATGGCAACAAGGATGAAGCGATGCCCATTGGAAGCAGTCGGCTCAATCTTTCCAATCATGTCAATGCCCCACATAGCAAACGGCCACGGCGAAGACATCACATTCAGAGGATTCGGCGGTACATGCACCTTATCAGCATAAATCTGGCATTTATGACACTTCCGAGCATACTTGAAACAATCTGATTCCATGGTCATCTAATAATAACCCGCTCTCAACAATTTCTTAGCCATTGCATGTCCGCCGGCATGAGTACCGAAGGAACCTTCATGAACTTCCTGCATTAACATGTCCGCCTCGTGTCTGTCCACGCATCTGAGCAAAACCATGTCGAAGTTCCTCTTATACAACATATCGTCTTTGTTCAAGAAGAAACTGCCTGCCAATCTTCTCAAAGTCTTTCTGTCATTGTTGGATGCCCCTGCAGGGTACTCTTGATTCTTCAGAAAGCACTTGATATCGTGATACCAGGGCTTGTCATCGACTACCAGTTCAGCAGCAAACACATACGCGGCCCTGTCAAGGCGCATCACATCGATCCTGGGAGCATGGTTCCAACGAATTACCTTGATCATGGAGGATAGAGTAGCAAGTGCGTCTGCCATCTGGTTCTCATCACGGGGTATATGATACAATTTTACTGTTGTGAAGAAAGTCAACAGTCTTCTCGTGTAATCTCTGTAGGGAACCAGAGTGGGCTGGAGAGTATTCCAATCACCATTCACTTGATTGATCACCAGAGCTGAATCTCCGAAGATGTCCAGAGTCTTGATTCTCAGATCAATGGCTTGCTCAATACCCAAGATACAGGCCTCGTACTCAGCTTCATTATTTGTGCACTCAAAAGTCAAACGAGCGGTGAAAGGCATGTGGGCACCCTTCGGAGTAGTAATGACAGCGCCAATTCCACTACCTCTAGCATTGACAGCCCCATCAAACAACAAAGTCCACTTTTCGTTTGGATCAGGTCCCTCCTCAACAACTGGCTCTTCACAGTCTTTCATCTTGAGGAACATGATGTCTTTATCAGGGAATTTAAACTTCATTGGCTCATAATCATCAATCGGTTGCTCGGCAAGGTAGTCTGACAGAATACTACCTTTGATGGCCTTCTGTGACGTGTACTGAATATCATACTCTGTTAAAATCATTTGCCAACGAGCGACCCTTCCGGTGAGAGCTGGCTTCTCGAATATGTATTTCACTGGATCCATCTTAGAAATCAACAAGGTAGTATGGTTCAACATATACTGTCTCAGTCGGCGAGCAACCCAGGCCAAAGCACAACAAGTTCTCTCAAGCTGCGAATATTTGATTTCACAGTCGGTAAACTTTTTGCTAAGGTAGTATATGGCATGCTCTTTTCGACCAGACTCGTCATGCTGTCCCAATACACACCCCATCGAGTTCTCGGTCACTAACAGGTACATTATCAGAGGTCTCCCAGGAACCGGAGGTATAAGGATTGGAGGTTTCTGTAGATACTCTTTTATCTTCTCGAAAGCCCTTTGACAATCTTCATTCCACCTGATAGCCTGATCTTTCCTCAGCAATTTGAAAATTGGCTCACACGTGGTTGTTAGGTGAGAGATGAACCTTGCAATGTAGTTCAACCTCCCTAAGAAACTACGGACTTGCTTCTCTGTTCTTGGCTCAGGCATTTCCTGTATTGCTTTCACTTTGTCAGGATCCACCTCAATCCCTTTTCCGCTAACAATAAAACCCAGCAATTTTCCCGATCTCACCCCGAAAGTGCACTTGTTCGGATTAAGTCTCAGTTTGAATTTCCTCAAACGCTCAAACAGTTTCTGCAAATTCACCAAATGTTCTTCTTCTGTCTGAGATTTGGCAATCATATCATCCACATAAACCTCGATTTCATGATGAATCATATCATGGAACAAAGTCACCATCGCTCGCTGATATGTTGCTCCGGCATTTTTCAGACCAAACGGCATCACCTTGTAGCAGAAGGTGCCCCATGGGGTTATGAAAGTTGTCTTTTCCATGTCTTCTGGTGCCATCTTGATTTGGTTATAGCCAGAAAAGCCATCCATGAAGGAGAATACCGAGAACTGAGCTGTATTATCTACCAAAACGTCGATGTGAGGTAATGGGAAATCATCTTTAGGGCTAGCTCTGTTCAGATCCCGATAGTCGACACACATCCGTACCTTTCCATCCTTCTTAGGTACTGGGACGATGTTTGCAACCCATGGCGGATAATTGGTGACTGCTAGAAACCCTGCATCCAACTGCTTTTGCACTTCTTCCTTTATCTTGACAGCCATCTCTGGTCTTGTTCTTCTGAGCTTCTGCTTGACCGGAGGACAACCTTCTTTGAGAGGCAAGCGGTGCACCACGATGTCTGTGTCCAGCCCAGGCATGTCCTGATAAGACCAGGCGAAGATGTCAACGTATTCTTGCAGCAATTCAATCAGCCCTTTCTTCACATCATCTCCCAAGGTAGCCCCTATCTTGATTTCTCTCTTGGCGTCCTCGGTGCCGAGATTAATCACTTCAACAGACTCTTGATGCGGTTGAATGACCCTTTCTTCCTATTTTAATAACCTGGTAAGTTCTTCAGGGAGTTCACAGTCTTCATCACCCTCTTCTTCAGCTTGAAAGATTGGATTTTCAAAGTCGAAGCGAGCCATAGCAGAACCGTTATCAATAGGATCCGGTGTTGTGCATCTGCATGAGTGATGGTATGTGCTTATGAGTGTGAACAAGAAGTGAAAACTAAACGAAACATTGCCATTTTTTTTATTTTGAAAAACTGCAAAAATAGAAAGACAGGGAACGAAATATTTGAATGCAAAAATACGTCCTTTATTTATGATAAAATGCAAGTGTCACATAGACGGGCCCTACAATGAGTCATTACGCCCTGGGCGGAACGTAAGACTTGGATATGCATGAATAAACAAAGAAAGTTACTCTTCAAGAAGAGTGACTTGGATAATCTCTTCAGAAGACCAATTGTTGATGACTTCACCCGGGATCTTCGGACGCACCTAGTTGTCAATGTCACAATCACTATCCCCATCCTCTTCGTTGATTGCTGATATCTGGCCATACTGAAAGATGCCAGCGCTGGAGAAAGTAATCGGCCCCTGATGAGTCTGAAGTGTTGAAGTTGTAGAAGTCAGAGCTGGCTGGTACCCAATCCCGAACTTATCTTCTTTCACTGGTAATTCCAACAGACGCCTCCAACCGGGAGCAACACCTGAATCCACCACGGCCCGTGCCTGTTTAAAGGATGAGATAGAGGCACCCGCCTTAACCTCTTCCACCGGAGTTGCATCCTTGATTTGAACTGATTCAAAAGCCTGACACAGAGTCTCATGAATTTCACCTTCTACTTCTACATACTTGAATGTAGACAGGTTACTGACCAGGATGTCCTCCTCACCACAGACGGTGATAATTCGTCCGTTGACCGGAAACTTAATCTTCTGATGTAGAGTTGAAGAGACTGCCCCAGCATTATGGATCCAAGGACGACCCAACAAGCAACTGTAGGAAGGACTAATATCCATCACGTAGAAGACAGTGTTGAAGGTTTGTGATCCAATCAGAATTGGCAATTCTACCTCTCCACACACCGATCTCTTAGAACCATCGAAGGCTCTCACAATAAGATCTGAAGGTTTCAAGACCAAACCCTCTACTTCTAACTTCGACAGGGCTCTCTTGGGTAGCACATTGAGAGAGGAGCCTGTATCCACCAGAACATGCGATAGCACGGTGTCTCTGCATTCCATCGAGATGTGCAGAGCCTTGTTATGATTGCGTCCGGCTGGTGTCAAGTCAGAATCAGTGAAACCTAACCCGTTGCTTGTATGCACATTGGCGACGATCCCTTCTAGTTGGTTTACCGAGATATCTTGAGGTACATAAGCAGCATTAAGAACCTTCAGAAGTGCCTCCCTGTGTGCCTCCGAACACAACAGGAGTGAGAGAATGGATATCTTGGACGGAGTCTGAATCAACTGATCGACTACCTTGTAATCGCTCTTCTTTATGATTCTCAGAAGTTCGTCCACATCCTTTGCAAAAGTGGGCTCAGAACCTCCCTGGGGTGCAGAGGTACCCTATTCACGACTTGCTTGCCTTTGGCTTTCAATGCAGCATCAGCACTATCAGCTTGAATAGCGGGTGGTGAGAATAGTCTACCACTCCTGGTGAATCGCCCGATTCCTCCAACATTATCCACTGTGGGACCGTCAAGTTCAGGCTTCTGACCTTCTTCTACTCTCAGTGGCTGTTCCACCCTATGATCGTGTGTATACACGCTTCCCCCATAATGCCACAGAACGGCCCTTTCACTGGTGAAAGGTAAAGGACCAGGGGTTGTGGTGGTCATAGTAGATCGTCGCACTGGTGGTACGGGTTGCGCTTCTGGCACACGGATCTGATTAGTTGGGTAGAAAATAGTGATAGTAGCAATATCATAGTCATACTCTGAAATCTCATTCATTGAAAAGTAAGCATCCGAAACATCGGAATCAAGTTCAATTACATCAGAATCATCCACATTGGAAAAAATAACTACATCATCACGGATTACAGAATCAGTAGGAACAACATCTGCGAATTCATCAGTAGCGTCCTCAAACACTTCTCCCTCAACCCCTTCCACAGACTCTTGGACAGACAAATCTTCAACCTGGAGGATACCTTTGTCGAGCAAGGCCTGGATACCCTACTGTAGCTTCAAACAACCTCCACCCTGAGTGGCACAATCCAAACAACCTTTCCCGCAACCGGGGATAACATCGGCCTTCAGCAAGCATCCTTTGATATCCAACAATGGAGTCTTCAACTTCAACACATCCTTAATGGACTTGGCTTTTCCCTCTACCAAATTAACGTTCGCACCACCATGCTGGGGCGTGGGATTGTTGACGACATTCGGAGCTGGTGCAAGGTCGATGGCCTTTGAATCTATGAGGTCCTGAACTACGTGCTTAAAAGCTTTGCAGTTCTCAATGTCATGGCCAGGTGCCCCAGAGTGGAAGCTACACCTAGCGTTGGCGTCGTAACCCACCGGAAGTCTACCAACAGGAGGAGCCAGAGTGCGTAATTGCACAAGTTGTAGTTGTTGAAGACTAGAAAGCAACTGGGCGTACGACATTGGAAGGGTGTCAAAACGCCGGTCCATCATCCTTTGCCTCTATTGATAAGTGGGTCTGTTACCCGGTTGTTGCTGCTGTTGATACTGAGCTGGTTGACGTTGTGATTGTTGTTGTTGTAGTGGTGCTGCAGCTGGAATGGTCACCCCTGCGGCAGTACCTGTTATGCAAGACATGGTAATGAATATGCAAATGCAATGACATGTTTATCAATTCCAAAAGTATTCTACCCCCTTGATTCCAGTCTCACATTTGATAAACAGTGTAAGAAAAAGACTAAGCCGTTGATGAGAACCAAGAAAAATCCGACTAGAATCAAGTAGAAGATATAAACCTCCTTGAAAAGGATAAACATGTGTTAAATGATATGAATGCAAATGATGTGATGCAACGATGTGAATGCAATGCAGTGGCATATCAATCAGGATTGTTGTATCCGCTTGAACATCTGTCAGGTTGCACTGTCTGGAGAGAAATTAAGAGTACACCAAACAAAGGTCATGGGATGGATCATGTTATCCTTAATATCAACCACCCATTTTGGTGGATTATGGTTTACACCTTATCAATACCCGAGTTTCATTGATATTAAGGATACCTGATCGGATCAACCATGAATCAAGGGTTTGTCGCAAGTCACGAGCATGGAGTTTAGGTTAAGAACCACCCAAAAGGAGTGTACTAAGGTTTAAACCTGCCAAACATGTTCTACAAAAGGTTCCCATAGTCATAATCCCATCTTTCGGATATTATCAGAGGAACGACTACTCGTATTCCAACAATATTCTCAAGAGAGACTCTTATGAGTGTAGCATCGCGTAACAATCGTATCAAATCTTACATTTGAACGACTTTCGCACTACGTCCTACGAATAGGCCAAGATGGGTTAGGTAAACTAAGGTCCTTGGCTTCTTAGGTCTATATTGGAACAAGTAATGTCTAACCACAACTTACTTATGTGACATTATTGATCTCAACATGACCTCCACCAAGTGAATGGGCTTGCAAGTCAACTCGCTAAGGAATACTCCACACAAGTTGACAGGACTATGCCATTCTCCTATCTTAAGTGCACTCGAGTTCGGGTATAGAACTCATCTCACAAAGATCACCAAGCAGCCATAGCCAACCAACAGATACAACAATGATATGTACACAATGTAATAAGGTAAAGCAGGTAAATAAATAACTGTACAAAAGCATGAACACCCAATAAACAAACAAACTACAAAAGCTAGGAGGGACTCGCTTAGGGAAGATGGACCAGCAAGAGGTCAACTTCTTAGTTTCCCCAGCAGAGTCGCCAGCTGTCGCAACCTGAAAAATACAGTGTGCGAAAAAAAACAACCGGCGAAAGAAAATGACAGAAGAGTCGCCACCGTGCGTTATTCATCCCAAAGGAGGGAAAGGAAACGCTCGAAGTAAACCTGAAAAAGGAAAGGACAAGACGGGGTCTCGCAACCAAATCTTGGGTTCGGGAGTCGGTTATGCGAAGGGAAGGTATTAGCACCCCTACGCATCCGTAGTACTCTACGGGATCCACTTTTGTAGTTCTTGTCTAAAGGGTGTGGGTTTATCTTGTGCTGTTTGCCAAAAAAAAACAAAAAAAGGGTTAAATGAAAATGACTCGCACGGATGTTGCATCCACTGCATACGTATCTCATCTGAATATGAGAATCAGAGTCTTCGTAGCTCGGCTGACCTATGGGTTGGGGGGATGTGTGCTCGCTAAGACATCGCGTCTTATGCCTACGTATCTCATCTGGAATGGGAATCAGAGCAAGCCGTAGTTCGGCTAACTACGGGGTTATGGATTGGGTTTTGGACGAACGACGTCACTACGCAATCTACCGGATGCTCGACCTTTGGAGACTTACTCGCCTGTAGTAGAAGGAGTAAACGTGTTGCTTTGGGTTTTAGGGTTTGGGATGCTCGAGGGCAAACAGGCAGTCCTTGACGAAGGAACCGCGCTACATGTGGGGATACGAATACAAAACACAAAACATGTATCTCAAAGTAAAATGCCACCAAGGGGCTCAAACATTGCCTCCTATCGAGGTCTTCCAGCTAAGAAAGCGATAAAGTACGAGAAAGGGAAAAAAAATTACCACACGGATAAAGATCCGAAGCTACAGCGGTTAAAGGAGCAAGAAACCCTGAAATCTCTCCAGCTGGACCGTCAAAGGAAATCAGTCAACACGAATAATCAGCATAAAACTTCAGGGGGTATCCCACAAATAAAGTGGGAAACCACGCGAGTGTCTTTGCAAAAGCCATATGAGCCCTCACAAAACTCGACAAAAAGGTTAGACAAACAAGATGAGATCCAGGGAAAACAATGCCATGGCAACACAAAAACAGGTTAGAACAAAACAGAACAAAAAGCAGATACTGACACGTTCGCGACTGCTTCGCCTAGCGAAGGCTTAGCGAAGCTTCGCTACAGGCTCGCCTAGCGAAGCGGCTAGCGAAAGCCTGCGGGTTTTGGATTCCTCCTTGATAACAATTCGATCTCTATGATCCGAAACCCTGTGGTATCCAACTCATAAACGAAAATGATTAAAACATTCATGGTATTGTTATGCATAAATATAAACCCATGGGCAAAACCAGATGTTACCTCATACATTCATAATATTCAAATTCAAGGCGTAAGGTAATAGGAACAAAGGCATACCTGATGAGAGAGACTGATTAGGATTGAATGGTACGGCCGGATCTGCAAAGTAGTATTAGGGTTCGTGTGAGGCGGAGTGAACTTCTCAGAGCTGCCTGAAGGTTGTTGCAGAGTAGTTCCTAGGTTTCTTTCTCCAGTCTCTGGTCTTTTCTGTTCAGCCAGTGTTCCCTTTATTTCATTGACTACTCCGGTATTTATAGGCCAAATTTCGCAGCTTGTGGGTTTTGAATGAGGACAGCTCAGGCCCAAAACTTTTCTGATATTCTGAAATGCGCGTCCTTCGCCTAGCGAAGGATCTGCTCGCCTAGCGAGCATGACAGCTCAGCAGCAAATTCTCGCTTCTTCCAGCTTGGCGATTTGTACTGTGAATAGGCCCTATCTGGCCCTGTTGGCAGTACCTCAAGTATTTTCCTTGTGTGGACCGATCATTTGAATAAACCCCTAAAGTGTCCTGGATGACGTCCGAGGTTCTTGGAGCTAATCCCGATTGACATGATGCAATGTGGTATGAAATGCTAAATGACCTAAAAAGTGAATGCATGAAATGAGGAGGGCAAATTTTGGGGTGTTACAAAAAGCAAATAATAATAAAATAATAAATAAACAATGGTAATAAAGCAATAATAAAATAACAATAATAATAAAGTGATAATAAAAATGTTAGAATTTTAAAAGAAATTATTTTAAGTTAAACAAGTTAGATTTTTTTAGAAGTTATTAGAAAAATATGAGTTTAAAATAAATTAGTAATAATAAAAGAATTTAAAATACATTAATATACAAATTATAAAATAAAAGAGTTATATGAAAAATATTAAGTTAGTTAGTTACAAAATAAATAAAGATTATAGAAAATATCAAATTATTAGATTAATAGGTTTATTATTATTATTCAATTAGAAAAATGGTCAATTAGATTTTATTTACAAAATATATAAGGATTTATTATTATAAGTAAGTAATAAAAAAAAGTTATTAAAATAGTTAGTATTTATTATTTATTTACAAAAAATATAAAGGTTATAGAAAAATATTAAATAATTAATTTAGTAGGTTTTCACGCCCTACATTACTAAACCACGCAGTTAGTATAGGATCAATGGCAGGATTTTAAATGGCAGAAAAATAAATGGCAGAAAAATAAAATGGCAGAAAATAAATGGCAGAAAATAAAATCCTAATTATTACAACGCTTTGGTGCAGTTACATAATAAAGATGGCGAAAAGTAAAACTGAAAATATTACAAGTTAAAACTTAAAATATTACAAGGGCGAAGCAGTTACAGTGTATGAATAACATAAATATGAGCGAAAATAGGAAATAATAATAAGGTTTGTTAAGGTTTAAGAAAAGGTTTATGGTTGAGAGGAAATAACACGGTTAAAGTTTTAGGTTTGAAATTTAGAGTTTGTGGCGAAATTGTCAGGGTTTAGGAAAAATCAGGGTAGTTAGTTATGAAAAAAAATGTGCAGATCTAAAAATATGAATTAAAAAAAACAACGGCGTTGCTAGCGCAAAATTGCGATCATCGCAACTGGATCGGATAACACAAATGTCACGCCTCATACACGTATATGTGAAAACGGCGTATTGACACGATCCGATCCGAAAACATAATCAAATTATAACATAAAATAGAAATATATATCAACAAAATAGATAAAGTATATATCATATATAAACTATTACCAAGCTGTGTGTACGATAGTATAGATCAGTCACTCTCAGTTTCTCTTTTTTGTTCTGTCTTTTTTTTTTCTCTATCAGTCATGCTAGTAAATATATATAGGAACAAATTAGGTTAATGATAATGGGCCTAAGTTTATTTTGAAACCCAATATTAAATTAAAAACTGAATAAAGTTAAATAATTAAAATAGTTAAAATTAAAATAAAAACTAATTAACCTATTTATTTATTCTAGACCCAATATTAAATTAAAACTGAATAAAGTTAAATAATTAAAATAGATAAAATTAAAATAAAAACTAATTAACCTATTTATTTATTCTAGACCCAATATTAAATTAAAACTGAATAAAGTTAAATAATTAAAATAGTTAAAATTAAAATAAAAACTAATTAACCTATTTATTTATTCTAGACCCAATATAAAAATAAATAGACTCAAAAAAAAAATAGTCGGGCACCAAAATGCTCGAAAAAATAAAATGAACACGTCAAAATAATCAGCGCGAAATAAATGACTCGGAAAAATACAGCGTTTGGTCGGATTTTGAAATAAAAATTATGACCGTTTAAACTGCTCAGACTGATCAACATATGACCAAAAATAGTCGTACAAATATTTTTAGCATGTCAAATTAAACCACGTGAACCGCAGATTAATGTTACCGACATTTGTAAACTTAAACTTGACATTTTTTCGTTGACTAATTTTAGGCACAGTTAAAAAGTTAATTTGACCAGTCTGTTTGTAAATTCCGAGAAATTATTCCGGCTAACATTAAGACAGAAAAAAAATGTTATGCTATGAAGATGATGCAAATGAATGTGAAACAAAAAATTGGTTAGAGTTAAAAATAGAGGGCAAATTTTGGGGTGCAACACTCATCATCATCATTAGGCTTCAATTTGCTGGACTCACCAGACTGGCACATCTGAGCACTAATTGGGCCTACTGCAGGTACATCAACCTTCTTACCAACTGAAACATCCTCTATCACCTCTTTCGAGAAAACAGGACTGAAAACGCGACCGCTACGGGTCACCTTTGCAATATCTGCAATATTCACAACAAAATTGGTCGTAGGCAACGAAACCTCTTGACCATTCTCCACCATGATAGCATTATATTGGTAAGGAACAACTCTATCAGATGTATACGGGACGGGGCCCGCTAACCGTATTACTAACGGTGATACCGGTTGATTGGCGTTGTTACTGTTGCTGCTATCAAACTGAATCATTACCCGCTCTGAGGTCTTAAACACTAGAACAATTACATTGACATCATCTATATCCCTTAACGGTTGAATCTAGATTACATTCTCATCCATCAACTTTTGAATATATCTCTTGATGATCAAACATCCACGGGGATTCACGCTACAAATTGCACAACCATCATAGTCGTGTTCACAATCACTGATGGTACATAGGGTCATATGCATCTCCACCAAGGACCAAAGAATACGTCATACATCGAAGACTCGGAAATTTCCTGGACAACCATCTACCATATTAACAGAGGAATTACCATGAGCGGGAAATGGGTTGTCTTTCACATTCGGCGCACGGTCCTCAAAGGACATCATCCCATTTTTCACTAGCTTCTGGACCTCTTATTTCAATGGGTAATAGTTCTCGATATCGTGGTCGGGAGCTCCTTAACGAAAGGCACAACGGAGTTTGGGTTTATATCACCACGGAAGTGGTTCTGGAATTTGATGCAGATTTCTTGGTTGGAGTAGGTTCTTGAGAACCAAAGACGGGTAGAGTTCGGCATATGACATAGGAATAGGGTCGAAAGAGACCTTCTTCCTCTCGAAGTTTTGTTGTTGTTGATTATTGTTGGTGTTGGTGTAGTTGTTGGTTCTTTGTTGCGGTTGTTATTGACATTGTTGTTGAACTGGAATTGATTGATTGTTTGAAAATACTAGAATAACTGATGAAACTTGATGTTGATGCTGACGCGGTTGCAGATTTCTTTTGACATGAGGCTTCCTCTGCCTCCCTACTGATACTGCATTGGTTTCCCCTTCCTTCTTTTTGGCAAAACCACTTCCATACTTTCTACTAGATGACCCCTTTTCTTTAGACAATCGTCCCTCTCGGACTCCTTCCTCTAACCTCATCCTCATGTTTATCATTTCGGTAAATTCACTGGGGGATAGCGATCATTCGTTCGTAATAAAACGAACTTAGGGTCTTCAGGAAAATTTTGGTCTTCTCTTTCTCTTCCAACGGAGGATTAATTTGAGCAGCAAGCTCTCTTCACCTTTTGGGCATTCTCTTTGAATGTCTCTTTGTCCTTCTGAGACATAGACCTCAACTGGTCTCTATCAGGCGCCATGTTCATATTATACTTATACTATTTCACAAAAGCTTCACCCAAATCATTGAACGTGTGAATACTTGCACTATCCAACCCCATGTATTATCTCAAAGCGGCACCAGTCAGACTGTCTTGGAAGTAGTGAATCAATAATTGATCATTATCAGTTTGAGTTGACATTTTTCTAGCATACATAACAAGGTGGCTAAATGGACAAGTATTTCCCTTATACTTTTCAAAGTCAGGGACTTTGAACTTCATCGGGATCTTAACATTTGGTACCAAACATAGTTCAGCAACACTCTTACCAAACAGGTCTTTTCCTCTTAATGTTTTCAACTCCTTGCGTAACTCAAGGAATTGATCCTTCATTTCATCCATTTTCTCATAAACATCAGGGCCCTCAGATGGCTCAGAATGGTAGATGGTGTCCTCAATGTGAGGCAGAGTATGAACAACGGGAGGCGGCACAGACATGACCGGGCTAGATACCGCCATAGAAGCAAATGTTGGTGCAAACCCTTCAGGAATAAAATTCGGTGGCATCCTCCATGGGAATCCAACAGGCATAGATGGACCAGATTGAGTAGCAGCAATAGGCACAATTGAGGTAGCAACCTCTGAGATGATAGTCCTCTGAGGAGGAGGAGTTAGAGAAGACTGATTCTGAGCAGCTAGAACAGACTCCATCATAGCAGTTAGATGAGCAATCTCATCCTTCAGTTCTCGATTCTCTTACTCTAAGTGCTCCATGATTCTTGATTGATTGGCGCGAGTGTTGTATCGGTGAGTCAGCTTGGCTAAAGCATAGAAGAATAACCGATAAGACATCTGACGGAAGAAAACCTGTTATGCAAATGATGCATGAAATGTAATGTTTTGCTTGTTTTATTTTCAAGGAACATACTGTTTTATTTGCAAACATATAATAATAACAATAGTAACAATTTGATTGACTATAAAATCTCTTTTATTCATAAAAAATTTGGAAGTATTACACTGAGTATAATTTCAGAAACCAAAATACAAATACAAGAGAAAAGGAAACTAATCATCCTAAGGATCCCATAACAACAGTGTCATATGATCTGGTTACAGGCGCGTACTTCCTTCGGATGCATCGGTTCTCAGACTCAAAGGATGTCTTCATCTGAGCCTTCTCGAGGACAAGCTGATCAATAATCTTCTTCCAAGCGTTGGAAGGCTGAGGCATACTAGAAGGAGATGGACCCTCTGGATCTCTCTGTCTCTTCACTGCTCGGTCTTCGAGTAGTTCAATAAGTGTATCTTTGTCCTTAGACTCAAGCGGCAACTCCTCATGCTTTCGGCTCAAAGCATGGAACCACTCTTCCCACATACCCTTCTATTGCTTCATCTTGGCGACCGCGCCTTCCAACTCCTCTATATCTTGGTTAGGGAGAGTTAATGGCTCAACCACAACCATAGACATAGGTCTTTCATAAGCATACGACATCTTCAACTCCAAAGCTCTCTTCCTCACCCAAGTATTGTAAGCTTCCAAAGCTACACCGTTGCACGGACCAAGCTCGGGTCTTCCTTTCCTATGCACGGTATACGAAGCATGTATCATCTCCTGCTTCAAATGTTGGGGATCTTTACCCTCTTGATAGAAAAGACCTTCTAACTGAGTGTTATTAGGTTTGTCTCTCAAGGGGAACCCAAGTTGACGACGAGCCAAATCAGGGTTGTAGTTGATTCCTCCTTGTGTACCAATGAGAGGCACATTAGAGAATTCACCACAAATATCAATAATATCCAAGCCACTCAATCCAGAGTCATACCAAACAATATCATCATTAGTGAGGGACATAAGCCTCTGAGACAACCGTAGACATTGTTTGTTCTCCACAAAAGCAGGCGTCTGAGGCAAGTGTGAAATAAACCACTTGTACAGAAGAGGAACACAACACACAATAGTCCCACCACCTTAAGAATTCCTAAAATACAAAGAGAAGTACATATCACCCAACAGCGTAGGCACATGATTCCCATCAAGAAGATTCCAATGGCGTTAACATCAAGAAAATAGTCAATGTTAGGGAACAAAGCCAAACTATAGATGAGCAATACAAATATGGCTCCAAAAGCATCCACACTACCGGCTTGAGCAAAGGCAGTAGCTTTCCCTATGAGAAACTCAGAAGTCAATCCAAACATTCCTCCTTTCTTCACCCAATGAGCCTCAATCTCATACTTCTTCAGATGAAGAGCTTCAACTATAATATGAGATCCGGGAATCTCCTTCAATCCACTAAAAGGCACCTTATCAAAAACAGGTATTCTCAAGAGATGGGCATACTCCTCTAACGTAGGCATAAGCTGATAATCGAGAAAAGTGAAGCAACGGTAGAGAGGATCATAAAACTACACCAACACACTGATCGCTCGACTGTGTGAGTCGAGAATGGGATACAAACTGCAAGTGCACAGTTCTATCGCGTAGTTTTAAAAGATATCGATCCCACAGGGACTTATGAATCGATATACCGTTATCTAAAGTTACTACGTAAATCTAAGGTGAAAATGTTTGATTGTTTGGGGAAAAACTAAGAGCTAAACTAATATCTAGATTAAATATCAATAAAACGGATATCGGTATGTAGTTCGTCAAAACTAGGGAATCAAGTCTTTGTCGGTTTCCAGGTTTTTAAAATAAATCGTTTCAGTTAACTTTATTGGTTAAAGGTTTTATCTCAAACTCTCGCTCTGTTGAATAAACCATGATTTTATATTAATGTTGCTGTCACTTATAATTAAGTCAAAAACCATATTTTGAAAGCAATAAAGTTGCAGAAACTCTTTTTAAGAAAATACTGACCGTTTTAAACACCCTTATCTCAAACTCTCGCTCTGTTGACTTAGGTTATATGATTAAATCCAAATGCTTAACTCTCGTCCTCACATTCGATCTTTAAAAATACTTTTTGGAAAAGGTCAGAATTTAATTGACTCTAAAACTTGCTCTCGCCCTGATCTAGAATTAATGCCTAACTCACACTGTCCAGTCAAAACCTCAAACTCTCGCTCTGTTGGTTTTAACTTCTTTATGTTCTTTACTTTTTGTAAAAAATCTTGTTATTAAACCTGTAAGTTGAGACCGTAAAAAGATTGATTCTAATTTTAAGTTTAGATAGACCGACTCAGTCTCGACCCCTTTTTCTGCTTACTTTACATACCGATACCTAGGCAAATTAGCCAGACATGCTAAATAAATAAGAATTTATATCATGCATAAACAGACTCATTCCAGGCAGGCAATATGAATAAACAATAGAATAAAACATTAAATATTAAATAACAATTAGGGAACCTGAATGCGTAATACAATGGTCTTGAACACTCCACCACAAGCCGGTAGGATTTGTTCTTCGATTCTTCAATTAAACAGTAAATTAAATCAAGGAAATAAAAAAAACTCGAATATAACGTAAGGTTAAATCCGGTATAAAGTTGCACAATAATTTCCGGTGTAGAAACTATTATGCGAAAAATATCTAAAAGCTAAAAACGGGAAAGGTAAATTTGCAAGGGAAGAAGAAAATAAAACTTGCAAAAGAAATAAATAAAATAAACAATATTAATTCTGCTGGAAAAAGAAAACTAAGCAAAAGCTTGAACAGAAAATCGGCAGAGCTTCGGTGTGTGTAAACGGCAAAGAGAGGAGAGCAAACGAGAGGGATTAGGGTAGCTATTTATAGTAGTGCTACTAACTGCCTTTTTCTTCTTTTCCACGAGTCTTCAGCGTGCTAAATTCACGGCTTGGGAATAGGACACGAAGTCCTCAACGTTACTTCCATTCTTCTGAGAGCGTAACTTGCGCCAAAAAGCTAGTGGACTGGTGTGACGCTCGTCACACCATGTGTGACGTCCGTCACAAGGCTACTTCGCGTGACGCTCGTCACGCGTCCTGTGACGTCCGTCACAGGCACAGCATTGGTGACTTGTGCGCTTTGGGCTGGGCTTTGGCCTTTGGTTCCTTTTCTCTCCTTTTTGTTCCTTTTTACACCTCCTTTTCTTCTTTTCTTCACTTTTGCTTCAAAATGGGTACCTGATATAAATAGAAGAGGAATACTGCATAATATCTGATAAAATGAGATAAACTAGCGTAAATGATAATATAATTTAATTGAATTAAGTCTTAAAAAGCGATATAATTTCGCGTTATCAAACTCCCCCATACTTAATTCTTTGCTTGTCCTCAAGCAAAATTCAGTATAGAACTTGTTAAAAGTTTTAGCCAGATGAAATTTTAAAGCACACATCAATTCGTACTAGGTTGCCAATGGATTTTTGTTTAGGAGGACTTGAGTTTAATCTTGACATCAACAACTACCGTTACAACTTAGATAACCCTACCTTATGCCAATCAGTTTCAAGTACACTATGATAGCTATCCTGGTTCCTTTAGTCTTATTTTACCCGTTTTCATTCTAGCGAAATCACATTAAGCCCTTTATCTTTTCGCGCACATAGTGGAGTAACCGGTTAGTGATTATGATCCGCTTTTAGCTAGAAGTTCTGGTACATAAGTCGGATACCTTCATTATTCAGTCCATTGCAAATTGCGGGGGATCGAACCGTAGTCCGCCCTACCGAGTTCAGTACCAGATTCCTACTGAACCAACTCGTAATGGATCTTTCGTATTGTGCTTTTGCATGATCTGCAACCTTTAGATTAAATGATCTGGTAAAGATCACCTAATTTAATTAGTGCGTTTCTTGATATATTTATGTATCTTAGGTTACTTTGGGGATCATTCACTTATATTCATCGGCTCTCCACGTAGTTTGCTATTAAGATGGTGCTGACTTCTGTATAAACTACTTGGGGTTGCCATAGAACTAAAAGTTCAAGGAATCGGTATAATAGGTACTTATCCTGATCTAACATATTGAGGTTCTCAGAGCGTTGTTATGGTAATGATTTTGTTTTGATTTCACTCAAATTTTATAAAGTAAGCAACCTTTATACTTATTGGGTGTGTTAAAATTTTTGTTATGGCTCAAGAAAGTTGAGGGAAATAGATAATAGAAAATTTTTCACATTCAGGACTTAACTTAAAAAAATATTTTGTTTTTTTTTTATAGGGAAATAACAATGAAAAGGGAGAGTACATACTTGAAACAAAGATGAGAATGGAAAGAATAATGTTTCCCCCCATACTTAAACTAAACATTGTCCTCAATGTTTTAAGGAAATGAAATACAAGATGGAAAGGAAAAAGAAAATAACAACTAAGGCTGCCTTCCGCCTCTGGTTCTTGGACCTGGTGATCTTTGACGGATGTCTAAGTTGTCGAACCTGTTGAACAACTCAGTAAACCGCTGGTCGGTTATGGCATTCCGAGCATCCTGTTGCTGTTGCATTTGACGCATCATCTGCATCATATCTGCATTCTGTGCCTGCATACCATCGATAGCATCCATAATGTCGTCGTTGGTCGCAGGTCGTCTTCGTCGACGACGTTGGGAGGATGGGCCGGCTGCATTACTGGAAGGGTTTAGCGGGACTGATTGTTGTGTTGGCGGATGATCACCTTGTTCCATTTCTGCAAACTCATCTGTTTGCTGGTTTGTTTGTGAAGGCTCGGTTGTTTCAGGAGCGCTAAGATCGTAGAGGTGGCGGTCCGGGTTTGTGACATCGGTTAGGGTGGTATTGGGTAGCACAACACTTGGGACAGCTTGGTTGTTCACCATAAGATAGTATCCTCCGCCTACTCTGTTTTTAATCAGGCGGCTGGAGCGACAATAGCTGATATCCATAGACAGGGGTGGTAGGGATTCTAAAGTTTGGAGTTTATCCCCTAGGTTCAGGCCAAGTGCTATGGAGGTTATTAATCCACCAATTATAAAGGGTTGCCGGCCTCTAGCACATAAGGTGCGGATATGATGAAAGAGAAAAGAGGCGGCGTTTACCTTAGTATCCGGTTCGAAAACGCACTGGAGGAAAAATAACTCCTTCGAGTTGACCTTACTGTTGTTTGGTCTTCCAAAAAGTGTGTTTTGCAGGATACGGAGAAAATAACGGATGATGGGGTTATGGATGTGGGAGAGAAGGAGTTCTTCCCAGTTGTAGGTATTTATACCGGAAATTTTCTTAAAAAGGTCGAAAACTAGAACTGTGTTCCAGTTTGAGGTTGGAGGGATTCTGGCATGCAGCAGACCTTCTGTGGGAAATTGTAGCATGGCACTCAATTCGCGTTGGGTTAGAGAGTACTCGGTGTTAAACATACGGAAGGTTGCCGTACCGGTTAGAAATTCACCTTCACCGGCGGGAGTGGTGTAGTCGTAAGAACTTAGGAATTCTAAGGTTAGGGAAGGGTAGGTGGGTTGGTTATGAGTGCAAAGGAAGGTTAAATCGGCTTTACGGAGCATCCACTCGATACCTTGGAGTAAGCCTAATTGTTGCAAGCAAGTTAAATCGGGGTACCTGGTGGGAGCGACGCCTCGCTGCTGGAAGCGCTCGAATTGCTCTTGCTGATAGTCGGCATCTCCGGATCGGAAGATGATATTTCCGAAATTTTGATTTCCCGCCATTTTGATGAATTTTTGAAGGGATGATTTGGAAAGAAAAAGAAATGTATTTGATATGAGAGAATTGTTTTGTGGTGAATGAAGGAAGTTTTGGTAGGTATTTATAGGAGAAGGATTGGAAGATTGAAAGAAAAAGTGGTTGAAAAGTAATTAAGTGTGGTAAATGAAAAATGAATGGGGAATGTAAAGAATTAAAGTGTAACGTTCGTCTCCAACGGCTCCTTAACGTTCACTTGTCTGAAGGGTGTTACGCTCGTCACAGGGGTGTGACGCTCGTAACAGGCATTTTGCGTGCCGTTCGTCATGGAGTGTGTGACGCTCGTCACACCTCCTTTTTGGCAAGGCTTAGTAGCGCTTCACAGAATCACTTTGGTAGGTATTTAAATGTTTCATTTTGCTTATGATCATTTTTTTAGTATGCAATTTTAATGCATTGTGCATGCTTACTTGCTTTGTATAATAATAATGGGTAACAACAGTAGAGCGTAACAGGCATTGCATAATAAAATTAACTAAACAGCTTCAATAAAAAGGATCATAATGTATTACAGGAAGGGAAAATAATGAAATGAAATAGAAATAAACATGAATTCAAACAACATTAATGAAAAAAAATCTAGCCTAAAACTAAAAAACTTAGAAAGAAAAATAACTAAATTCCATCTATCTTCGGATCTCTGGCCGGAGGAGCAAAAGAGTTAACATGATGCCGTAACATACGTAACTGACTTGCCGTGCTGCTCATGTGTTCTAGGACTGCAAGTCTCAAGCTGTGGAAATCTTCCCTGAGGGCGTTTTGTTCTGACATCAAAGCTTCAATGACGGTTTTAATATCTGTTCCTGGCATATGATGTCGGAGATCAGGCATGGCTGATTCTTCGGTCAGGACAGGCTGAGGAGGAGGATCAATATCATAGTAGCCGGATGGAGTCTGAGGGTCAGATTCAGCAAGAGAGATATGGTCAACATAGTGCTCATAGTCATCACAAATCTCATAATCCTGGATGGATTCAGTGGATCCAGCAGGAGTTGGGGTTTCATTCAGGTTATAGAGCCAGTTCCTTTGGTTATGAACACTAGTTCTAGGATCGGGCATGGTGAATAGGCAGAGAACCTGGTTATCAATAATAAGCTCGAACTCATCAGACCCTATGTTTGCTATAAACATAGTGTTGAAGAGGAAAGGTATACTCAGAGTAGTAATGCCACAAAAAGGGTTCAGGTCAAGCATAGGCTGACGTAATCCAATAGCATTACCTATCATAGTTATCAGGCCACCTATTCTAATGGGTGCTCGCTCATCCTGGATAAGGTGGTCCAAATTAGCTAACATAAAAGTAGCACCGTTTACTGGACGGTTCTGGGAAGCACAAAATATGATGAAGAGTTCATCACGTGAAACTGAAGTACTATTTGGCTTCTTCCCAAATAAAGTGTGGGTCAGGATCTTATGGAAATAGCGAAAAGCCGGGTTATGTATGTTTCCAGAGAGAAACTCATGTTCTTCGGGCTCATCATTTCCAGTCAGCTTACCCCAAAAGTGTTCCAGCTCTCTATATTCAAAAAGTTCTTCCTGGCTTATGGTGAATGTATCAAAGGAGGTAGGAAAACCCAAAAGGTTGGTGAAGTCTCTAATATTAAATTGGTACTCCATGTTGAACATTCTGAACTGGATAAATCCTCTGGTAATTCCTTTTCCATGGCTAGGTAGATAGATTAATGAACTAAGGAATTCTAGTGTGAGTCTCCGGTAGGTGGTGAAATATCTCAGGATAGGGGAGGTCTCCCATCCTATCTGATTCAGCAAAAACAGGACACTCTGTCTCAGTCCAAGGGCAGTCATAGCCCAATCATCAGCATATAAACTAGGTAGCATCTCTCTAGTGGCTAGTTCTTCAAACCTTCGTTTCTGAGCCATTCCTCTGAACTTGATACCCATACGGTCAAAATGTCCCATCTGGTTAGTGTTAACTAGAGAAAAGAAAACATGAGTTTAAGTCAGGATTTGGCCAAATGCCGAAAGAAGAAAAAGAATTATTATTATTATATGGATATATTTTTTTTCTTTTTGAATAAATCAATAATGAATACTAAATAGAAATTAAAAGAATAATTAAGAGAAAAATAGAGAAATGATAATAATAACAAAATAATAAAATAGCAAATTAATTTGTGGGTTGTCTCCCACTAAGCGCTTTGTTTAAATGTCGCAAGCTCGACAAAGAAACTGTTAAATATAGTCTATGAGTCCTGGGGGCGTTTCGTCTAAGTGTAGAATTTGCGAATCTTCGTTGGTTTCCGCATAGTGATAATGTTTCAGACGTTGCCCGTTTACGGTGAACGGTTCTGTAGATTGTCCTTTTATTTCTACCGCTCCACTGGGAAAGATTTTAGTGATATGGAAAGGTCCTGACCATCTGGATCGTAGTTTTCCCGGGAATAATTTTAGTCTGGAGTTAAATAAAAGTACTGCGTCGCCTTGCTTGAAGATTTTCCTTGATATACGCTTGTCATGCCATTGTTTGGTTCTTTCTTTATAGATTTTGGCATTTTCATAGGCGTCTCTTCTGAGTTCCTCTAATTCGTTTATGTCAAGGATTCTCTTTTCACCGGCGGCTTTGTAATTCAGATTTAAATTTCTAATAGCCCAATAGGCTTTATGTTCTAATTCTACCGGGAGGTGACAGGATTTTCCATAAATGAGCTTAAATGGGGTCGTCCCTATGGGGGTTTTATAAGCAGTTCGGTATGCCCATAAAGCTTCTGGTAGTTTCAATGACCAATCTTTCCTTGAAGTGGCGACCGTTTTTTCTAGTATTTGCTTGATTTCTCTGTTAGATACTTCCACTTGTCCACTGGTTTGAGGGTGGTAAGGTGTTGCTATCCTATGTCTCACTCCATATTTAAGTAGTAGTTTTTCGAGTACCTTGGATATAAAGTGCGATCCACCATCACTGACTACTATCCTTGGGATGCCAAATCTCGGAAATATTATATTTTTAAAGAGTCTAGTTACTACTCGGGTGTCATTAGTTGGAGAAGCTATAGCTTCGATCCACTTTGATACGTAGTCAACCGCCACGAGTATGTATTTGTTACCGAAGGAGGGTGGAAATGGTCCCATGAAGTCTATCCCCCACACGTCAAAAATCTCTACTTCCAAAATACCTTTTTGTGGCATCTCGTCACGTCTAGATATGTTTCCCGTGCGTTGACATCTGTCACACTCCTTAATAGCCGCATGTACGTCCTTCCATATAGTTGGCCAATAAAAGCCAGCTTGTAGGATTTTAGAGCAGGTCTTGGATGTACTTGTGTGTCCACCATAAGGCGCAGAGTGACAGTGTTGGATTATATTTTCTACCTCTTCTTCGGGTACACATCGACGGAAAATACCATCGGGGCCTCTTTTGAAAAGTAAGGGATCATCCCAGTAATAGTGTTTTATGTCGTGGAAGAATCTTTTCTTCTGCTGGTAAGATAAAGTAGGTGGAATTATTCCGGCAGCTAAATAATTGACTAGATCAGCGTACCATGGTATGACAGATATAGCTAAGGTGGTTTCTACTTGCATGTCGGAGTTGTTCTCTTCCAAAGTAGCTATGAGTTTGTCATACGAGAAATCATCATTAATGGATGTTCTTTCTGGTTCAAGGTTCTCAAGTCTAGAGAGGTGGTCTGCTACTACGTTTTCAGTTCCTTTCTTGTCCTTGATTTCTAAGTCGAATTCTTGTAGTAGCAAGATCCATCTTAGGAGTCTAGGTTTAGCATCCTTTTTTGTTAGAAGGTACCTGATAGCAGCGTGATCAGTGTAAACTATTATTTTGGCTCCTACCAAGTAAGAACGAAATTTATCTAGCGCAAATACCACTGCTAGGAGTTCTTTCTCGGTTGTGGCATAATTCACCTGCGCTTCATCCAGGGTTCTGCTAGCGTAATATATAGCATGAAGCTTTTTATCCTTTCTTTGTCCTAAAACAGCACCTACAGCATAATCACTGGCATCGCACATTATTTCGAATGGTTCATTCCAGTCTGGTGTCTGCATCATGGGTGCGGAGATCAATGCTTGTTTAAGAGTTTGAAATGCTTTTAAACAGTTATCGTCGAATATGAATTCAGCATCTTTCATTAATAGTCCGGTTAAGGGTTTAGTTATCTTAGAGAAGTCTTTGATGAATCGTCGGTAAAAACCGGCGTGTCCTAAAAAGCTTCGTACTTCTCTCACGGTTCTTGGGGGTTGAAGATTTTCGATTACCTCTATTTTGGCTTTGTCTACTTCAATTCCTCTGTTCGAGATGATGTGTCCCAAAACAATGCCTTCTTGTACCATAAAGTGGCACTTTTCCCAATTAAGTACTAAGTTTACTTTTACACATCGCTCAAGAACTCTTTCCAGGTTTTCAAGGCATTCTTCGAAACTTTGTCCGTATACAGAAAAGTCATCCATAAATACTTCCATGATGTTTTCGAGAAAGTCGGCGAAAATTGCCATCATGCATCTTTGAAAAGTTGCAGGGGCATTACACAGACCAAACGGCATTCGTCTATAAGCGAAGGTACCAAAAGGGCATGTGAATGTTGTCTTTTCTTGGTCATCAGGGTGAATTGGTATTTGAAAGAAGCCTGAATAACCGTCTAAATAACAGAAATGTGAATGTTTAGCTAATCGTTCTAACATTTGGTCAATGAATGGTAAAGGGAAATGATCTTTTCGGGTTGCTTTGTTTAGTTTTCTATAATCAATGCACATTCTCCATCCCGATTCGATTCGTTTAGTTATAGTTTCTCCTTTTTCGTTTTCAATAACGGTTATGCCTCCTTTCTTTGGTACAACGTGTACAGGACTGACCCATTTGCTATCAGATATAGGATATATAATACCTGCTTCCAATAACTTGGTTATTTCTTTCTTTACTACCTCACTTAGGATCGGATTTAGTCTTCTCTGGTGTTCCCTAGAGGTTTTACCGTCTTCTTCTAACATGATGCGGTGCATACAAATAGAAGGGCTTATTCCTTTAAGATCGGTTATGTGGTATCCTAGTGCGGTTGGATATTTTCTTAAGATATGTAGGAGTTTTTCTGTTTCGAGTCTTCCTAGATCTGCATTGACTATCACAGGTCGTTCAAGTTCTAAGTCTAGGAATTCATATCTCAGATTTTTGGGAAGTGTTTTCAAATCAGGGGTTGGTTTGTTAAGACACTGCGTAGGGTCCGGTGTTATTGCTAAGCATTGTTTAGATTTGTCTTCTAAAAGATAGTCTGATGATTTGTCTTCTCCTGACTCTGCTTCTTTTATGCATTCATCGATGATATCCATGAAGTAACATGTATCTTCTATTGCAGGTGCTTTCAAGAATTGGGAAAGAAGGAATTCAATTTTCTCTTCACCTACTTCGAAGGTGAGTCTTCCTCGTTTTACGTCTATGATTGCACCGGCAGTTGCTAAGAATGGTCTTCCTAGTATAATAGGTGTAGTATCATCTTCTCTAATGTCCATAATTGTGAAGTCAGTGGGAATGTAAAACTGACCTATGCGTACGGGAACGTTTTCAAGGATTCCTACAGGGTATTTGATGGAACGATCTGCTAATTGCACAGACATTTTGGTCGGTCTTAATTCTCCCATTTCCAGTCTCTTACATATGGATAAAGGCATAACGCTAATTCCGGCTCCTAAATCGCATAAGGCTTTGTCGATGACAAATTTTCCTATGTGACAGGGTATAGAGAAGCTACCCGGATCCTTGAGTTTAGGGGGCATGTTTTGGATTATAGCGCTACATTCGGCAGGGAGTGTAACGGTTTCGCTATCCTCAAGTTTCCTTTTATTAGAAAGAATTTCTTTTAAGAATTTAGCATATGAGGGCATCTGCGTAATAGCTTCGGTAAACGGAATTGTAACGTTTAATTGTTTAAGGAGATCGACAAATTTTCTAAATTGGCCTACATCTTTGGTTTTAACAAGCCTTTGAGGGTAAGGTATAGGTGGTTTGTAAGGTGGTGGAGGTACATAAGGTTCCTTCTTTTCTAGGGTATCCTTATTACTCTCTTCCTTTTCCTTAGGTTCACTTTCCTCAGTAGATTTCTTAGGGTTTTGGTTTTCTATCCTTGGATCAGACGGTCCTTCCACTTCCGTTCCACTTCTTAATATAATTGCATGAGCTTGGCTTCTCGGATTAGGTTGGGGCTGTCCAGGGAATGTACCAGTTGGTGCAGCAGTAGGTGCTTGTTGTTGAGCTACTTGAGATATTTGTGTTTCTAACATTTTGTTATGGGTAGCCAAGGCATCTACTTTGCTTGCTAGTTGTTTAAGTTGTTCGCCAGTGTGTATGTTCTGGTTTAAGAAATCTTTATTGGTTTGTTGTTGGGAAGCTATAAAGTTTTCCATCATGATTTCCAAGTTGGATTTTCTAGGGGTATTATTGTTAGGATTCGGTTTCTGATATCCCGGAGGTACAGATGGGGTTTGATTCGGAGACTGTCCAGGTGCGTATAGAGCATTATTACTCTTATATGAAAAGTTTGGATGGTTCTTCCAATTTGGGTTATAGGTATTCGAATAGGGGCTTCCTTGAGCATAGTTTACTTGCTCTGCTTGGATTCCAGTCAAGAGTTGACATTCCGCAGGAGTGTGGCCTTGGATTCCACAGACCTCGCAATTCTGAGTTATAGCAACCACGGCGGTTGGAGGTGATACGTTTAAACTTTCAATCTTCTGGACCAAAGCATCCACTTTTGCATTAACGTGATCAAGGTTACTTATCTCGTACATGCCAGTTTTCGGTTGAGGTTTTTCCACTGTTGTTCGTTCGGTTCCCCACTGATAGTGGTTTTGGGCCATGCTCTCGATAAGCTGGTAAGCATCAGCATAAGGTTTGTTCATTAGTGCACCACCTGCAGCGGCGTCTATTGTTAACCTTGTATTGTATAAGAGACCATTATAAAATGTGTGAATTACTAACCAGTCTTCCAAACCATGGTGTGGGCAAAGTCTCATCATGTCTTTGTATCTTTCCCATGCTTCGAAAAGAGACTCGTTGTCTTTCTGTTTAAATCCGTTTATCTGGGCTCTTAACATAGCTGTTTTGCTTGGTGGAAAATATCGGGCAAGAAAAACTTTCTTCAACTCGTTCCATGTGGTGACTGAGTTGGAAGGGAGAGATTGAAGCCATCTTCTAGCGCTATCTCTTAATGAGAAAGGAAAAAGACGAAGTCGAATTGCCTCTGAAGTGACACCATTAGCTTTAACAGTATCAGCGTATTGAACAAATACGGATAAATGAAGGTTTGGATCTTCGGTAAGATTTCCAGAGAATTGGTTCTGTTGCACAGCCTGCAACAACGAAGGTTTAAGTTCAAAGTTGTTTGCTTCGATTGCGGGCGGAGCAATACTTGAATGCGGCTCATCTTGCGATGGAGCGGCGTAATCTCTAAGAGCACGAGCTGGTTCTGCCATCTCGGTTAAAGAAGGAAAAATGTTTTTGATATCAGGAAGGTTTATAGGAGGGAGATTGTTTTCAGCACGATATTCCCGAATTCGTCGTAAGACTCGGAGATATAGTTCGATATCGTTGATTCGTAAATAGAGCGGTTCGCCTTGAGAGCGAGTGCGTGGCATACAAATCAACGAAAGAAAGAATAGAAGGAAAAAGAAACCTTAGTCTCTACAGCGTAACGGAAGAGTTACGATATCGATTGAATAAAAGTCCCCGGCAACGGCGCCAAAAACTTGATCGCTCGACTGTGTGAGTCGAGAATGGGATACAAACTGCAAGTGCACAGTTCTATCGCGTAGTTTTAAAAGATATCGATCCCACAGGGACTTATGAATCGATATACCGTTATCTAAAGTTACTACGTAAATCTAAGGTGAAAATGTTTGATTGTTTGGGGAAAAACTAAGAGCTAAACTAATATCTAGATTAAATATCAATAAAACGGATATCGGTATGTAGTTCGTCAAAACTAGGGAATCAAGTCTTTGTCGGTTTCCAGGTTTTTAAAATAAATCGTTTCAGTTAACTTTATTGGTTAAAGGTTTTATCTCAAACTCTCGCTCTGTTGAATAAACCATGATTTTATATTAATGTTGCTGTCACTTATAATTAAGTCAAAAACCATATTTTGAAAGCAATAAAGTTGCAGAAACTCTTTTTAAGAAAATACTGACCGTTTTAAACACCCTTATCTCAAACTCTCGCTCTGTTGACTTAGGTTATATGATTAAATCCAAATGCTTAACTCTCGTCCTCACATTCGATCTTTAAAAATACTTTTTGGAAAAGGTCAGAATTTAATTGACTCTAAAACTTGCTCTCGCCCTGATCTAGAATTAATGCCTAACTCACACTGTCCAGTCAAAACCTCAAACTCTCGCTCTGTTGGTTTTAACTTCTTTATGTTCTTTACTTTTTGTAAAAAATCTTGTTATTAAACCTGTAAGTTGAGACCGTAAAAAGATTGATTCTAATTTTAAGTTTAGATAGACCGACTCAGTCTCGACCCCTTTTTCTGCTTACTTTACATACCGATACCTAGGCAAATTAGCCAGACATGCTAAATAAATAAGAATTTATATCATGCATAAACAGACTCATTCCAGGCAGGCAATATGAATAAACAATAGAATAAAACATTAAATATTAAATAACAATTAGGGAACCTGAATGCGTAATACAATGGTCTTGAACACTCCACCACAAGCCGGTAGGATTTGTTCTTCGATTCTTCAATTAAACAGTAAATTAAATCAAGGAAATAAAAAAAACTCGAATATAACGTAAGGTTAAATCCGGTATAAAGTTGCACAATAATTTCCGGTGTAGAAACTATTATGCGAAAAATATCTAAAAGCTAAAAACGGGAAAGGTAAATTTGCAAGGGAAGAAGAAAATAAAACTTGCAAAAGAAATAAATAAAATAAACAATATTAATTCTGCTGGAAAAAGAAAACTAAGCAAAAGCTTGAACAGAAAATCGGCAGAGCTTCGGTGTGTGTAAACGGCAAAGAGAGGAGAGCAAACGAGAGGGATTAGGGTAGCTATTTATAGTAGTGCTACTAACTGCCTTTTTCTTCTTTTCCACGAGTCTTCAGCGTGCTAAATTCACGGCTTGGGAATAGGACACGAAGTCCTCAACGTTACTTCCATTCTTCTGAGAGCGTAACTTGCGCCAAAAAGCTAGTGGACTGGTGTGACGCTCGTCACACCATGTGTGACGTCCGTCACAAGGCTACTTCGCGTGACGCTCGTCACGCGTCCTGTGACGTCCGTCACAGGCACAGCATTGGTGACTTGTGCGCTTTGGGCTGGGCTTTGGCCTTTGGTTCCTTTTCTCTCCTTTTTGTTCCTTTTTACACCTCCTTTTCTTCTTTTCTTCACTTTTGCTTCAAAATGGGTACCTGATATAAATAGAAGAGGAATACTGCATAATATCTGATAAAATGAGATAAACTAGCGTAAATGATAATATAATTTAATTGAATTAAGTCTTAAAAAGCGATATAATTTCGCGTTATCACACACTCAAAAGTCCTTCAACTACATCAGCAGATAACACAGACAAAAGCTTCCTATGACGTTGCTTGAATTCCAAGGGATCTAATACAAAGGATGATAGCTTCCTTGGCCCTTTTAAGTCGGGACATCTGAAATTGTACTTCTTAGTGTTCCTTCACCCATAATCCATGGTCTGAAAATATTTGCAAATAAAGCCTCAGTTCCTTGAAGTTATTTTTCGTGTGATGAATGTCATGATGCGCATGAATGCATGAATGCAATAATCATAAATAAGGGATCCCACACAAGGCAAACAAACAAAGGTCAAGGGATGAATCAAGTCATTGTCAAAATCAATCATCCATTTTGGTGGATTATAGTTTTCACCTTATCAACACCCAAGTTCCATTGATATTGACAAGACTTGATTGGATCAACCAAGAATCAAAGGGTTTGTTGTGAGTCACGAGCATGGAGTTAGGTTAAGAACCATCCCAAAGGAGTGTACTAAGGATTAAAAACCTATAGATCATGTTCTAAAAAGTTCCCAGAGTCTTAATTCCATCTATTGGATATCATAGGTTAGGATGACTGACTCATTAACCCATAATATTCTCAAGAGAAACTCGTCTGAGTGTAGTATCGTGTAACGACTGTTATCAAGTCTACACCAAAATAGTCTCCGCACTACGTCCTAAAAAATAGGCCAAGTTGGGTTAAATGTTCTACGGTCATCGGCTTCTCGGACCCCAAATCATAGAAAGTAATGTCTAACCACAAATAACTTGTGTGACATCAATAAATCCAAAAGGGTCTCCACTAAGTAGATGGGTCTCAAGCCAACTTGTTAAGGACTACTCCACACAAGTCGAACATGACTATACCATCCTCCTATCTTAATTGCGCTAAAGTCCGGGTGAGAACTTATCTCACCACTCAGAGATCACCAAGCATAACAAACAAATTATATCACACAAAACAAATATACAAACATAAAATATACAATTATATACACACAAAAAGAGTAGGCTAAACCCACTGAGGACTACTCCCCAGCAGAGTCACCACTTAATTTTTGTAGTGGTAAATTCATGACCATTAAGATATGGATAAACTTAACGTCAATAAAGGGAAGGTGATAGCACCCAAAGTGTCCTAGGTACTCCTAGGGAGCCCTTTTTTATGTACATATGTGTTTTTGGTATAAAGATGTTTGAGAAAAATAGAATGTGGGGATGATAAAGGAATTCATTAATTATATTTTTTGTGTTTGACAAGACCTTCAGACTTGTGCCTATGTACCAACATAAAAATGAGGGATCAAAATCTCGTAGTTCGTGGTATCAATTTTAAAATGAGTGAATGGCTTTTAAAAAAGATTTAAATTTAAGAGAGGCACAAAGGGGCCTAAAAGAGTTTGAATGAGTGTTAGTTCTTTTTGTCTTTTGAAATTTTAAGTCAATATGATTAGATTTATTTACAATTTTGATTAAGAAAAGAGTTTAAAAATTGCAATGGCATAAGGCCAAAGTTCTAGTTTTGCAATAAAGTCTAAGTTTGAAAATCACAAGCAAAGAAGATTTTGAAAAGGGGGAGAGATTTAAAATTTAAGAAGTGGGAGGAGATGAAGAGACTAATCCTAAGTATAAAAATAAAAGTTAAGAGTTGAAAAGATCTGACCAATGGGATGCAATATAATAGACAAGAATATCATATAGAAACCCAATTTTCCTTTAGACTTTAAATTAAGCAATATCAACAAGCAAGTAGCAATATGAAGAGAAAGGCATCAAATAAAGATAGCCATATCCAAGCAAGCAACTTCACAGTCTTCTTCTTAATCTTCCCATGTATCAGATGACATGCTCCTTGATTGGCTCAGAATAAGACATTACACACATGTTCAAAGTAACATTTGCATCAAGACCATGTAGCAGATGAATTCATGTGGATCTCAATACTTGCATCTAATGGAAGCTCAAATCACAATAACCTGGTCTTAGAAATGTTGGCATTGGCCGAGTCCTTTTGCATAGGGAATATTGCCTAATTATAAGTCCAAAGCTCAGATCAACCCAACAGTCCGCACAAACATTTATTAGGGTTTTTTGTTGTTTATTAAGTATTTTAAGGTCCTAAGACCACATACACAAACAAAATATACAAACAAATATATACAAACACAACATATGGCTCAAGTGAGCAAAGTAAAAATGACATAATCATAAACAAGTTAAATGATATGTAAATGGCAAATGGAATGGTAAATGGCTTGAATTTAAATGGAATGAAGTAAATTACTTGAAATTAAAAGCAAGATTAATAAAAGTTAGTCAAATGTTAGTTGATTAGATGTTAGTGATGTTTTTGTTTTTCAATTGATTAAGTCATTCTTTGGAGAACACTCAACCCTCTATTCACAAGCATGGATCCTTGAACCAAGACATCTTCCAAAGGAAGGAAAAAATGCCAAGTTTCCACACAATACCATGAAAGGGGGAGACTTAAAATCTCACTTACTAGAATGTTATGCCTTTGGGTCAAAATTTAGTGCTATGTTAAGCAATCGTAATTGGACTTATGTAGAAGTCACAACTATCTGAGGTCGGGCAATAGAAATTTTGGTATTAATGCATGTTAGAGATATGGTATAATGAACCATACTTCTAAAACATACCACACTCAAAAAGAAAATTATCAAAGGATGGACCTAATCTCATCCATACTTGTATTGGTTCATCTAACACAAAGTTATTGATGAATCAACTCGCCTTAGGATATTGAGACCTCATTGGTCAATGAAAGGGATGGGATATAATATAATTGATGATGAAGAGGGAGGGGAGATGAGAGAAACACAAATTGGTCATGGGAGGAATTTTATCAAATTAAAATCGTTCATTCATTTTGGGAGATGAAATGTACATTTCATCAATCCCCTAAATCCAATTATTTTAATCCAACAAAAGTCAAATCAACCTTGACCAAGGCCCAAACACATAGTCAAACTTCACAAGTCAATAAAAATGGCTCAACATAATTTATACACAATTAATCAATTAAATAACAAATTAAAATGCATTTAAATATAATTATGTTTGATCAAAAACCTAAAACCTCTTCAAAACACCAAATAAATGGCCAAGAGATTTATCCTAGTTCAAACAAGGTCAAAGGACCTTAGACAAAAAATTCATAATTTTTGAAAAGTCAGAAGCATTTTTAAACAATTAAAAATATGCACAAAAACAATTAAATCATGAAAAATATCAAAATTAATTTAAAAAATAGTTTTAATTCAGAAAATGAAAGAGTCAAATACTAGAATTTTTTTGGTGAAAGTCCCATATTTTTTGGATTAAAAATGAAATTAATATGAATTAATCAAAAGAAAAGGATTAAATGAAAAATCAGAAAATAAAATATAAATAAAAAAACAAAGGTCATCAGATCTCCCTCCTTAATTGAGGTGGCAGATTTGATGGCCAAGCGCGCACATTCCACCAACGCCTCAGTCAACTGTGTCACACGCGTGGTAATCAAATTGGATGGATGAGATTAAAACGTGAGTACCAAATCAGATGGCCTGGATTGTTCCAGCGCACCACCGGAGCCCTAGCTCCGGTCATCTTCTCTGGTGAGCACCACCGGTCTGGTCCAAGCTCAACTCAATTGAAAATGAAAAGTGAATACACTAATTTGAAGGAAAAATGCTCAGGAGCACGAATCTGGCCTCAATTTTCTCCAATTCCAATTATCTAAAAAGATATTGATATTTGAATTTTGAGGATCATGAACTGAGTTGCTTCGATTTGACCTCAAAGCAACTCAATCTTCTTGCCTACATTGATAGAACTTCAGATAACCAAAAATACACAAGAATGGTGAAGAATTGAGGGAGACTCGAAAAGATGAAAATTCTGAAAAATTCACCTTCAATGGAGCTTCAGATTGGCACGATCTTGATTTCAATTATGCTTGGCCTTGCTTTGGATGCTTGTTGGAAGTGATTATAATCAATGAAAGGTGTGGACTCTTGGAGTTTCAATCTCAAAACAGATAGGGAATTGAAACTCGATTTTCAAAGAAAGTCTTCAAGCTTATCATTCAATGGTGAGGGTTTGGGGTTGCAGGTTCAAAGCTTGGGCCTCAGGTCCTTAATTATGAGAAATGTGGGTCTTATTTATAGGCCATGAGATTGATTTCCACACACTTCCAATTTTGGCAAAATTGGAAAATTCCCTTTGCATGCTTGCATGGGCGTGTGAAAGGCCCATCAAGTAATGCAATCTGATCCAAAATTGAGTGAAATTCATGTTGAATTCATGTTGGAAGGCCATGCAATGTGTATGAAAAGTGGAAATGGAAAACATCCAAATGGTCCTTCAACTTACACCCATGCGTAAGTCCTTCATAATTTGGCCAAATGAAATGATCTTAAACTTTTTGGAAAGGTGGGATCAAGGGGAATAACTTTCATGTTGAACAATTTTTCATTTGAAGCTTGGATCATGATGAATTTTTAGGTGGAAGTTTGGGAAATCAAACATATTTGAAAATTTTCTTAGTCCCAAGTCAAATGTTTACTTCTTCCACCTTGAATAGATTTTTCTATGGACTTCAAATGAGAAACGTTCCTTCATCAAAGTTGTAGCTATTTCAAACTTATTCAATTTAGTCACAAACTTTACCTTATTTAGATTTGGCATGAAGGAGTTATGCATTTTAGGAGTTGAGGAAAATCATCTGTTCAATGGTATTGACCCAAAATGACCTATAATTTTTCCTCTTGGCACATGCATTTTCAAGTTGAATTTGAACTTCCTCCAAACATAAAAGTTTAAGTATACATCTTGAATTTGATCATGCAATTTAAATGTTTTTCATCTCATAAAAATGGAGCAAGTTATGGTCTTGGGAAGTTGACCTCCAAACTAGGGTTCAAACAAAATGGCCTATAATCTTTCACCATAAAAAATGACTTTTGTAAGCAAAAATAGCTCTAGACTTCAACATGGAAGTTGTTTGGAGTTCCATTTTGAGTAACGTTTATCTTGGAATCATTTTCATATGACAAAAATTGTAGGAGATAGGGTCTTAGGAACCCTGGTTTAGACCAGTTGACTTTCTCTTGTCAACCACCATGAACCATCTTGCTAGCTTGACATTCTCTTGACTTTTGGGACTCATGGAGGATCATATATGCATTAGATGATGTAATTTGAAGTATCCCTTGAAATATTTGATCAATTGTTGAAGAAACTTGTTGAAGAAGTCACACAAGATACCCATATGAATTAGGGTTTCTAAGGCAAACCAACTCCAAACTCTTGATGATTTCTTGATCAAAATATCATGTGAAGACCACACGGATTCATATATGATTCTTAGAGTCAATGTGAACCATTTCTTGATTGTGCTCCTTGAATTTAGGGTCTTAAACCCTAGATATGAGATTGATGGAGCATGGGTGAACACACACACTACCTACAAAAGTAACAAACTATACATTGACATATTTTTTGGTATTTTAGTTAGTAAATAAAGAAAAATGAAGTATGATACAATTAAATGTGCTTGGTGATCTTTCCCAATGCAAACCCAATGAATGAGGGGTAAGAAGGATGCCAAGGTGTGATCCTAATGCAAATGCATATGATGAGATAGCATGAGGGATCTTAGGGTCAAAATTGGGGTCTTACACTCCGAAACTATTAGTAATGGAACTCTTCCCTCTATCTCTGGTATTCTCTACATAGAAGAATTAATGCATAACCTCTTATCAATAAGTCAATTAAGTGATAATAATTATGATATAATCTTCAATCAAAAAACATGTAAAGCAATTAATCAGAATAATGGAACAGTTCTTTTCACTGGAAAGAGGAAAAACAAAATTTACAAAACTCATCTTTCATATCTAAAAGATCAAAATGTAAAATGTCTAATATCTGTAAATGAAGAGCAGTGGGTATGGCATAGACGCTTGGGTTACATTAGCATGAGAAGGATTTCTCAGCTAAATAAACTCGAGTTAGTCAGAGGTCTACCTAAACTGAAGTTCTCTTCAAATGCTCTGTGTGAGGCATGTCAGAAAGGAAAATTTTCAAAAACTTATTTTAAAAAGAAAAATGTTATTTCTACCTCTAAGCCTCTGGAACTCCTTCACATTGACTTGTTTGGACTTGTTAAGACAGCTTCAGTCAATGGAAAGAAGTATGGACGTGTCATTATTGATGATTTTAGTCGCTGGACACGGGTAAAATTTCTAAAGCACAAGAACGAGTCACACTCTGTATTCACTAGCTTCTGTTCTAAAGTGCAAAACAAATTTGACTCTAAAATCATCAGAGTTAGAAGTGATCATGGTGGCGAATTCGAAAATAAGTTTTTTGAGGAACTTTTTGATTCAAATGGAATATCCCGTGATTTCTCCTGTCCTAGAACCCCACAATAAAATGGGGTTGTAGAAAGGAAGAATGGGACGCTCCAAGAAATGGCCAGAACCATGATTAATGAAACAAATGTGGCTAAGCACTTTCGGGCTGAAGCAGTAAATACAGCGTGCTATATTCAGAACAGATTATCTGTAAGACCTATTCTGGAGAAGACTCCTTATGAACTGTGTAAGGGAAGAAAGCCCAACATTTCTTACTTTGATCCTTTTGGATGCTCTTGCTTTATTCTTAATACTAAAGAACATCTGAACAAGTTTGATTCAAAAGTACAAAAAGATATTATGTTAGGATACTCAGAGCGCTCTAAGAGCTACAAAGTATACAATACAGAAACCAAAATTGTGAAGAATTAATACATGTCAGATTTGATGATAAGCTTGACTCTGAAAAGTCAAAGCTAGTTGAAAAACTTGCAAATCTGGAGATAACTCTTGCAGGTTCTGACGAAAAGACTAAAGAATCTAAGGAAGCTGAAAAGAAAAATCCAGAAACAACTGAAATCTCAACTATACAACAAATATCAAGAAATCTTCCAAACATCTCTGAAGATTTGATTCTGGGAAACAAGGATGAATCTGTCAGAACAAGGTCTACATTCAAAGTATCTGAAGAAACCCCTCTAGGATTAGTGTCTATGATAGAGCCTACTTCCTGTGATGAGGCACTTCAAGACAATGACTTGATTCTAGCAATGGAAGAAGACTTGATCAATTTGCAAAGAATGACGTCTGGGATCTGGTACCAAAGCCAAAAGGAACCCATGTTATTGGAACAAGATGGGTATTCAGAAAAAAATTAAATGAAAAGGGAGAAGTGGTTAGAAACAAAGTACGACTGGTAGCACAAGGTTACAGTCAACAAGAAGGCATTGACTACAATGAAACCTTTGCTCCAGTCGCCAAGTTAGAATCCATTCGCTTACTTGTATCATTCGATGTGAATCATTCTATCAAATTGTATCAGATGGATGTCAAGAGTGCATTTCTAAATGGTTATATCTCAAAAGAAGTGTATGTTCACCAACCTCCAGGTTTTGAAAACCCCAAATGTCCAGAACACGTTTTTAAACTGAAAAAATCTATGTATGGTCTAAAACAATCTCCTAGAGCCTGGTATGAAAGACTAAGTACCTTTCTTCTGGAACATGATTTTATTAGAGGAAAGGTTGACTCTACACTCTTCTGTAAAAAATTAAAAATGATCTCATGATATGTCAGATATACGTTGATGATATAATTTTTGGTTCAGCTAACCCCTCTGTTTGTCAAGAATTCTCTGAGTTAATGCAAACAGAATTTGAAATGAGTTTAATGCAAGAACTACAATTCTTTCTGGGAATTCAAATCAAAAAAGCTTCAGAAGCCACATACATATACCAAAGTAAATACATAAAAGACATTCTGAAGAAATTTGAAATATTAAAATGCAAACCAGCAAAAGACACCCATGCATCCAACCTGCATTCTGGAGAAAGAAGAAGTAAGTCAAAAGGTTTGTCAGAAGCTCTATCGTGGTATGATAGGCTCTCTTTTCTATCTAACGGCTACACGGCCAGATATTCTTTTCAGTGTATGTCTCTGTGCCAGATTCCAATTGGATCCAAGGGAATCTCATTTAACAACTGTTAAGAGAATCCTAAGGTATCTGAAAGGAACACCTAACCTTGGCCGGATGTATGAGGAAACGTCAGAGTATAGGTTCTCTGGATATTGTGATGCAGATTATGCCGGAGACAGAGTGGAATGAAAAAGCACATCTGGAAACTGTCAGTTTCTGGGAAACAATCTTATATCTTGATCCAAGAAAAGACAGTCAACCATTGCACTCTCTACAGCAGAAGCAGAATATATCTCAACTTCATTATGCACTACTCAAATGCTCTGGATGAAAAACCAACTAGAAGATCTTCAGATATATGAGAGTAACATTCCTAACTTCTGTGATAATATTGGTGCCATATGTTTAAGTAAAAACCTTATTCTACATTCCAAAGCAAAACACATAGAAATAAAACATCATTTTATCAGAGACTATGTTCAAAAAGGGGTCATTTCTTTAAAATTCATAGATACAGACCACCAATGGGCTGATATCTTCACAAAACTCCTTGCTGAAGATAAATTCTCATTCGTTCTGAGACTTTTAAAAATTAAAAATTGCCCAGAATGAATCAAACTTGTGCTTCTCTGAAATGGCAAAATAGGCTCTAAACTTAACATCTGGTGTCTAAATCTGACTCTGATATTTCTACCAGTTAGAAGTTATCTGAATCAGAATTCCTCAGGATCCAATCCCTTGGTATTCATGAAGATCAGATAGATCAACATGTGGTCTCTCTTGCGTCTAAATTTGGATCTTCTAGACAAATGTCTAGCACATAACTCAAGAGACAGACCTTTGAAATTTCCTCGAGCAGTGTGCTGATTTGTGGATTAGACATCCATCATTAGCCGTAATTAATTTCTCCCCTAGCGTGTCAACTCATCTCTCTGTGCCATCATTTAATTATTGTTGCTTAGCCTCATCTAACATTGTCGTTTTGCATGCCTAAACTTATGTATTTATATTTGCCACACTTCACACTTTCACACTTTTCACTCACATCTTACACAAACCATTGTTCTCTCTCTTTCAAGCATTCTCAAGCATCTTCAAGCGTTTTTCAGCAAACTTCATCTTCTTCATTGATTCCCAGCAACAATCAGTTTACAACTATTCCTAACAAATGGAATCAACGGAACAACCTCCAAACTCTTCCCAGCAAACTACTACAACAATTGTTGCTATTTACACTCCTATTTACAAGGAACCCCATATATTGGATCGTGAACCATACATAAATATTGCCACTCTGTTCGATAAGCTAGAAGTTCTCTGTGAATCGCTGGTCGATTTTGAGAACATGAAGAGAAATGGGACTGGCCTTACTTAAGAGTTAAGAAAGCAAGGGTGGGAAAACTACTTTCAAAGGCTCTATGGTCCTATCTACACCTATCTAGTGAAGGAGTTATGGATATTTGCACATTCAGACGATCACTACATTGTATCTTATGTTATAGGGGTGAAGATCGTCATCACTGAGAAATTCATCGCCACCCTTCTGAACATGGAGAAGACAGAGGGAAGAAGAATCTACAACATTAACCCTAGGGCAAGATACATGTCCCTGGAGATTGTCCCAACCATCTTCAAAAAGAACGCTGAGGGAAACTCGTCCAAGAACAAAGAGCTTCACCAGAACCTAAGAGTTTGGCTGAAGATCATTCTGGGGACTATTCATCACCGCCCATCGTCCAACTCGTCAGACTACATGAACACTGACCAGAAGTGTATCCTCTACTACCTCCATAAAGGGCTCAAGCTGAATCTACCAGCCTTGTTATTCAAATATCTAAGGGACTCTGTCAGAGACACCAGGAACAACATGAAGCCCAGAACTTACATACCTCTGGGAAGGCTGATCTCTGATGTTCTGATAGAGAGCGACTTGGTGGATCATCTGATTCATCACAATCTGATGGAAGATATGACAGTCGACATCAAAAGACCTCTGAACTCGAGAAACCTCAAGAGCATGGGAATTATCGAGAAGGTTTTGGCCAGGCTCTCTTTAGACACCTCCTGGGAAGCCTTGAAAGATCAGAGGAAGATACCCAATGGCATCTACCTCTTCTCTAAGATAGATCCCCCATAAGTGGTTGTGCACTATCTGCAGGATCTGACAAACCAATGGATCGATATCTCATACTTCTCTGTGGACTGGCTACCAGAACATCCACCAAATTTCATGAAGAGGATGCGAGAACCATTTGAAAGGAAGACAAAGAAGAAAGCTCAGAAGCTAGGAGAAACTTTTGTCTCTAGACCTCCTGTGCCTCTGGTCTCCTCCTCCTCTCCAAGTAAGTCTCTTTCTTCTGACTCTCCCTTTATTTATTTAAGGCAACTACCTTTTTCCCTACCTATACCCTCTCTCATCTACACACCCTCTGAACCTACACCCTCCACCACTAAGCCCTCTAAAACACATACTTCTAACCCACAATCACCTCCCCTTCAAAAATTTAACCTCACCACCACAACTCTGCCCATATCTGAAGCTCAGATGTTCAATGAACCCATTTCACCACCTTCCTCAACACCTTCATCCCCACCTTACTATTCCATATCCTTTGACTCCGAGCCATCTGACCCCCAATCCCCCACTCTAGCTCAACTTCAGGCTCGTGCCCTCTCTACCCACAACCAACCTGAACCAGAAACAAATATTCCATCACCATCTGAATAACCACCAACACCTCCATCTGAACCACACATCGAAACTCCCACTGAAAACCTCATCTCCCATCATTCTGAACCTCCCACTAAAACCATTCCCACACCACCAAAACCTACATCCCCAACCTCTGAACTAGAACCCACCTTTCCCACCCTGGAAGAAGCAGTAACCTTATTTGTTGAGTCTTAAGTGGAAAAGATCAGATCATTATCTGAAAACTCTGGTATCAGTGATGATCCCTCTGCAGTGAGGATTCACTAGAATAGAGTGATTAGATGGATGACTTCTGAGACTTTCAAGCTGAAAGGTCTCTCTGAACAAGTCTGTAACGACTTTATCAGAGAATCTGGAGAGAGGTTGTAGGCACGTCTAGCCAGAGAGGCAGAAGAGAAGTCTAGAAGAGAAGCTGGAGAGAAGACTCGACTGAAGGAAGAACAAAGAGCAAGAGAAGCTGCAGAGAAGGTCGTTGCTGAGGCTGCTGCTGCTGAAGATGAAGCCAAAGCAAAGGCTGATGCTGAAGAAGCACGCATAGCTGCAGAAGAAGCTGCCAAGGCAAGGAATGATGCTCTGACTCAGGGGGAGCAATCTCACTCTAACTTTTCTCCTCTAGTGTTGAAGACTCTGGAAGAGCTACAAAAGGAGCAGCAGATTGTAAGAGCCATATTGGATCAATAGGACTCTGTAAACTCCAACATTCAGAACTTGCTGACTCAGTTGCTTCAGAGGATGCCACCACCTCCGAACCCTTAGGCACTTAGTATTTATTTTGTTATTTTCTCTACTTGCCTATCTGATATATATTCTCTAAGTGTTTTTATCTCTGTTCTTAATAGCTAATCATCTTATCTGTAATTCTCTTTCCCATATATTGAATCATATTTTGCCTACTCTATATTTTTTTTGCTAAGTCTTTTTTAGTATGACAAAAAGGGGGAGAATAAAAACAGCTCTGATGAAATAATATATAAGTCTCTTGCTGCACTGCGCACATTTAAAACTCTTATGAAATTCTAAGCTATGCAGAAAGTATCTAAGGTAAAAAATTGGTTGCTACGCAAGGAGATATGGTAAGAACATCTGACATTTATTATTATCTATCTCAGAGGGAGTCGTCACTCATCTGACTCTGAGATGATTTACTTAAAATCCTTGTTGAAGTATCATTGTTTCATCATCACTCTGAGGTTTTTGTCATCATCAAAAAGGGGGAGATTTTAAGAACAAGATTATGTGTCTAGAATTCATCTTTAAGGTTTTGATGATAACAAAGCATGAAACAAATTGGTACCCTAACATAATTTATCTAAGTATGCATGACTCTATTCGAAAAAGGATCAGATAGACATACATCTGATAATCATGTAAGTCCAGTGTTGGTTCTAAGAGTTGGCATTAATTTTGGTAAAATAAAGAGTGTTCATAAGATGTTGCATGTGATGTCTTAACATAAGATATCTTGTACCTACTGGAGTTTAAAAACATAATTATGTAGGATTATTTCAGGATGTCATACACGATGTCATGACATCTGATATTATGTACCTGTTGGATATTTAAAATGGAATTATGCAGGATTGTTCCAAGATGTCAGACCCGATGTCATGACATGTGTACACAGAACATTCAGTCTGAATGTTATGTGTTATGTGATTGCGCTTTTAATGGCAATCTATGTTTGATTGATGAGTTCATTGCAAACGCAATCAATCAATGATTACAACGTGATTTAACTTATTTTCCAAAGAGATCTAATCAGCTATCATGAGAAGATTTGAATGGAAAATAGTTTTAGGGTTTTATGATGTCCAAGCCCAGCTGAAAGCTTCTATAAAAAGAACATAGAAAACCTGATTTGATACACAAGAAATACAACATGAAATATTGAGAGAGAATAAGGGTTTGTGTCTTGTGTGGTCGTGTGACTTGTAAGCCATTCAATTCATCCATAGATGATTGAATTGGTCTGATTTTTGAGTTGTAATTTGTCACTCAAAGCTTTTAAGCATGATTGTGTGTCTACTTGATTGAAGTTGCTAGGTAAGATCAAGTGTGTGTCTACTTGATTGAAGTTGCTAAGTAAAATCAAGTGTGTGTCTTTGAAGAGTGTCTTCTTTTCATTGTAATTCTTGTTTAATATCACTGGTGTGATTGAGGGGGAGTTCTTAGGTAGAAGTCATACGGGTAGAGATTAGGTGAAAAAGACTATAACTTGTGTTGTTTACTGAGAGTCTTTGAATTGATTCTATTTAGTGGATTTCCTTCCTGGCTTGGTAGCCCCCAGACGTAGGTGAGTTGCACCGAACTGGGTTAACAATTGCTTGTATCTCTTGCATTACTATTCTTTATCTTTATCCTGTTTGCATTATTCAGATATTAGTGTCATGACATTACCTTTGACATCTCATATCTGATACCAGAATTTCAATTGGTATCAGAGCAGGCATCCTGCTCTGGTTCTGGGTGAGATATAGGGACGTTACTTTCTGGTACTACGGAGAGAGATGGAGGATTTGTTCATAGGCCACCAATTTTGGATGGATCTAACTATGATTATTGGAAACCTCGAATGGTAGCTTTCCAAAAATATCTTGATAATAAGGCTTAGAAGGTTGTGTTAACAGGCTGGGAACATCCAGTAGTTACTAAGGAAGGAGAAGCCACAACTGATAAGAAACCAGAAGAACAATGGTCCAAGGAGGAGGATGATCTAGCCCTTGAAAATTCTAAAGCATTGAATGCAATATTCAATGGAGTAGACAAGAATATCTTCAGATTGGTAAACAACTGTGAGGTGGCTAAAGATGCTTGAGACATTCTCAAGACCACTCATGAAGGCACCTCTAGAGTGAAGATGTCTAGGTTGCAGCTGCTCACTACCAAGTTTGAAAATTTAAGGATGAAAGAAGATGAAAATATTCATGAATTTCACATGAATATCCTTGAAATTTCCAATACCTCTGGAGCTCTGGGAGAGAAGATGTCAGATGAAAAGTTAGTAAGGAAAATACTCAAGTCATTCCCTAAGAGATTTGCTATGAAGGTGACAGCCATAGAAGAATCTCAAGACATCTCAAATATGAGAGTAGATGAGCTAATTGGATCCCTCCAAACATTTGAGATGGGAATATATGATGGATCTGAAAAGAAAGCCAAAAGCATAGCCTTCATGTCAAACACTAAAGGGGAAGATGAGGAAGGTGGTCAAGATATTGATGAAGATCTGGCAAATGAGGTAGCAATGCTGGGAAGACAGTTCAACAGACTTATGAAAAAGATGGATGTAAGATCTAAGGCCAATGTCAAGAACATCGCATCTGACATCAGTAAATCCAACAATATTAGAAGAAGAACAAGGTCAGAAGAAAAGCCCAAAGAAGGAAAAGGAGTTCAGTGTTATGAATGTGATGGGTATAGTCACATTAGAACTGAATGTGGGACCTACCTCAAGAAACAAAAGAGGAGTCTTGCTGCCTCTTGGTCTGATGAAAATGAAATAGAAGAAGCTGCAAATCTTGTGACTGCATTAACAGGAAGATGGGGTTCTGATGAAGAGTCAAGTGATGATGAAGTAACCTTTGAAGAGCTGGCTACTACCTACAAAGAGTTGCGTCACATAAGTGAATAAGTGTGCAGACAAGTTGAAAGCCAGAAGAAAGTGATAGCTCAGCTGGAGAATAAAAAGGGAGAACATGTGGAAACCATCTCCAAGTTGAAGATTGAAGTTGTACTCTTGAATTCCAAACTAGATGAGATGACCAAGTATGTAAGAATGCTTAACAATGGATCTGACATATTAGACAAGATTCTTCAGACTGGTCAAATAACAGGAGACAAATCTGGCATTGGGTTCAATGAATCTAAGGTTGATTGCAGTTACACTAATGGCAAACCTGAATCCAAACCTAAGTGCAGCCATATTGATAACAAACCTGCAATGTCACATCACATGTCACAACATCATAAAGGAAGACAGTAGAAAGGGAAACACCAAAAATGGAGATGTCATTACTGTGGGAAGTTTGGCCACATAAAACCCTTCTGCTATAAGCTGTATGGTTACCCTCAGCCTGCTCATTATCTACCTAAACCCAAACATTACAGACCTATCAATAAAAAGCAATGGGTTCCTAGGACTAATGTTACAAGTTTGATAGCTCACACTTCCTTCAGAGTTTCAGCCAAAGAAGATTGGTATTTTGATAGTGGTTGCTCCAGACACATGACTGGAAACAAAAACTTGCTAATTGGCCTTCATCCTCATGCCATAAGTTATGTAACCTTTGGTGATGGAGCAAAGGGTGAAATCAAGGGGATTGGTAAGCTTAATTTCCCTGGAGTTCCTGACCTTGACAATGTCCTACTTGTTAAGGGATTAACTGCTAATCTAATAAGCATCAGTCAACTGTGTGACCAAGGTCTAAATATAAACTTCACTAGAACTGGATGTCTGATTACTAACAATGAAAATGAAGTGATCATGAAAGAAGTTAGGTCTAAAGACAACTTCTACATGTGGAGTTCTCAAGAAACTGGTTACTCTTTAATGTGTACCTTGGCCAAAGAGGAAGAAGTGAAGATATGGCATCGAAGATTGGGCCATCTACATCTTAAAGGTATGAAGAGGATTATATATGTTTAAGCTGTTAGAGGAATTCCCAACTTGAAGATTGATGAAGGAAAAATCTATGGAGAATGTCAGATTGGAAAACAGACAAGGATGTCACACCAGAAGCTCAAACATGACACCACTACCAAAGCTTTGGAACTCCTCCATATGGATTTGATGGGACCCATGCAAGTGGAAAGCCTTGGTGGGAAGAAGTATGCATTTGTAGTGGTGGATGACTTCTCCAGATACACCTGGATCAATTTTATAAGAGAAAAATCTGATGTCTTTGAAGTCTTCAAGAATCTTTGTCTAAAACGTCAAAGAGAAAAGGAAAGTCCAGTTATCAAAATTAGAAGTGATCATGGGAAGGAATTTGAGAACAACAAATTTGCTGAATTTTGTTCTTTAGAAGGAATTCATCATGAGTTCTCTTCTCCCATTACTCCCCAGCAAAATGGTGTGGTGGAAAGAAAAAATAGAACTCTTCAAGAATCAGCTAGAGCTATGATTTATGCTAAGAAACTGCCCTACCATTTTTGGGCTGAAGCCATGAACACAGCCTGCTATGTTCACAACAGAGTACATTGAAGAAAGGGACTCCTACAACCCTATATGAAGTCTGGAAAGGAAGAAGACCTACAGTCAAATACTTCCATGTATTTGGTAGTAAATGTTATATCTTGACTGATCGTGAACAAAGAAGGAAGATAGATCCAAAAAGTGATGAGGGAATATTTCTGGGCTACTCAACAAACAGCAGAGCTTACAGAGTCTTTAATTCCAACACTAATGTAATGATGGAATCTATTAATGTTGTGGTTGATAACCAACAGACTGATGTCACAGACGATGTCGAGACATCTCTGAGTGATTCCCCAACTGACTTCTCAGACAAAAATAAGGAAAGTGAACCTCCTCAAGCTGAACCTGAAGATGACAAAATCAACAAGGGACCCTCCATCAGAGTTCAGAAGGATCATCCCAAAGATCTCATTATAGGAGATCCAAATAAAGGGGTCACTACTAGATCAAGGGAAGTGATCTCACATGGATGCTTTGTGTCATATATTGAACCTAGGAGTGTCAAGGAAGCCTTGACTGATGAGTTCTGGATCAATGCCATGCAGGAGGAGTTAGGTCAATTCAAGAGGAATGAAGTATGGGAACTGGTTCCTAGACCTGAAGGAGTAAATGTTACAGGTACAAAGTGGGTGTATAAGAATAAATCTGATGAACAAGGGGTTGCTACTAAAAACAAAGCAAGATTAGTAGCACAAGGATATACTCAAGTTGAAGGAGTGGACTTTGGTGAAACTTTTGCTCCTGTAGCTCGCCTTGAGTCTATTAGATTATTGCTTGGAGTGGCATGTATTCTGAAATTCAAACTGTTCCAAATGGATGTAAAAAGTGCCTTCTTGAATGGCTACTTAAATGAGGAAGTATATGTTGAACAGCCTAAAGGATTCACAGATCCAAATCTTCCAAAGCATGTGTACAGATTGAAGAAAGCCCTCTATGGGTTGAAGCAAGCTCCTAGGGCTTGGTATGAGAGACTCACAGTGTTCCTCACTAACAATGGATACAGGAAAGGAGGTATTGACAAAACCTTATTTGTGAAGAATGAAGGAGGGAAGCTCATAGTGGCCCAAATATATGTAGATGACATTGTGTTTGGTGGGATGTCAGATCAGATGGTTGAACATTTTGTTAGAAAAATGCAGTCTGAGTTTGAGATGAGACTTGTTAGAGAGCTGGCCTACTTTCTTGGGCTACAAGTCAAGCAGATGGAAGATTCTATCTTTCTATCTCAAAGCAAGTATGCCAAGAACATTGTCAAGAAGTTTGGCATGGAGAATGCAAGTCATAAAAGGACACCTGCTCCTACACATGTGAAAATCTCCAAAGATGAAAATGGTGTCATTGTAGATCAAAGTCTATACAGAAGCGTGATAGGTAGTCTGCTATATCTCACAGCAAGCAGACCTGACATTGCATTTGTTGTAGGTGTCTGTGCTAGATATCAAGCTGAACCAAAAGTCAGTCACATAAACCAAGTGAAGAGAATACTGAAATATGTCAATGGCACCAGTGACTATGGGATGTTATATACTCATGGATCTGGATCTATGATGACTGGTTACTATGATGCTGACTGGGTTGGAAGTGTTGATGATATGAAAAGCACATCAAGAGGATGCTTCTTCTTGGGGAACAATCTGATATCATGGTTTAGCAAGAAACAAAATTGTGTGTCCCTATCCACTGCTGAAGTTGAATACATAGCAGCTGAGAGTAGTTGTTCTCAACTAGTTTGGATGAAACAAATGTTGATTGAATACAATGCCACGCAAGATGTCATGACATTGTACTGTGATAACCTGAGTGCTATAAATATTTCCAAAAATCCTATTTAGCACAGCAGGACAAAGCACATTGATATTCGTCATCACTTCATTAGAGAACTTGTGGTTGAGAAAACCATAGCACTGAAGCATGTTACTACTGAAATGCAATTAGCTGACATATTCACAAAAGCTTTGGATGCTAACCAGTTTGAATGTTTAAGAGGGAAACTGGGGATTTGTATTCATGAGAATTTATAACAATCAAAGGAGTTTGTGGTTAATATCCCAGAGGATATTTTTGACAAAAATAGCAAGGAATTTTGCAAGGTGTTTGTAAGAAGAAGATGCTACTTCCTTAGACTAAGTTGTGAAGGTCCCCCTGTTATGAAGACTGTGTGTGCTGTATGCTGTTCTGGATGATGTTTTGGCTGTTTTGGAAGCTTGGATAATGTGTTGTTTTTTCTGGTTAATGTTTGTAATTTTTGGCAGTCCTTACTGATGCATTGATGTAATATTTGGGCTCTTTATGACTTCCATGGATTTCTAATTATCTCAGCTATTGCAGCTGTGTATAATCATGGTTTGTATCTCCTAACATTTATGTTTTAACATTTTATATGTTATAACATCTCTTGTGACATTCTCTGCTAGGCTGATAGACATTTATTTTGTCTAATTGGTCACCTTTGGTCTATTTTGACTAAAAAGGGGGGGAAGTGATTATGTGGAGAGTTGCAGTTAAATGTGTCGATTATGGAGATCTGCAGTGTTGTTGTAGCTAGCTAGGCTAAACAGGTGAACAACTGAAGTTAAAGGAGATGTTTGATGTGAGACAGAATGATGTTCTGCTTTGTGATGTTGGAGGAGATGTCTGATGTTTTGGGCATGCTCTGTGGCGCACAGGTGATGTTGAAGCTGATGTTAGAGGGTGACTCTGATTGTTATTGTTAAAGGAGATATCTGTGTTGTACAAACTTAGGGGGAGAAGAAGTACCCTCATGTGCATTTGTGTGTTTTACTAGTTGCTAATATAGCTAGTAATTTTGTTTGCTTCTGTTGCTGCTTAAACACTGTTATGCTGTTTAACTGATGATGTGTTTTTCTTGTGAACAAAATGGACAGATATATGTTTTAGCCAAAATTTGCCAAAGGGGGAGTTTGTTGGTTCTAAGAGTTGGCAGTAATTTTGGTAAAACAAAGAGTGTTCATAAGATGTTCCATGTGATGTCTTAACATAAGATATCTTGTACCTGCTGGAGGTTTAAAAACATAATTATGCAGGATTGTTTCAGGATGTCATACGCGATGTCATGACATCTGATATTGTGTACCTGCTGGATATTTAAAATGGACTTATGCAGGATTGTTCCAGGATGTCAGACCCGATGTCATGACATCTGTACACAGAATATTCAGTCTGAATGTTATGTGTTATGTGATTGCACTTTTAATGGCAATCTATGTTTGATTGATGAGTTCATTGCAAACGCAATCAATCAATGATTACAACGTGATTTAACTTATTTTCCAAAGATATCTAATTAGCTGTCATGAGAAGATTTGAATGGAAAATAGTTTTAGGGTTTTATGATGTCCAAGCCCAGCTGAAAGCTTCTATAAAAAGGACATAGAAAAGCTGATTTGATACACAAGAAATATAGAATGAAATATTGAGAGAGAATAAGGGTTTGTGTCTTATGTGGTCGTGTGACTTGTAAGCCATTCAATTCATCCATAGATGATTGAATTGGTCTGATTTTTGAGTTGTAATTTGTCACTTAAAGCTTTTAAGCATGAGTGTGTGTCTACTTGATTGAAGCTGCTAAGTAAGATCAAGTGTGTGTCTACTTGATTGAAGCTGCTAAGTAAAATCAAGTGTGTGTCTTTGAAGAGTGTCTTCTTTTCATTGTAATTCTTGTTTAATATCACTGGTGTGATTGAGGGGGAGTGAGTGGGATCTCATATCTAAGAGTTCTTAGGTAAAAGTCATACGGGTAGAGATTAGGTGAAAAAGACTGTAACTTGTGTTGTTTACTGAGAGTCTTTGAATTGATTCTATTTAGTGGATTTCCTTCCTGGCTTGGTAGCCCCCAGACGTAGGTGAGTTGCACCGAACTGGGTTAACAATTGCTTGTGTCTCTTACATTACTATTTTTTATCTTTATCCTGTTTGCATTATTCAGATATTAGTGTCGTGACATTACCTTCGACATCTCATATATGATACCAGAATTTCATTCAGAATGACCATTTAGAAGATATTCAAGCAGAGGTTCTGACTCTGAATAAAAGAAAGCGCACAAAGTTCTATGTAGAGAGAAGAATCAGACACTCTGAATCTGAATAGTGTACTCAACGAATCTGATGACTTTACACTATGGAGAAATCACTATCAGAAAGATATCAAGAACCTCTTAAGTCAATCATCTTTCAGCAACTATCTAAAGATACACGCGCTGAACAAGAACGTCTGAGCTCCGCGTACTCTGACTCAAAACAATCACAAAGACTTAGTTGTGAAGTTTTCCAGTTTTGGTATGAATCTATTTTTGGAAGAGATTTAACGCGCTCCAAAATTGCTATGGAAAGGACAAAGAGATTAATGACATTAAAAGTCCATCATTGCCAAGATATCCATGATTGCCTCAACTAACGATCTCTTTATCAAATCTATATAAAGGCTGGATCATTTTCATACAAGACAAGGAAGTATATACGAGAATACTGCAAACAATTCATAATCTCTTTTATTCTTGTTCATTTTTGTTCACACGAGTTGTTGCTCTAAGTGTGAAATATTTTTGTTCTTATATTGTGTAACTACTGCTTACCTAGAAGCACTAAGCACATTACTGTATTTTCATTACTTGCTGAATATTCCTCAAGTGACTTGTGAAGTCTGTAAACTTGAGAGGGCTAAGATATCTTTATCTTCTTAGACGCTCTTTGTTGTAATCTTTCAAGATTAGTGGATTAAGTCCTTGTTAAAGGCGAAATCACCTTGGCCGGGTGGACTGGAGTAGCTTTGAATTTCAAGCGAACCAGGATAAACTTATGTGTTGATAGCCTTATTTTTCGCGTGTGTTTTATTTGCAAAAGTTTTTATTATCTGTGGAAACAATTCAAACCCCCATTTCTTATTTCTCTCTACCTTCATGTTCTACAATTCACTTAAGTGCACCGTACCTTACGTTGTTCCTTATTTACTCTATCTCTCATCAATCTGTCCTTTTGTGTGTGACCCTGTAGGTTTTCGCAAAATTGTCAATTATATTAAATCATATATTTAACATAATAAACAGTGAGGGTATCTAGCAACACAAGACACGAAAAATTCATGTGATATGACAAATCCTTTTTGTGATAATACTTGTGTGTATGATTACCCTTTTTGCCCTTATGTCTATATTGAACACAAGGCATAGACCATGTCATCCTTATCCAGTTCAATATTGGGCCCTTAGAAATTTATCCTGTTACGCAGGATGGACAAATTCCATCTAGATCACTCATGCCCCTTAGCATGCTTCGTGGAGTATCCATCAATTATCTTTATCGTCATCTAGTTATGGATAATGTTTGATCATCAATAAAGCACTCGACTTTACATCTAGGATCCATAGTGGTTTCAGGTCGAAGGATGGTATACACCACCATGAGAATAACTGAGGCGAAGGGGGTTGCATAGTGGTTTTAGGTTGAAGGGTGGTATAAAGCACTTGACTTGAGGAGTTTATACAGTCTGTCTAGTTGCTCTGTAGTGAGTGAAAACTGAGACATAGGGGGTTGTTGCCCTTGATCAGAATTACTAGCCTGAAATGCACGACCATTTTTCTTCTTCCAATTAGGAGGTTTAACTTTGAGCTTCCAACAAGTTTCACGTGTATTCCATTCGTGCTTGTAGTGATCACACCAAGGAACTTTGTCTGACCTTCTTCCCTCGTCAAGGTTCCTAGTAGCCTAAGTTGAGCCTTCAGATTCAGAGCTTTGCGGTGTCTTTCCCATCAAAATTCCTTGTCGTTCCTCCTCCCTTCTTATTTTTGTAAAAGTTTCACGAAGAGTTGGTAATGGTACTTTTCCTAAAACTCTACCTCTTACCTCATATAGGTCTTTATTGAGCCCAACGAGAAACATGAATACACAATCATTTTATTTCCTCTTGAGAAACAAAACATTGTCTTTTGTACACCTCCAATTGTCATCATAACATAGATCTAACTCTTGCTACAATCTCAATAGCTAACTGTAATAAGCAGTTACACTCTTGTCACCTTGTTTCACATGCTATAACTTAGATTCTAAACCAAAAATTTGGGTGGAGTTTTGGATATCAGAGTATGTTTCTCTAACAGCTGCCCACATATCCTTTGCGAAAGGTAAAAACATGTAAGGCTTACCTATTCCAGTTTCCATAGAGCTTACCATCCACTCAATAATCAAGGAATTTTTTGACTTCCATTGTTTGTAACGAGGGTCTCTTATTATCAATTCAACTACTGCTCATGTTAAGAAACCAAGCTTCCCTTTGTTATCCAATGCCAACTAAACGGTTTAAGCCTATTAATTATATTTATTCCCATTCATTTTAGGGATATTGACCTTGAGGGGGTATGAGGAACCCTCTTGATCATTACCGCCTATGTTGGAATAACTGTCACCAAAAACAATATTGTTCTTGTTTCCATTGTTGCTGTTAGTAGTGCCAAAAACAATGTTATTACTATTTTCATTGTTTCCATCATTACTGCCACTGTTTATGACCACCGATGGTTCCTCTCATACGCCATCTCCGCGGCCATCGTCGTTTCCGCGGCCGACGCCCGACTTAGGTTGTGGTTTTTTGCCATGGTTGGATCTGATGTAGGCCTGTGATGAGGAAGACCATCTGTTGTTGTTATTTTCTGTAGGAGGCTAAACATGCATGTGAATCAGACTAGTTGTGAAAAGCTTTACAATAACCCCTAACACATTGCTCTGATACCATATTCGAAAAAATAGGTAAAAGTTGTTGTGTTTTATTCCTTAGCCTTAGGCTGGTTTATATAGTGAAGATACAATTATTACACTTGATTTTCTCCTTAATGGAGAATAAAGAAAAATAAAGGTAGTATTAAAGGTAATAATAAAATCGGAAATAATATATTTTCCAACAATCTTGATTTAGGTAACTCTTTTTGTTTATTCAAATCATAATTGTAGAATTTGGCTCGAATCATCTTTTTAGTTTTTCACCTATCTTGTGCCTTATCTCTAGCATATATGTAAATCAATTTTATTTTTTCTCCATAATAGAATAATCCATACTTTTCATAATCCTTGAACAACCAAGAGTGTTCTTTCATTCACAAACACTTTCTTTCTCAATTCAAACTTACAGAAAAACATCCTTGAATGTTGATTTCGTGAATTTTGATTAAGTGTTGTGTGAGATTCATTTGAGAACCAATCATCTTAAGAATTTAGGAAAAAAAACCATTATTGTGGTTACTCAACTTTAAAACTGAGTGTACCTGATAGTTGAAAGGTAAATTAGGGATTTTAAGGTTTTTTGTGAAGTTTATTTTGTATTTTCATATTGAAGAATCAAATTGCAATTTTGGAGTTTCTAACTCCTTCATCAGTTCAAAGACTCGAACTAGGGAATTTAAGTATGATCAAGTGAAGATAGTTGTCGAATAAATATTGGAGTGCTTTGGTTTTAGGAAGGTGGTTGACTTAAGATCAAGTGAAAAATCTTGAAGAATTGGAAATTTAGTAGGCTACATCAACAAAAGGAAAATCAAGATTCAAGTGTGTTTCTTAAGCATTTAGAGCTAAGTTTTCAATGTTGTTGATTATTTGTTGTACAAAAATATTATGTATTAATTTTTAAATTAGTGGAAGACCAACGAATTTTCAATGGTTCTCTATTAGAGGCTGGATTGGATGTAAGTGAGGACGACACACCGAACCAATGTAAATATCGGGTGCAATTTTCTCTATCCCTCTCTTTTAAAATTTTGTATAGCTTTCATGTTCATAGGTTTTTATCATTTTCTAGAGTTGTATTTTAGGGTTTTATCTTTATGTTGAATTGTATATTGTTAAGTTTATCGTTCATAGCATTTTAATGGTTAACCTAAGCTAAGATATGTATTAGAATTCCATTCAAAACATCCCGTTATGAATCGAATTCAATAATTGGAGCATTGTATGTTAGCAAATTCATCAATCTGATTTTCGTTATATTTTATGTTCATTAAGTAAATTGTGCAAATGTCCATAACATGTTTTTTTCTAAAACTTCCGCTCTTGTGCATTTTGAAAACTCTAATTTTGAAATACTTTTTGAAAAAAGAATATTTATTAGGGAAATGTCTATTCAACTCCCTTTTCTTCTAGATCAATCTACTCCCATGTTCAACCTAACAAGAACCACATTAACCATCATCTTACACCGCTCAATAAATGTTATATATGTTGTTACAAAGGCCGGGTTACATTGGCTTGAGTAGTTTGGATTCCATGTGTTACCTCGTCTTTCACCTATTTCATCCATCTCGTCAATATTAATGACTCAGATATGCTTACAATGTTAAGATATATCAATACAAACATTAAATATTCACATGAAATTACTAGTGTTTCGAATCTTTAGCTAAAACAATCATATTTCACTCTGTCTTCACAAAATGTAACAACCCACTCCATTTCATGTCTTAGATACTTAGTAACAACATAGATAAAAAATTGATCCATTTTTTTGTTACCTTTTCAAACTTGCAGCGACAAGTCCTGTCCAACATTAGTCTAAACATCTTGAAAATTGATCTTTTATAAACATGTGTTATCGAACCTTCAAAACACTTATGATGAGTTTTCAAGACAGTTTCTCCATATGATGATGCAAAATCAACCTCAATTTCTCTGTATTTCATATAACAAAGCCACTGAAAGAATTGTTGCAAGAAATTAACCAAATTAGATAACACTGAAATATATTTTCCAAATTCATAATGCAATCCTTCACACCTTGATGTTGTTCGGAAAAAAAAATTACAAATGTAGATAGTGGCCCACATACGACGCTTTTCATACATTTCATGTATCTAGTCATTCTATTGAAATTAAAACTCAATAACTATGGCCTCCCACTTACGCTCAAACATTTTAACTTCAAAATATCCTAGCATACATTGCCTAAATTTAAATACAATTTTTGGGTTTTTAATGTTATTGGTCGCATTGTCTACCAAATGCCATGCACATAAACGATGATAAGCATTAAGAAACACCTTTTTTATTGCATTTATAATTTCCAAATACCTATCAATTATAATAGACACAATGCATTTTCCACCCATTGCTAACATTAAGGTCTCCAAAAGCCAACTATAAGTTTTTCAGTTTCATCGCCAATTATTGCACTAGCAAATATAATGCTCTGATTGTGATTCTTTATACCATAAAAAGTTACTAGTTGAGTATTGCATCTTATTTTCCTATATGTTCTGTCAAAAACCAACACATCTTTGAAAAGAGAATAATCCAACTGTCATATACCATCACACCAGGAGAAATGTTGCAGCATTCCATCCTTTTTAATAGTGTGTTTCTGATATATCATATCATCCCTAAAACACATACCTTTAAGAAAATCGAGGGCTCCATTAGCATTTGAGCACTTCCGACCCTTACGCTTGAATTGCTCGTTATACATGCCTTTCCTTTAATATCCTAGGTTTTCATACCCACCAGCTTGGCTAGGAAAGAACCCATAAACATGTGAGGTTGTAATATACGATTTTCTCATAGTTTCCATTTGGTATTTATCATATTCGCTCATCTTTCTATGTGTTGGGAGCATCTGCTCATATTTGTCTTTAACGAATGTATGGTTATAGGCATCATAAAAAAAGTATTATACCAACATCCAGTATTGAAATCGACATTTATTCGAACTCTAGCTAAATAGTCATACCTACTAGTTAGTATATGTTTCCTCTTTCGAATTATAGACTTCTTGCATTTTTCATCTCTAATTCCTTATTGATGGAAAACAAATGTTTGTTGAATTGTTTTATCATTAATATCCTTAACAACCTTACTCTTCCTACCAGAAAATCTATGTTGACAACCACACCAATTGTAAAATATAAACCCAAGACTGCGATAAAAAAAATGATACCTCATAAGTTTTTTGGAAGTTGTTTCTTTAAAATTAATTTTCTCTAAATTAGCCATACAACTCATTGTTTTTTCTTCATCAAATATGCATCTACCATCATCGTTGTTGCCCTCTACATCTTCTTCTGATGTGGTATCATCATTATGTGACAATGATAAATTACCAAAATCCTATTTCACATTAAAATTAATTAATTAAGATAAATATTTTATAAATATTTTATAAATATTTTATAAATAATTTTAAATAAGTTCAAAATTATTTAACTAATAATGCATATATTTGATGGACTGACAATGCTTTTAGTATACTCAAATCCTTGAAAGATGAAGTTAAAAGTATACTCACAAATTTTATTTTACAAATGAGGCAAGTATGAGAGGCAATAAAAATATAATAAATGAAGTTAACAGAATCAAATAAAACTTAAATGTTTTGAGGAATTTAATTTCAAAAATAATTTTAAAAAATGTATTTTATATGTAAAAAGGGCCCTACCCCATAGGAGACCAAAACTAGGTTTTTTTACAAAAATAATCCACTTTTTCAAGGAAATTCCCAAAATACCCATGGTTTCAAAAAAAATCCCAAAATACCCCACTTTTAGGAGGAGTCTCCAATTGAATTGGCGACTCCTCTTAAAACCTACACAGGGGCGCCAATTGGATTGGCTAGGGCACCTGCCCTAGCCAATCCAATTGGCGCCTCCATTCAAGTTTTAAGAGGAGTCGCCAATTCAATTGGAGACTCCTCCTAAAATGCATTTTTTTTGTATTATAAATAGATGCCTTGTATGACTAATTGTTCCACATCTCATATAATCATTTGGCTATCATGTTTGGTGTTCGTCGCCGATACGGAAAGGTGATTTATGCGAGAGACAAACCTCAAATGCTGATGCTGTTTTGGAACATCACCATGTTTGATCAACTGAAGAGGGAGTTGGTTCGTTGGTTAGATGGGAAAATACCAGAAGGGAAAAAAATCAGAAGTATTGAGAGACTTGATAGTATCTTTGGTTGGGTGCGAATGAAGACTGATAAGGATGCTAGGGAAATGATGTTCGGTCGAGACGACATCAATTTGATTGTTGTAATCAGTTAGAAATATATATGTTTTCAAATGTTTTGTACTGATGTTTGTTGTGAACCTCGTTATAAAAAGAACTTAATGATATATAATGGTTGAAGGTTACAGAAATACAATGTTACAAAAAGCTTAAGACCTAGATGATGCTCCTCGATTGGGACAGTTGTTCTTGTTGTGTCCTGGTTGACGATACATACTACATAATCTTATCATTTTATCTGTGGAATCCATCTATGTTCTGATACGTGTGCTGTTTGGCCTTCCTTTCTTCTTTCTACACATCTCGTCATTGTGCCAAACAATATCACCTTCATATGGAGGCCGGTAATCCTCCATTGGTAGTACTGAGAAGCTTTGAGTATATACATTCATGATGGTGTTGGCCTTGTACACATCAGATAAATGGCTGTAAGAGTCTTGACGAGTATAAACGCATACTGCTATGACATGGGAGCAAGGTATGCGGAAGGCCTAGAATTTTCCATAATCGCACCAACTTCTGTTTAGTCTAACAGCGTAGGCTAAATTTGGTCTCCCCTCGTTGTGGTCCATTGTTTCCTGGACGTTGAAATTTTTTCTATGACGGTCAAAGACTGTTACAGCGTGTGTGCTAGCTTTGATGCTCTCCTCTTTCATGACCTTCATGCAACACTCACTGAATACTTGCCCGGACATTAACACCGCACTCCATCTTTCACCTCTGGTTGCGAACATAGAAGCCAACCTATAATAGGTTGATCTTACCAAGGCGGTTATCGGTAGATTTCGAATTCCTTTGAATACCCCGTTCATGCATTCCACAATGTTTGTTGTCATGTGGCCCCATCGACAACCTCTGTCAAATGCCCTTGTCCAATGTTCTACTGGTATGTTATTTAGCCATCTCCCTGCGTCTTCATTAGACAGTCTAATTTCATCACGATAATATTGAAATGACAGCTGAGTTAAAGCATACCCAGCATTCACCACCTTGCGAAAATTCTTATCTTTTATAGCACGCATGAAGTTTTGTGCAATGTGTCTGATACAGTAGACATGTGTAGAAGGAGGATCATGCCATCCGTTGTCATGGTTGTTGTAGGCACTCTCAATGGCAGTATGTCTATCAAAAATCAAACAGAGATTGGCTTGTGGAGCCACATGCGTTCTGAGATGTCGAAGAAAGAAACCTCATCCACCAGCCGTTTCACCTTCAACAAGAGCAAAGGCAATGGGAAAGACATTGTTGTTGCCGTCTTGTGCAACCGCCATGAGCAAAGTACCCTTGTATTTTCCGTATAACCAAGTGCCATCAATTTGAATAATAGGTTTGCAGAATGCGAAACCTTTGATGCACGGGTCAAATCCCCAAAAGAGACGGTGAAATATTCTATTACCTGTAGCACAGGTTCCGTCTGGCATCATCGCTGGCAATGTCTCCATAATTGCCACAGTTCCTGGGGCATATGTTTTTAGTGCCCATAAAAACCGTGGCAATTCCTTGTATGAATCCTCTCAGTTGCCGAAAACTTGTTTAACAGCCTTTGTCCTCGCAATCTAGGATTTCTTGTAAGATGGAGTATAATTATATGTTGTTCTGATATGGGATATAATTATACTCACCTTCACTGATGGGTCTTTATTAACCAACGGCAGAATGTCTTGACATATCAAAGTTGCGCTTAGTTTACGGTGATCTTGTTCAACATTAGTTGCAATGCAACTGTGCGGTGGGTTATTGAAGCGATCTCCCAAGAGTCGTTTTTCTTCTTGTAAGACGCAGCCAAACGAAACTTACAAAGCATGTTACGACATTCGATAACATACCTTCTAGAATCAGTGTGTTTCATTGTAAAGTCAGCAGAGTTGTTCATGTGGAATTTTTTGATTGCCAGAACACATTCTTCTTTGGTACGAAACATGTCTCCCACCTTTAATTCGCCTTCTGATCTCGGATATGGATTATAGAAAACACTGTTGGATGTTTCATCGTCGCGAAGATCCATATTTGTCATATGTTGAGGCGGATTGTAGACATGACTAGGAGGTATTGGTGGTGGTTGATCATCATCTTCATCGTCGTTGTTCAGCATGTGATCAACCTGTATCTCGGTCTCCTCTTCTTCTTCATCAACGACGTCCCCTATCCGTCAAACTTTTCGTTCCACAAACACACAAACATACAACCAAAACATGTCATTCACCCAACCCCAATACCAAGAGCATACCTCATACCACCACCAACAAATTGACCATCAACCTGAGACCCAACATCGCTTCGCACCCACCCCATCACCCTACCAAAGTCGCCTTAGCCAAAACACCAACCGCCCCTCCTCCTACCGTAGCCAAGAAGCCCAAACCTCACAAAACCAAAACATCCAACAACCCTATCTCTACCAAACACCCCAACAACCTTTCCAACCTTTCCTCGACGCATCGTTCACACCCATGTCTCCCTTCAACCGTCCCGGTCGCCCATCCATGAGTCAACCACATCCCAACTTCTCTGGCATGGGTCATGAGCTCAGCTACGGCGGTACACCATCAATGCATACTGAAGACTATGTCGACTTGTCTGAATACCTCAACGGACCTTCTCCTGTAGTTGGTAATGACGCTCCTGGCCCCTCAGATGATCAAACACCGGTGCAGAATCGTCAACGTGGGTTAGGGTCAAGGGTTAGGGTAGCTAGAGGATGTGGGACCGGAGGTCGGTTAGGTGATCCCGGTCATTACCATTAGGTTTCTTTGTGTAAACGTCAAACTTTATTAATAAGTGGTCTTATATCAAATTTATCTTTCACTTATACCATAAAACACAAAAAAAAAATATTTTATGAGGAGTCTCCAATTGAATTGGCGACTCCTCTTAAAACCTACACAGGGGCGTCAATTGGATTGGTTAAGGCACCTGCCCTAGCCAATCCAATTGACGCCTCCATTCAAGTTTTAAGAGGAGTCTCCAATTCAATTGGCGACTCCTCCTAAAAGTGAGATATTTTGGGAATTTTTTTGAAACCAGAAATATTTTAACAATTTTCTTAAAAAAGTGGGTTATTTTTGTAAAAAAAAAAACCAAAACTATGGTAGTCTAAATGCCACATATCACGATGCTCTCTTTTGAGTTCCTCTAAAAGCCAGAAAGAATAACAAGTGGTGGCACAAGTAGACAAAGAACAAAAACATTTACATCAAATTAAGATACAGTTATCTGCCGACATAGAACGTTGTTGTCCACTCATCCTCGTCGTTGAGTGATAGTAACCAAGTCCAAATGTTTCTATTTCCCTCCATCTCAAAAGTCATGATGGCGCTTTAGCATAAGGTGCCAAAAACTATACACGACATGCATTCATTCATATCTTTAATTTTACTATTTTGGGAATTGTTTCTTCCACAGATATGATTTCATTTAATGGCAAACTTTAAATATGTGAAGCTCGTCGAGCTGGAATTCAATTCTTAATTATTCATTTTTGTTGAACTAAATCTTTGGTGCTTCGTTAATTAAATACTATATTCTTTCTGTATTAAGGTATCAATATTTAGGCAGTTTATTTTAGTTTTTTTTTTAAATAATTTTTATAGTATTATATAATTGTATAATAAAAAATTTAATTTTTTTAATAAAAAATTTAAATAAAAAATTGGTTTAAATAATTATTTTAAAATATTAATTTAAATATTTATTAGTGTATTAAAAAAAATTGAATATCGAAATTTTAAATAATTATTTAATTTTGAGGTTATTTCAAATAATATTTTATAAAAGATATTTTTAAAATATAATTTTTTTAAAAGTTTATAATTTCAACTATGATTCTTAAATAATATAAATCTGTATTATGGAATATCAAAATCAATCTTTTATTTTAGAAAAACTAATATATATAAAAAACTAGTAATATTTAAATAAATAATTTTATAAAATTTATTTTTAAAAATTCATTTTTTAAAGTTAAAACAACAAAAGAATATCAATTGTTTTTTCAGAAAAACTAAATAATAAATATGCTAATTGAACACTAACTTTTAAGTATTATTACTTAGACATGTGATGTGTTTATATTAAAGACTAAGGCTTTAGAGTACAACAACCAAAATAAAAACAGAATACACTTGTCTTGTTAAGTCATATCAATTGCTAGATATGCATGAATATTCGAGGCAGGGACACGGACTTGAGCTTACAACATCCTATTATTTCATTTTTAAAAAAATAAATTTTAGTCATTAAATTCTTTCGGAAAAAAATAGTCATTAAATTCTTTGGAAAAAAAAAGAATACACTTAAACTTTATTTGGTAAAAATAATGGTTGGTTGATAATCTAATTGATAGCTTATAGATTATGATTGAGGGTTGATGACTAATAATTTTTAATTTATAGTTGATAGCTGATAACGTATAGCTTATGATCGATGATTAATGACTGATAACTTATAGTTTATAACTAATGGCGGATGACTTATAATTGATAAGTTAATTGAAGTGTTTGGTAAAATTAGCGATTCAATTAGTTGATAAATAGAAACGACATAAAAGACATTTAATATGTAATTGTTTATTTTAATTAAAATAAGTTCTAAAGGATACTAGTGAATTTTATTTAAAATAATAAGGACAAAAGTGGAAGAAAAAATTATTAGTTATAAGTTATAAGTTAAATCGTTATTTAAAATAGCATCTGAAAAATAAGCTATAAGCTCGTGGTGAATTTTTTTTATCAAATCGACTTTTATAGTCATATGAGCTTATAAGTTATAAACTCAAAAAATATCTTGTCAAACAGAGTTTTACATTCCTTTTTTGTGTGTGAAGAAAAGCTAATCCAAAAGCATCTATTACAAACTCAAATAGATAAAATAGAGTCCAACAATGTAAGACTCCAAAAAAGAACTCGATAACTAATGGTGATTTTCAATGGCGATTTTCACTATTGACCTAGGTTAGTCAACACCTTGACCTAGTCCAATGGGGATTCCAATCGTGCCATGGTTCTTTCTTGATATCAATACAAGCTCAACTACAAAGAAATTTGATTCATCTGGAGTAGAAAAGAATGTCCTGAAGCAACAAAAATCATTTGTGGAAGCAGTCAACAATGATTGCAGTATTCCGGTGAGCCAACTTCCCAAGCCTTGTGTCAAAGGAGATATGATTTCTATTGTCATATTGGAGGATGAGTATCAGAAAGGGGTATAATATTGCAAACATAACCTTCATGGGAGAATCATCTGGCCAAAAGGTAACACTCATTTAACTGTGGTTGGTCTGTGTAACAAACTATCTTCTTTATAGAAATCGATAGAGAGGTCGGACTTAACATCCTTAGGAAAATGGTATTTTGAATTCTCATCCTCATATATAGAGGATGTTAGAAGGGTTAGAGTAATGACTTTGTGGAATCTAAACCCTGGTTATCTGAAACTTTTTCCTTGGTCAAAATATTTCAATCCAATCAACCTGAAACAAACATCGACCTAGGTCTGGGTAAGAATCCATGGGCTCTCTCAAGAGTACTAGAGACAAAAGATTTTATTTGTCATAGCCAGTAGTGTAGGGACCCCCTTATGCACAAACTCGACAACCAATAATGTTTGCTTTGGAAGACCTTTGGGACATTGTGTTATAGTTTTTATGGACATGGAGATCTCCAAGGAACTAAGATATTGTTACACTAGGATTTTCAGTTATTGGAAAGTCAACCAAGAATGTCAATGAAAAGACAATTATTGAACAAACATTAATGAAGTATCTTAAATAGAAGCATTAATGATGAGTCGTTCACAAACCAACAAAGAAGGCTCGACCGAGCCATCGACACAATAATAAATGGTTTGGAAGATTCTCAAGGGTAAAACTCCTTGCCTTTACACCCATTGCCTCTAAGTAGCAAATTGCATTGAGCCTCCATCACGTGGGCCTGCGTATGATCACTTTTTACACTCTCATTCAGACTTGAAACCCCCCCCCCCCCCCCCTATTTTTTAACTTATTTTTGCTATTTTTTTGATATTTTCTTTTTGAGTTTGTCTCCATTTATTTTTCTCCACATTTTTGTTAATATTTTTATGGTGAAAAATGTTAGAATTGATCATGTTTAATAGGATGTTACTCATCCAACAACAGAACATACATGAACCACATAATTGAATATTAAATTATTTGATAAGTAGTGGAAATTATAAAATAGTTGGCATAAAATCCTCAACAACAATAAGTTTGAAAAGTGGTTCAACATCAAAATCAAATGGAAGATATGCAACATAAAACAAATAAAAGAACACCGTGTTCCCCTTGTGTTACATATTAGAGTGTCTCCAACTATAGACTTGATTGAAAATCAACTAAAGAGGCGCAACACCATCCTCTACATCAAGCTCCTGCTGAGGTACTTGATCATCTGTACTCCAGAGGAGCACAAATATAACAACACAAAAGGGGGTGAGAATACGTTTAAATAAGAATTGATGCACAAAACAATCAGGATATATCCACACATCACAAATCATACACATATCAAACATTCACCATAATATCACGTACTCATACTTCACCTACATCTCAATCAATCACCAATCACAATGTTATTCCTCACATTCAAAATCACATAAATCTATATAAGATTATTTAACAACACTAAAGTATCTCGTATGCACAACCGTTGTGTAATGCAAAACAACATCGACTCGACTCATGCATGCAGTATTGACTCAATAAATGGTTCTTCTTACTAACCAGATCCCCTCTCTGAACCCCGAGCCCCCACTCGGATCTCTAAGCCCCACTCTTAGCTTGAGACAAGTCACTAGTCCCCTCTCTGAACTCGTAACTCACCTCTTTCATAACACGACAACATATGATGCATGGCATGTAACAATTCAATGACAACAACATAAATGAATATATCCACGCATATGATTGTAAACAATCATATAACAACAACGACATAGCAGTGAATACAACCCACTCTAAATAATCATGAATTCAATGCATCACAAGTAGTTCTCACTCTGAACTACTCATCTCATTAATTCATAAGCAAGGATGTACAATAACTCACACAATTATACATGAAGTTCAAACATATATTCACACATTTAACATATATCCACACATCAATTTATCTCACAAGGCACTACCATGAGGCAACTCTACATGTTAGCTCTCCACCGCTTCAAATCGCACCTCATTTGGACTTATGGAACTAAAGTTATGGCAAAAATAATCGGGTAAAAAAATATGATTAAGTTCCATAATTTTTCAAAAATCAACTAGTTTCAATCGATTGACATATGAGTGCAATCAATTGACATCAATCCCTATTACATTTTGCCTTTCCAATTTTTCACTTTTTGGTTGAGAGCAATCAATTGATTCATGGAATCAATCGATTTCCATAGTTAAAATTTTCAGATTTTTTCAAAATTACAAGCATGCAATTGATTGACACGGGATGTCAATCGATTGACATCAATCTAAAATCCAAAAATCCCAGTTTTTCACACGTAACTTCATCTTCCCCATTCACTACCCCTCATACATCATCCTAACTCTCATGATAACATTCACATACATCATATACATATCATCTTATGATCAATACATCAATTACCACTGATAACACACTTAATCCATCACTTTTATCATGAATTAACTCAATTATGTTCATACCCTAAAACACTCAATTTCAACACAAATCCAACATTTAATCAATTAACTCATGAATATAAAGAAACACAACATCAAACACAAATCTCACATCAATTCATGGCATAAAAACATAATCATAACTATCTCTATCATATTAACATCAAACAATAGAAAAAAGATAATCCTATTGGAGGTTAAGGGAAACCTCTCTACTCTTTCATGATTAAGACACCCTTATATGAATAATCCCCTAATTACCTTGTAAATTCAACAAGCAAAGCAAACACTCTTCTATGATTTCCCCTCCTAAAGTCCTAGCTCTCCAAGACTCTTGCTCTCCTACTCTTCTCTTTTCACGTTTACAGTAAAACTCCCAAAAACCCTCATTTCTCTATTTCTCTTAAAATATATAGTAACTTGATTAAATTCCTTATAAGTATAATTTTTTCTCAACTAAACACGATCCTCTCTCCACTCAACCACCTAATTTTTGTTATTTACACTTTAAACCCAACTCTTATTATTTTCTTAATTTCTCATATTCTAATTAGTTAAATTCCATCAAAAATCTAATTAATTACGCACAATTCACAACTGTCACCGGTCAAACATGTCATAAATCAATAATTTAATTAAAAAAAATCAATAAATAATTAAATAAACAAATTTTTAAATCTGGGTATTACAGATAACACCTCATCCTCCCTGACCGGTCGACCGATCAGATTTCAAGGGAGACCACGAAATGTTTTGAGGATTGCATTGTCCTTTATGAAACTCCCTCCAAGATTCTTAGGCAAGGGGGAGGCTATTCTCAAGCTTTTAGAGACTGGCAATTATTGATCACTCAACATGGTAGAGATGTTGGTGAGGCCTGGCTAATTGGGGATGATTCCCTCCCATTTCATATTTGTTGAATGATTAAGTATTTCTATAATTGATGACAAACATTGCTTTAGTTTTGCAGACAAAGTTCAAAATTCTTGAGAGAAGAAAAAAAAGCAGTATATTCTTGAATAAGTGATTCTTGGAGACGTCACAAATATCTATAAAAAAGATCATTTTCTAAAGTACTCTAATATGAATGATAGATTAAAGCACCGTCTAAAGAGCATATTTGAATATCATTTCAAGAAATTGTTAATATATTGGAAAGATAATCATATTCAAGTAAGTTATTTATTTTCCTCAATAGTCACTACGTGTTTGATATCATAGTAGATTTATCGGACAATCGTGAGCCATTAGATGTGATTTTGTGAAACTCAACAGGATAAAATATTATGCTATTGTTAAAATTGCTACACACTATCTATTAAGGAAAGACATGTTAACCATCCTATGGTTTTTTTTTGTATTGAAGCTTACCCAAATCATCCTTTTTCGACTTTCTATTATGACCGTGAAGTTGTCATTAATATAATTTTGATGTTTTTCAATGCAAACAATGCTTTTAAAGGATGCTATATATAACCCACCATGGGAGGTTCAGATAACGGTCAGACTGATTGTGAATCTATTATAATCAGTCATACCTTGCGTTTGCAAGAGACTAATATCAGACTCGAGCATGTGATCTATATTCACACATCAACAACTCCAGTAATGCTTTTATGTTATATATCAAATTGTGTCGATATTTATTTATTTTCTTGGTTCATCAAACTGGAATATTTTTTAATATTATATATTAAATTGTGCCAATATTTATTTATATGTCCTGATTCATCAGGCTAGAATCATTTTTTAATGTCACAACTCCAGCAATGTTTTAATGTTATATATCAAATTGTGCCAATATTTATTTATATGTCCTTGAATTAAAGAATAAGAGTAGTTGCTCTCTAGTGGAGTCATAGGACAAATACTATAGGATTTCTGAAATTTGACCATTTCTTAATGTAGTTAGTTTTTAATTTAATATTTTAACTTGTCCATAAATGCAAAAATTAATATTCTCCTTTAAGTCAAGTAAACCAGAACTGTATGACAATGGGATCCACAAATTGCTGATTATGCTAATAAATGATCACATATCAAACACATCTTATAGGAAACCTTTCCATCAATCTCTAAATTTTTGAAATAGAGATCCTAGCTATCTTGTATTCAAATAAACAAAAGCTCCCTCCAAAAAAACACAAGCATGGTTAGTTTCATTGTTATATTTTAATTTGTTTTTTGTATCGTAGGATATTTTCCAAAAGAATGCAGTTAATAGGAACAAACAAAAGTTTATGCATCGTGTAGGATCGATAAATTTTGCTAGAATTCGTGCAAAAATGATATGATATTTTTGCGTGATTCTCAATAGAATAATGTGTTTTTTCAATATCTTATCAAGTAATTTTTTTTATATATATGAATAATAATGTAATGGGAAAACAATGATGGGCAAGAAGTCAATCAAGCTGAGATGTTTGTTGCAACTCGAAAAAGTCGCAAGGGAAAACAAGTGGATGTGGAAACTCAATTTGCAATTATAAGTTAAATTATAATATCCATTTTAATTGCAGATGTAGTTTTTAATTTTGTTCAAAATTGATAGTTTGATATATTAGAATAAACTTCAAGAATCTATTGAAAATTCAACTGAAGTTAGAACACAAATATTTCAATCACTGTTTGGAAAAGAAAAGTTTGATAGAGTGAGATGTTATGGAAGAACCGCCACATCATCATTGTTGAAAAAAATGAAGAAAATTCTTTAATGAAAATGCAATATGATGGTAAAATTTCTGACATGATACAAAAGATGGGAGCAATGGAGACACTTTTGGAAAGCATGTATATGCAAAAAAAAATACACATTTAAGTAAAGAGGAAGTAAATGATAAGATGAGAGAAGCTTTGCACAATGATAATATTCCAACATCGCGTTGATCGACATCAACCTATGCTCATACTCATCAAAAGGTACTACAATTGATATTAATCAAAATCGACATTTATTTTATTAAGTGTTGAGTTGTTATTTCTTTAGTGTTTTGATTGGTAAGATTTATGTCTAAATTTCATAAAGATCTGAGTTAAATCGCGCTTCTAGCTTTTGAAACAAGAAAGTTTTCTCAAAATCTTGTTTATCATGAGTTGACTCAACAAAATCTACTTACGTGATACCTACAACAAGGTTAACATTATTAGAACCTCTTACAGATTCAGATTTAGTATATTTATAAGAGTTCTATTACTTTGATACAATGAACATAATGGATAAGGTTAACATAGTTAGGACCTTACATATTCATATATATTTGAAAATAATTTGCAAATTTATAATGGATATAATGGACATCATGTTTATACTTTTAAATACTTACAAATTTGTGGTTAATGATGTTTAAAAGTGTGGTTAATTATGTTCAATGCATGCTTAGTAAATCACTGCATTTTGAATAGAAATAAATTTGCTTCTTTGATGTCTTTGGCTTTAAAAAGGTAATTTTTTAGTGTTTATATTAATTTACAATTTTTTTCTTTATATTTACATGTTAGAAATTAAGATGATCCTCAAGATGACGACGATTTTCAATATGATCAAGATGACGATCTTCAATATGACCAAATTAACGGTTCTCTAGATGATGATTCTCATGATCCTCAATACAATGAATATGATGAAGACCAACATTGCTTCAAATATGAACATATAATTATGTTTTGTTTTATGGAGTTACATAAGCCAACTAATTAGTTTATAACATTTCAAAGAATTTGTATTTATTTTGAAAATATTTGTTTTTACATTTCAAAGAGTTTGGATTTATTTTAAAATATTTGTTTTTACATTTCAAAGTGTCTATTACACTTCATCTTATTAATACTTCATATTGATATGTTTTCATCAATTTATACATGTGTTTTTTCCCATTTAATTAATAATATTGACTTATAATATATAGAATAAAATGAAGGTTTATGGCTGAAATGTATCACCATATCAATAAATAGGAAATTCTTTAATAATTATATCTTTAAGTTTAAATTTCAATATAGTAGTTACAAGATTTAACAATTTATTTCAATTCATAGGCAACACTTTTTGCGTGTTGCTTTTAAAAATAGTGAATTTTTCCTAAGTTTTAGGTGCGATTAAGTATAGTTAGTTTAAATGAAATTATACACTACCTACGATTTTCATTTGTTGCTTTTTACTAACCGTTGCATTTTCATCTTTGGGGGACGGTTATTTTGTGTTGTTACTGGAAAACCGCATTTTAAAACTACAACTAAATCCTTGGACTTTGTTGTCTTTAGGTAACGGTGTTCAGAATTCGTGGGTAAAAATTAAAAAATTGCGCTCTAAAAGAATAGACAATGGTCGTTTATTCCACGTCTACCGCACCCTAAAAACTTAAGCTACGGTTATTACACTTTAGACTGTGGTTTTGTGTTGTTGTCAAAAATCATTTTTTTAAGTGTTTATGGGTTTGTTTTTTAGGTTTACTAAGTTCGTAATTAGCGTGTTCTTGATTTTGGATGAATATGGTGAAGAATTTGAGGGATTGGTTCTTGAGTTTTTTTGCGATATAATGTTGAAGGTATGAAGATAACACGAAAGAAAAGAGAGAGGAAAGGAATGAAAAGAGAGAAAGAAAATGGAAAAATGAAAAGAAACGTAACCATGATCTGAGTATACTGGTGAGAGAATACATATGAGATTCTGAAAACCAATAAATGACTGAAACGAGGAAAAGAAAGTTGATCGGGATAAAGATTCTCACAAGAATTTGAATTAGTCAAAAAGAAGCAAGATTTACGTGAACATGAAGAAAATAGACATAGAAATAGGAGACTGAGTTGGTAGAACATGTGTAGATCTAATGACTAATATTAATTATTAACAGATATTTTTCATTGTATGCTTATGAAATATTATTTAGTGCAAATTATAGAAAATATAATCCAATCATATATATATATATATATATATATATATATATATATATATATATATATATATATATATATTAATTTTGAAGATAATTTATATAAAGAAACAAATAAAAAAACTCAAAAAATTATATAAAGGCATATGTAATAACCTAAAATACTGTATCTCTACATATAATATATATTCGTTAAATTATGAGAATTAAAAATATTAAGAATTATGATATTTTTTTGTAAATTTATTCTTCAATAAAATAAATTTATTTTATTTTAGTCACAATATTTGTACATATTATTGATTATAGAAAAAAATATAAAATAATTAATATATTTGGTCAGAATAAAAATCAATATATTTGAGGGAGTCCCATATAACATATACTTACTAATTTTAATTATAATTGTCACATTTAAATTATACTAGTAGTATATAATTTTTTGAAATGTTGTGTATCAATTTCTTATAAAATGAACCAACATTGAATATTTGGAAAGAGAGTATAAATGCTGAAAGAGTCAAGATACACTAAATTTTGTTTGTTCCCTTAATAAAAGGCATAACTGAGGCAAATGCCATAATTCATAATTGTTTGATGCAATGGAGACTTTAGTGGGTTGTTTTATTTGGGGGAAGAGTTTAAATTAGAATTTCTTTTTTGTCTTTAAGTGAAAAAAGTCACGGGCATTTTCTCTAGATTCTACTGTGTGAAGCACTTCTTCATGTGTCAGTTAGACTTTTTTATTATAAAAGTTTAAAACCTTTTTTACAATTTTAATTAAAAATGTCTTTCTACAAATTGTTAACATGCATTTTAAACTTACTAGAATGATTTATTCTAAAAAATAATAAATATTATTTATCATTATATTAAATGTTTAGTTTTCATTAAAAATTTAAATAGGTAAATTGTTAACGAGTTTTTAATTTTCATTTCTCTATATAAATATTTTTAATGTTAAAATTATTTTAGTATTATTTTTAACGTTCAATAATTATCTTAAGACGAAAACTAATAACTCATTAACTTGGGGATTTAAGCCTTCATTAAATTATAAAGTTGTTAAGATTTTTAGTAATTTAAGTTTATTAATATGCATTGTATTTTAAAAATGTATTATTATAATCTAGAATTGAATATAGTATAACATATTATTATTATTTTATATATCATGTTAAATATAAAAGTAAAGTTTAATTTCATTAATTTATTTACTTGTTAGTTTAGTTAAATATATTTTAAATTACTAATTTGAATATGCTAATAAATAAATCTTTAGTTATATTTACAAATTATAAAATGTGAGATTATTGATATTCGAAATTTGAAAATGATTTATAAAAAGTTTGATTTTTGAAAATCTTTATATTAGTGTAGATAAACTAACACATAAATAGCAGCGAAAAGATAGAAAGGAGAAAAAGAAGAGATATATGTAACAAATAAAAATAAACAACTGCAAATGAAGGAGATAAGAGAATAGAGATTGCACCAAAGATTTATACATGTTCAGTCTAGCCACTTGCATACTCCTATTCCCAAGACTTTTCTCTTGGGAATTCCACTAAAATCAACTTTGGATTTTTTCATGTTCCACTCAAACAACCTTTAACAATATTTGGAGCTTTTATAGAGGCATAACTCAAGAACCTTCACCCAAGATTTTATTTAGGTTTAGCTTGCAACCTTTCAAATCCATGAGCGTTTTTAATGTTTTAATCTATTAAAACTATGTGTTAATCAGTTAATCAACCTAAATAAGAAAAAATTGAGTTTTTACATCACCTAATCGATTAAAACTATGTGTTAATTGATTAATCGACTCAAATAAGGAAATTTTGAGTTTTTACGCCACCTAAACGATTAATAGCTCATTTAATTGATCAAGAAGCATTACAAATATGTTTAATTAATTAAAGGATTCCCTTAATCAATTAGCCACTATAAAACACCTTCCTAATTGATTAACCAAGCTTCTAACTGATTAAGTACGTGCTCGGAAAGGTTTTAAGATATTTTATCAAAAGAGAAAAGAGATTTCAAAAGCATTTTGTGTATGGTGTGTGTGTGAGCGTGTGTGCGCGCGTGCGCATGTGTGTTGTAGTTGTATGTCCCTACTTCATTCATGGGGTAACATATATATCCAGTTATTTTGTTTTTTATCTTATCACTTTCATCTTTCCTTTCAAATTGTTGAGTCTCCTTCATGATTGTACTTCTGGGAATCAAGTTTAAAAAAATATGTTTTTAACATGCATAAATCTTTGGTTAGATTTGATCTTGATCATGCTTTTTTTTATCAATTGCATGAGTAAATGGAATGAAAACATTTTATATTTATCACTTGAGTTCGATTCAAAGTAAAATCTCAAAGCGCCTTTAAATCCATAAAAATTTGAGATTTTATATGTTTGATTCGAATCATGAAGTTTACACATATTTTATGATTCTGATCAAATTAGGCAGAGGCAAAACTGGGTTATTTGATTAAAATAATTTTTTATACTTGTTTCGAATCATTTTCCTGATGTCTACTTCTGTTTGATTTGTTTCGAATCAAATTTTGAACATGATTCGAATCACTTATTTTTTCAATATTTTTCTATCAGGACTGTGGCATTTGATATGAATTAATTTTTGTACATGATCAGAGTCACGTGGCTCATGATTCAAATCACTCTTTCTCTTATTCGAATCAACTGACAAATTTTCAAATTTCAGTTTTCTTTTTATTCCATTTCACTTGCTCATTTGATTCAAATCATAGATTGCTCTTGATTCAGATCTTACTGACTTTTCAACCATTTTGTGTGCTTAATATCAAGCACATATAAAACCTTTTGTCATCATTTCTCACATAACATATATCATTATGATCATAATTTTTCAGTGTGGTTTTAGTAAAAAAATCAATTTCCCATGTTTTGAGTGTTCAAAGTCTTGCAACGAATTTCTTGCATCTTCAACTTCTTTTAGTTCAGATCTTGATAACGAGAGATTTGTAATTGATTGAAGGAGGTGCGTCCTTGAAACCAATCATTCTTGGAGATCTTGTCGAGTTTTTCATGTTGTTAGTAAGGTTAAGGTGATTGTCAATGGTGGTGACAAATTCCATTGAAAAGAAGTAGGTTCTTCTCTCCATAATTGCCTTAGTAGTGAATGTATGAAGGTTGCGGATAAGGCGGAGTTCTTCTCAAATCTTCAGACAATTTTACCGCTCAAGGAATTTGTAATATTAAGGAGTTGATATCTATAGACGAAGGCTTGGAGAAGAATTCGTGATATTGGAAGATTTAGTCAAGATTACGTAGACGAGTTTGGTAATTGTGCTTTATACAAGTCAAGATACAAATGGGAGATTATTTTATCAATCCTATTGTGGATTTATGATAGTATGAACTCTTGTAAATATTTGTCAAATAACAAGGAACTATGCAGATTCCAATGGGAAACGTTTGAAAAGTGCACGCAGGCAAAGCGAGCACAAACGTCGAAGCACTATAAATCTCAGTGTCATATCTCTCTCTCTCTCTCTCACTCACTCACTCACTCACCCACCCACTCTTGCATTTGATTTCATAGTATTTGTATGCTTAGCTTTTTCAATTCCATCGTATTATATTGTTTGTTCATTGATAGCGATTTATTATGTAAGCATTAGGTTTTGTTGGAATTGGATAACTGGTTAAGCTAGGTTGGGGATTAATAATCTGAAACAAATTAACCTTAGAACTCCATATATTGAATCATTGTGTAAACACTTCTTGTGCATTACGCAATTGAATCAAATTTATACCAAGTGTTTCATCATATTAATCTTTGGTATTTATGAAATGATTCGTGTTAACTTGATTAATATTTGAATAGTATCATTTTCATTTTGACATCAAACCTTCCACTCGCAACTCATTTTTGAAGACACTCTGATTTGAAAGCATAGCGGTTGAATTTTTTTAACTTTGGGTTTATTCACCCCCTAGACCATTTTTCTACTTCCATATTCGCACCCAACAATTAACATCAAGAGCTGGTCTTTTGATTGTGTCTAATCGACATTTAAAAGTTTGTGAATATGTCGGAAGATGATGATCCTAAGGGACTGTATAATAGAGCATGTGTTTTCAAAGGCAAAAATATACTTATTGGAAATCGATCATGTATGCACACTTGTTATTGGTTAACAAAAATCGGTGGTATTGTCATACCCCAAAATTTTCCATCCCCTTTTACTTTTCATCTAACTTTTAGTTTGAGATTCATTTGCCCACATTCATGACAAATACATGTGCATTATTCATTCATGTTATCACTTTCAAACATACATCATAGATTCAAAGTTTATAGTTATTTATACCTAACAAAAACTAGGGTTTGCTTGAGAATCAAGCCCTAAAGATTGTGGTGGTGCAGTTAATACGGAAGTAAGTGATGAAACCCTAATTCTTGATATTTGGGACTTTGGTTTATGGAGATTGCAATCATGGTATTCATCTATGTACAAAACCTTAGTTCTTGGTCTTTGGTACTCGGGGATCGTGTGGTTTGCCTTATGAGCTTAGACTTAGTCACAAAACCCTAATATTGGGGTCATTTGATTGGGAGTTGATTGTGGAGCCTTGTGCTTAGTTTGAGGTCTTTGATTAGATGGTTTGCATCTTGAAACCCTAATCATGGATATTTTGCATTTTTGGACAATGTGGTTTGGCTATTGGTCTTGTGATTGACTGAAACCCTAATTCATTAGAGTGTGGTTCTTGATCATTAGGTATGCATCATCAATCATCAAGTGTGCTAATGTTATTGGGAATCATTCATAAAGTTGACCATTGGATTGTCTACTTGCTTGATGATTCATTTTGATCCAAGGCCTTGTCTTATTCAAGTCATGTTGCATTCTAGTTTCATCCAAGTCCAAGGTGAATTCATTGGTCCATGTTTCATAGTACATTCTTGGTCCATTGGTTCTTGTTCAATTATGCACTCCTAGCCCAAAATTCTCACTGCCCTCTATATGAACATCTGGCTTAAACATGGCATAAATCATTATCATGCATAAACCATGTCGTTTCACTCATGCATATCATTCATAAAGCATAACATGAAACCGCACAAACAAGAAAAGTCAAAAATCCAATTTTATTGACTAACCCAAAACACAACCTTTGCTTAACAAACCACAAAACTCCCATCTTATTACATCCCTTCTCAACGGATTTTTTTGGATACGTTAGTATTTAATCCTCTTCTATCTTGAATACTTGAAAAGCTTATGCAATTCTTGTATTAAGGTTCAAGAAGATTAAATATGGGCAGTTGTTGTACCCCAAAATTTTCCCTCCCTTTTTTACTTTTCATCTAACCTATAATTTGAGATCCATCTATACTCATTCATGACTCACTCATGTGTATCCTTCATTCATGATTAACACATGCTAACAAGCATCTTAGATTCAAGGTTGTGGTTAATGAAATCATGGTTTTGGCCTGAAGATTATGGTATGGCTCATCATATGGGGTGCAACCATAATTGCTTGATTCTTTAGGACCTTAACTCCTGAGGTATATGCCATGACATTCATATGTGCATCCCAACCCTCATTCTTGATCTAGAGGGATCTTGTGATTGACTTTGTGGATATCTGAATTCTAAACCCTAATTGTAGGCCCATGATCTGAGGGGTAGCTTATGGAGCTTTGTGTTGTGTTTGAAGCCTTAATTAGGGGGTAGTTGATGCTCAGGTGCTTTGCCTGGTTTACCTTTTGGGCTTGGAATTCATCAAAAACCTAGCTATTGATTTGGGAGGTTTATGAATCATGTGGGTTATTTTAAGGGAGTGGAAACCCTAGATAATGGTTGTGGCACTATCATCCATTGTGTGTGTACTCAAGATTAAGGTTTCATCTGATTTACTTGGTCCATTATGATTGGTTCATAGGCTTAGAAGATTCGTGGTCCTGATCCATTGATTGGGATTCATTCAAAGCTTTGTATGGTCATGATATATTGCTTGGTTGGTATTCATTTGGTTTGATTCATAGCATGGGATATTTCAAGAGGCATCACAGTACGTATTCAACAGTCCATAAGAAAATACACCTATTTTTACAACTGTTGACTTTTTGGTCAATCAGTGGACCAAAGTCAACCATCTATCCAAATTCATCTTTCAAGTCATAACCCTTGCTCATTCGAACCACCTTTAACCATGCTCATTTTAATTTTTTACCATGAATCATTATCCTTTTTAGCCTTTTCCATTTCTAAATTCATGAACCATTTCTCATCCATGGACAAACCAAATAACTTCACATACACCTAACATTACAAATTAATTCATTACACTCCATTACAAATTCATTACCAAATGGTTCATTCATTACAAATCCATTCAATACAAACTTTTCATTCATTCAACTTTCAAACTTTTCATTCAAACATTCAATTTTCATTCATTCAAGATTCAAGTATATAATCCCATACATTTTTCATATATACATTCAAATTCCAATTTCAAATTACAACCTTCCAATTACATTAAACCAAAATAATTAACATTTAAATTGAAAACCATTTACAAAATCAAACCATGTTCATAAACCAAACCATACTTTTATTTACAAACCAACATTATAATATCCAAGTATTTGCTTCAATTTACAATGTTTCTATGTACATTTCAAACCATAATGCAATCACAAGAGCTACATGTCCAAGTGGCTTAATAATCTATGTTAAGTAAGGGGAATGTGTTAGGCACCCCTTACCTCCATTATAATATCCTTTGTTCATTCCTAAGGAATAGGGAAATAATGATAAAACCTAATGACTAAGAGTGAGAGACTAGGTTCGGGAGTCAGTTAAGTAAGGGGAAGGTGTTAGGCACCCCTTACCTCCATTGTACTCAATGAGATCCTCCTTTAGTTCTAGGGTTAGTGTGTTTCTAAGGAACGTTTGCTTTAATATTTATTAATTGTTTAATTATTTATTTATTTACAAAAATGTTTTATTATTTTAATAAGGGAATCCCTAATAAATGTTTTTGATTATTATACTCGCTAGAGTCTTACAACTCTATGCCTACGTACCCTCAAATTTATTAAAGGATCAGAGCCCCGTAGTTCGTCTTAAAAATGTTGGTTGGTTGGTTGTTTTTATCCCTTGAAAATTCTCACGCATCGGGGACGGAGAAGTAATTGATTTTGAAAAATGCCTCAATGCACTAAGGCAGAGGACTTATAGTTTGAGGTGAATTTATATTGATTTTATCCCAATTGACTATTTGCAAAAATATAATTATAAATTTATTTAAGAAAATAAATTAAAAGATAATTATATAAACCCAAGTATTATACCCCTTATCTCTAATTATTTATCCCATGATTATTCCTATTACTGATTACTAAAAAAAATTATTTATTTATGAAAATAAATATTATATATTATATGATATATCCTTTTGATTGATTGAAAAAAAATCTAACTATTTTGATTTAAGATAGTAAACCCATAATGATATTATATATATAGTTATTTTAATCAACATACTAAAAGTTTAATTATATAATCTCAAAGATCATATCCCTTATCCTGATGTTTGTCCTTGTTTTTATCCCTTGAAATTGTTATAAAAAAATTTATCCCTAAAACCCTAAAAATGTATCCCTACTTATTATCCCAAAAGTTATCCCTAAGTTATCCATAAATTATCATGTAGTTATCCCATAAATTTGTATCGCTTAAAAGCCTAAGGTTTTATCCCATAAAATTATCTCATATTATCCTAAAATTATCCAAATTAATTATTTGCAAAAGTATAATTATTATTTTATTTAAGAGAAAAAAAATTAAAAAGATAATTATAAAGACCCAAGTGTTATATCCCTTATTCCTAAGTTTTTATTCATAAAATCCTAAAAATTTATCCCTATTTATTGTCCCAAAATTCATCCCAAAGTTATATCCCTTATCCCTAATTTTTTATCCATAAAACCCTAAAAATGTATCCCTATTTATTGTCCCAAAATTTATCCCAAAGTTATCTCTAAATTATCTCATAGTTATCCCATAAATTTTTATCCCTTAAAATCCTAGAGTTTTATCCCATTACCTTATCCCATATTATCCCTAAAATTATCCCAATTTATTATTTGCAAAATATAATTATTATTTTATTTAAGAAAATAAATTAAAAGGGTAATTATATAAACTCAATGGTTATATCCCTTATCCCTAATTTTTTTATATTATTTATATTAACTCATTTAAAAACTAATCTCTAATTTCAATATGCTTAATTATTCTAGAACTAATCCCTAACAATAATTCAAATACCCAACTTATACTTTTTTTAGTATTTTTAGTATATATTAAATTAAATGACTAAATAAAATCCATTTATATGTTTTTTTATTCAGTTTGCCATTAACATTTGTTGCTTTAAGAATTTTTGTTTTAAGCTTGTGTTATATGATTACTATAAGGTGTTATTGAGTTGTAAATTTACAATGAAACAATGGTATTTGGGGTTTCTTGTTGTTATTTCTTGTTTCCACGATTTCTATAGTTATTGGCAGATTCAATGTTTGATTGTAAGGTTAATAGAGGATGAAATTTGTGAGAATATGGAGTATCAAGAAGAACGTATTTTTCTTTTTTATTAATTAAATTTTCTGAATCTTTTATATTTCTTCGATTTTTGTTAAATCACAACTAAACTTTTTAAAACAAAATCGTTGAAACAGACAAATAAGCACAATCATAGATGATGCAAAAATCAAAATAAAAATAAAACAGATATGCAGCCGAAATAATAAAAAAATCAGACAGTGCAACCACAATATTCAGAGTTATAAAAGTAGTCAGGGTTACTAACCTAGAGTGTCGTGACCAATTTAAGTTACTTCCTACTCCCTTTCTTTCCCTTTCCTTTGTACTTTTCTCCCTTCTCTTTCGATGCAAGGTTCCTTCTTCCCCTTTTTCTTGGATGAATGTTGAAGGTTTATGGTTTAGTTGTTGTTGTTCTTCGGTATGAAGAACAACAACTTTTTAGGATATGATTTGTAAATTGTGGATAGAGGAATAGTAACATTTAGTATGATTGGGTTGGTTTGTGTATTATTTACAAGAATTGTAAATTATTAATAAAATAATTATTCTAAATTATTAATAAGAAATTGTGTTAATAAATAATCTAAATTATAATAAAAAAACAAAAATAATGAAAAAAAACATTTATATTATTTTTTATAAAATAAAAGGGAAACAAATAAAATAATAAATATTTTTAAAATAACTATTAAAGAAAAAATGAAAATTAATTTAAAAGGATAAAAAAACAATTTTTGTGAAAAAAGGTAAAAAGATTTAACAAGTGGAAAATGTTCTCAACCAAATAGGCTTCTCCAATTATTTAAAATGGACTTCCACTAAAAATAATATAATTTAAATACTTAATGGAATCATAATCAAATTTTAACTAATAATAATAAACTTACTCCAAATATTTTTCTAGTTAGTCCGAATTTTTTTTCTAAAGTAAGGATTATATGTTATCCTAATTAGTTAATTAATGGAAACTATATTTGAAACAAAAATTAAAATTATACCCTAGAAAGCTAAAAAATAGCAACTAAAGTATGATGAGATCAAAACTCCTAACGAGTCAAAATGATCCTCCTTTGACTTTTTAGGCCATTGGGCTTTAACAAATAACTTGTATAGGACTCTAGACATATCAATAATCTAAACTATGAGTTAGCTGAAAAAAGGAAAAAAGGAATGGTCAAAATTTGGGGTACGACAGCTGCCCCTATTTAATCAGCTTCAACTTGAGATAATGATGACAAGTCTTCATCTTCTCAGGGAGGAGATGGTTAAATATAAAGAGGAACCCTAATTTTGACCACGTAGTCAGTGGATTCTGGTAATGCGTAAGGATTGAACAATCATTGATGCTCTATTAACATCCATACCAACCTTTGATGGAACCCCAATAATACCTTGGTGATTAGTTTCAGCCCATCCGGGTGAAATTTGCATACAATTCCTATGATCATCCGATCATGTTACTGAAATTGGGTAGGACTCTGACGATCCTCCAGTCGTTATTTGATAAAACCTTGGTAGACCCCATGATAAAACTCCTAATAAAATCCTTGGCGAAATTCCTGGTGAATCCACTGATACAACTTTTTGTGGGACTCCTGACGATGAGATCCTAATGAAATCCTTTTACAAATCCCTGATGAAACCCTTGGATTAATCCCTTTTGATCAATTCCAACCTCTTAGGGTGAAACTTGCACATGATTCCTATGATCATCCGATCATGTTGCTGCAATCAGGTTGGACTTTAGTGATACCTTGATTACTCTGGATGAAACCCACTTCGATAAAATTATGGTAGAACCCCTTGATGAAAATCTGGTGAAACCTGTTTAATAATATTCTAATATAACCCCTTGATAATAACCTTTGTTGAACCTTTTTAGTGAAACCCTAGTGAACCCTTGGTGAAACCCTGCAAATAATGTTTTGATGAAAACCCTTTGATATAACCCCTTTGATGAAAATTCAGATGGAATCCTTATATGAAACCCTTTATAAAACTCTTTTGATGAAATCCCTTGATGAACCCCTTGATAGAAATATGGTGAAACCCCTTAATGGAACCCCTTGATGAAACTCCTGATAAGGCCACTTGATAGAATCCTTTAATGAAACCCCTGATAAAATCCTTGGTAAAACCCTGGTGGAACCCATTGATAAAACCTTGATGAAACCCCTCTGATGAAATCCATAACGAAACCCTTAATGGAACCTTTGATGAAACCTCCTTATGAAACCCGTTTTGGTAAATTTTAACATTCTCGGTGAAACTTGCATACGATTACCACGATCATCCGATCATTTCATGGAAATCGGGTAGTACTTTATTGATACCCCGATCACTCTGGATGAAACCCCTTGGTAAAATTCTGGAAGAACCCCTTGATGGAATCTTTTGATGACATTCTTGATAAACCCTTTTGATAAAATCCCTTGAAAAAATCCTTTTGATAAAATCCCTTGATACAATTCTGACGGAACCCTTTGATAGAAAATTCTGGTGAAACCCTTTGATAAATTCATGATGAAACCCCTTGATATTAACACTTTGTTGAAACTTCTTGGTAAAATCCTGGTGAATCCTTGGTAGATAATACTCTGATGAAAACCCTTGATTGAACCCTTTTGGTAAAAATCCCTTGACAGAACCCCTTGATGAAAATCCTTTATACTTCTGATGAAACCCCTAATGGAAATCATGGTAAAAACTCTTTGATGAAAACCTTGGTGGAACCCCTTAAAAAAACCCGATGTAACCCTTTGATAAAACTCTAGTGTATTTGATTGAATTCATCCCTTGTGTGGGTTAGGTTAATAACCTGGAGATGTGAGAGGTGAAGACCCGCTAAATAGTTGATAACGATCATTCAGGATGATCGACTACTGGATAGATTCCTATGACGACTCAAGGTGAGTGAGTTTGCTGGGAAAGTCCTTTATTGAAAAGGCTTTGTGGAGATGGTTACTTATTGGGGAATCCCAATAAGCATTCCTACTTGGGAATTGTACCTGTATAGCTGGGGATTAAGAATTCAATCGTCATCGATATAAGAACCATAAAACAAGATGAAAAATGGTGTAAGAACCAAAGTGAAAAAACAAACGGTGTAAGAACCGAAGTGGAGGTATGACGATGGTGTAAGAATCGAAGTGACTAAATGACAACGGTGTAAGAACCTAAGTGAACAGTGGTGTAAGAACCAAAGTGACAATGGTAATATAACTTCTATTGGGGAGTTCTCTAATAAGACATGAGTAAAAAAGGAGATTGATAAAAGAAACCAATATCATTAGGGAAGACTAGTGTCACGTAAGACGACTGTCTACTAGGGAATAGGCTTTCAGACAAGGTTCCCTGAGGAATGCAAGTGCCGAGGAAAGACATAAGAAATCCTTGCAAGGATCTGGTGAAGGAATTGTATACCATTAGGGCATACCGGGGACAGTGTTGCTAAGTATTTTTTGCTTGGAGAATGAGTTCCAAGGATACTTGCTGGGGAATTACCCTTAAGACCGACTCATTGGGGTGTACAGCGAGAAAAGAGCTAGGGAGAAGCTTGGACTGAGATCTATTGCAGACTTAGCTAGGGAAGGATCCAAACTCTCATGATGAATCCTGAGTCTCATCATGTGTTATGCATCTATCTTATATATGCATGTTATGCTATGTCATGTATGCATGTTTAGTGTTTCTATGATGTAATACTCCATATTCATGGATATGATATGCATGATGTGATGCATGAATGTGATGTTGTGGATGATTCATCCATGGTTGATATAATAATTTGGAGAATAGGGCTTATTTTCTTTCAATGAAGAGTTAAGCGGGACCTTCGGAAAATGGCTTTTGAAGGATGGGTTATGGAATTGTTAATGAGGAAGGGTTTGGGCTTTTTTGAGAATGTTGGGTGCCAAACAAGATTGGGCTTTTTGGGTAAATGCCAAGGGAGGTTGGAATTCTTGTGAGGTGCTAAGTAGGATTGGGAATAGGCTAGATGAATGAGTTGATATGCATGATTAGATGCTAGAGCGTAGCGACATGATTAATGCATGACCATGATTTATGTGTTGATTTGAATGCTTTTAATCGGGGGCCCTATGGTGAGAAATGGAATGGTTAAGACTTAGAAAGGTTGCTTGTGTAACAAGGTTGTTTGTCAAAAGGTGGTAGGGTTGAGCTAGCATGGCTTCCCGATACTCATTTCAAACTTGATGATTGTTGATGTATGGTAGAGCTTGTATGCTTCTTGAAAGTCTTAAGAGGGATTGTCCCTGCAGTATCCCAAAGTTGCTCTAGTCTATTGGGTATTTGAAGAGATTCTCCTCAATATGAGTTTTGATATAGCTTGTCCATACCATGAACTTGAGACGGCCTGCCATTTTATGAGCACCAGAGAGATTCTCCCTTGGATAACTGATCCTTGGAATGATATGCCCCAGATGAACCATTTTTTTGAAGCGACTTCTTTTGATCGAGCTTTGCAGTGGTCTGCCCCAGATTGTTAGAGCCTTGCAGGGTATTTCCTGAAAAGGAACTTGGATCCCATATGTTGTAATATGACTTTGATATGGACTTCCCCAGTATATGAATCTTGAAAAGTATGTCCCTGATTATTAGTGTCTGGAGGAGTGTCCTGAGAAGGAACTTAGATCCCACAATGTTGCGATCTGAACTTTATATGAATTGCCCCAGTATTTGAATCCTTGAAAAGTACCCGGATTAGATCACTTTTTGGAGTAATTGGCCTCACTATGCCCTAGAGTTGATATGCCCCAGTATGAGAGTCTTGAAAGGTATGCCTCTGATTATGAGGGTTATGAATGTTATTTGACATAGGTGTGTCAAATATTGAAATGTTTCGTCTCTAATCAATAGGATCTTCAGATGATGTGCCCCTAGGATCATAAGGATTTTCCCCATATTTGGAAGGATCCTTAGGTGACTTGCCTCTAGTCAGGAATGTCTCAAAGTGGTGTGCCCCTGACCAGACCATTGTTGATATTTCCTTGGTTCTAAGTATTGATTTATGAGAAAAATGTTCTTTTTGAAAAGTAATTATAACATCATGCTCATGCAAGTTTTTGAAATTGAACATTGTTATGGAAAACGGATATGGTGTATACATATGATATATGGCCATGAGGTTGGCACAAAGGAAGATGTGATAGAACAAGATGGTTAATAACAAACATTTAGAGTCAGTTTAACAATGATTTTGCCGAGTATGCTTTCATAGTGAACCTAGCTTCAATTATGGCTTTTGAAGGTTATAACGTTGCCTGGTTCACGGTTTAACAAAAAAAGGATATAAGGCTCAAATTTTAATTTTATTCCCAACCCATTCTTCTTTATGTTCTCCATTCCTAAATCAAATTAGCTAAAAAAATGCGTTCAACCAGCAAGAGAACTTTGACAGTCATGGTGATGAAAGAGATATGATGGTCTAAGCACTTGAGGAGATCTTTGAGGTGACAGTCACCTACTTTCGTTTACAAGCTTGTTTCCATTTTTCCTTTTTTCTTTTCTTTTTTTGTTTTTGATTCCTATTTTTGCATGGACCATTTTTTTTTTGAATTTATGGTCCATCGGGATGCCCTAACTTTTGCCTAAGTCAAATCCTTTTTTAGTTTTTGACTTAGCGGGCTCTTTTTGAAACATGATGCCATAACCTTTGCCTAAATCAAATTTTCAGGGTTTTTTTTACTTAGCGGGCTTTTTATTTATTTATTTTTTTGAAACAAATCTTGAGTTTTTGCTTTTGGCTTAGAACGGTTGCGACTGTCATGTTGACTTTTGTGAACTTTATCTTCATTGCTTCCTCGATGTCGAATGATGTGAGGAAGAATATGTTGTGAACTTTATCTTCATTGCCTCCTTGATCTTTGGTGATGTACGCGAGGAAGAAGACGTGCTTAAACCTCTTGCTTAGATAGACTGATTCTCTTGAAATTAGAATGCATCATTGAACTAATTGAAATCTACCATGCCCTTGGTTAAGATTAAGGTTTTTTATGAATATAAAAAGAAACACCGACTTCTAGCTTGAGAGGGTTGACTACGGATTATCTCCTTATTTTCTCCAGTGTTTGGGGAGTGAAAAAATGTCTTACATCGTCAGTTAGGTCTTACTATGAAAAGCACACGTCAGCAAATTCAGCTATTTTATTACATAATTATCCCTTAAGTTTGTTAATGGTTAAAAAGTGGAATGGAAAAGCCTTGATTTTTTTATGGAATAAGAAAGAGTGAAAACGAATGGATCAATTCAAAAAACGTGCATGCTCATTTTATTAAAATTACTTTTCAAAGAGTACAAATTTTAAATACAAACAACCATTAGCAAAAAAGAGATTACAACTAGAAATGATAAAGTTTATTGATCCTAGGGACGAGCTTCATTGTTGATCCAACCGGATTTAGGCGACACCTCTTGAAGTTCTCCCACTTACAAAGATAAGGGGTGAATGTTTAACAATGGGACTCCTTTTTTGGAAGTGTTAACGGGTTGTCGTCGATCCAGTCTTGGACTTTGTATTCACACCATGCATTCTCTTCATAATTGGGAGGATATGGACGAGGATAAGGACCAAGGTATTGTAGCTTTACTATGGAACTTCTGAGTAAGTCATGAGATATTGGTGTAGGATCCAGTTTCCTTCCAAGCTTCAGTTGTTGTGATTGATGAAGCACATAAGGTTGCTGCTTAAGTAGATATTATTGCAGACCTTGTTACGGAGGTCATCATCCAGGGTCGTATTTGAGGCTCTAGGTAAGGCATGGATGGCATGGAAAAGGGTTACCTTCTCTCTTCAGTGGTGCTTGCCCTTATTGAGTCCCTCTATAGTTTCTCGAGACGTCCTTCGAGTTCGTCCGTGAGTATCAGGAAGTCTGTTGGCTAGATGATAGTTGGATAAGGGTGAAAGCATAAAGGATATGCAAATGTATGTGTATGTATGCAAAAATATTTTTTGGAAGGTATGCTAAAAGTTTTTTTTAGATGCAATGCAAGTGTCACATTATGATAGTGACAAATACGAGAACCCACACGAGTTTATGGATGATGCCAAATATAAGGACGCCTTGTTTAAGAAGGCTCCTTATGGATAGGGATAATGATCGACATGGGAAACCCAAACAGATTTCAGGATATGTAAGGTAATATGCAAGCATGACCTAGTTAAGGGTAGGTTCCTTATTATATGTCAGATCTAGGTTTAGACTACCCAATCCCCTCACTTGTAGGATATAAAGTTTTTGTAGGATGATATCCCTAGAGTCATAGATTATACCCTTGTTTTACCATGAGAAAGAACAAACTTTCCTATGGTAATCCATCGGGATAAGTCTCGTCTAGGCGGGACCTTAGCAACGACCTTTGCAGGTTGATAACATAAGGTCACCCTAAGTTAAGAGGGTTCTAGAAGAGGTTCCCAGAGTCATGGACCGAACTCAAAGTTCTATCATTAAGAAGTGTTGGCCTTCTCATGACATACATTTTGAATTGATCTATTCTAGGCGGAATCGTCATCAAAGACCCTACGGCAAGAGAACCCTGGTGGGCGAGACAGGACGACTCCTTACTTAAGCTTATTACTTTTTCCTCAAGCCTGGGTTTTGGCTTAACACATTTAACAATCTCATCCATATGACATATGAATAATAATATAATATTGAAATATACAATAAAAAATATAAAAAATAAAAAGAGTAAAAATATAAAAAATAAACAAGCAAATAAAGAACACACAGCCCTAAAACCAAATGTTAGGACGAACTCTCTTTAGGGAAAGTATAAGAACTCCCCAGCAGAGTCGCCAGCTGTCGCGGCTGGAAAAATGACAGAGTCGCCACCATCTATTATTCATTCCTAAGGAATAGAAAAATAATGATAAAACCTAATGACTAAGGGTGAGAGACTAGGTTCGGGAGTCAATTAAGTAATGGTAAGGTGTTAGGCACCCCTCACCCCTATTGTACTCAATGGGATCCTCCTTTAGTTTTAGGGTTAGTGTGTTTCTAAGAAACGTTTGCTTTAATATTTATTAATTGTTTAATTATTTATTTATTTACAAAAATATTTTATTATTTTAATAAAGGAATCCCTAATAAATTTTTTTGATTATTATACTCGTTAGAGTCTTACAATTCTATGCCTACGTACCCTCAAATTTATTGAAGAATTAGAGTCCCGTAGTTCGTCTTAAAATGTTGGTTGGTTGGTTATTTTTATCCCTTGAAAGTTCTCACGCATCGGGGACGGATAAGTAATTGATTTTGAAAAATGCCTCAATGCACTAAGGCAGAGGACTTATAGTTTGAGGTGTGTTTAGATTGAATTTATCCCAATTCACTATTTGCAAAAATATAATTATAAGTTTATTTAAGAAAATAAATTAAAAGATAATTATATAAACCCATGTATTATATCCCTTATCCCTAATTATTTATCCCATGATTATTCTCATTACTGATTACTAAATTTTTTTTATTTATTTATGAAAATAAATATTATATATTTATATGATATATATATATATATATATATATATATATATATATATATATATATATATATATATATATATATATATATATATATATATATATATATATATATATATTTATTTATTTATTTATTTATTTATTTTAACCAACATACTAAAAGTTTAATTATATAATCGCAAAGACCATATCCCTTATCTTGATGTTTGTCCTTATTTTTATCCCTTGAAATTGTTATAAAAAAATTTATCCTTAAAATCCTAAAAAATTTTCCCTACTTATTGTCCCAAAAATTATCCCTAAGTTATCCCTAAATCATCCTGTAGTTATCCAATAAATTTTTATCACTTAAAAGCCTAAGGTTTTATCCCATAAAATTATCTCATATTATCCTAATATTATCCAAATTAATTGTTTGCAAAAAATATAATTATTAGTTTATTTAAGAGAAAAAAAATTAAAAGGGTAATTATAAAGACCTAAGTGTTATATCCCTTATCCCTAATTTTCTATTCATAAAATCCTAAAAAATTATCCCTATTTATTGTCCCAAAATTTATCCCAAATTTATATCCCTTATCCCTAATTTTTTATCCATAAAACCCTAAAAATGTATCCCTATTTATTGTCCCAAAGTTATCCCTAAATTATCCCATAAATTTTTATCCCTTAAAATCCTAAAGTTTTATCCCCTAACCTTATCCCTAAAATTATCCCAATTAATTATTTGCAAAAATATAATTATTACTTTATTTAAGAAAATAAATTTAAAGGGTAATTATATAAACCCAATGGTTATATCCCTTATCCCTAATTTTTTTATATTATTTATATTAACTCATTTAAAAACTAATCCCTAATTTCAATATGCTTAATTATTCTAGAATGAATCCCTAACAATAATTCAAATACCAAAATTATACTTTTTTTAGTATTTTTAGTAAATAGTAAATTAAATGACTAAATAAAATCCATTTATATGTTTTTTTATTCAGAAAGAAGCTAAGGATTGTGGCGCAACACTGTTAAGAGATTTGATGAGGATGACATTGAAGTGACTTGGGCACTTTTCTGTGATCTTTTCTGGAGAAGTATTTTCCAGAAGATGTTCATGGAAAGAAGGAAATTGAATTTCTTGAGTTGAAGCAAGGCAATGGTACTGTAGCTTAATATGCTACAAAGTTTGAGGAGTTGATCAAATTTTATCCCTATTACAATACTGCTAATGCTGAGAGATCCAAGTGTCTTGAGTTTGTGAATAGCTTGAGACTTGATATCAAGAAGGTAATGGGTTACAAACATATTACAAGATTTTCTGAGTTGGTTAACAATAGTAGGATCTATGATGAGGATAGTCGTGAGAGTGCTGCTCATTATAAGTCCTTGCATGAGAAGAAAGGAAAAGGGCAATTCTGAGGGAAGCCGTATGATGGTAAGAAGAAAGTTGGTGATGGCAAGAATCCGAGTGAGGGAGAATCTCACACTCCTGTCAAGTGTTTTAGATGTGGTGTTGAGGGACATCGTGCTCCCGAGTGTCCTAAGGGCGATGTGACTTGTTTCAAGTGTGGCAAGCAAGGTCACAAATCTTTTGATTACAGAGTTGGTTCGAATGTGACTTGCTATAACTGTGGTGAGCAAGGGCACATTAGTACCAAGTGCAACAAGTCGAAGAAGGAGCAAGCCAAAGGGAAAGTATTTGCATTGTCCGGTGCTGATACTTCTGCTGAGGAGAGATTGATTCGAGGTACGTGCTTTATTAATAATATGCCTTTGATTGCTATTATTGGTACCGGTGTGACACATTCTTTTATTTCTTTGGATTGTGCTAAGAGATTGAATCTTGAATTATCTGTTATGCGTGGAAGCATGGTTATTGATACTCCGGCTATGGATTCAGTGACTACTTCATCTGTTTGTTTGAAATGTCTGTTGAATATTTGTGATAAAGATTTTGAAGTTGATTTAGTGTGTCTTCCATTGAGTCAACTTGATGTTATTTTGGGAATGGACTGGTTGAGGGCCAACCATGTCTATATCAATTGTTTTGCGAAAGCTACTCTTTTTCTTGAGCCAGAGAAGGAAGGTGATTTATTCTTGTCTACTCAATAAGTGAATGAATATGTGTGAGATGGTACTGAAGTGTTTATGTTGGTGGAAAGTTTGAAGCTTAGTGAAAATGGAACAATGGGTGAATTTCCAGTTGTTCGTGATTTTCCTGAAGTGTTTCCTGATGAGGTTAGCGGTTTGCCGCCTGAACGTGAAGTTGAATTCACTATTGATTTGATTCCTGGTACTAGTCCGGTATCGATGGCTCCGTATCGGATGTCACCATCTAAGTTGAAAGAGTTGAAGAGCCAACTCGAGGATTTGCTTGATAAGAGGTTTATTTGTCCGAGTGTGTCACTGTGGGGTGCATATGTCTTGTTAGTTAAGAAGAAAGAAGGTACTATGAGGTTGTGTGTGGATTACAAACAATTGAATAAGGTTACTATCAAGAATAAGTATCCGCTTCCGAGGATTGATTATTTGACGGATCAGTTGGTTGGTGCTTGTGTGTTTAGCAAGATTGATATGAGGTCTAGGTATCATCAGATCCATGTGAAAGCTGAAGATATTCAGAAGACTGCTTTTAGAACAAGGTATGGACACTATGAGTATTCGATGATGCCTTTCGGTGTGACAAATGCACCTGGTGTATTTATGGAGTACATGAATCGTATTTTTCATAAATATCTCGATAAGTTTGTTGTTGTGTTTATAGATGATATTTTGATTTATTCGAAGAGTGAAGAGGATCATGCTAAGCATTTAAGGATTGTTTTATTTCTATTGAAAGAGAAGCAATTGTTTGCTAAACTTTCAAAGTGCGAGTTTTGGTTGAAAGAAGTGACTGTCCTTGGCCATGTGATCTCCAGTGGTGGTATTTCGGTTGATCCTTCTAAGGTTGAGGTTATATCTCAATGGGAAGCACCGAAATCTGTGTCTGAGATTCGTAGTTTTCTTTGTTTGGCAAGTTATTATCGAAAGTTTATTGAAGGCTTTTGTAAGTTATCTTTTCCGTTAACGCAGTTGACTAGGAAAGGTCAAGCTTTCATTTGGATTGCAAAGTGTGAAACTAGTTTTCAAGAGCTGAATAGGAGATTGACTACTGCTCCTGTTTTGATTTTGTCGAATCCATCAGAACCATTTGTTGTGTATTGTGATGCTTCTTTGATGGGTTTAGGAGGCGTGTTAATGCAGAATCAACAAGTTGTAGCTTATGCTTCAAGGCAACTCAAAGTGCATGCAAGGAATTATCCGACTCATGATTTGGAATTAGCTGTTGTTGTGTTTGTTTTGAAGATTTGGAGACATTATTTGTTTGGGTTGAGATTCTATGTGTTTAGTGATCACAAGAGTTTGAAGTATTTGTTCAATCAGAAAGAGTTGAATATGAGGCAAAGGAGATGGTTGGAATTCTTTAAGGATTATGATTTTGGTTTGAATTACCATCCTGGCAAAGAGAATGTTGTAGTCGATGCTTTGAGTAGGAAATCTTTGCATATGTCGATGTTGATGGTGCGAGAATTGGATTTGATTGAACAATTTCGAGATATGAGTTTGGTTTGTGAAGAGACTTCTTTTGGAGTGAAGCTTGGTATGTTGAGGCTTACTAGTGGAATTTTGGATGAGATTCGAGAAGGTCATAAATCTGATTTGGTTTTGGTAGATCGATTGACGTTGATCAATCAAGGTAAAGGTGGTGATTTTCGGATTGATGAGAATGGTATCATGAGGTGTCATGATAGAGTTTGTGTTCCCGATGTTTTAGATTTGAAAAAGAGGATTCTTGATGAAGGACATTGTAGTGGTTTGAGTAGTCATCCTGGTGCTACTAAGATGTATCAAGATTTGAGGAAATTATTTTGGTGGCCTGGTATGAAGAAAGAGATTGTGGAATTTGTGTATTCGTGTTTGATTTGTCAGAAATCGAAGATTGAGCATCAGAAGCCATCTGGTTTGTTACAACCGTTATCTATTCCTGAATGGAAATGGGATAGTATTTCTATGGATTTTGTTTCTAGTTTACCTAGGACTCCGAGTAATTGTGAAGCTATTTGGGTTATTGTGGACAGGTTGACGAAATTTGCTTACTTTATTCCGATTAGAATGGATTATCCGATGGAGAGGCTTGTAATGTTGTATATTGAGAAAATTGTCAGTTTGCATGGTATTCCGTCTAGCATTATGTCAGTGTTTACCTTGAAAATCGGTAAACAACCGCTGATCTTCCAAATTTCCAAATTTGGTTACTTGCAGGATCGACCAGATTGATCCTAGGACATGTGCTAATTGTTTTTGAAATGAAATGTGGTAGTAATGAATACTCAATAATAAGCATCAAATCAGACTTTGAAAACTAATAGAAAAGGGTAAGGTGAATGAAAGAAATCATAAAGGATTTATAAATGATAAAGTAAATGTCGAAAGTGCAGGAATCTTAAAATTGTAAAGTAAGTGTTGAAAGTAGGGAAAAAATAAGGAAATCTTAAAACTGTAAATGACAAAGTAAAAGGAGGATGTTTGAAATGAAGAAGTAAGGAAGTATATTTATGGAAAAAGTAAAGACAAATTTATATTGCTTTGAAATAACTAACAATGGTGTAGACAACGTACATTCTGTGCTTTACGATTCTTCTTCACACGAATACTTAGTAAATTTACAGATTTTTATACACAATTTGACACACACTTTTCTAACACTAAGACCCTATATTTATACTGGATCGAGATAACCACTTTGATGGTTCTTCAATCACGTCGAGACACATGGCGCCTTGCATGCGCGCATTCATCCGCTATGCTCCACGTGTGCTCTCACGGTTTCTGACGAAGGCAACGTTCCCTCCCTTATTTGAATTTTGAATCTTTGATCGAAAACCGTTTTCAACGGTTTCTCTGAAGAATCCCTCTGGAGTCTCAGTTGTATGCTTGACCTTTATTCACCTAGCCAAGCCGACTCACCTCCAGCTGGTCGAATACTACTTCTTGTTCGAAAATAGTTGTGCATATAATTTCCAATTTTGGTAATTCTTAATGGGCGTCGAAAATATGAGCCAACAAATTGCCCCCCAAAAATGTTATTTTTGACATGTGTGGGAAAAAGACATTTTTTGAGACCCTTCTTCGACGCCTTGATCTGACATTATGCCACACGCCTCAATGTTAGTAGAACTTTTCAGTTTCTTTAACTTGTCTGGTGACGTGAGAATCATCATTGTCTTTTTCCTACCCACGTCTTTTCAGCCGACAACCGAATCTTTTTTACTCATCATGTTTCCTAGCTTCTAGGAAATCATGGGCTACATCATTAATTGTCATTTCCATTACACTACCCAAGGGAGACACGTGTTCCACTAACTAGTCCAACATTAATACTGATTTGAAACGCTCTCTCCTCCAAGCATGCCTATAAAACTCATTTACTTATTCATTTCACATTTTTCTTATGCTTTCTGAATTTCAAAGCACTCTAGCTCTCCTTTCTTCAAATATTCTTTAACTAAACCCAAATTTCCTTCAAACCCTAACAATGACAACCTCCAGCAAAGCTCTCAAGGGAACAGGGGTCTCTGTCAAAACCACCGCCAACATGACCAAAGCTCCAAAAAAGATATCTGAACTTCCTCCATTCGCTACGCTCTCTGCTCCACTCGCGGTTGGCAACCGACAATACATACCAGAGCCTCAGACAGAAGAACAACGCATAATTTACGCTTCTCAAGTAATTATTCTTGTTTCTGTTTCTGAAAAAACTTATGCACTATCCGGGCCCTTAGCTGACTTAGATGTTGATGCTAGTAAGCTTAGAGAATTTTTCCCTTCTTACCACAAATGCAAACCCATAGGGCAGGCTAGAAACCCTAGAACTGAAACTACCTCCACTGAAAGCCCTCAGGCTGGGGATACCATAGATCTGAGGTTTATGAATAATGGTTTTAGAGTCTTCCGTACTACTCCCACCTTTAAAGATCCTACTGATCACCTAAACTGGTTAACCAAAGTAGAGAAACAGAAAACCCAAGCTTGGAAAGACATAGGAATATATGACCTAATTATGTTGTCGAAACTGAACCTAGATTACAACACTCCCTTGTTGATTTCCCCGTTGTACTTCTGGGACAGTACACATTATACCTTCCACCTTCCTTGCGGTATGGTCGCACCAACCCTCTTCGACATGGCCGCCATCACAGGGTTGAAGCCCACTGGACACCCTTATGATCTTGACATCGATTCTATGGATACCATCGCCTTTTCGACCACCAGAGCAGCGTACTCAACATGTATTGCACATTACCATGATAAATATATTGATGTTGTCTCCGACGTGGAGCACATAGCTTTTTTGGATTTATGGTTGTCACATTCCATTTTTTGTTCGAAATCCCTACAAGTTACCAAAAAATATCTTACTCTGGCAAACCAACTGCACGCGGGGCATAATATCTGCCTAAGTGAGATGATCCTGGCAAGCCTTTATGAATCTTTGAGCGACGGAATGGCTCAACTGAAGAATTTGGGGGATTAATGGAACCTTCTTCTGTCTGGACCTTTTTGGTTACTACAACTTTGGCTCAATGCTACTTTCGAGGCTAGCCTCCCGAACAAAGGCCTCGTTGACGAGGATGTTGAGGGAATCCAGAACAGAAGGGTCGAAGGCCCTAGATTAGCTTAGCTGACCCCCATGGATGAATGACAAGCTATCCAACCGACTTTCATGAGTTATATCATGATGTTTGCTAAGCGTCATGTCCTCACTTCGAGCATGGCCCCATTCGCCTTCAGGAAAGTTGGCCCCAAGTGGTTTACTAGGACATTCCCCTCTCCATCTAAGAAACAGGAGACAAAATCCTTGCTGATTTGGGAAGCCTTTTTTACTCCCAGGATTCTAACCCTTCGATTCAACCCTTTGAAGGTTCAGGTTACTTTAATAACCTATCAACCCAACCTCATTGCTCGACAATTTGGGTTAGTTCAGTGATAACATGAAATAATATCACATTTATGGACTCGATTTAATTAAATTATATTATTATTTGTTTCGATTTATTTCATATCATTCGATATTACTTGGTATTTTCCTTCTATTTATTTCAGGTAACATTATTTGAAGCATACGTGAAAAAGAAAGAAAAGGAGGTGCAAAAAGAGGATAAAAAGTAATCCACTAAAGCCCAGCCCACAACTACAAGGAGAGGCGCTGTGATGCTGTGACGATCGCCACACAAGGTGTGACGAGCGTCACGCCCCCCTGCTAAGTGTTACGAGCGTAACACATGGTGTGACGGGCGTCACACCCCATTCCTATATTTTTGGCTTTGACGCGTAACAGAAGCACGTTCACCTTTTTCTTCGCTTGTCCAGTTGACGCGTGACAAAACCTACTGAAGGACTTTGGAAGAAACGGTCACTTGATGGATGGATATAAATATGACCAATTATGGAACCCTGGAGCTCTCTCAATTTTTTCCAGTTTTCGGCACCGTGCATTATTTTTACTGCTTTTTAATTTTCCAGCATTCTGTTTCCTAGCAATTTTTATTTCCTTTTCTTTTCCAGTCAATTTTCAAAGCATTCAATTAATTTTCTCACAATAGTTTCTACACCGGAAACTATTATGTAACTTTTACTGGATCTAACCTTACGTTAGATCATAGTATTTTATTCCTTCGCCTTTATTTTACTGTCTGATCGAAGATTGTGAAGAACAAATCCAACCGGCTTATGGTGGAGTGTTCAAGCATCGAAGCTAGGAACAATCAAGATTTTTATTAATTTTATAGGTTCATCAATTTATTGTTTTAATTTATATATGCTCTGTACTACTGTTTATCTATACTGTCTATCTAATATGGTTGTATTTAAGTATAATTATTGTTTAGGCTTGTTTAGCATGTCCGGCTAAATAAACTTAGATATCGGTATGTAAAGTAAGCGGAATGAAGGAATCAAAACTAAGTTGGTTTAAATTTATTTAAAAATATAATCACTCTTTTTATGGTCCCAATTTACAGAGTTAATACCAAAGTCTTTGTACGAGAGTAAAAAGCATAAAGAAGTTAAAATCAATAGAACGACGGTTTGAGCTTTTAACTGAACAATGTAAATTGGACACTAACTTTAAATCAGGGCGAAAGCAATTTTTAGAGTTAATTAAATTCTAATCATTTTCAAAAAGTATTTTTAAAGGTTAAATGTGAGGACGAGAGTTAAGCATTTAAGTTAATCATATAATCTAAGTCAATAGAGTGAGAGTTTGAGACAAGGGTGTTTAAATGGTTAGCATTTTCTTAAAAAGAGTTTCTACAGATTCTATTGTTTTCAAAGAGAGGTTTTGGACTTAACTAAATAGTGAGAGCGTACGTTAATATAAAGTCATAGTTTGATTCAACAGAGCGAGAGTTTGAGAAAAGACTTTTAATCAATAGTGTCTGCTGAAAAGATTTATTTTAAAACTAAGAAACCAACGAAGATTTGATTCCCTAATTACGACGAACTACATACCGATATCCGCGTTATTTGATATTTAATCTAGACCTTATTTTAGTTCTACTTTCCCCCCTAATCATCAAAGGATCATCCGCCTTAGCTTTACGAAGTAACCCTAGAAAAACGGTATATCGATTCATTAAGTCCCTGTGGGATCGATATCTTTTATTACTACGCGATTAGACTGTGCACTTGCAGTTAATACCCCAATAGACTCATAAAGTCGCGATCAAGTTTTTGGCGCCGTTGCCGGGGACTTTTATTTAGTCGATATCGTAACTCTTCTGTTACGCTGTAGAGACTAAGGCAATTTTTACTTTTTTTTCTCCCTTGTTTTTCGTTGATTTGTATGCCACATACTCGCTCACAAGGCGAACCGTACTACTTACGAATCAACGACGTTGAACGATATCTCCGAGTCTTACAACGAATTCGAGAGTATCGTGCAGCAAACAATCTTCCTCCAATCGAAATTCTTGATCTCAAAAATCTTCTTCGTTCGCCGATACCCGAGATGGCAGAACCAGCTCGTGCCCTTCGAGATTACGCCGCTCCATCGCAAGATGAGCCGCATTCGAGTATTGCTCCACCCGCAATCGAAGCAAATAACTTCGAACTTAAACCTTCGCTGTTACAAGCAGTGCAACAGAATCAATTCTCTGGAAATCCTACCGAAGATCCAAACCTTCATTTATCCGTATTTGTCCAATACGCTGATACTGTTAAAGCTAATGGTGTCACTTCAGAGGAAATTCGACTTCGTCTCTTTCCTTTCTCGTTAAGGGATAAAGCTAGAAGATGGCTTCAGTCTCTTCCTTCCAACTCAGTCACCACATGGAATGAGTTGAAGAAAGTCTTTCTTGCCCGATATTTTCCTCCAAGCAAAACAGCTATGTTGAGAGCCCAGATAAATGGATTTAAACAGAAAGATAACGAGTCTCTTTTCGAAGCCTGGGAAAGATACAAAGACATGATGAGACTTTGTCCACACCATGGTTTAGAGGACTGGTTAGTAATTCATACCTTCTATAATGGTCTCTTATACAACACAAGATTAACGATAGACGCCGCCGCAGGTGGTGCGCTTATGGATAAACCTTACGCTGACGCTTATCAACTTATCGAAAGCATGGCCCAAAACCACTATCAGTGGGGAAGCGACAGAACAATGGTAGAAAAACCTCAAACGAAAACTGGCATGTACGAGATAAGTAGCCTTGATCATGTTAATGCAAAAGTGGATGCTCTTGCTCAGAAAATTGAAAGTTTAAATGTATCACCTCCAGCCGCCGTGGTTGACGTAACTCAAAATTGCGAAGTCTGTGGAATCCAAGGTCACACTCCTACAGATTGTCAACTCCTAACAGGAATTCAAGCAGAGCAAGTGAACTATGCTCAAGGAAATCCTTACTCGCATACCTATAACTCAAACTGGAAGAACCATCCTAATTTTTCATATAAGAGTAATAATGCTTTATACGCACCAGGACAGGCTCCTAGTCAAGCCCCAGCTATACCTCATGGATATCAAAAGTCGACCCCATCTACGCCTAACAATAATGTTCCTAGGAAATCCAACTTGGAAATCATGATGGAGAACTTCATAGCTTCTCAATAGCAAACCAATAAAGATTTCTTAAACCAGAATGTACACACTAACGGACAAATTAAACAACTAGCAAGTAAAGTAGATGCCCTGGCTACCCATAACAAAATGCTGGAAACACAAATCTCACAAGTAGCTCAACAACAAGCGCCTACTGCTGCCCCAACTGGTACATTTCCTGGACAACCCCAACCTAACCCGAAAAGCCACGCTCATGCAATTATATTGAGAAGTGGAACAGAGGTAGAAGGACCATCTGATCCAAGAATTGAAAACCAAAACTCTAAAAAGTCAACTGAGGAAGAAAATAAACCTAAGGAAAAGGAAGAGAGTAATAAGGAAACCGTAGAAAAGAAGGAACCTTATGTACCTCCACCGCCTTATAAACCACATATCCCTTATCCTCAGAGGCTAATTAAAACCAAAGACGCGGGCCAATTTAAAAAATTTGTTGACCTACTGAAACAACTAAACGTCACCATTCCTTTTACAGAAGCTATTACACAGATGCCCTCATATGCTAAGTTCTTAAAAGAAATTCTTTCTAATAAAAGGAAACTTGAGGATAGCGAAACCGTTACACTCACTGCTGAATGTAGCGCTATAATCCAGAATATGCCTCCTAAACTTAAAGATCCTGGTAGTTTCTCTATACCCTGTCACATAGGAAAATTTGTCATAGACAAAGCTCTATGCGATTTAGGAGCCGGTATCAGTGTTATGCCCTTGTCCATATGCAAGAAACTGGAAATGGGAGAATTAAGACCAACTAAAATTTCTGTGCAATTAGCAGATCGTTCCGTTAGATATCCCGTAGGAATTCTTGAAAACGTTCCCGTGCGCATAGGTCAATTCTACATTCCCACCGACTTTATAATTATGGACATAAGAGAAGATGAAGTTACCCCCATTATACTGGGAAGACCCTTCTTAGCAATCGCCGGTGCTATCATAGACGTAAAACGAGGACGACTCACTTTCGAAGCAGGAGAAGAGAAAATTGAGTTCATTCTTTCCAAATTTTTGAAAGCACCTGCAATAGATGACACATGTTACTTCATGGATATCATCGACGAGTGCATAAAAGAAACAGAGTTAGAAAATGATAAATTGTCTGACTATCGCGCAGAAGACAGACTAAACCAATGTTTAGCAATAACACCGGATACTACGCAATGCCTTAAGAAACCAACCCTCGACCTAAAAACACTTCCCAAAAATCTGAGATATGAATTCCTAGACTCAGAACTTGAACGACCAGTGATAGTTAATGCAGGCCTAGGAAAACTCGAAACCAAAAAACTCCTACGTATCTTAAGAAAATATCCAACCGCACTAGGATACAACATCACCGATCTTAAAGGGATAAGTCCTTCTATTTGTATGCATCGCATCATGCTAGAAGAAGACTGTAAAACTTCTAGGGAACATCAGAGGAGATTAAACCCGATCCTGAGTGAGGTAGTGAAGAAGGAGGTAACAAAGTTATTAGAGGCAGGTATCATATATCCTATATCCGATAGCAAATGGGTTAGTCCTGTACACGTAGTACCAAAGAAAGGAGGTATAACAGTTATCGAAAATGAGAAAGGAGAAACTATAACCAAACGAATCGAATCGGGATGGAGAATATGCATTGACTATAGGAAACTAAACAAAGCAACCCGAAAAGATCATTCTCCTTTACCATTCATAGACCAGATGTTAGAACGATTAGCAAAGCATTCTCATTTCTGCTATCTGGACGGTTACTCAGGCTTCTTTCAAATACCAATTCATCCTGATGACCAAGAAAAGACAACGTTCACATGTCCTTTCGGTACCTTCGCTTATCGACGAATGTCGTTTGGCTTGTGCAATGCTCCTGCAACCTTCCAAAGGTGCATGATGGCAATATTCGCCGATTTTCTCGAAAACATCATGGAAGTCTTTATGGATGACTTTTCCGTATGCGGGCAAAGTTTAGAAGAATGTCTTGAAAACCTAGAAAGAGTTCTAGAACGATGTGTAAAAGTAAACCTAGTACTTAATTGGGAAAAATGTCACTTTATGGTACAAGAAGGAATTGTTTTAGGACACATCATATCAAATAGAGGAATTGAAGTAGACAAAGCCAAAATAGAAGTAATCGAAAACCTTCAACCTCCGAAAACTGTGAGAGAAGTACGAAGCTTCTTAGAACATGTCGGTTTTTACCGACGATTCATTAAAGATTTCTCTAAAATAACTAAACCTTTAACCGGACTATTAATGAAAGATGCTGAATTCATCTTCGACAACAAATGCTTAGAAGCATTTCAAACGCTTAAACAAGCATTGATCTCCGCGCCCATAATGCAGACCCCAGATTGGAATGAACCATTCGAAATAATGTGTGACGCAAGTGACTACGCTGTAGGCGCTGTTTTAGGACAACGAAAGGATAAAAAACTTCACGTCATATATTATGCGAGTATAACTCTAGATGAAGCGCAAATGAATTACGCCACGATCGAGAAAGAACTTTTAGCAGTAGTATTTGCACTAGATAAATTTTGTTCCTACTTGGTCGGAGCTAAAATAATCGTTTACACTGACCACGCTGCCATTAAGTACCTCTTAACAAAAAAGGATGCTAAACCTAGACTCCTAAGGTGGATCTTGTTGTTACAAGAATTTGATTTGGAAATCAAAGATAAAAAAGGAACTGAAAACGTAGTAGCAGATCACCTTTCTAGACTTGAAAATCTGGAACCGGAAAGAACATCAATCAATGATGACTTCTCGTATGATAAACTTATAGTTAATTTGGAAGAAAATAGAGCTGATAAACAGGTAGAGACCACCTTGGTTGTATGCGTTACACCATGGTACGCCGACTTTGTCAATTATTTATCCGCCGGAATAGTTCCACTTGATTTATCCTACCATCAAAAGAAACGATTCTTCCATGAAATGAAACATTATTATTGGGACGACCCTTTACTTTTCAAAAGAGGCCCCGATGGTATTTTCTGTCGGTGTATACCTGAAGAAGATATAGAAAGTATAATCCAACATTGTCATTCTGCTCCTTATGCTGGACACGCAAGTACATTCAAGACCTGCTATAAAATCCTATAAGCCGGTCTTTATTGGCCAACATATGGAAGGATGTGCATGCTGCTGTCAAGAAATGTGATACATGTCAACGCACAGGAAACATATCTAGACGTGACGAGATGCCACAAAAGGGCATTTTGGAAGTAGAGATTTTCGATGTATGGGGAATAGATTTCATGGGACCTTTTCCACCTTCTTTCGGTAACAAGTACATACTCGTAGCGGTTGACTACGTATCAAAATGGATTGAAGCTATAACTTCTCCAACAAACGACACACGAGTAGTAACTAGACTCTTTAAGAATATAATCTTTCCAAGATTTGGTGTCCCAAGTATAGTAGTCAGTGATGGTGGATCGTATTTCATATCTAGGATACTCGAAAAATTATTGTTTAAGTATGGCGTAAAACATCGAGTGGCGACACCTTACCATCCTCAAACCAGTGGACAAGTGGAAGTGTCTAACAGAGAAATTAAACAGATATTGAAAAAAACAGTCGCCACCTCAAGGAAAGACTGGTCATCAAAATTACCCGAAGCTTTATGGGCATATCGAACCGCTTACAAAACTCCCATAGGAACAACCCCATTTAGGCTTATTTATGGTAAATCTTGCCACCTCCCGGTAGAGTTAGAACATAAGGCCTATTGGGCTATTAAAAATTTAAATTTAAACTATAAAGCCGCCGGTGAAAAGCGAATTCTTGACATAAATGAATTAGAGGAACTTAGACAAGACGCCTACGAAAATGCCAGAATCTACAAGGAAAGAACGAAAAAATGGCATGATAAACATATATCAAGAAAAACCTTCAAACAAGGCGATGTAGTCCTTTTATTCAACTCTAGACTTAAGTTATTCCCAGGAAAACTACGCTCTAGATGGTCATGCCCTTTCCAAGTCACTAATGTTTTCCCTAGTGGAGCTGTGGAAATTAAGGGAAAATCTATGGAAACATTTATCGTAAACGGGCAGCGTCTGAAACATTATCACTATGATGAAAACAATGAAGACTCGCAAGTCCTGAAATTAGACGTATTGTCTCCTAAATCGATAGATTAACATTTACTAGTTTTATGTCGAGCTTGCGACATTAAACAAAGCGCTTCATGGGAGACAACCCACAAATTTTTTTATTTTTATTTCTTCTTTGATTATTCTCTTTTTAATTTTATTTAGTTTTCATTCTCCGTATTCTTTATTTTAATTAAATTTTTCTTCTTTTCTTCTTTCGGCATTTGGCCAAATCCTGACTAAATTCTTGTTTTTCTTTTCTTTAGTTAACACTAACCTGATGGGACAAATTGAGCGTATGGGTATCAAATTCAGAGGGAATGCTCAGAGACAAAAATTTGAAGAACTAGCAGAGAGAGAGATGCACCCAAGTTTCTATGCTGATGATTGGGCAATGACTGCCCTTGGACTAAGAGAGAGTGTCATGTATCTGCTGAGTCAAATAGGGTGGGAAACCACACCTATTCGAAGACAATTTGTTACTTACCGGAGGCTAACTCTAGAATTCCTTAGCTCCCTGATCTATCTACCAAACCATGGAAAAGGAATAAGCCAAGGTTTCATTCAGTTCAGGATGTTCAATATGGAGTATCAATTTAACATTCAAGACTTTACTAACCTTTTAGGGTTCCCTACCTCTTTTGATACATTCACCATGAGCCAAGAAGACCTTTTTGAATATAGAGAGCTTGAACATTTTTGGGGAAGCTTGACGGGTAATGACGACCCTGAGGAACATGAGTTTCTTTCTGGAAACATACATAACCCAGCTTTTCGTTATTTCCACAAGATCCTAGCACACACTCTTTTTGGGAAGAAATCAAACATCACCACAGTATCACGTGATGAACTCTTCATAATATTTTGTGCTTCTCAGAACCGTCCAGTGAATGGTGTCACCTATATGTTGGCGAGCTTCGACCGCCTTATTCAAGCTGACCGTGCACCGATCCTAATAGGAGGACTGATAACCATGATCGCTAATGCTATTAGATTGCGCCAACCCATGCTTGATTTGAACCCTTTCTGTGGCATTGATCCTATGAATATACCTTTCCTCTTCAACACTATGTTTATAGGAAACCTTGGACCTGAAGAGTTTGAACTAATAATTAATAACCAAGCTTTCTACCTATTCACCATGCCTAGTCCGATGACTAGTGTCCATAACCGAAACAATTGGCTCTACAACCTGAATGGAATACCTTCCCCTGTTAGATCTATTGAATCCATCCAAGACTATGAGATTTGTGACGACCAGATTCCTTATGCTGAGTCTGATCCACAGACACCTACAGGTTACCATGATGTTGCCTTTCCACCTCATCTTATCCCGACCGCAGAATCGGCAATACCTGATCTTAGACATCATATGCCCGGAACTGATTACAACACCGTCATTCAAGCCTTGATGTCAGAACAAGATGCCATCAGAAAAGAGTTAACTAATATGGGACATGAATTTCTGGGATACATGAGTAGTATGACAAATCAATTTCATGAGCTGCTACACCGTGTCAATTTCTTTGCCCCTCCGGCCAGAGATCCTGCAAGTGGCTAGAAGTTTTTAGTTAATTAATTTTAGTTTTAGGGAATCTATAGTTTCGTTTAACATTGTTTTAATCTTAGTATTTGTTTTTCCATGTTTTCTTTTATCTTCAAATGTTACATTATGTTTATTTTATGAAGCTATTGCATTATTGATTATATTTTATTTTATTTTGATGTATGCAATATCTACAATTATCAATAATGATATTTACTGTATGCTGCTTACATAGCCTATTAGAGAAAAAATATTTATACACTATAGTGTGTAGTAGAGTAGCATGCATGGCAGTACAAAAAATATAACAATAGCAAAATATAATAAACATAAACAATAACAAAATAAAAACAATAAAATAATAATAACAAATTATGAAGCACCCACGTAAGTGACCGTTGCAAGCTGACTGGTGTGACGAGCGTCACACAATCCATCACGGTCGTCACGCAAGTGCATGTGACACCCGTAACACCTTCCGTCACGAGCGTGACAGCTTCAGAATAGGTGAACGTTGGTGATCGTTGGGGACACGACCGTTACCCCCACCTTTTTATTTTCCCCATTCATTCACCTCTTTACTCCATCCCACTCACATTCCTCCATATTTATTTTTCTCTCACCCACTCCTCTTCCAACTTCCAAAAACTTTTCCTATAAATACCTACACTCCATTTCTCCCTAAACCACATCATTCCAACAAACCACTCTATACAAATGCATTTGCATCCTCTTTCCTTCTTTCAACCCACCTATCAATATGGCAGAAAACCAACAGTTCGGAAATATTATCTTCCGATCTGAAGATGATAATTATCAACGGGAGCAGTTCGATCGGTTTCAACAACGAGGTGTCGTCTCCACCAGGTATCCTGATTTAAATTGTTTACAAGAATTAGGCTTACTTCAAGGTGTGCAATGGATGCTTCAGCTTGCTGATTTAACCTTTCTTTGCACACACAATCAACCTACCTACCCATCACTCACCTTAGAATTTTTAAGTTCCTATTCATACACCACTCCAACCGGTGAAGACGAGTACTTAACCAGTACCGCAAATTTCCGCATGTTCAACACCGAGTATTCACTATCCCAAGATCAGTTGAGTGCCATGCTACACTTCCCTGTAGGAGGCCAAGTCCACCCAAGAATCCCTCCGAACTCACAGTGGCACATAAACGCCTTCGACCTCTTTAGAAAAATATCCGGTGTGGAAACAAACAACTGGGATGTACTACTTGCTTCACACATACATAACCCAACCATCCGGTATTTTATCCGCATCCTGCAAAACACCATTTTTGGTCGACCCAACAACAGCAAAGTCAACGCGAAGGAATTATTCTTCCTCCACTGCGTCTTTGAAATGGATACAAAGGTAAACGCCGCTTCTTTCTTACTTCACCATATTCGTACCCTTTGTGCTAGAGGCCGCCAACCTTTTGTGATTGGAGGATTGATAACCTCCATAGCACTTGGTCTGAATCTAGGGGACCGACTTCAAATTTACAATCTCTACCACCCCTATCTATGGATATAAGCTATTGTCGCTCCAGCCGCTTAATCAAAAATAGGGTAGGCGGAAGGTATTATCTTATGGTGAATAACCAAGAAGTCCCAAGCGTTGTTTTGCCCAACATTACCCTCACAGATGTCACAAACCCCGACTGATTCATCTACGATCTGAATGCTCCCGAACCTACCGAGCCTACACAAGCAAACCCGCCCCGGGACGAGTTTGAGGAAATGGAGCAAGGTGATCACGGTCCTGAACAACAGTCAGCCCCGCTTAACCCTTCCGATAATGCAACTGGTCCATCCTCCCGACGTCGTCAAAGAAGAAGGCCAGCAACTAATGATGACATCATGGATGCTATTGATGCTGTGTAGGCGCAAAATCTTGAAGTGATGTAACTGATGCGCCAGATGTAACATCAATAGAAAGCGAGGAATGCAATAACCGACCAGCGGTTCACTGACTTGCTCAACAAGTTTGATGACTTGGAAGTACGTCAACGCTCACCGGGTCCGAGAACAAGAGGACGCAGGCAAAATTGAGCATATTTATTTAATTTTCCTTTCTTTTCGCTTTTCTTTAAAACATTGGGGACAATGTTTCATTTAAGTGTGGGGGGGAAAAACTTTGTTTCAGTTATGATTACTTCTCTTTCAATATTCCTTTTTCAAGTATGCTATTTCCCTTTCATTGTTATTTCCCTTTCTTTTATATCATTAATTTCCCTTTTATAAATAAAAAACAAAAAAAAACAAAAAAAAACAAAAATAAAATATATTTATTTTAAGTTGAGTCCCTAGTATGAAAATTTTTCATTATCTATTCCCCTAAATTTTCTTGAGCCATAAAAAAAATTAACACTTAACACACTCGATAAGTATAAAGGTTGCTCATTTTATAAAACTTGAGTGAAATCAAGACAAAATTATTACCACCTCAACGCTCTAAAAAAAACCTCAACATGTTAGATCGGGATAAGTACCTATTATATCAATTCCTTGTACTTTTAGTCTTATAGTAACCTCGAGTAGTTTATACGAGAAGTCGGCACCATCTTAATAGCAAACTACGTGGAGAGCCGATGAATATAAGTGAATGATTCCCAAAACAACATAAAAAATATATATATAAGGAAATGCACTAATTAAGTTAGGTGATCCTTACCAGATCCTTTAATCCAAAGGTTGCGGACCCTACAAAAGCACAATATGAAAGATCAATTATGAGTTGGTTCAGCAGGTATCTGGTGCTGAACTTGGTAGGGCGGATTACGGTCTGATCCCCCGCAATTTGCAATGGACTAAATAACGAAGTTATCCAACTTATATACCAGAACTTCCAGCTAAAAAGGGGAATCAGAATCACTAACCGGTTACTCCACTATGTGCGCGAAAAGATAAAGGGCTTAATGTGATTTCGCTAGAATGAAAACGGGTGAAACAAGAGTAAAAGAACTAGGCTAGCTATAATAACATGACTCGAACTGGTTTGCATAAGGTGGGGTTATCTGAGGTTGTAACGGTAGTTGTTGATGTTAAGATTAAGCTTAAGTTATTTTTTTAAACAGATTTACTTGCGACCTACTACGAATCGATGTGTGTTTGGAAATTTCATCTGGCTAGTATTTTAAACCGATTTCTACATTGAATCTTGCTTGAGGACAAACAAAAGTCTAAGTATGGGGGAGTTTGATAACATGAAATAATATCACATTTATGGACTCGATTTAATTAAATTATATTATTATTTGTTTTGATTTATTTCATATCATTTGATATTACTTGGTATTTTCCTTCTATTTATTTCAGGTAACATTATTTGAAGCATACGTGAAAAAGAAAGAAAAGGAGGTGCAAAAAGAGGATAAAAAGCAATTCACTAAAGCCCAGCCCACAACTACAAGGAGAGGCGCTGTGATGTTGTGACGATCGCCACACAAGGTGTGACGAGCGTCACGCCCCCCTGCTAAGTGTTACGAGCGTAACACATGGTGTGACGGGCGTCACACCCCATTCCTATATTTTTGGCTTTGACGCGTAACAGAAGCACGTTCACCTTTTTCTTCGCTTCTCCAGTTGATGCGTGACAAAATCTACTGAAGGACTTTGGAAGAAACGGTCACTTGATGGATGGATATAAATAAGACCAATTATGGAACCCTGGAGCTCTCTCAATTTTTTCCAGTTTTCGGCACCGTGCATTATTTTTACTGCTTTTTATTTTTCCAGCATTCTATTTCCTAGCAATTTTTATTTCCTTTTCGTTTCCAGTCAATTTTCAAAGCATTCAATTAATTTTCTCACAATAGTTTCTACACCGGAAACTATTGTGTAACTTTTACTGGATCTAACCTTACGTTAGATCATAGTATTTTATTCCTTCGCCTTTATTTTGCTGTCTGATCGAAGATTGTGAAGAACAAATCCAACCGGCTTGTGGTGGAGTGTTCAAGCATCGAAGCTAGGAACAATCAAGATTTCTATTAATTTTACAGGTTCATCAATTTATTGTTTTAATTTATATATGCTCTGTACTACTGTTTATCTATACTGTCTATCTGATATGGTTGTATTTAAGTATAATTATTGTTTAGGCTTGTTTAGCATGTCCGGCTAAATAAACTTAGATATCGGTATGTAAAGTAAGCGGAATGAAGGAATCAAAACTAAGTTGGTTTAAATTTATTTAAAAATATAATCACTCTTTTTATGGTCCCAATTTACAGAGTTAATACCAAAGTCTTTGTACGAGAGTAAAAAGCATAAAGAAGTTAAAATCAATAGAACGATGGTTTGAGCTTTTAACTGGACAGTGTAAATTGGACACTAACTTTAAATCAGGGCGAAAGCAATTTTTAGAGTTAATTAAATTCTAATCATTTTCAAAAAGTATTTTTAAAGGTTAAATGTGAGGACGAGAGTTAACCATTTAAGTTAATCATATAATCTAAGTCAATAGAGCGAGAGTTTGAGACAAGGGTGTTTAAATGGTTAGCATTTTCTTAAAAAGAGTTTTTACAGATTCTATTGTTTTCAAAAAGTGGTTTTGGACTTAACTAAATAGTGAGAGCGTACGTTAATATAAAGTCATAGTTTGATTCAACAGAGCGAGAGTTTGAGAAAAGACTTTTAATCAATAGTGTCTGCTGAAAAGATTTATTTTAAAACTAAGAAACCAACGAAGATTTGATTCCCTAATTACGACGAACTACATACCGATATCCGCGTTATTTGATATTTAATCTAGATCTTATTTTAGTTTTACTTTCCCCCCTAATCATCAAAGGATCATCCGCCTTAGCTTTACGAAGTAACCCTAGAAAAATGGTATATCGATTCATTAAGTCCCTGTGGGATCGATATCTTTTATTACTACGCGATTAGACTGTGCACTTGCAGTTAATACCCCAATAGACTCATAAAGTCGCGATCATTCAGGTCCTCCCAAAGTGCCTGTATGATAAGAAAGGTAATCTCCTTCTCCATAATGCAGTCCATACCGAAACCACTGCTCTCAAACAAATAGCCAGATATACTGGAAGAACCCAACTTACTCCATTCAACTTCGAGCCTAGCTTCCTCTGCAGTTGAGAGTTTGGGAAGTGGTGGGCTAAGTACTACGTCGAAGAATTATGTGATGTCACCTCCTTTATTCAACCATTTGACAAAGCTTTTCTTCTTGTGCAGGAAAAGACCAGGAAAGGTACTTATACACTTATAAGAGAAATTCAAGCTTTTTAAAGCTATTTTGAAACTACCTATCGGCCTGATGATCTTAGTCGAACCATCCGCGAAGCAGCTGCTACGCTTAAAGAGAAATTTTCAAAGAAAATAGAAAACTTAAAGATTCCCTCATACGTTCCTCATGAGAAACGCTATGAAATGACTCTTGAATTGTTTTCCCCAAAGTTTCCTCTACTGCCTAATGCTGACTTCGGAATGGCCCTTGCCCCTCCATTTCCAGATTGGTTTATTTTTAGAGATTCTACTAAAATACTTTGATAGCAATCTCAGAAAAAAGCTCAACGGGTGGTCGCGACTAAGCATACTTTAGGCATTTTCAAAGGGCATCTTCATATAGGGATCGAAGATGTCCGAATTGAATCAGACATATATGAAGGTGTGACACAAGATATTTTCCTCGAAGTACATTCCCTTTGAAATCCATTTACTCTTAGCTAACACTAATTGTTTTATGTTGTTCTTATTTAGCTATCAAGATTCCACCTAAGAAACCCACCAGCAAAAGACCAATCGAGTCGAAGACCGAAGGAGGCAGCAAACCTGTAAAGGTACCCATTTTTTCTTGTTTCTTTTGTCTTTGTTGTATACTAATGAAACTAATATTCCCCTTCTTGACTCAGGCTGCTCGAAAACCTCTAGTGAGTCCCTTAAAAATCCAAAAGCCTGCTGACATCCCCATCATTGTAGAATATGACGAAGATGATTTGTCGTCGGTTCTCGACCTAACTTCTAGGAAGAGGAAGCTACAGCCAAAGGCCACTGATGCTTCGGACCAACCTCCAGTCAAACTTCCAAGGAAAAGGCCTACTGCACTTGTTATCCAAGAGCCTACTCCTGAGGAGATGGCGAAGATAACGATGGCCCAAAGTGAGAGCAATAACTCCAACCCTGGGGTTGAAGGTGATAAGGTATAACAAACTTATCTTTACCTTACTTAACTTGTTTACCTCCTTTACCCATTTATAATTTTCGATCGTATTAATTTTAGGGTGGTGTAAGCATTGTCGCTCGAACCAAAAAGATAACCTCTTCCGCACCTATCTCTGCGCACGATGTTTTAAATAGTGCTAGCGAACCTACTTATCGACCATCATCTAAAAAGGGGTCTATAAGTGAGATTAACCAACCTCCATCTGGTGACCTCGACGCTTCACCACCAAAGACTGCTACGCAACATTCTCAAACCAGCGACTCTGGTCACAAAACTGATTCGAGCGAAGAAGGTGGGGCCGGAGGTAATCCAGACCCCATGGTTAAGGATGAGTTAGTTGAAGATGAGGAAACCCCCTAGGGATTATTTACATACAGATGAAGAAGCGAATGATCCCCGGGGAGAAGGTGGGGATGTCAAAGATATGATTATGGAGGAAGCGAATGAAGGCAACCCCATCACCAACCCTGATGATGTCGAAGGCTTTGAAGGGGGAGAGGCTAATACAGGCGAATAGCAAGCTCAAACTCAAACTCCTGTTACTCTTATTATGGGTGACGTTCCAACAGCCGGAGTTTCATCGAGTAGTATCAAAGGTCTTTCTGCAGAAAAGTTGGCTATCCTGAAACGAAGCCAGCCCCTTGAGTATTTGAAAGCTATGCTAAACTGTAGGGAAAGTTCTTCTGACAAAAGCCTTAGCACTTCAGTGTCTGAAGATCAACCTTCGAGCACTCCTGCAGGCGAGGTTCTTTCTAAGATCAAATACAAAGTCTTCAAAGGTGACTTGTTTCTGTTGCTGCTGGCTGATCCCTCTGCCCCTTTGACTCTAAAGGCTCTTCTCAGCCAAGTCGACCTCCTAGAAGCTTATCCTGAAGTGGCAAACGTTATTTTGGATATAGGAACTATGATCGACCAAGTTGTTGCAGATCATAAGTTGCTACCTCAGCTCACAGGGGAAATAGAGAAGAAGTTTGGTTCTGAGGCAGCTGCCTGGGATGCTGCCACCGAATCTACCAATAGGGTAATGGGATTAGAACATACCAAACAGAAGAACAAGGAAAAGGTCGAAGCTCACAACCGTGACATTGCTTCCTAGAGGAAACAAATAGAAGAACTTCAGGCGAAGATCTTTGATGCCGAAAAAAGAAAAAATCAACTCTTGGAGTTTGACGAAGCTTTAATGGCTAAAGAGCTATCATTTGGCATGGAATTTGTCGAAAAGGCTCGACAACTTGAGTCTGACGTTAAACTCCTGCGATCGAAGAGATCTTTGTGCGAAAAATGACTAGAGCTCCTTAAGGCCAAGTATCTTCAAATTAAGGTCAACCTCCTTTTTTAGTGCTTCTTTATCTATTTGGTAATGTAATGAAATTTTATTTGTAACGAATATTGGTCCTTTGGGCCTATGACTTCAATATAACCATTTTGGCATTCTTACCATATTGGCTTTGTTTTATTTATATGATTATTAGTCTCTTATTTTTACCTATTGGATTATCGGTTTATATTTCTTCAAATATTTCCCGTTTACTCTTAGAATCCTTTTATCTTCACTAAGCTCTTCGGTCTCATATGCACCATTAGAGAATATCTGTAAAATCTGGAAAGGGCCTTCCCACTTTCGGGACCACTTCCCCAAGGCTCTATCTTTTCGATCCATTGGAAGGATCACTTTCCAGACCAAGTCTTTGGGTGCAAAACTTTTGACTTTTACTTTCTTATTATAAGAGATTTCTATTCTTTTCTTTTGTCGTTTTAGCAATTCTAAGGCATTTAACCTTTCCTCATCTAAGTCAACCAATTCATCCAACATCATGCTCCAGTATGACTCTGTTGGAAGTTTGTGGTGCCTTTGAATCCTTATGGATTGCAGGTGAATTTCTACTGGTAGAACATCATCATGGCCAAAAGTTAGACGAAAGGGGGTCAACTTAATAGACTCTTTGGGGGAGGTACGACATGCCCATAAAATCTGGTCTAGAGTTTTGTGCCAATTCCTATGCTTCTTCCCTACATGCTTTTTAATCAAACCAATGATCACTTTATTGACAGCTTCGACTTGTCCATTGGCCTGAGCATAATAGGGCGTTGACGTTAATAATTTGAAGCCCATTTCTTTGGCAAATTCTTGCATTTTCTGACCAGTAAATACTGATCCTTGATCCGTTGTAATCATCTTTGGGATTCCAAATCTATAAATAATATGCTTTTGGATAAATTCGATCATATCCTCTTGGTTCACATTCGGTAAGGGTATAACTTCAATCCACTTTGTAAAATAATCAACTCCCACCAATATATATCTTTGACTTTTAGATGATGGAGGTCGAATTTCCCCAATCAAATCTAAAGACCAACCCCTAAATGGCCAAGGCTTGATGATAGAATGTAATTCACTCGCAGGGACATGTTGTATGCTTGCATGCATCTGACATTCTTGGAAACCTTTTGCGAATTCAATACAGTCTTTCAACATGGTAGGCTAATACATCCCTTGGTGAAATAAGAGTCATTTCATCTTATGATCGACTTGGTGTGCCCCACACGCTCCACTATGCACAGTCGAAAGGGCAAAGTACGCCTCTGACTCACTGAGGCACTTAAGCAAAATTCCCTCAGGAGATTTCTTAAACAACTCTGTACCCAAAAGAACGTAACTCAATGCTCGATACCTGGTTTTTCGATCAATAGACGTTGTTGGATTCTGCAGATACACCACTATTGGCTTCCTCCAGTCTTCATCCGTCAAATTGTCTATTGCCAATATTTCAAAATTCCCTTCACCAGCATATCCTAGCTTCGTCTTTTTCTGAATCTAGGGGCATTAATCTAGTTTCCACGACCTTTCCCCTGACTTCAATGACTTTGTGCAACTTTTCCTTTGAAATTTTGTACCCGGATGCAATCTTAGCTAAATCGTTAGCCACTTGGTTTTCTAGTCGGGGTATGCGTCGAATATAAACCATTTCGAACCTTTTTAACAGTCGACTGGTGATTATGAAATACATGAACAAATTCTCCTTGACACATCTATATTCCTTTGTGATCTGTTTTATGACCAACTCCGAGTCTCCCATTATTTCGACTCGAGTTGCCCCCAGTTCCAACAACATTTCAAGTCCTGTTATGAGGGCTTCGTATTCAGCCTCATTGTTTGAGCATGTACCTTCTACTTTGTACTGGAATTTTGTTGGAATTTTATTAGGAGAAATAATTTTGACCCTGATGCCCGTACCATCTTTATGACTAGACCCATCGAAGTACAACTTCCATGGTCCCAATTCGACATAGTTCAATGCGTTTGTGTCAATGGAGTGGTCGACTATAAAGTATGCTACCACTTGCCCTTTAACAGCTCTTAGTGGCATGTATGTTAAAGAAAATTAAGTCAAGGCTAGTGCCCATTTCGCAATTCGACTATGCAAAATTGGTTTGGATAACATATGTTTAATAACGTCACAATGAGATGAAACATAAACGTCAGCAAATTTGATATAATGTTTCAATTTTGTACACGAGAAATATAAGCATAAACATAATTTTTCGATCATGTTATACCTAGGTTCTGTATCATTTAAAACTCTACTGAGGTAGTAAATGGCTATTTCGACACCATTATCATCCTCTTGGGCTAACATGCTTCCTAAGATTTTGTCAGATGCAAATATATACAATCTCATACTTTTATTTTTGCAAGGTGGTGTTAAGATTGGTAGATGGCTCAAGTATGCTTTAATCTTATCGAATGCTTCTTGTTGAGCCTGCCCCCATTCGAACACTTCCTTGTTGAGTCGAAGCAAAGGCGAGAATGCTTGCGTCTTCCCACTAAGGTTTGAGATGAATCTCCTTAGGAAATTGATCTTGCCCAGTAGTGACTGCAAACCTTTCTTCGTCGATGGTGCTTTGGCTTCCATGATGACCTTAGTCTTATTCTGGTTTATTTCAATCCCCTTTTTGCGAACCATAAAACCTAAGAAATCCCCAGCCTGCACACAAAAAGCGCATTTTAAAGGATTAATTTTTAGACCATGTTTTCTCATCCTCTCGAAAGATATTCGAAGATGGTCTACGTGACTCTTCCCTGAAATAGACTTAATAACAATATTGTATATATAGATTTGCATAAAAGTTTCTATGAAATCATGGAAGATCAAATTCATCGCTCTTTGGTAGGTTGCCCCAGCATTTTTCAAACCAAAAGGCATCACTACCCATTCGTAGGTGCCTAAGGCTCTGGGGCAATGAAATGCTTTTTTCGGAACATCCTCTTCAGCAATAAATATTTGATTATACCTAGAATACCCGTCAAGCATGCTTAAATATTCATAGCCTGCAGTAGAATCGACTAACATTTCCGTCACTAGCATTGAATATTCATCCTTTGGGGTCGCAGTATTTAAATCTCTAAAATATATGCAAACCCTTAAAGTACCATTCTTCTTTACAACTGGCACAATGTTAGCTAACCATTCGACATACCTGGCCATGTGAATGAAATTACAATGGAGAAGCCTTTCGACTTCCTCCTTGATCTTTGACAGTATTGCTGGAGCAAATCGTCTTGGGTTCTGCTTCACAGGCTTCTTTCCAGGCTTGATCGGCAGTTTCAATTCGACCAGTTCCCTGCTTAAACCAGGCATTTCATCATAGTCCCATGCGAAACAATCTTTAAACTCTCTCAGCAATTGGACCACTTCGATCTTGAGTTGAGGATTAATGTTGGCACTGATGTAAGTTGGATTTTTTATTGCCCCCTCTCCCAAGTCTACTTCTTCAAGGGGATCCTGAGCCAGCATTTTAATGTTTGTTGCTAGCGGATCCTTCTCGAAACCCAAAGGCTCATCGTCATAAATCGCATCGAGCCTCTGGTCTTGCTCTTCATTCTGACCTTTATCAGGTGGCATTGGGTCAAAGTCCTTCTCGGGACTTATTGATTGAGAAACTTCACTGGCTTCGACAACCATATTTTTGACTTCGGCCTATAAGGCCAATTGTTGTTTGCTCTCGGCTATGTAAGCTGAAATCCTCTTTAGCATTGTAAACTCAGTCATCATTACTGAATTCACTTCCCCATCCTGTAGGGTCGATTCCAAATACTCCCAAATATCCGAAGTTGTCTTCGCCTACTATCTCTCTGTCCCACCGAAAACCATAGTGAGGGTGTAATGACAAGGAACAATAAGCGTTGTCGTCGGGGGTAAACACAAACTCAGCCGAATCACAGGGGGCTATAGTGGCTAAGTGCTTGTCAAACTGGCGCTTGTCGATATGATTAATAGGGGTTTTAAAGTACCCCTGATCCGCCTCTATGTTTTCGACGATGCCATTTGGGCGCCAAATTATTATCCTCTGGTGCATTGAAGATGGGACAACTCCGACCCCATGGATCCATTCTCTTCCAAGCAACAAATTGTAGTTAGCCTTTATTTCCACAATCATGAACATTGTGGACCTAGTGACTGTCCCCACAGTTATTTCGACTTGGATAGCCCCCATGGTGGAACCTACTTTACCTTCATAGTTAGTTAGCACCATATTATGAGGTTTGACATCAGTAACATATTTGCCAATTTTCCTCAGCATGCGGTGAGGCATCAAGTTCACAGTCGCTCCATAATCCACCAATATTTTATTAACGGGGATGTCTTCGACTTTTTTAGCGATGAAGAAGGGTTTTAGGTGGCTCTTCATGGCTTCACCAGGCCTTTCGAAAAAGGAATTTTGCTCTTCAACACAACCGTTGTTCATTACATAGTAACATATTGGCTTGTGAGTGACCATCTCCCTCTCTGTGATACTGTCATTGTCTTTGACTTCAGTAATCCAATCGAATTCCTTGGGCATTACGGATACCACCTCGACTAAGATGTCTAAGGAAGCTTTTGAACCAGAGTCGAAGTTTTCAGTCAATAATTAATCTTCGGCGGCCACCTGATTGTATTTTTCACTGGCCGTCTTAACTGAGATATTGGGATCTCTTTTGGTGAAGTTTGGGTCCTCCCTTTTCTTCATAATCACATTGGTACTCAACTCAGCCTGATCCCTTTCACCAACTTCTCTTTGGGCTTTTCGTCTTCTTTGTTCTCTTCTCCACTAAGATCTCGTCATAGGGTTTTTTCCCTTATAGTTCTTGGACACATGTGAGGTCCTTTTGTCGGTCCGAAATTCCTTGCGGTAAGTCAGTGACGAACCCCTTTCAACCTCGAAGTTCTGCCACTTTCCATGACAGCCTTTCCTGCCATCAATTTGCTTGACCCATTTTCCATTTGACCCCTCGACACTAGGCTTAAAGGAAATGGTTTTGAAATTTCGCCCTGCTTGCTTGGTTTCACTCAGCTTCACCACTGGGCATCTTGGATCAGGATACCTCCTGGGATCGAAAGCCCTTCCTGGCTTACCCATTTGATGATTTTGGATGGCTTTATGACTATCTTGGTGATTTACTCTCCTAACCCCTTCTAGATTCTGAGCTGCTTTCTTGTCGAAGACAACACTGCACCTAGGGCATAACATAACTTACGACTTCTTTTTCTGACACCTTCGGAGGAAGTCCGACAATGTTTCTTCCTCTTGAGGGAAGGAGACCTTGTTATACTCCTCCTGTCGACATTCATCATCGACCTCCATAGAGGTTTCTTAAGATAACTCCACTATATTGACCTCCATGTGGATATCCTCAGTAATATCCAGCCTTTGGAATTGTTTTTGAAGGCCCTTAGTGACCTTATCCATCTGAACAAAATTATCAGCGGTTTCTTTAGTAATCATCATTAACTTTGAAATTTTAGCGTTCTCGGCATCGGAGGCTTCAACATTTTTCTTGTTGACATCTCCTGCAACCTTTTGAGCGAAATCATCAAGAGGCGCTTGCTCGAAGTACTCATGAACCCTGGCCATAACAGGTCCGTTGACGAAGTCTTCAGTGACTTCAGTCATGTTGAAATCATCAACGACTTCAATAAGGTTCACTTCCTTTGGCTCAGTACAATGGGCCTTAGCTACCTGCAGAGGATCGGAGTCGATCTTCATTTGGCTCCGTGTTTTATCTCCGAACTTGAGTTTTCCTTCCTGGATGGCATTTTGCATAAGATCCCTGAAAAGAAAACATTGAGACGTTTTATGACCCAAAAAACCATGGTATTTGCAAAACCCTCTTTTCTTTCTTTGCTCTAAAGGGGGGTACTTTAGCACCCAGAGGTATTATCATCTGACCATCTTTGACTAGTAAGTCAAAAATTTCGTCACATTTTGTAACATTGAACGTATAAGTTTTCTTAGGAAATTTGTCACTCTTTTCAGATTCAACAGGATTTTTCCCGTTCGAAGGGGCTAAAACTTTGCACGCATATGGTGGCCCTTGAGTCAATTCAGCAAGGTCGATCTCATTGTCGTCGAAGTCTGAAATTTCATGACATAAACCTTTGTCATCATTCCTGAAATCGACATAGGCTACCCTTTTACCTTTGTTCGCCCTAGCCTTTTCTTCCTTTAAACGTTCTAACTGTCGAACTTTGTCAGCGATTGGGCCATATCCCTTAGGTACCGAGTATCTAATTTCTTTCTAATCGAATAGTCAAGGCCCCCAACGGCCATTTCGACCAGTTCATGCTCTGGTATTTGCGTAAAACTCCTAGATTTGAGTAGTCGAAATCTATTTAGATAGTCATCAATTGGCTCAGTGAACTTTCGTCTGACACTAGCCAACTCCTTTAAACTTATCTTCATTTTCCCCATGTAAAACTGTTCATGGAACATTCTTTCCAGTTGGTTCCAAGTGTGGATCGAATTTTAGGGCAAGGTTGTGAACCATGTGAAAGAATTCTTTGTGAGAGAACTTGAATTTTTTTTTATCCTAAGGCTCTCGTTATTTGACATATCTCCATCCTCGATTAAATATCTCGCCACGTGCTCAACAGTAGACTCAGTAGTATCCCTAGCAAACTTGGTGAATTTGGGGATTTTGGTCCTGAGGGGTGCTTCTGCTTGTAAGATATACTCTGCTAAAGGCGACGTAAAATTTGGCCTTCTAAGGCCAAAATTTACCCCGTTCCGAACCATGATTCTTTCGACTATAGCTGCTAGGTTATTATTTGCTGCCACATCGTCATGTCGAACTTGATGTATGATATCATCAGCATTTTGGTTTCTATTCACCATTAATATCCTTGGTTCCCTGGGTACTTGTGGTTCGATCCTAGGGGGTACTGCTACTCCCCCTTGGTTTTGTGGGATCTGGTTAACGGTGAGGTCTTCCTCAAATGTAGCCTCTTGATTCTCTCTTATCCAATACCTAAGAGGAGGTCGTTGGTGCTGAGGTATACCAGTAAACTCAGACATTTGAGCCACCTGTGATGTCATCTGTTGATTCGACTGAGTCATATTTTGAATCAGAGGATTCAACATAGTGGTCAAAGTCTGAGTCAACATTTGAACCATTTCATGATTGCTTTCGTCCATCTGTTGTCTCTATGTTGCCGCAAAGTTATTAGTAAGAATAGGTAGCTGTGTCGTGTGTCTCAAACCTAAAGATTGGTTGGTTTGACCCATGTTAGTCCCAAACCCTTGCACTGGAGAATTTATGTTGACCACCGGTTCCGAAAAAGTAGAACCAACGTTCTGTAAATTGGCCATCACTGAAGTTGGCATTCCATACGGCTGTTCTCGACTACCAAATGGTATTGAGAAACCAGGGGGTACCAACGACCTATTTGAAATATCTCTAATTGGTGAGGGAGTATGAGGAGGTTCCCTAGGCCCAATGTAGGTTAAAATTGGTTCAGTATGCGAGATCGAATGCGTAGGCATCGAACTCACCATGGACGGAACTATTTCGGACACATGCGATGTGGCTGTGTTTGCCTCTATCGAGGAAGAAAGGGGCATTATGTTACTAGTTGATGGATTTTGAGAGTTTTGGGTCTCTGGCAGATTCACATTCGCCATCCTCGTATGGGATTCTCTCCTTGTTCGTTTTTCGTCGTTTATGGCTAATCTACCACTTCTTAATAACATATAACGAATCTTTTCCTCAAAAAAACTTAACAACCAGAACTACATATAATACGTAACGTTAGCACTAGTCCCACTGGGCGTGCCAATTTGTTTACCTTGAAAATCGGTAAACAACCGTTGATCTTCCAAATTTCTAAATTTGGTTACTTGCAGGATCAATCAGATTGATCCTAGGACATATGCTAATTGTTTTTGAAATGAAATGTGGTAGTAACGAATACTCAATAATCAACATCAAATTAGAGTTTGAAAACTAATAGAAAAGGGTAAGGTGAACGAAAGAAATCATAAAGGATTTATAAATGATAAAGTAAATGTCGAAAGTGCAGGAATCTTAAAACTGTAAAGTAAGTGTTGAAAGTAGGGAAAAAACAAGGAAATCTTAAAACTATAAATGACAAAGTAAAAGGAGGGTGTTTGAAATGAAGAAGTAAGGAATTATATTTCTGGAAAAAGTACAGACAATTTATATTGCTTTGAAATAACTAACAATGGTGTAGACAACGTACATTATGTGCTTTACGATTCTTCTTCACACGAATACTTAGTAAATTTACAGATTTTTGTACACAATTTGACACACAATTTTCTAACACTAACACCCTATATTTATACTGGATCGAGATAACCGCTTTGATGGTTCTTCAATCACGTCGAGACACATGACGCCTTGCATGCACGCATTCATCCGCTATGCTCCACGTGTGCTCTCACGGTTTCTGACGAAGGCAAAGTTCCCTCCCTTATTTGAATTTTGAATCTTTGATCGAAAACCGTTTTCAACCGTTTCTCTGAAGAACCCCTTTGGAGTCTCAGCTGTATGCTTGACCTTTATTCACCTAGCCAAGTCGACTCACCTCCAGCTGGTCGAATACTACTTCCTGGTCGAAAACAGCTGTGCATATAATTTCCATTTTTGGTAATTCTTAATGGGCGTCGAAAATATGAGCCAACAGTCAGATAGGGATGCGAGGTTTACTTCTAGATTTTGGGAAGGTTTGCAATATGCTTTGGGTACAAAGTTGTGTTTGAGTTCTGCTTATCATCCGCAGACAGATGGTCAGACTGAGAGGACGATTCAGTCGCTTGAGGATCTTTTGAGAGCTCGTGTTTTGGAATAGGGAGGTGTTTGGGATAGTTATTTGCCTTTGATTGAGTTTACCTACAACAATAGTTTTCATTCGAGTATTGGTATGGCTCCGTTTGAAGCTTTGTATGGTAGAAGGTGTAGGACGCCTTTGTGTTGGTACGAATCTAGAGAGAGTGTTGTGGTTGGACCTGAGATAGTTCAACAGACTACTGATAAGATTAAAATGATCAGAGAGAAGATGGAGGTTTCTCAGAGTCGTCAGAAGAGTTACCTTGACAAGAGAAGGAAAGCGCTTGAGTTTGAGGTAGATGATCATGTGTTTTTAAGAGTTACTCTGGTAACGGGTGTTGGTAGAACATTGAAGTCGTGTAAGTTGACGCCGTGTTTTATTGGTCCGTATCAGATTTCCGAGAAAGTAGGTGACATGGCTTATTGGATTACGTTGCCGCTGTCACTTGCTAATCTCCATGATGTGTTTCACGTGTCTCAATTGAGGAGATACATTGCGGATCCTTCACATGTTATCCAATTAGATGATGTTGAGGTTATCGATAATTTGACCGTGGAGACATTACCTATGCAGATAGAAGATAGAGAGGTGAAACAACTTCGTGGTAAAGAGATCGCTTTGGTGAAAGTCGTTTGAGGAGGACCGACTGGTGGAAATGTGACGTGGGAGCTTGAGAGTCAGATGAGGGATTCATATCTCGGGTTGTTTGCTTGAGGTAATTTCCGAGGACGAAAATATTTCAAGTGGGGGAGAGTTGTAACACCCCGATTTAATTTATGTATTTATTTATTAGGTGTTTATTTTAATTAATCATTATTTGATGTGATAATTAATTAAATATGCGTTCAGGTGATTATTTGAATTATTTGAATATCTGTGTTATTTGAATAATTGAGTTTTATGAGTAGAAATATCAATTGTCTAGTAATGGGCCTAATTAATTAGAATGAGTGGATAAGTGGGTTACGTCCATTATGAGTTAAAAAGATAGTAAGAGTTTTAGATATTAGAGTTAGTTTTGTAAAACAAGAGAAGAAGAGAGAATATAAGAGAAGAGAAGAGAAAGAGGAGAAGAGGAAACTAGAAGAAGAAGAACCTAGAGATTTCATCTATACTAAGGTAAGGGTGAGATTTCAAGTGGTTATGGGTAAACATAATGTATGTAATGTATGTGGGTTAGATATCATGAACTTAGGATTTGTGGATTTTGATTTTTGAGAAACCCTAACATGTGTTTATGTTTTAATCCATGAAATTGATGTTTATGTTATACTATGATGTTTCTATATTGAATTTCATGAATGATTATGTGTATAGAACATGATTTTTTTTACTAGCTGATGCTAATGAAGCTATATTTTTTAGATAATATTTTTTTCTTTTTTCACATTTTATTAAAAAACAAAGTTAAACTACTCTCCAAAAGTAGAGAGATTTGAAGGGTAGAAAATATAGATCTATATATTTCATCTTTTAATACAAAAATGTTATTTTATTTAATGTAATATATAAATATAATATAATATAAGTTTTATTTTCTCTCTATTAAATTCTTTCCCTATCAATTTTGAATCAAACATGTAATACTTAAAATCTCTTTTCCTTCTTAAATTTTGTGTGTGTAACCTTTTCACAACAAATACACAATCACTTCTTTTGTTGTGCCTTGTTTGGTTTGTTTATTCATTTCACCAAACTCACAATCACAAAGTCATCACAACCCAAAACGCCTTTTCCTCCTCTACCGAATGGAGTTGTATGCAGCATCTCATTCCCTTCCAAACTACCCTTCCTCTTTCCTCTTCAAACCTAAGATCACCACTTTCCACACAACCCTTTTCCCAACAAAATTCGCACCTTTCAAAGCTTCATTCTTTTCACCAAATCACCTCACTCTCACTACCCCTATGAATCCTCCCACAACATCTCTTTCCTCTGCTGCTTTTGTGGAACACAACAACGGTTCAACCTCAACTTCTTTGCCTTTTCACCCAGGTCGATTTCATGTTCACTAGTTTATAATATAGCTTCTTACGTGTGGTTTTTTTATGGCTGATAATGCTTGTTTGTGTTTTTTTTAGAGACTAGAGTTGGAGAGGTGAAAAGGGTCACTAAGGAGACTAATGTATCTGTCAAAATTAACTTGGATGGTTCTGGTGTGGCTGATTCTAGTACTGGAATTCCCTTCCTTGATCATATGCTAGATGTCAGTAATTTTGCTGTCAAATTATTTCTTGTACCTTTTTGTTGCAGACATTTTTTGATAAATCCTATGCTAGATAAAGAAATGTCTTTTCTCAAACCAAACAGGCCCTTGGTGTTAGCATGCGAAATGAGGCATAAAAGGCTAGGTAGATGGATGTAGGAGTAGAATTAATAACTATCTTTTGTTGCTGTGAATTGCTTCTTCGGATAGATCTGAGTCATAATCTGATCACAATTCACAGTTAGAAGTTTACTTTTTGCTTTCTTGATGCAAACTAAGAACTGTCGATGCTATAGACTATAGAGTTTGTTCAATGAAGAAAACTGAACTTGATTGTGATTGTTTGTTCAGCAACTTGCTTCACATGGGCTATTTGATGTACACGTGAAGGCTACGGGGGATGTACACATCGATGATCATCACACAAATGAAGACGTGGCTCTTGCTATTGGAACGGTACTGAAAACAACTATATGAATGAACTGTTTATTTTCTTTACTTGGAACTCAAACTTGTTCCCTTTTCTTCATTTCAAGATGCTACATGAGTCTTGATGTATCATCTGATTCAACTAAGAAGTTTCTATTACTACATCTGCAGGCTTTGCTGCAGGCCCTTGGTGATAGGAAGGGTATTAACCGGTTCGGTGACTTCTCTGCTCCTCTTGATGAAGCATTGATACACGTCTCACTGGTTTGTTACTCGTAGTTTGTGTAAATCACATATTGTACTCAAAGCCTTCCTAATAATTTGTTATCTTCACATCGCTACTGCATATTCACTCTTTCTCTTTTCAGGATTTGTCGGGTCGACCACATCTGAGTTATAATTTGGACATTCCCACTCAGAGGGTTGGGACATATGACACGCAGGTAGTGTGCTTTTCTGTTTGATTGCTTCATTTAGTTTAGAATTTTATCCCTACAGATTTTAAGTTTTACCTATTTAACTTCAAAGGTTTTCACTTTAGATGTTGTCAAGGACCTATTGCTCCTAAAAGCTTAACTTATTATGATGAGGCCTAGAGTTGGTTTTATTACTTCTTCCACACCATTGATGCAATTTCTGCTTGATTTTGTTTCATTTGGATGGATCCGGTACACAATCATCTTTTTGCCTAGAGTTTGAATGTATGTGCAATTTTTGCTTGATTTTGTTTCATTTGAATGGAACCGGTAGACAATTATCTTTTTGCTTGTGATCATGCTTTTTAAAGTCAGTTTGGACCAATGTATTAAATATCTGATCGGTCATCGAACTGGTGAGGTACTAGGTTATTGGTTCATTAGTCAAACCACCGAGTTACTGGTTAAACCGCATGACTAAACTAGATAAAACTGGATAACTCACTTGAATAAACATGTCTTATAACAAAACCATATAGTTATTGAACCGGTCAAACCGGATGACTCGATCTCTAAAATTATGACACCTAAAAAATTTAAAAATTTGAAAATATCATTGTTTTATAAATTCATTCTTTAAATTCAAATTCTAAATATAGTCATTACACCCAGCAAAATAGTACAATACAAATTCAAATAAGTTTTGAACAAAGTATAGTTGCAATATAATCTAATTGCAACATAAATTGAATAACAAAATATTTGCAGTCTCTAATAAATTTAATTTTAAGGAGAAAAAGTTGTTTCAATGTTGGGCTTTCCTTCATCAAAAGCATCCGCATCAAAATCAACTCTAACATCTTTTTCATCAAAGATAGGATTAATTTGGTTCATGTCTTCTCTAGAAATTAGTTATGCATCATCCTCAACCTCATTCAAATTTAATTGATCTACAATAACATCAATTTAGAGAGTTTAGCGGTTGACATAGAGTAATAAATTAAAATAACAAAATTGTAATCACAATAACTACCAACATACCAATATCATTTGAAATAGATTGGATCGTCATACTAGCAAGATCGCTGCCTAGTGCTTCCACCTCAATTGTTAAGAATGATGTTGAATCCTTCCGCACTCAATCAGAATGGTCACCGAATGATGATGTTGAATCCTTCCGCACTCAATCAGAATGGTCACCGAATGTTTCAAAATTGATAGAGTCGTAATTTTGTTTCTTCTTATTTCTATAAATCATTAGAAAGAGAATTGTATTATATGCCAAACAAACCAAGATAAATATTTGATAAAATAAACTCAGACACTATTAAATCATTAGATAATTAGATGCACTATTAATTATATGTACTATAAATCAAACTTGAACATACTAAAAGAACATAATAATTGTAATATCTTTTTTGTAACCTTAAGTTGTAACGAACAATGACAAGATTATTAAGTTTTGGATGCTCCGACCTTTTTTTTTTTTTTTAATAAATGTGTTCAAACACACTCAAATTTTATTCGCAATCAGAGACACTACAAGTTTAGCTCAAAATATGAATAGGTGAAGGATGTATAGAAAGAAATAGGTTGTTTGGATTTTGAGTCAAACTTATAGTGCATCTTGTTGCGAACGAAATTGGAGTGTGTTTGAGCACATTCATTCAACAAAAAGAAATAGGTTGGAGCATTAAAAATTTAATGATCTCGACTTTATTCGTTACAACTTAAGGCTACAAAATATGTATTACAATTATTATATTATTTTAATATGCTCAAATTTGACTTATGGTGCATCTAATAATTTATAGTGTATGTTTTTTTTAGAAAACATTAATTTTGGTTTGTTTAGTATATAATAGAATTTTATTTCTAATGATTTATAGAAATAAGAAGAAATACTATTATAACTCTGAAGTTTAAAACACTGGTGACCATTCTGATGGGAGGTTGGAGAATTCGTCACAATTCTTAACTATTGAGGAGGTGAAAGCATTAAATAGTGATTTTGCTAGTATGGCAATCCAACTTATTTCAAATGATATTGGTACGTTAGTTATTGAGATTATAATTTTGTTATTTTAATTTATTACAACATGTCAATTGCTAAACACACGATATTAGTGATAGGGAAGATGTTGCGGCCGATTTTTATGCGAATGCTTTTGATGAAGAAGGAGAGCCAACATTCAAATCACTTTCTTTCTTTGGTATTAAATTTATTAGACACGGTGGTTATTTTGTTATTCGGTTTATGTTGCAATTAGATTTTATTCAAAACTTATTTGTATTTTGTACTATTTTGTTATGTGTAATGACTATGTTTAGAATTTAAATAACTTGTGAAATTATAATATTTTTAATTTTTTTTAGGTGTTATGATTTGTTTTATAAACGAGTCATTAGGTTTAATAACTCTATAGTTTTGTTATAGAGATATATTTATTCATCAACCAAGTTATCTAGTTTTATCCGGCTTAGTCATGCGTTCGATCAGTGACCCAGTACCTTTATCGGTTCGATGATCAGTAAAACATTGTTGGTATAAACACTTATAAGACTGTTTGAGAAAGTTTATGAAAATGACTTATAACATGTTTGTAAGTTGTTCACAGCTTATTTTCGTAAACTCAGATAGCTTATGAAAACAACTTTTAGCTTATATAAAAAGGGTAATGTTAACTTGTGTCCCCCTTGGAGCACAAGTTAAGAGATAAATATAAAAATAAATTCTTGGAAATTGTGTATTGAATTTATTAGAAACTTACAATTAATAATTTTATTGATTTTTTCAATACAAATTTTCCTTTTATGGATTTTTTAACATGTGCCCTTGAGGCACAAGTTAGCCTTACTCATATAAAAATACTTTGACTTTATTTCATATTTTGTTCTAGAAATAATTTATGTATAAACACATATGAAAAACACTTAAATTAAATTAAGTTATTCAAACATGAACTTATTCTACTTTGGGATAGAAATGTTCTTAGCAGAGAGACTAGGCATCTCTCTACATAATTCCTGTATGAGTTTGTTCTCTTTGGAATTTCCGTCTTAATTGTAGCATTTGACTTGTCTTAATTGTAGCATCCAACATCTTTATTGTATTGGATTTGAAGGGGTGAATTTAGTCTCACATTGCTTAGAGATATGCCTATGTTGTGATTACAAGCGGGGGCAATCCTAACCTTACAAGCCGATTTTGTTGGAATGTGTTAGGCCAAACCCAAATTCTGATATGGTATTAAAGCCTATCCTATCTATTGTTGGACTTTCCGTATCATCCACGCTTCGGGCTCATTAAGGCCCAAGCGTGAGGGGATGTGTTGGAATTTCCACTTTAATTGTGGTCTACTCCTAGTCGCCTTAATTGCGGCATTTGACTTGTTTTAATTGTAGCTTCCAACACTTTCATTGGTTGGATTTGATGGTGTGGATTTAGTCTCACATTGTTTAGAAATGGCTTGTGTTGTGTTTATAAGTGAGGATAATCTTCATCTTCATCTGTTTATTGTGATATGCAGTTGGTGGAGCATTTTTTCCAGTCTATAGTGAATACTTCTGGTATGACACTTCACATTCGCCAGGTATTAAATCCTACAATCTAGATCATGTATAACTAACAGTCAGTGTTAATATATTCATGCATCTTTGTGAAAGAAACAAATTGATTGTTACTAATTTTGTTATGTTGTTGATGCAGATTCCATCTTCAATTTATATGTTTTCTTACTATTTAAAAAACCTATTAACACAACATATGTGCATGCATTCATTTGAGTACACAGCTTGCTGGAAGAAACTCTCATCATATTATTGAAGCAACTTTCAAAGCGTTTGCAAGGGCTCTTCGACAAGCAACAGAATATGACCCACGTCGCCGTGGATCTGTGCCAAGGTATGTTACCTTTGAAATTACGAGAATATGATTTTATTGACTATTGGCTCATACAACATTTGATGGATTTTCATGTTCCTTAATCGCGTAATGATCATCGGTTGGTATGTGCAGTTCCAAAGGGGTGCTGTCACGCTCTTAATATCTCCAGCCAGCATGCGTATTTGCTCCACTCTCTTCCATCACACTGCTTACATGTCCCGCGATAATAATCGGAGGTGCTGGGTTCAAGTATTTGTAAAAGAAGTTACCACCATTGGCATGCGCTAGTCCGCCGACACACAATGCTCATGGTACAGGGATTTGTATGTCTGACCCTCTCCAAACCCTACCATGGTGTGAGCCTTGCGCAGCAAGCATTTTTTTTTTTTGAAAATGTATTTTTGAAAGTCATATCAATAGTTATAAACTAACAAGCTATTTATTTAAATTATATTTTGTAATATTACGTTTAAATATGTTAAAAACTGATATAAGTCGTTATACTGAAATTACATAAAATATTAGTAGTTTGAATTTTATAATAGAAAACACTTATAAAAATTGGTTTCACTTGGACTCAAGTGCATATAATTATGTGAATTCGAATTCAAGTGTTTTTCTAAAAAATACTTCGCAAATCTTTGGAAATGACAAAAAAAAGTATTCTAAGAGCATGTTTGATTTGGTTTTATAAAACTGTAGTTTTTATAATTTGAAAATAATAAAATTTGTTTGACAACTCAATTTTATAAAATTGTTTTAAAAAAATATTCTCTATTTAACCGTTTTAAAAACTAAAAAACTAAGGTTTTAGATGTTTTGGTTTTTTGTTTTGAAATTTGAGAAGAGAAAAAAAATGATATATTTTTTATTAATAACAAATTTGTAATATTATATAATTTTAAAATAGCTTTTAAATATGATTACCACACTTTTTTTTTCAAAATTGATTTTAAAATTGATTTCTAAAATAACTTTTAATAATTATAAATTAAAACTCATTCAAACAAATCCTAAGTATTTTGTAGTTTTCAAATTCTAGAATTTAAAGTCTGCTTTAATCAATGAAATCCTCCTTTATCTCTTATTTAAATATACCCTTATTTTTCTATTCAAAAGAAGTTAGTAGTCATTTTCTTGATTACTTATTTTATACATTGTGCTTTTTTCTTTTTTTTCTAGGTGTTCGATATTGTCTGAATTGTAAACTTCAAATATACTTCAGGCTTGATTCTAAATTATAGAAATCGAATGCATCATAGATATGCTTTTGAATTTTATAATCTGAACCACGACAGTGCCTTGAAATTAGGTTTATGTTATTTTCTTACCAAATTGACAAATTATTTTGTTTTGTTTATTAATGGGCATAAATAATATATTAAGGACTTGTATCAGAGGAAAAAGAGACTTCACTACTATCTATAATAGACATGGGTGTGCGTGTAAGATACACAACGATATAACTGGACCATTCGAGTCACACCTTAACATGAGGTTCAAGAGGTCGAGGTGGAGTTTTCTTAAGTGGAGGTTGTCGAACTAGAGGTATATTTATGAGCAATTTGTAATGAATGTGTTAGTTGTAAGTGTCATAGAGAAGATGAGCGATGATATGAAAACTCACATGCACATACATTTTACAATAAAGACATATCTATTATTTTTGGTGGCTTGACCATTTCCACAAGAGTGTTACATACACCCACAAGATATGTGTCTTAGTTTTTTTTAGAGATCTCGACATCTTGAATGACTAAGCCTATGAGACATCAATATTGGTTTTCTTATATAAGGAGATGAATATTGCAACAAAAAGAAAGACGAGGCAACCAAGAGAATATATGACATTACTTCAGATAACATTTTCATCTAATTATGTTATTTAATTAATAGTTCATAATTAGTTAGTATATAATATTGCCTAGTGATTATTATACATTGTTGCATGCATGAATGTATCACCATTTTGTCGATATTGGTGGACAAAAGTTTGACCGAGAGTACGAGGAGATCGAGCCTTATGCCAACATCTTCATTTCGACAAACTGACATGACATAAAACTACAGAGGCATATGTATAACACATAGATCGCATACTACTACATAATATGGTGTTCGAGAATTACACCTATCACCAAGTTACACATTTGTTGGATAACATCTATTTCTTTTCTAGTCGGATCAGATATGGATTATGCAAGGTCAGATATCTTAGATATCTTTTTTAGCGCATCGATTCAAGTCCATGTAAGATATGACAAATTCATCCAATATTAAACATATGTAGGCTAAGTACTTGAACTATATTTTGTCTCTTGAGGACCGAGCCACCCATATCTTTCATGGGTGAGAACCTATTCAAGATACATGAGTTGGCAAGTAAGGATATCACATCCTTACTTGATTCTCACACCAGTAAACAAATAGGAAGTACTTGTATTTTATATACAATATTACAATGCACTTAATTTGACATTTAATATTATATATGATTTTGGATATTTTTGCTTCAATCATTATTTTTAGATGTCTTTTAGGTTATTATTTGTGTTAGTATCAAATATGTGAATCTAGATAATATAACATGAAATTCTAGTTACTATAATTCGTACCGCGATTGAGGAGTGTTTGATATAGTTAGAATTCTATAATCTCAACATAATCTTAAGTCTTAAATCCGAACCTATATGGAGGGATTTTCAAAATAATCTGGATTCTATAACCTAAACCTATTTTAAGGTTTTTTTTTTATAAATAATATGAATTCTATAATGCCAACCAATGTTGAGAATTTTTTTCCACATAATTTAAATTTTACAATCTAAAAATTGACAATGATTTTTTTTGGTATGGATTACACAAACAGTTTATATGGATTAGAATTCAGATGAACTTGTAAAAAAATGAAATAAGATATTTATTATTTATAATTCTTCATCATTGTAAGAAAACAAAACGCAGCCGTTGCAAACCCTTAACCCCTTAAACCCCAACAACGAAAAAAGCTTCCATGGTTTCTTCCTCATCTTCCACAGCATAGAATCCAAACAAACAATGAAAGCCTTAAGAATCCTAACAGCAACCACTCTCTCCACTTCATCTCCCAAACCCAACCCCACTTCAATCTTCCGCGTTTTCTTCTCCGCAGAACCACTCCCTCCTGAATCCGATTCTCATCTTTCCGAACAATCAGACTCAACCTTCGACAGTTCCCACTACGAAACCCTAATCCCCGACGACCACAAGCCCAAGCACACGTGGGACAAGAAATTCAGAAACCGGGCCGATAAATTGGTGTTCGGCGACGAGACAAAGGGGAAAGTTAAGTTTAAGGAGGAAGAGGATGAGAGAAGAAGAAGGATTCTTGCTAAGGCTTTGTTAGAGGCTGCACTGAATAATGAGAAAGAGGATGAAGAGGAAGAGGAAGAAGATGAGAGTTTGGGTGTGGTGAAGGATGAGGATCAGAAGTCTTTGTCTGTTGGGATCATTGGTGCTCCTAATGCTGGCAAATCTGCACTCACTAATTATATGGTATGTTATATTTTAGTTATTTTCTCCTTTCATGTTGTGCTGTTTAGTTTTGGATTTTAACCTATGAAACACTAGCTCACTAATTGAATGTTTGATTGTGCTAAACATAGGTTTTTAATCTCAAGTGTAAGCACCTATATTAGAAAAGATGGTGGGAAATAGACTGAGGTGGTTTGGGCAGAGAAGACGATAGATTTTGTAGCAAGGATAGTAGATCATAGGAGAGACTAGAGGTAGAGAAAGACCTAGAAAAACTATAAGAGAAATTATTAAGAAAGACTAGACATTATCGATTTGGAGAGAAGCATGGTTCTGGATAGAACATTATGGTAGAAGTTGATCCATGTAGCCGACCCTACTTAGTGGGATAAGGCTCAGTTGTTGCTGGCTTTTAGATTGATTGTAAGAGTTTTCAAATGAAATACCTCCCCGATTTTAAGCAAAAATATTTAACTTCACACTTATTAAGGAGTTTAGGTCTCAAATGTTCCTTTTATGAGAACTTTTTTCATGAGATTAGAAGAGTCATTGCAAAACAAAAACCTAAGAGGTATTTTAGGAATAGTATTTTTAAAAATAGTTAAATTTTAAGGATAATGATGGGCGATGTATTTGTGATTTCTCTAAGAAGTTAGGATCTTGCAATGCCTTCATTGCTGAATTATGGGGGGTGTTGGAAAGTTTAACTCTAGTTTCTTCCAAAGGATATCTTGCAGTCAAAATAAATGTGAATTCAGATGTGGTAGCTAAGGTGATTCAAGGGCAGGGGACTGTGGAAGAGAGAAGACTTTTGATGAGAATCCAAAGTTTTCTGCATCAGTTAGTTGATGCATAGCTGAATACTCTGATTTTAGCCACAGTTAGTTGATGCATAGCTGAATTCATTCACAATTTTTCTTCAAGCATTCTTTGATAAGCCCATTAATATTCATAGACCCATTAAGAGGAAATGTGATGAGGTGGTTATAAGAAAGTGAGGGGGACCTGAAGGGCATATGGGAATTCTGTTGAGTGGTTTTGACTATGCAGTGAAGCTGGTTCTTGCTCTGAAAGGGAGCTATCGATTATTTGATTTTATTTTCCATCTTGTAAGGAGCTTGCTCCATTCACTTTTATCATGTTCTATTTCTGTTATTTTCTGTTTCTGCTGCTTCTTGGTCTCTGTTTGTAACTTGTGAGGAGCATTTCCATTTATATTAGTTTAAATTTTGATCACCATTTGGTTCATATCATTCTTCATTGTATTAAATCTTGTCAAATGATTTCCAAATATGATTTATGTTTTTTATATTTATCACCCTAGGTTGGAACAAAGGTGGCGGCTGTTTCACGCAAGACAAACACAACGACTCATGAAGTTGTGGGAGTGTTGACAAAAGGAGACACCCAAATTGTGAGTAACTTGGCTGATTATCTTTCCTTTTGTCAGCTCAGCTCTGTTTAATTTGGGGACTATATTCACTAAGACCTCTGGAGACTCACTATTTTAGCCATGATTTTGTTGTTTCATCATGTTGTTTTATGATAGGGTTTTAATTTGATGATACATTTTATGTGGTTACATATTTGCACTCATCATTTTCTATATGCAGTGTTTTTTTGATACACCAGGGCTCATGCTAAATTGTGGTGGATTCCCTTATAGGGATGTCAAGGCTCGTGTGGAAAGTGCTTGGAGTTCAGTCAATCTCTATGAAGTGCTCATAGTCATGTTTGATGTTCATAGACATCTTACCAGGTAAAGGCTTTTTGTAAATTTGAAGAATACCCTGACACTTGTGTTTCAACCTATTTCTTAATATTTTAAACCTTTTTCCAAAAATTCCAAATACGAAGGTACTGTTAAAATTGTTTACCCTGATCTGGTAAAAAGCCAGTAAAAGTGTCTGCTTTGTTGCATAATTTGGCTTGAGTAACCACTTCAAATGGTTACTGTTCCTTTATCATAAATATTTTTATCAAGAGATCTGGTATAAATGCATCCTAACTTATAGTTGGGCATTGCGATTTTTGGCAACTCTTTGAATTTAAACAGAGGAACTCTTTTGGCTCCTTCCTATATAATCATTAGTGTGATGATGGGTCATTTGTACACAAGCAGTATGAAGCACAAACACTCGTAGGTTTAGGTGTGTCCACATGTTCGACATATGCCGGACACCGACACTCGTTTGGTTCCTGTACGGCTCGTGTTAGTCTGTCAAAAACCCCAGACAAGTATCCCCAATTTTTCTCTCTTCGCTTTGACACATCCCCAACTTTCCTTGGACACGACTACATTGCGAACAGACACGGCTACATTTTTTATTATTGTAAAAAATAGGCATTTGAAAAGGCTCCTCCATATGCACGTCTTCACGCATACAGACACCATCTTCTTCAGTTTTCATCTTTCTCTCCCAGTTCCGTTTTCCGGTTTCTCATTTCCACTCTCCTAATTTGTTTGTTATGGTATTTGTCTTCATCCAGTCTTGGTAGTAATCTTGACTCTCCATTTTCATTCTGGTGCTCGCATTTAATGACTTAAACTTATATTTTAGACATTAGCGGTGTCTGCATGCCATTGTCATGTCCATTGTATGTGTCTTTGTCCGTGCTTCTTACTCAAACTTATAAAGTCATCTATGATCTATATAATGACTCGAGCAGTGTGCAACGCTCTTTCGATTGTCTGAACCATGGAAGGCTTTTACAGATTGTTGCTTTCTTGAATTAGTGGTGGTGCGAATACAATCTGTTGTTTGTGATCATATTTACGGCTTCACATTCTTTGCTCATTAGAGTACATTCTTTTTATGTCATAGTTTCTTTGTTCTTTTTCCTTATAAGTGATTTCATTCATTTTTTTAAACATTCCATCAATATAGGCCTGATTCAAGAGTTGTAAAACTAATTAAGCGCATGGGAGAGCGGTCCATTCCAAATCAAAAGCGAGTTTTGTGTATGAATAAGATTGATTTAGTAGAGAAAAAGAAAGACTTATTGAAGGTTGCTGAAGAATTCAAAGATCTTCCTGGATTCGAAAGGTAAGATCTTTTTCCTTTTCGATGAAGATTATGGGAGACATTGGCTTGCAGTGTGATTTTAACATTTTTGTAGATTGACTCTGATTCTTAAACTTGCTTCTAATGCTTATTTTATTATTTAGGCATTTCATGATATCGGGAATGAAGGGGGCTGGAGTAAAAGATTTGACTCAGTTCTTGATGGAGCAGGCATGTATCTTTCTACTTCATCTATCTATTAGTTATACACAAATTATAGTATTGACAACTTTAAGGTAATAACAATATTCTTTTCCGCGTGTGGCAATACTGTATCTTGTAGTGTTAGACTTAATAATTTTGCCACACTGTCTCATCTTGTAGTGTTAGACTAAATATTAATTTATAAAATCGCAGTTGTTTTGTTATGCATGTGCATTTACTATACTTTTACAATTACATTTTTTTATAGATTTCTTCTGATATATCGGATTATACACTCCAAGACTTAACGTTGGAATTTAAACCATTTCTTATTCAATAGGCAGTAGAACGACCCTGGGAAGAGGATCCGTTTACCATGACCGAGGAAGTTATGAAAATGATATCATTAGAGGTTGTGCGTGAAAGGTTGTTGGACCATGTACATCAGGTAGTTCTTGAATTCACTTGTTCTTCTAATTTATAATTGGAATTTGTGATAGAGTGTGTTGTAGGATTAGATAATAGTATTATTGGCTAATGCTTTTCTTAATTCAGGAAATTCCATATGATATTGAACATAGGTTGGTTGATTGGAAAGAGTTGCGAGATGGTTCTATTAGGATTGAGCAACACTTTGTTACTAACAAATTAAGCCAACGCAAGATTCTCATAGGGAAGAATGGCTCAAAAATTGGGTACCTTTTTCTTCAGCTTTTCTGTTGCAATTTTTTTTATTGTTATCCCAATTTCACTTGCTTATGATATGACATTATTGTAGCAGTAAACGTTTGTTTGTTCATGTTTGTTTAACAGGAGAATAGGAATAGAAGCCAACGAAGAGCTAAGGACAATTTTCAAAAAGCAAGTGCATCTAATTCTTCAGGTTAGGCTCAAATAGTCAACGAGGCAAATATATTTGGCATTCAGTTCAGAATATACCTTCTTCGCCACACCATGTTAAGCTGTATGTAAAATGCCAAAGGGGTGTGTGTGGATTACACTGACTTTTTAAAGCTTTGAGATCAGGGTGATTATAGAGAAAATAATTGCTATGAAGAGAAACAGGTTGAGTTCTTTGGTGATCTCACACGGGCAAACTGTCATGCCTTTTAGTAATTTGATTGCCGAAGTTTAAGGACTCAAATTTGTTTAAGTATATGATTGTGTATGATAATTGAAGGAAATTTCAGTATTTTTCGTTTACTCAAATTTATTGATTTATAGACGTTTTATACAAAAGGGCACTCCGCTGTATGATTATGATTATTTATATGACTTGGTGAGATAAGAGTTTTGTTATTGTACAATGTTATTTTCTGTATAGCAAATCTGATGATAAAATTTTGGTGATCTAGTCCCTTGTCCTTTGTTTGCTACTTGTATCATATGTTATTATCCGATGATAATCGATGTTGGGATACTTGATTATGAAAGAAGCTATTTGTGATTGATAATGATATTTTTAAAATCAATTGAAAACTATGATGTAAATTAATTTAATTGTGTAAAAGTAATATAATACAAATGCCATTGTATGATTATTTCAGTTTACTTTTTAATAAAAAAATTGTTGAAGAAATATCAACTACGTCTAATTTCACTAGGCTTACATTAATAAAACGAAGTCAACAAAACAAAAACTTATAATACTCAAGATATATAAGAAATAGGAATAGAAGAACATGAAAATGGAAACTATTAGATAGCAAAGAAACAATGTGTATAAGCTTCAATTAGGAAATGTTGTTTATGAGACACATTTTAAGAGAGAAATCGAAGTGGTTAACAATTTGCAAGTTCGAAATCATCCTTGTAATTCTAACTTTTAACTCTTACATTGCAGTCACCAAATGTTACTGCTAATGCACTTGGATGGATAAGGAATGAAAGAGAGATTTAGAGAGAATGAAAAGTAATTGCATTAAAAGTTGTTAAATTAAATTACTCTATCAATCTATATACAAAGTTACTTGTATTCTATGGAACTTACATAACAAATTTAATAAATTTGTACTCTAACTAACTTACATAACAAACTTAATAAATGACCAACTTGGAAACCAAGTAACTAATTAACTAACTTGAATTATATCTCAACGTACTCCCTTATAATTCAAGTTGTCAAACACAAATTAATCATCATCGATCTGAATTATTCCTAATTTCTTTCTCAAATTTAGGACACTGTCAATCTTCAATTCTTTGGTAAAATTGTTGGTCAACTGTGTTTCACTCGAACAATGTCTCACTTCAAGTTCACCTTGATTTACCTTCTCCCTTAGGAAGTGAAATTTAGCTTCAACGTGTTTACTCCTTCCATAATGAATTGGATTCTTTGCAAGATTAATGGTTGACTTGTTGTCGATCTGCAACACCAAAAGTTTCTTTAATTTGACCTCTATCTTATCCAGCACATATATGATCCAAATTGCTTGACAAGCAACATATGATCCTGCTATATCCTCAGCTTCACACGATGATAATACCACCACAAGTTGCTTTCTCGAGCACCATGAGATTGAGACACCAAATACTTGAAAAAAATAACCAGTTGTGCTTCTTCGATCTTCCTTATCTCCATACCAATCAACATCTAAATAACAATTAATCATAGCTTCTCTGCTTTTAGAATCTCGTGAAACCATGATTCCGCAATTTATTGATCCTTTTAGGTATCTCAGGGTTCTTCTTGCATCCTTCATGTGTGACACCTTTAGTTCATCCATGTATTTGTTTACCAATCCGATTGAGAAACATATACCAGGTTTGTTGTTGTACACATACCTCAAAGATCCTACAATTTGTTTGAACAAGTGGCATCAACCTTGTCCTTCTCTCCGTGCTTCTCTAATTTCATATTAGGTTTGATATGTGAGAATGTGGGATTCAAATCATCCATCATGAATCTCTTGAGTATTTCTTTGACATACATTCTTTGATACAACACCATACCTTATTTGGTAATTTGAAATTCCATGCCTAGGAAATACGACAAGTTTCCTAGATCCGACATTTCGAATTCCATCTTCATCACCTCCTTGAACTTCAACATGTTCTCCATGCTATTTCCAGTTACTAGCAAGTCATTGACATATAAGTAAATTATGGTTATATCTTGTGCCATGACTTGTACATAGACATCATACTGAGACCTACATTTGATGAATCCCAATTCGACTAAGTATGAGTCGGTCTTCTTCTTATATGCCATAGGTGATAGTTTGAGACCATAAAGAGCTTTGTGCAACTTATACACTTTCCTTGCTTCCGCCCGTATCATAAATCCAAGTGGTTGTGTGACATACACGACTTCATCTAGGAGACCATTCAAAAATGTTGATTTCACATCTAAGTGAAATGTCGACCAACCTTGCTTACATGCCAATGCTACCACCAATCCGACATTCTTCAATCTTACTACTAGTGCATATACTTCAGAGTACCCGAGTCTCGCTCTCTGAAGAAATCCTCGAGCTACTAATCTTGCCTTATGTCTTACAATTAACGCATCAGGATTATGCTTCATCTTGAACACCCACTTTACTTCAATATCTTTTGTGTGTGTTGGCAATTAGACTAGTTCCTATGTAATATTTCTTTCAATCGCTTGTAACTCTTTGACCATAGCTTCCTTCAATTATTTATCCTTTAAGGCCTTACTATAGTTGATTGGTTCATCTTCTGCAAGTAAAGAAAAATGAACCAAATCTCCATCTGGTGTGACTTCATCATCACCAACCATTTTACAGTCTTGCAACCTTACTGGGAGAACTTTGGTTCTTTGAGGTCTTTGGCTTGTGCTAGCCATACCCTCTCTATTGTATGCTTCGACTTCGACTATGACTGAAACATCATTAGTTGGAAATTCTTTGTGCTCCTTACTTTCTTCGTCAAGGCCATAACTCATAAATGGCTTGTTAGTTGCATCACTCGAATCCCAATCCCAGGCAGAGTTCTCAGCAATAACGATGTCTCGACTCATAACGATCTTAACATTGATTGGATTGAATAGCTTGTATGCTCCAATATTATGATATCCTACCAGAATCATAGGTTCATTCTTATCATCAAGCTTCATTCTCCTAGCATCAGGAACATGCTTGTAGAAAATAGAGCCAAACACCTTTAGATAACTCACTAATGGTCGTTTTCCACTCCATACTTCATCAAGAACCTTGTTCTTCAGTTTCTTGGTAGGGAACCTATTCAGAATATAAACAACAATAGTAACTGCTTCATCCCATAAGGATTTTGGCAGATTCTTCTGCTTCATCATGCATCTCTCCATATCCAATATGGTCTTATTTCTTCTTTTTGCTATTCCATTATGTTGAGGCGTGTAAGGATCAGTTACCTCGTGATAAATACCATGTTCTGCACAAAACTCTTCAAATATCTTAGATGTGTATTTTCCACTACCATCTATTCGCAGAACCTTGATTTTCTTTTCACTTTGGTTTTTGACAAGCATTTTGAATCTCTTAAAGATTGAAAATACTTTGTTTGTGTGCCTAATCACGTAGATCAAATTTTTTTGACTATACTAATTGATAAATGAGACAAAATACTTGTTTCAACCAATGGTATGATCCTTAATGGGCCACATACATCTGAATGTACTACTTCTAGTATGCAGGAGGATATCCTTGGCATAGTCGAAAACGAAAGACTTTCGGGATTGCTTCCCTACTAAGCAACCTTCACAGAGTTTGTCGGGCATCACAAGACTTGATATACCAGTTACCATATCTTGAGTAATAAATTGATTGAGTGATATAAAATTAAAATGGCTAAACCTCAAATTCCATAACCAACTATGCTTGTGGTCGACAACTGTTATTAGACATTGTACCTCAGTCGAACTGATCATGGTTTAAAGTGTCATATTCTTCGATATATGAGATTTTAAGATCAAGTTATTCTAGGAGTTGAACAATTCTAAGATTCCATCTTTCATAACCACTGAGAAACCTTTTTCGACCAGTTGTCTAACACTTAGTAAATTGCACTTCATGCTAGCTTCATAAAGTACATATTTGATAATAGCTTTTGCTCCATTACTCCTTTGAATGACTACGTTACCAGTACCTTCTTCTTGCAACAAGTTATTATCTCCAAGCCTTACCTTTCTCTTCTTCGATTCTTTGAAATTTTATAACCACACTCTTCGACCCGTCATGTGATTCGAGCAACCTGTGTCGAGGAACCAGGTCTTGGAGTCGACGTGCTCATTTGCTACTGCATCCATAAACACCATACCTTCATAATCATCTAAGTATTAACTTGCAAGGTTTGCTCCTTTATCATCCTTGCGTTTTGTCGCTCCATTTTCTTTCTTGTACTAGCAATTCTTGGCCAAGTGACCCCATTTTTCAAAGTTATAACACTGCACACTTTTCTTTTTCCATTTGTCTTTCTAATATGAGGTTCCTTCTTCTCTTTTCGAGGATTCAGAAGCCTTATCATCAACCTTATGCTTTTGAGAGTTCACCAAAGACTTCTTACTCTGATTCTTGTCTCTTTTTTCCTAAAACTTGTTGAAACCACCATGATTCTTCCATGTCTGGGCCTATAGTGCTTGTATCGAATTTCCTTTCGATAATCCTTAACTCATGTGCCTCCAACGAACCAACCAAATCTTCTAGTTTCAATATTGTTGGATTCTGGACTGGCTACGATAACATGATCAAAGTGAGAGGTCAATGTACACATTACCTTCTCAACTATCAACTTATTAGTTAGGACTTCACCACAACCTTTCATGAGATGAACACGATTATGCACTCGAGATATAGCCTGAAATCTTTTCATCTTCTCTCATTTGCAATAACTCATACAGCCCTCGCAGTGTCTGCAACTTTGCAACTTTAACCTTCTCACCACCTTCATAATACTTGACAAGAATATCCCATGCCTCCTTCGCCGATTCAACATGGGAAATACGGTCAAAAATTGTCATATCTATTGTAGATTGAATACAAAACGCAACCTTATAATCTTTCTTCTTGGCTTCCTTGTGAGTGATTCTCTGAGAATTGTTTACGGTGTTAGCAAGCCTAGGAACACCATTAGTAACCACTTCTAGGGTTTCATAAACACCAAACAATGACTGCATCTGTTTTTTCCATCGAATCCAATTTTTTCCATTAAGAATTGGGAATATCATTGCTACATTCATCTTTGCAGCGAATACAATTCACAATCCTTGGAAACACGACCATCGATGTGCAGTTCTTGAATTTCCGATCAAGAAGGACGAACCAAAAGCTCTAGATACCAATTTGTTAGTGCTAATACACTCGGGCGGGGAAGGAATGAAAGAGATATTTAGAGAGAATGAAAAGTAATTATATTAAAAGTTGTTAAACTGAATTACACCATACATGTATTTATATACAAAGTTACTTATACTCTAAGTAACTTACATAACAAACTTACTAACTTACTAACTTGGTAACCAAGTAACTAACTAACTAACTTGCATTATATCTTAACACCAAATAGTTTAGGTGCCCACACGTCTTGATTATTTTCATCTATGTTTTAACAAGTATTCAAATGATAGTTACTAAAGAAATTATTTGATTAAATAAAAAAAATAGGGGAGCAAAGGATTAATCAAACATAAAAACACCAAAACACGTAAGTGAGAGACCTATCTACATTTATTTCACAACTCAATGAATAATTCGAAAGTCCAGTTCCGGATTTTTCAAGCGGGAAATTGAATAAAGCACCACCTTGTACCTTGACGTATTCTTCACTCATGATCATACCATAATTTTTAACCTTTTTCCATACTAAATTAAGTTTTCTACTTCAAAATAACTTTCCTTTATTTGTTCACATCAAAAGGAGCAAAAGAAGCTTTGAAGTTTAACGTAATGTACATGTATTTACTTCCTCATTACTTGCTAGAATCTGGTTTTTGCTTTGAAAAAATGAATGTTGCGTTCGAAAGTGTAAGTCTGAATTATTGTTGACTGTAATACATAAGTGTATTTTCAGATTATTGTAATGTTGAATTTTGTGATTTTTTAAATTTTGTTCTGTTATGGTTTCCCTTAGATATGGTGCACCCTGACACTGTCCTAAAACCTATTGTGTGTATGAATGTTAAACCGGTTGATACTGAGGTAGATGTTGATAAATAATTTACAAATAAATAGGATTTTGTTTATTTGAGAGCATATGCTCCAACGGATCCGAAAGTAGGCTCCTAAATTGGGGTTTGACTTTGTAATCGAGAGATCAGATTATGGTTCTGATAGAAGATAGGAATTTGTGACAATGAGATGTGAAAGAAGTGACAAGTACATAAAACCTATCTGGAAGTTGAAATGGGATGTCGTTGGTTCGAGGAAACGTGAGTGTTCTTTTAAGTTGCAAGAGTACTTTATGAAGAATAATACATGGACATTTAATGTGGTTTATGGTATACATAATCATGACTTGGGTTATAAGTTAGTTGATCATCCCATTGCATATTATCTTAATCCTGAAGAGAAAGATCTTGTTTCTGGCATGACAGTGAACATGGTGTAGCTCAAAAACATACTTGCAACTCTAAAATGGAAAAGACCTCAGAATGTCTCAAATATCAAAAAAATATACAATGTTCGTGATTGAAACAAAAAGGCGATAAGAGGTCCAAGAACTGAAATGAAACAATTGTTGAAGCTTTTTTTTATGATAATCATTATGCATCCAGGAACAAAGTGTGCGGGGGTGGAGAAATTGTTCGAGATATATTTTGGACTCATCCTGACTCTATCAAGTTGTTCAACACATATTCCGTCATGGTCATTATTGATTCAACATATAAGATCAACAAGTACAGGCTTCCACTTTTAGAAATTGTTAGTGTTACTTCTACATAAATGATTTTTTCAGCTGGGTTTGCATTTTTGGAAAGTGAAAAACAGAATAGTGTTACTTGGGCTTTTGAAGTGTTTCAGACTATGTTGAAGGACCAAGAAAACATGCCAAAGGTCATTGTCACCAATCGTGATACAACACTGATGAATTCGGTTGCAAATGTGTTTTCTATATCATATGGATTATTTTGTAGGTATCACATAACATAAAATGTGAGAAGTAGATTTGAGATTGTGGTAGGGACCAAATAAATCAAGGGTGAACATGGGTAAATGGTCAAATATAGTGTGATATTGGAAAACATAATGGATTCCTGTAATATTATAATAAATTCTTCAACGTAAGAGTTATATGACGATTCTGTAATACATTTCAGAAGGGTGTGTTCGAAATATTTGGATTTCTAGAAATATGTTGAAAGTACAATCCTAGACCAGATGAAGGAGAAGATTGTTTGTGCTTGGAACGATCTGGTTAAAAACTTCGGAAATACAAAAACTGATATAGTTAAATCTTCTCATGGTACATTGAAGAATTGGTTGGGAAATAGTAAAGGTGATTATTAAGAGATTTGGACTCCGTAAACCAAATGGTACAAAATCATCATAACGAGATAATGTGTGTATGATCTGACAAGATATGGCTTCTCGATTTTTTTTTCCATTTCGGAGTGACCCACCTCAAAATATGACCCGACGCATTATATATATTAGGTGACTTTCAAAATCACTATATTTTGCTTAAGTGTATTTGAAACTGAGATGTCATATTCCACAGATATGACCAGAGTGGACAACTCATTCCATAAAAGAACCTGAAACTTGGTCGGACAACCTTTTGAATAGGATGGAAGAATTCACCATGTTGATCAAGATTGAAAGATAATCATATAAGCAAAATTCAAAGGCGAAATCATCCATACATATAAATTTAGGTGGTGACACATTTTTTGATGCATTTTAATTTGTATCTAATAATATATTTAGGTGATGAATTGTTTTTTGTATGTAATGTTGGATTGATATTTTCAACGATGTAAACTTGATACATTATATATATATATATATATATATATATATATATATATATATATATATATATATATATATATATATATATATATATATATATATAGGTTGTTCTATTTTTCTAAATTTCTCTGTTTCAATTTAAAACATGGTCTCCATAATAAATTATGCATGAACAGTAGTTGTGAGGGGTTAATGCAAAATTGTACTTTCTGACTCATCCCATTTTATTAAAAAAAAATACTAACAGGGGACAATTTTGAACTGCATTTTCGTAGAAAACCCTTTTTTACATGATTTACTAAACGAAATAGGGTTAATTTGGAAATACATCTCCGAAATATCGTGTAAGACATGATTGGGTTTTCATGATCCATATTGATCTAAAACTTGTATAAATATGAGCGCCCATCACACTGTTAGCAAACCACCAAAGAATGTCTCAATATTCACAACTCGCATTTGTCTACTTCAACTGCGAGAGTCCCCATCTTAAATTTAGGTTCACAAAGATTACTTGTCTTGTCAATATGAATTTCACACTAGAGAAACGATTGCGATACCCAGACAATTGAAGAGTTTTGAAGCTCTATCATTCACCCTCGATTTATAACGATGAAAAGATACAATTCAACAAGTTTGGACTGAAAACAAATGAAAACTTAACTGTTATGTGGAGTACATTTCACTGTTACGAACAAAAAGTTTGATCTAGGTGGATGTGACGATTGCAAGATCGACTGAAGATGTTCTAAAGATCTTGAAATATCCTCAACCAGAAATGTAATGTTAGATTTACGTTAACAGTTGTCTATGTAATATTATATATTTTATGTATGTCATAACAATTATTAATGTTAGTTTATGTTGTTCCTATTTCTAATTTTTATTTATTTATTTGAGGAAACATAGAATATTTTGGAGATATGATTTTGTAACAACTACGAAACTAAATTTTTGAATTTGTTCAACTTCGTTTTGACTGTTTCTGAGATTTCATTGAGGTATGTGCATTTTGGTGCATCCAAAAGTGTATTTCCAAATTTTAGAGACATTATTGATTTTTCACCGAAATTGAGAGCACCATTAAATATGCAATAGAATTTTTTTATTTATTTGAAATTTCACACTAATTGAATTTACAAATTGTTAGTTTTTTTAATAAGTCACATAAGTTGAACTATGCGGAATCTCATTACCCAAAATTAATTTTTCATAAAACCGTTGCTCCTATAGGAAAGAACATCCATTAATCTTTATTATTTAATTAATTTCACTCTTTAGAGTTTACATGAATTACAAAAGATAATTTTTGAATGTAGTTTCGAGGTAGTATTCTTATAAAAAAATTAAAATTAATTTTTTTTAAAGCACCCTAGATCTTTCTACTGCACCACGTGAATTTCTACAAATATCCTTTATTTTCGGAGATGCATCTCCGAACACATCTATTGCACAAGTAAGGTCATTCTGAGAGGTGCCCTATATATTGGATAGTTTTTATTCCGGAGATGCATCTCCGGAATATTTTAAAAAATACCTTAATTATTTAACAGTTCAGTAGATATTCTGAAGATGCATCTCCGGAATTATGAGCAGTACCACCTATAGATTTAGCTGATGACATATGTTTCAATTCATTTTAATTTCTTGTTTAACCGGACAAAGAATTGTATGTAATTGTGTCTCAATATAAATGACGTGTTATATGTTTACTTTTTGTTCATATTTTATCTTTATGCATTTTTTTATCTTCCCCATGACAACATTTGTGTTTTTGTCAATGAAAAAATAGGTTTTGTTTTGAAACTGGTTCAGGACAAGTTTCAGAGATGCATATCCGGAACAAGATAACAAGGTGCGGTTCCAGAGATATTTCTCTGGAATCAATATGCTAGTTAATGAGTAATCAATATGACAACATTTGTGTTTTTGTCAATGAAAAAATAGGTTTTGTTTTGAAACTGGTTCATGACAAGTTTCAGAGATGCATATCCAGAACAAGATAATAAGGTGCGGTTCCAGAGATATTTCTCTGGAATCAATATGCTAGTTAATGAGTAATCCATATTGTTCTTTGCCTTATATAAATTTAGGTGCTATTATGTTATATTTTACACAAACTGAAAATATCTCAAATGTTACCAATAAACATTCATTAGTATGTCACAAATGTCTCCTTCTCGGGCACTACATCTGGGCGAAGGTTTAAGCTCACCGATTTTACCTCCCTCGAAGATATCAAAGACGAAATCCACTATCTCTTACCTTACGAAGACAAACGAAGGATTGTGAAGCTCGGGTACCGTTCATCAAATTTGAGCTCAAGACGCAAGCGGATGTTAGAGATATGTGAAATATATATTTCCGTTTCGAAACAAAAGTTCCGCTCGAGTTGGAACCGACGCTACAAAAATCGGTCGAAGATATTCTGAAGATGTGCAAACGTCCACCGGGATATTGAAATGTAATATTGTAGTTTATGTTGAAATCATCATTGTTGTTGGTGCAAAGGTAGAATAAAAGATGAATATTCTATTAAGAATGACGGCTACAAAACATGATTAAAAGTTACAATGATTGACACCCTATTTATAAGCCTCTAACAAACTTAAATATGAATCAAATCTAATATTTAAATCTAATATCTAACAAACTTAAATATGAATCAAATCTAATATTTAAATCTAATATCTAACAAACTTAAATATGAATTAAATCTAATAATTAAATCTAATACCATCCCTTAATTCATATTCCATCAAAACTTGTAACACCAATTCCATCCCTTAATCTGAGAAATTGATCAGTCTTGATAGCTTTCGTCAGAACATCTGCCAACTGCTTCTGAGTGCTGCAGTGTACAACTTCTAACACTCCCCTCTGAACTTGATGTCTCAGAAAATGATACTTGGTCTCAATGTGCTTGCTTCTCCCATGCAACACTGGGTTTCTGGCAAGATTGTTTGCAGACTTGTTGTCAATCATCAGCTTCAGAGGTTTGTTTACTTTAATCTTCAGATCCTGCAATAGATTCAGAATCCACACAGCTTGGCATGCAGTAACAGTAATCTTACAATTCTTCAGATCAAATCTCTTCAGAAGTTCTAATTCATACTTGAGCTGATGCAAAATAATACCTTTCTCAGAGTATCTGAACTCCATCCCTAGAAAGTATGTCATTTTGCCTAGATCAGTCATTTCGAATTCATTCATCAGAACTTTCTTGAACTTGGCTATCTCTTGTTCAGAACTTCCAGTCTTGTTTCTCTCTATAGCATCAAGTTCTTCTTTCATGGCCTTCAGCCAGAGCTTCTGCTTAAGAGCCTCTTCTGTACTTATGGGTTCAGAGTCTACTAACATGGCACACTGAATAACTTCTCCTTCAGAGTCTACTTCAGTGTCTTTCAGCATGTCAAATTCTGCATATCTTCTGGGGATGTTTCTGATTCTTTGTGGTCTCTGAACTTGTTCAGAGTCTTGAGCTTCAGAGTTTCTAGCTTCAGATGGTTGACTTCCTCCAGAGCTTTGACCATCTTCAGGGTCTGGCATATTTCCAGAGTCTGAATTGCCACCAGAATCTGGATTACCATCAGAGTCTGGGTCATCAGAGTCTGGATCATCAAAGTCACCTTCATCTTCTGAGTCTTCTCCAGAGTCAGAATCACTATCAGAATCAGAATCAATATCAGAGTTTACTCCAGCCTCAGAAATTCTGAACTCTGACCTTTCTTCAGAGGTTCTAACATCAGAGTCAGATTGAGACTTATCCCAATTCCAAACTTCTGATTCCTTCACAATCACATCTCTGCTGAATTCAATTTTATTGGTTTCTGGACAATAGAGCTTGTATGCACCTGTACTGTGGTACCCTATCAGAATCATCACTTTGCTTCTATCATCCAGCTTCTGTCTTCTGGCTTCTGGAACATGTTTATAGCAAACAGAACCAAACACCTTCAGATGACTAACACTTTGCTTATCTCCAGTCCACTTCTGTATTGGAACTATTTCCTTCAACTTCTTCGTAGGACATCGGTTGAGTACATACGTTGCGGTGGCAACAGCTTCTCCCCAGAGCTTCTGAGGAAGCTTCTTCTCCTTTAGCATGCTTCTCACCATATCAAGCAAAGTTCGGTTTCTTCTTTCAGCAAGACCATTGTGTTGAGGGGTATAAGGAGCAGTAACCTCATGCTCAATTCCATTCTCCTCACAGAACTTCTGGAACTCTTTGGAGTTATACTCACCTCCACCGTCAGTTCTAAGAATCTTCAGCTTTTGACCACTCTGATTCTCAGCCTTCATTCTGAACTTCTTGAATTCATCAAACACCTCGTGTTTGAACTTAATAAGGGATACCCATGTCATTCTTGTGAATTCATCAACAAATAACACAAAGTATTTATTCCCTCCCATCGATGCTACTGGAAATGGACCACACACATCAGAATGTACAACTCCCAAGGCATGTTTTGCTCTTGGAGCAGTTTCTGACGCAAATGGCAATCGTGGTTGTTTTCCTTCCATGCAAACTTTGCATGACTTTTCAGGCTTCTTAATTGCAGGAATTCCATGTACCAACTTCTTTGAATTCAGATGTTTTAAGCTTCTGAAATTCAAATGACCAAATCTTCTGTGCCACAGCTCACTCTCCTTCTCAGCACTTGTTGCACTAAGACATTCTGAGTCTGCAGTTCTGACATTCACCTTGAATGTTCTATTCCTTCCCTGTTCTGACTCCATAATCAACTTCTGATTGCAGTCATACAACTTTAGAAGATTGTCTTTCATGGTAACTGAAAAACCTTTCTCAATTAATTGTCCCACACTCATCAGATTGCTTCTGATGCCAGGTACATACCACACGTTCTGAATCAATGCTGTTTTCCCATTGTTCAGAATCACTCTGACATTTCCCATACCTTCTGCATTAAGATATTTGTCATCAGCACATCTGATCTTTGTCCTCTTTTCAGAGTCAAAGTCAACCAGCCATTTCTTGTTTCCAGTAAGATGATTTGAACAGCCAGTGTCCATATACCACCAGTCTATCAGATCCATATCATCAGATTCAAAGGCCATCAATAGCACAGATTCGTCATCAGAACTTCTGGCTATATTTGCTTCTTCTGATTTTCTCTCCTTGTTTGACCAACAGTCTCTAGCAAAGTGACCAAACTTCTTACAACAGTAACATTGGATCTTCTTCTTGTCATACTTCTCTTTTCCCTTCTGAGCATTCTTTTGTCTATCAGAGGTTGAGCTTTCTGACTTCTGACCACCATCAGATCTTCTCCTGGCTTCTGACTGCTTCTGATACCTCCTATCAGAAGTTGCTTTCAGAGCCTGCTGCTCTACTTCCCTTTCAGAAGTTCTCTCAGTCAAACGCAACTCTTGCGCTTCTAGACTGCTCTGCAGCTCTTCAATTCTCATGGTGCTCAGATCTTTGGAATGTTCTATTGCTACCACAATGTAATCAAATTGACAGGTAAGGGATCTCAATACCTTCTCCATGATTGTTTCTTCAGAAAGAGTTTCTCCACACGCTTTCATCTCATTAGTGATCAGAATCACTCTGGAGATGTATTCAGAAACTTTCTCATTATTCTTCATGTTGAGATTCTCATATTGCTTTCTCAAGGACTGAAGCTTCACCTTCTTCACTGATGCGTCACCACCATAACATCTAACCAGTGTGTCCCACGTAGCCTTTGCTGTCGTTGAATCTGCAATCTTCTCAAACACATTTACATCAACACATTGATGAATGAAGAACAATGCTTTCTGATCCTTCTTCCTTACTTTCTTCTGCGCGTTTTTCTGTTCATCCGTCGCATCTGCTGCTACCGGAACATAACCATCAGTGACAAGATCTAGAACATCTTGAGCACCGAACAGTACACGCATTTGGATCATCCAACGATTCCAGTTTTTACCGTCAAATACTGGAAGTTTGGTGTTCATGTTGCCGTTTCCGTTCATCTTTCTACCTTGCACAGTACACTCAGATTTCTCACACAGTGTTTCCCAACCCACAGAATTAAAATTCTGATCAGATTTTGTTCAAGATTCAACACGAATCTAAGAATCAAAACCAAACACACAAGACCTCACGTTCACTCGTGTTTCCCGTGTTTCCCAATGAATCCGAACCGGAGCTCTAGATACCAATTGTTGGTGCAAAGGTAGAATAAAAGATGAATATTCTATTAAGAATGACGGCTACAAAACATGATTAAAAGTTACAATGATTGACACCCTATTTATAAGCCTCTAACAAACTTAAATATGAATCAAATCTAATATTTAAATCTAATATCTAACAAACTTAAATATGAATCAAATCTAATATTTAAATCTAATATCTAACAAACTTAAATATGAATTAAATCTAATAATTAAATCTAATAATTGTAATGCTTATTTTATGTTATGGGTGTCAATTTCATTTTGAAAAATTACTTTTATGTTGATTCTATTACTGGTGTGTCTCTGGAGATGTAACTACGGAAACATTCTGGAGATGCATCTCCAGAATAAAGTAAATAAAAAATGCATAACTCAGAATGACCTTTGTTGAGTGTGTGTTAGGATACGTTCGAAGATGTATCTTCGAAATCATGAACATTTGTAAAAATTCACATGATGCATTAAAAACATCTAAAATGCCATAAAAAATTCTCATTAAAAAATACAATTTAAATAATAAAAAATGACACATTATGGATCAAACACAGTACTCTTTAATAAACATTTTATTAAGACCTTGCTAGTTACTACAACTCAACTAGTGATCATTACAAGATAATTTTCCATTTTTAAATTTTTTAATATAATTTTAAATATAAATTTAATTTTTATAATAAAAATGAGGTCTCGACCCTATTTCTTTGTCTTTCCTTAAAGCCGGCCTGATTGAAAAGCTATCTTTCGAATATATTTATGCTTTACTTTTTCTTTACTTTCACTCAATAAAAATTAAAAGAATAAGTCTAATGATTATATTTTAAACAAAATCATTTAAAAAAATACGAGGCTCTTAGTAGATACCCTTTTGAAAAGAGTAATTTCAAATTTTTATAATATCTAATAGAAAAACATATAGAATGTGTAATGAACAATCACGTACATAAATTATAAAATGTCCTCTAGTTTGCATAATCATTATATATTATCCAATATGAGATTATGCAAAAAGATAAGTTTATAACATCATTATCAGTTTTATATTTTATTAGATAATTAGTATAAACATTCAATTTTTGACAGACTCTGAGATATTATGAAGAAATGCGACATAGTAATGTCATACATTAACAGATTCTGAGATAAGTTAGATAATAGAGTTGGAGTCAGAATAACACATTAGATTTTTTATGTCAAGTTCTTAGATCATCTGTGATCCATGATATAATGCCATCAATTTAGTATGAAGGATGTTGGAATAACTAATATTACCTGCAAAGTCATGAATCCAAGCACCATTAACATTTCAAATCAATCAACCAAAACCCTAGACACTGAAACTATCTAACTCTCCCGGATTCCCCAACAATGGTATCAGAGTCGTGGTTCGACTTGGTGGGGGAGAGGAAGCTAGATCCGGTGGTGAATCCTGTTATAGGATGTGAGAGACTCACACTTGTGGGGGAGAATGTTAGTGCAAGTGTGAGTGGTTAAAGTCTTGCATCGTCTATGAATGACTGAAATGTTGATTTATAAGAGAGATGATCCACTCACCTACCACCTTAAGGTCATGAGTTGAGATGTGGTCTCTCTCTCTCTCTCTCTCTCTCTCTCTCTCTCTTATGGTCTTATAACATAGGTCACATTGGTGCTCACGACTCTCCCAGACTCCCCAACAAAAAAAGATAGAGTCATCATCGATCCCATGTCTAATCCAATCATATAAACTTCCCCTTAGAAGAATAGTGAGGGTCCAAGAAGCCAATAGATTTTCAAAAATGAGTAGTAAATTTATAGTCTCTCAGGCAGTGTAGAGTCGTCTCAGCCTCTTGATTGCATTTAGGACAGAGATTCGTCGAGAGTATACCACGATGATAAAATATTGATCTCGTAGAAAATGACTTATTTAATCGTCCAAAAAAAGAATTTTACCTTCACAAGAGCAGGAATATGTCACACTAACTTCCAAGAGTTATTGCATGTTGTATTTTGAACAAATTCAAATATGTTGAGGTAGTTATAATCATCCATAACAGTATATATACCATTTAAATTGCCCTTCCATGTTAATTGATCAAGTACTAGAGAATTCAAACAAATGTGAAATGCTTAAAGACAATCACAAAGAATAAAATAAATATTATATATAATAAATTAAAGTTCTAATTCTCAATAAATATCATTCACCATCATTTTCAAGTCGTGGATAATGAATTAAAATTATAATTTTCATTCAAGTAAACATCATTCATGAGCGTTTTTAAATCGTGGATATCCACTTAAAGAATATATTTGACTAATATTTTTAACCCCAAACCAATTTAAAAATAAAAAAGATGAGTTTCCATCCCTAATTTAAAATCAAGAGCTTTCATAATTGTATTTCAAATAACTTCTAAACATTTTCTCACCCCCTTAAAAAATAAATTTATATCTTATCAATTAAACCAACATGTAAATAAATATGAATAAATTAGAAAGAAAATATTTTTTTTATCATAAAAACGTATTTGCCCCCTTAAAAATGAATAACAATAATTTTTACATGGAGAGTGAATTATCGTGTGACTTATATCTCCAAAATCTTTGTTCATACTCACAAACATTTTGTTCCCTCTTACAACAAGTCAACATAACACCATTCGTAATGTAACTTTTTTCTTAAAACACAAACTAAAAGCCTAACAACGATTCCTTTCAACAACAACGTTGTTTAAGGTGGTAGAGAATCTTAAGAAGAAGAAGAAAAAGTAATAAGATTATAACAGTTACGAGCCGACTTAACACAATCAACCCAATGCAAAATCTCCACATTAGGATCCCTTTCACCAACAACATCTGTCACAGTAATCTGAACACTCCCCTTAAACGCCATAACTCTCCCCCTAACCCTAGCAACAGCCCCAACCTTCACTACTTCCGCAGATCTCGCGTCGGCGTCGGCCAGAAGGCAAAGATCCTGCGGACTCCGACGGCGAGCCATGTGAGGGGAAGTCAAATGGTTAAGCCAGAGGATACAGGGGATACAACCGGTTCCATCGTCCACAGCGAAACAAAGGAATTTAGAGGGTTTCTGATCGCGGAGGGTGATGGTTCCTAGGGCTTCGAGGCGTGTGATGGGGATTGATTTGCGGGTGAAGGGTTGGTCTGGGGAGGATGGTGGGGTTAGGGTTAGGAGGTCGAAGGCTAGTAGCTTAACGTGAGTGTTGTGTAGTGAGATTGATGGGTTTTTGTTGTTCTTATTGTTGTTTTGCTGCATTTTGGGGTTTCTGAAATAGCTCTGTTTTTTTATCTGTTCAACTGGTTTTGGGTTGTGTTTGTTCTGTGACCGTGATAGTGATTATGGGTTATAGTCTAGTAGTTATTATCGTAATTATTTTTTAATATTGATTTAAATGTTTGTATATGTCATTTTAGATTCATATTTAGTTTAATCATTAATTTTATTAAATAATTAAACTTTATATTATTAACTTATTTTTTATTTCATTCGTCTCATAAAATGTCATATTAGATTGTGCTTTCGGGAGGTTTTGAGATCGTGGATATTGACAATGATTTATTTATGGTCAATTGTGAACTGCTCGCAAATATGGAGAAAATTATGTTAAAAGGTTCGTGGATGTTGTTTGACCATTATTTGGAAGTGGTTCGATGGACTCTAGACTTTCTACCTCCTCTCAAAAAGGTGGAGAAGACTCTCGTTTGAATTCAATTTCTAGGACTTAACTTATTGTATTATGATTAAAGTGTCCTTCTTGGTTTGACATATGTTTTGGGTACTTCTATTAAGGTAAATATTAACACCCTGAATGTAGAGAGGGGAAGGTTTGCGAGAATCTACATGGAGATTGATCTGACCTTGCATGTTGTCAAAAAGGTCAATGTTAATGGCCACATGTACAACGTGCAGTATGAGGGTCTTCACATTATTTGTTGAAGTTGTGGTTGTTATGGACACCACATCCGTGATTGCAAGAATACATCAATTAACCTGACATAGCCGACATTTCCAATAGTGGCGCAACTAAGAGGTCTGCTAGAAAATGGTGTTGCCCATGAGCAAAGGCTAACAAAACGACATCAGGAAGTGAGCGATGATATCAGTGAGATTGTAGCAAAAGAATATGGAGAAACAAATGCAGTTCATGGTGATTGGCCGATGGTGCAAACGAAAAAATGCAACAAAAGAGTCATTTATGGTTAAGAGAAATCTTTATCCTACATTGTGCCTAGAGATTTGGAGAGTTCTAAAATCAAGGGGATTGTTGTTTCCTTAAAAGGAATAAGTTCTGATAGCAAATCTGTTGGACCCAATCAACTTGACGCAGTTTCCAAGAAACAATGATTTGATAAGAGTGTCCCCACCCCAAACGCACGTCAAACGACATGAAGAGGGGACCCATGCTCCAAGGCCATGTCTACCATTTTGGGATCGCATCTTGCTATTAGCGGACCTTTGCACAAAACTCGACCAACTTTTAACTTTTTACCAACACAAAAGGGTATGCCTAACACTGCTAAATACACCTTCATCGTTCCCATAGTAAATTTGGGTTTGAAGACCATCACACGATATAATATTCCAAATTCTGAATCGACATCAAGTCAGGCAGATGTAAATAACCAATGCGTTATGGATGACGGTGCTACTCAATAAGAGGAAGTTGTTCATAAAAACCCCATTGAATGGGAGTCGACTACGTAAATTGTGACGTGTTCAGGACTTGCTTTGTCAACTCCATCCACTAGACTAGTTATGTTAAGTTTCAAGAAAGTCACCGTGCTCTCCTAGAATATATAAGGAGCCTCTAATAATAAGGCTAAAAAGACACATGATGTATGTGATTAGAAAACACTCTCCAAATTTTTTAATAGTTATGGAAACACACATTGGTTGTCATAAGACCAAATCCTTCTAAGATATAATTGGATATGTGAATGTACATTACGCAAATGCACGTGGTAAATCTGGGGGAATTTGTGTGTTAAAGCAGAATGATAGCAACTTTGTAACTGTTGTGCATGATGTCTTTATGGATATAATTACTATCAAACTATCACTAGGAACTGCCTCATGGTATGTAACTGGAATTTATGCTAGTACTGTGTACACTTCTCGTCTTGACTCGTGGCTCCACCTCATTGACATGAGGAACCCTGTTGATGGTCCTGGATGTTGATTGGAGACTTTAACTACATCATTCATCTGAGTGAATAAAAAGGAGGTAATTTTAATCATTATAGGGAAGTTGCTTTATTGAATGTCATTTATAAATATAATTTAGTTGAAGTAGACATGATTGGTGGGAAATCCACATGGAATAGGCCTTGTATTGGTAATCGAATGGTCTATTGCAAGTTGGATAGGGCCATGATTGACGTTACTTGGAGCATGGACTTCTTTGATGCATATGTTAAGTTGTTGGTGTAAGCCCTAGAGGCCAATACTTTTGGTACTTGTATCGAATTATTTATTAATAATAAAAGGCTTTTTCTTTATTATGTTTGTTTAATAAAGTCCCTAGAATAGCTAGCCTGTTTAATGTATCAAGTGTGACTTAATCATGAGATCACATTAAACATAAGGACACTATTCTTAAAGTATCTGTAGTCGAGCTTTATTGTGAAGTGGGATAACATTAAAGCATTAAGACTATTATGTATATAGACTGATGATCACATCTCATGGATCATGGATAAGGAGTTATCAAGTCTTAAACATAGGTATGAATATTAAGAGTAATATTTATACTGGATTGACCCGCTATGAGAATACTATATATAATGTTATGCAAAGTGTCATAAGTTATTCTCATGGTGATAAGGATGTATACCACCCTTCGACCTGAAACCACTATGGACCCTAGATGTAGAGTCGAGTGCCTTATTGCTGATCAAACGTTGTTCGTAACTGGATGACCATAAAGACAGTTGATGGGTACTCCACGAAGCATGCTAAGGGACATGAGTGACCTAGATGGAATTTGCCCATCCTGCTTAATAAGATAAATGTCTATGGGCCCAATATTGAAGTGGACAAGGATGACACGGTCTATGCCTTGTGTTCAATATAGACATAAGGGCAAACGGGTAATTGTACATATAAGTATTACCACAAAAGGATTTGTCAGATCACATGACATTTTCGTGTCTTGGGTAGCAGTGATGTGTTGCTAGATACCGCTCACTATTTATTATGTTAAATACATGATTTAATATAATTGCCAATGCCGCGAAAACCTACAGGGTCACACACAAAAGGACGGATTGATGAGAGATAAAGTAACTAAGGAACACCGTAAGGTACGGTGCACTTATGTGAATTGTAGAACATCGTAAGGTACAGTGTAATTAAGTAGAATACGAAATATGGTAAGGTACCACGCGCTTAACTGATTTTGGCATATTATAAGATATGGGCCACATACACTTAAGTGGGTTTTTTTAGCTTGCAGCCCACACAAGTGGTTCTATAAATAGAACCCTTGTGCAGAAACATTTATGTAGTTGCAATTTCGTTTCTCTCTTTCTCTCACTCAAAGCCTTCATTCGTAGCAGCTAGCACTGAGATTGAAGGAATCCGTTCGTGTGGACTGAGTAGAGGTGTTGTTATCGTTCAACGTTCGTGATCGCTCCGTAGATCTGCATCAAAGGTTTTAATCACCACAAGAGGTAACGATTCTATCACTGATCATGCCCATTCGTAAGTGTAATACCCCAAAATTTACCCTTCATTTTTCATGGAAGCATACGCTTTACACCTCATGCATGCATTTATTTTTAGGTCATTTAGCATTTGCATTTCATCATGGCAATCGGAATCGGATCCAAGAAGCTTGAACATCATTCAGGACACTTTGTGGGCTCTATTTAGATGATCAGTCAACACAAGGGAAAGACTTGAGTTACTTCCAACAGGGGTCTATTCGTCAGTCAAAACGTTAATCTTAAAGGAGCAAAGGTTTGTTCATGAGCTGTCATGCTCGCTAGGCGAAGCCCACATGTTTTGAAAAAAAAATAAAAATCTTGTACTTGGACCTCTCTCATTTGAGCCCACAGGTCCACAAAAATCAAGTTATAAATTCAGAGTTTCAGTGAAACAAAAGGCCATTCTATTCCTATTACCCTGTCTGGGAAAAAGATAGTGAGAGAAGAACCCTGGGGAAAAAGATAGTGAGAGAAGAGCTAACAGAGTTCAGAGCAACCTCCAGGCAACTCTGAAAGGTTCATTCTGACTCACACACTTTCAGCTCAAGCAACCCCTAACATTGGTTTGCAAATCCAGCCGCGCCATTTGATTTCAACCGATCTCTCCAATCAGGTTTGCTCTTATTCCCATTACCTTTGTGCTTTGAGGTTGAATACTCGGAATGTTTGAGGTATGATGGATGAATTTCATTAGGTCTTTGCCCACGGGTTCATAATTATGTATGAATGTATAAATAATGCCTTGAATGCTTAATCGTTTAATTTCTGAAGTGTATGCCACAGGGTTTGAAGTTTCTGAAACCATACTGTTATCCATGAAAAACCATACTGTTTTGCTCTAATCTGACTTACGTTTGTCATAGCATGTTTTCTCCTAATCCTTATCTTGTTTCACTAACCCTTTTGTTGAGTTTTTGTGAAGGCTCACATGACTTTTGCAGGGATAGCTCGCTAGATATTCCACTTTGCTTGTGGGATACCATTTGGGAGATTTATTCTGATTGCCTTGTTGGCACATTTACTTTATACATGTTTGTTTTGTATGTGTTCGTATCCCCGCAGGTAGCGCGGTTCCTTCGTCAAGGACTGCCTTTTTGCATGAGCATCCCAAACCCTAACCCTTCATTGATTTTTCTTCTCCTAAACACACGTTTACTCCTTCTACTATAGGTGAGTAAGTCTCCAAAGGCCGAGCATCCGGTAGATTGCGTAGTAACGTCGTCCGCCCCAAAACATAATCCTTAACCCTGTAGTTAGCCGAACTACGGCTTGCTCTGATTCTCATTCCAGATGAGATACGTAGGCATAAGACGCGATGTCTTAGCGAGCACACATCCCCCCAACCCATAGGTCAGCCGAGCTACAAAGACTCTGATTCTCATATTCAGATGAGATACGTATGCAGTGGATGCGACATCTACGCGAGTCATTTTCATTTAACCCCCTTTTTTAGTAAACAACACAAGATAAACTCACACCCTTTAGACAAGAACTACAAAAGTGGATCCCGTAGAGTACTACGGATGCGTAGGGGTGTTAATACCTTCCCTTCGCATAACCGACTCCCGAACCCAAGATTTGGTTGCGAGACCTTGTCTTTTCCTTTCCTCTTTTCAGGTTTACTTCGAGCGTTTCCTTTCCCTCCTTTGGGATAAATAACGCACGGTGGCGACTCTTCTGTCATTTCTTTTACCAGTTGTTTTTTCGCACACTGTATTTTTCAGGTTGCGACAACTGGCGACTCTGCTGGGGACCCGGTTTCCCTAAGCGAGTCCCTCCTAGCTTTTGTAGTTTGTTTGTTTATTGGGTGTTCATGCTTTTGTACAGTTATTTATTTACCTGCTTTACCTTATTGCATTGTGTACATATCATTGCTGTATCTGTTGGCTGGCTATGGCTGCTTGGTGATCTTTGTGAGATGAGTTTTATACCCGAACTCGAGTGCACTTAGGATAGGAGAATGGCATAGTCTTGTCGACTTGTGTGGAGTTATTCCTTAGCAAGTTGACTTGCAAGCCCATTCACTTGGTGGAGGTCATGTTGAGATCAATAATGTCACACAAGTAGGTTGTGGTTAGACATTACTTTTTCCAATATAGATCTTAGAAGCCGAGGACCTTAGTTTACCAAACCCATCTTGGCCTATTCGTAGGACGTAGTGCGAAAGTCGTTCAAGTGTAAGATTTGATACGATTGTTACGCGATACTACACTCATAAGAGTCTCTCTTGAGAATACTTTTGGAATACGAGTAGTCGTTCCTCCGATAATATCCGAAAGATGGGATTATGACTATGGGAACCTTTTGTAGAACATGTTTGGCAGGTTTAAACCTTAGTACACTCCTTTTGGGTGGTTCTTAACCTAAACTCCATGCTCGTGACTTGCAACAAACCCTTGATTCATGGTTGATCCGATCAGGTATCCTTAATATCAATGAAACTTGGGTGTTGATAAGGTGTAAACCATAATCCACCAAAATGGGTGGTTGATATTAAGGATAACATGATCCATCCCATGACCTTTGTTTGGTGTGCTCTTAATTTCTCTCCAGACAGTGCAACCTGACAGATGTTCAAGCAGATACGGCGATCCTGATTCCCATGCCACTGCACTGCATTCACATCATTTTGCATCACATCATTTTGCATTCATAATCATTCACACATGTTTATCCATTTCTGTGGGGTTTATATCTTCTACTTGATTCTAGTCGGAATTTTCTTGGTTCTCATCAACGGCTTAGTCTTTTTTTTACATCGTTTATCTATTGAGAGACTGGAATCAAGGGGGTAGAATACCTTTGGAATTGATAAACATGTCATTGCATTTACATATTCATTAGCATGTCTTGCATAACAGGTACAACCACAGTGTTCTCAGTTTGTTTGGTGTTCCATCGACAGGATAGCTGACCCAGGCATTCACCGGTACGGTACCCGCAGAAACCAACAGAGAGTAATGGAAAGCCTACAGGCAGAGTTCGCCGAGATGAAAATCTGCATGAATCAATTCATGGATGTGGTTCAGGGGGTGGCTCAGGGACAGCAAGAGCTCAGGCAGATGATATAGAGGAATCCCCCTGCTCAACCAGAGACGGTGACTGATCCTCCAGCTGGAGAGGCTAATGGACCCAATGGGCCGGGGCCTATCCCAATCCTACATGTCACCTCCGGTCAACAGCCTGTTCATGATGATCAGGCGATCAGTTCCCCCTACTGCAGGAAGACTTTGGTATGGGTCATGGTGTGGACCCCATGTTTAGAAGATTGGAAGAGAGGTTGAAGGCAGTGGAAGGACAAAATCCTCTGGGAGTAGATGTTGCTGACTTGGGGTTGGTCCCAGGTGTGAGAGTGCCACCGAAATTCAAGGCCCCGATATTTGACAAATACAATGGCAACTCTTGCCCGAAGACCCATGTGCAAGCCTATTTCCGTAAAATGGTTCCATACTCCGATGACGAAAAGTTGCTTATGTACTTTTTCCAGGACAGCCTAGTTGGGGCATCCCTGGAATGGTATATGAGGCTGGATAGAGCTCACATCTGTTGCTGGAGGGATTTGGCTGAGGCTTTCGTGAAGCAGTATCAGTATAATGCAGACATGGCTCCGGACAGAACTCAACTTCAAAATATGTCTCTTAAAAGCAATGAGTGCTTCAGAGAATACGCTCAACGCTAGAGAGAAACAGCTTCCTGTGTTCAACCTCCTATGTTGGAGAAGGAAATGGCTAACATGTTCATGAACACTCTGCCAGGACCTTATTTGGAGCGCCTGGTGGGTTGCAATGCCTTGCTGATGTAGTCTCTACCGGAGAGAGGGTGGAGAATTACCTGAGGACATACGAGACCCATAATGGAGATGGATCCTCATCAGGGGTGAAGAAGTCGTTCATTCAGGGACAGAAGAGGAGAGAAGGGGATGCAAGTGCCATATCTTCTTATCAGAACAGGGATAACCGGAGGAATAACTTTCAGAACTATCATCAGCAACCGTATGTTGCGGCTGTGACCATTCCAGCTGCAGCACCACTACAACAACAACCACATCATCAACCAGCTCAGTACCAACCACAACAACCGGGTAACAGACCCGCCTATCAACCAAGGCCAAGGACGATGGACCGGCGTTTCGACACTCTTCCAATGTCGTACGCTCAGTTGCTTTCTAGTCTTCAACAACTACAACTTGTGCAGTTGCGCACTATGGCTCCTCCCGTTGGTAGGCTTCCGGTGGGTTATGACGCCAACGCTAGGTGTAGCTTCCACTCTGGGGCACCTGGCCACAATATTGAGAACTGCAAAGCTTTTAAGGACGTAGTTCAGGACCTCATTGATTCAAAGGCCGTTAACTTTGCACCAGCTCCTAATGTCGTCAACAATCCCATGCCCCAGCATGGTGGAGCCAACGTTAACATGGTTGAAGGAGAAGTCAAATTAGTCTCTGCGGTCAACAATGAAGATAGGGATAGTGATTGCGACATCGATAACTGGGTGCGTCCGAGGATCCCGGGTGAAGTTCTCAACAATTGGTCTTCTGAGGAGATTGTCCAAGCCACTTGTCTGGAAGAGTAATTTTCTTTGTTTATTCATGCATATCCAAGTCTTACGTTCTGCCAGGGCGTAATGACTCATTGTAGGGCTCATCTATGTGACACTTGCATTTTTTATCATAAATAAAGGACGTCTTTTTGCATTCAAATATTTCGTTCCCTGTCTTTCTATTTTTTATAGTTTTCAAAATCAAAAAATGTATTTGGAAATGTTTTGTTTAGTTTTCATTCCTTGTTCACACTCATAAGCACATACCATCACTCATGCAGATGCACGTCACCGGATCCTATTGATAACGGTTCTGTTATGGCTCGCTTCGACTTTGAAAATCCAATCTTTCAAGCTGAAGAAGAGGATGTTGAAGATTGTGAACTCCCTGAAGAACTTACCAGGTTATTAAAACAAGAGGAAAGGGTCATTTAGTCGCATCAAGAGTCTGTTGAAGTGATTCATCTCGACATCGAGGACGCCAAGAGAGAAATCAAGATAGGGGCTGCTTTAAAAGACAATGTGAAGAAGGGGTTGATTGAATTGCTGTAAGAGTATGTTGACATCTTCGCTTGGTCTTATCAGGACATGCCAGGGCTTGACACAGACATCGTGGTACATCGCTTGCCGCTCAAAGAAGGTTGTCCTCCGGTCAAGCAGAAGCTCAGAAGAACAAGACCAGAGATGGCTGTCAAGATAAAGGAAGAAGTGCAAAAACAATTGGATGCAGGGTTTCTAGCAGTCAAAAATTATCCGCCATGGGTTGCAAATATCGTTCCGGTACCTAAGAAGGATGGAAAGGTACGGATGTGTGTTGACTACCGGGATCTGAACAAGGCTAGTCCTAAAGATGATTTCCCCTTACCTCACATTGACGTTTTGGTGGATAACACGGCTCAGTTCTCGGTATTCTCCTTCATGGATGGCTTTTCTGGCTATAATCAAATTAAGATGGCACCAGAAGACATGGAGAAGACAACATTCATAACCCCATGGGGCACCTTCTGCTACAAGGTGATGTCGTTTGGTCTGAAAAATGTCGGAGCAACATATCAGCGAGCGATGGTGACTTTGTTCCATGATATGATTCATCATGAAATCGAGGTTTATGTTGATGATATGATTGCCAAATCTATGACAGAAGAAGAACATTTGGTGAATTTGCAGAAATTGTTTGAGCGTTTGAGGAAATTCAAGCTGAGGCTTAATCCGAACAAGTGTACTTTTGGGGTGAGATCTGGAAAACTACTGGGTTTTGTTGTTAGCAGAAAAGGGATTGAGGTGGATCCGGCCAAAGTGAAAGCGATACAGGAAATGCCTGAGCCAAGAACAGAGAAACAAGTCCGTGGTTTCTTAGAGAGGTTGAACTATATTGCAAGGTTCATCTCTCACCTAACAGCCACGTGTGAGCCAATATTCAAATTGTTGAGAAAATATCAGGCTATCAGGTGGAATGATGATTGTCAAAGGGCGTTCGAGAACATAAAAGAGTATTTGCAGAATCCTCCTATCCTTGTGCCTCCGGTCCCAGGGAGACCGTTGATTATGTATTTGACAGTACTAGACAATTCCATGGGTTGTGTTCTCGGTCAACACGACGAGACAAGTAGGAAAGAGCATGCCATCTACTACCTGAGTAAGAAATTCACAGTTTGCGAGTCGAGATACTTAATGCTTGAAAAAACATGTTGTGCACTTGCATGGGCTGCGAAGCGATTGAGACAATACATGCTGTCTCACACAACCTTACTGATCTCCAAAATGGATCTAGTCAAGTATATATTTGAGAAGCCAGCTCTCACCGAAAGAGTTGCTCGTTGGCAAATGGTACTGACAGAGTACGACATCCAATATACTTCCCAGAAAGCCATCAAGGGGAGTATTCTGTCAGACTATCTTGCTCAACAGCCGGTTGAAGATTATGAGCCGATGAAGTTTGATTTTCCAGATGAAGACATCATGTACCTCAAGATGAAAGACTGTGAAGAGCCAGTTGTTGAAGAGGGACCTGATCCAGACGAAAAGTGGACTTTAATGTTTGATGGGGCCGTCAACGCCAGAGGAAGTGGAATTGGTGCTGTCATTACAACTCCGAAAGGTGTCCACATGCCTTTCACCGCTCGTCTGACTTTCGAGTGCACCAATAACGAAGCTGAGTATGAAGCCTGTATCTTGGGTATTAAGCAAGCCATTGATTTGAGAATTAAGACTTTGGACATCTTCGGAGATTCAGCTCTGGTAATCAATCAAGTGAATGGTGATTAGAACACTCTCCAGCCTACTCTGGTCCCCTACATAGATTACACGAGAAGACTGTTGACTTTCTTCACAACAGTAAAGCTGTACCATATACCTCGTGATGAGAACCAGATGGCAGATGCTCTTGCTACTCTATCCTCCATGATCACGGTGATCCGTTGGAACCATGCTTCCAAGATCGACGTGATGCGCCTTGAAAGGGCCGCGTATGTGTTTGCTGCTGAACTGGTAGTTGATGACAAGCCCTGGTATCACGTCATCAAGTGCTTTCTGAAGAATCAAGAGTACCCTGCAGGGGCATCCAACAATGATAGAAAGACTTTGAGAAGATTGACAGGCAGTTTCTTCTTGAACAAAAACGATGTGCTGTATAAGAGGAACTTCGACATGGTTCTGCTTAGATGCTTGGATAGACACGAAGCAGACATGTTAATGCAAGAAGTTCATGAAGGCTCCTTTGGTACTCATGTCGGCGGACATGCAATGGCTAAGAAATTGTTGAGAGCGGGATATTACTGGATGACCATGGAATCTGATTGTTTCAAATATGCTCGGAAGTGCCATAAATGCCAGATTTATGCTGATAAGGTACATGTGCCGCCAAATCCTTTGAATGTGATGTCTTCGCCGTGGCCTTTTGCTATGTGGGGCATTGATATGATTGGAAAGATTGAGCCGACTGCCTCCAATTGGCACCGCTTCATCCTTGTTGCCATCGACTATTTCACCAAGTGGGTCGAAGCAGCATCGTTCGCGAATGTCACCAGACATGTGGTTGCCCGATTCATCAAGAAAGAAATCATTTGTCGCTATGGGATTCCCGAAAGAATCATTACTGATAATGGTTCTAATCTCAACAAAAAAACGATGAAGGAGTTGTGCCAGAACTTCAACATTCAGCATCACTATTCTTCCCCTTACCGCCCTAAGATGAACGGTGCGGTTGAGGCGGCAAATAAGAACATAAAGAAGATTATGCAGAAGATGGTTGTTACGTACAGAGATTGGCATGAGATGTTACCCTTCGCCTTGCATGGGTACCGTACTTCAGTACGTACATCGACCGGGGCAACCCCTTACTCCCTTGTGTATGGTATGGAAGCAGTCCTACCTGTTGAAGTGGAGATTCCTTCTCTAAGAGTCCTGTTGGATGTCAAGTTAGACGAAGCTGAATGGATTCGGACAAGGTTCAATGAGTTGAGTCTTATCGAAGAGAAGCGAATGGCAGCCATTTGTCATGGGCAGTTGTATCAAAGTCGGATGAAGAGAGCCTTTGATCAGAAAGTGCATCCTCGATGCTTCCAGGTCGGAGATTTGGTGTTGAAAAGGATCCTTCCTCCTCAGACAGATCACAGGGGCAAGTGGACTCCTAACTATGATGGACCGTATATTGTCACCAAGGTTTTTGATGGTGAGGCCTTAATGCTTGCAACGATGGATGGTGAAAACTTCACTTCCCCGGTGAACTCAGACGCAGTTAAAAAATACTTCGCATGAAATAGACCCGCTGGACAATAAAAAGAGTAGTCCAGGCAAAAATGGGCATCCCGGCGAACCAAGAAAATGAAAAAGGTTCGGGCAAAAATTAGGGATTAAAAGTGAAAAGATTGTACACCCGGTAAGTTGAAAACCTGAAAAGGCAACTTAGGCAAAAATGGGTATCCCGGTGGATTGAAAACCCGAAAAGGGCAATCCAGGCAAAAGTTAGGGATTAAGCGAATGACTGCATTCTGAGTAGTTCTGAATCTCATCTCGTGTCAATGACTGGAAACTTTTGAAGGATAAGAAACAGTTCAATCACTCTTTCAGAAAGCTGATCATCTGGAGGATCTTGAAGACGAGCAAGTCATAGCAGAATGGGAACCCAATAGAAATCCATTTCACATTGCCATTAGATTAATGTCTGTTTTTATCTGTTGTGCGATTACCTCTTTCCCGGGATTGCTTCCTGATGTAAATGCCTATTCAGAGGCCGTTCAATCAATAAAATCATGTTACTCAGTATATCTCTGTTTTCATTTTTATTTTTCTGTTTTGTTTGCAAAAATGACGTCCGAATTTTTGATAAACATTGCATCATGACACATAAGAGCTTTACAGGTACATGCTTAATAAACATTTAAAATTGCTGTAAATTTTAAGTGCTTTGGATCGTCTATTCATAACAGGTACCCTCGGGGCATTTCCTTAAAATCCCCTGCAGATGATCACATATGTTTTTCCCCAACAGACGAATTCGGTATCTTATCCCTGCAGAGCTGATCAGAGCGTTGGATTCTTCAATCCCCAGCAGGTTCTCACCACTGTACCTCCCCTCCAAGCGGTGGTTTCAGATTATACACTCCCCAGTAGAGTTGACTTTGTCAGACTATATACCCCCAGCAGAGTTGACAGTGCCAGACTGTATCTTCCCAGCAGAAGCGGCTGCTCCTCAGAGTTCGAGGCCAAATCGATAATCCCAATGCCAGATCCATGGTTTCTTTCCTTGAAGAAGAACCTCGGTACCGTATCTGTGTTTGCTTCCCCTGCTGAGTCATCTCTCGCAGATCGTGGTTGCCAGAACCACTATCGCTTTCCCCAACAGCAGGTTTTCAGTGTCGTTCTCTCCCCAGTCAGAATCTCGGTATTTCGTCATTGCTAAACACCGTGTGGTGGGTCATTTCCCCACAGGATTCTTTGTGTTGTGCATCTCCAGCAGCCTTGCCAGGGTCCAGAAGATGGTGATCATTTCCCCAGCAGATCCCCTTGCCTCAGCTTGGCATTCTACCCAGCATTTCGCATCCCTGCATGTAGAATCATATTGCATTGCATCCTCTCAAATCGCGTAGCATTTCCATTTTCATGGAGCATTACGGCAATGAAAAATTCAAACATACGCATGTAAGTATAAAACATTCTTGGTATCCCAAGTGATAAGCCAGAAGTTGTTTCCAGTACTCAGACTGAAGATTGTTCATGACTTACCTTTGTTATCCCCTGCAAGTGTCATTGGCCCATGCGCCGCCTCTATTATCGTTCCCTATTTCTGCCGATGCTGACAGGCATGAAGTTTCCGGTATTCAGACCGAAGTGGCGTTCAGGCCAGTTTTCCGATGTTCAGATCGAAGAAGTTTCTGACGTTCAGGTCGATGCAACTTGTGGCGTTCAGGCCAGTTTTCCGATGTTCAGATCGAAGAAGTTTCCGACGTTCAGGTCGATGCAACTTGTGGCGTTCAGGCCAGTTTTCCGATGTTCAGATCGAAGAAGTTTCCGACGTTCAGGTCGATGCAACTTATGGCGTTCAGGCCAGTTTTCCAACATTCAGATCGAAGAAGTTTCTGACATTCAGGTCAATGCAACTTGTGGCATTCAGGCCAATTTTCCGACGTTCAGATCGAAGAAGTTTCCGACGTTCAGGTCGATGAAACTTGTGGCATTCAGGCCAATTTTCCGATGTTCAGATCGAAGAAGTTTCCGACGTTTAGGTCGACGCAACTTGTGGTATTCAGGCCAGCCTCTCGGTGTTCAGACCGATATTAATAATCTCATATCTCCCGATGTTCAGATCGAAGTCATTTCCGGTATTCAGACTGATGAGCGGCATTCAGGCCATGGTTATTTCTGTGTTACCATTTATTTTGGTATCCAGGTTAACATTCTTTTTCGGTATTCAGACTGACTCTCACCGTACCAGACGGATTCTTCTTTCAAGACCACCTCTTTGCCGATTCTGACAGGCATTGTTACTTCACTTCACTTCAGTGCAAATTTTCGGGCTTTTATTGTATTCAATCCCTTGATACCTCGAAAGCACGAAAGTCGCTGCTATCTTCTTTCCAGGTCTCCAGTTGATTGAATAGGGGCAGTTGTAATACCCCCAAATTTACCCTTCATTTTTCCTAGAAGCATACGCTTTACACCTCATGCATGCATTCATTTTTAGGTTATTTAGCATTTGCATTTCATCATGGCAATCGGAATCGGATCCAAGAAGCTTGAACATCATCCAAGACACTTTGTGGGCTCTATTTAGATGATCAGTCAACACAAGGGAAAGACTTGAGTTACTTCCAACAGAAGTCTATTCGTCAGTCAAAACGTTAATCTTGAAGGAGCAAAGGTTTGTTCATGAGCTGTCATGCTCGCTAGGCGAAGCCCACGTGTTTTGAAAAAAAAATCTTGGACTTGGAACTCTCTCATTTGAGCCCACAGGTCCACAAAAATCAGGTTATAAATTCAGAGTTTCAGTGAAACAAAAGGCCATTCTATTCCTATTACCCTGCCTGGGAAAAAGATAGTGAGAGAAGAACCCTGGGGAAAAAGATAGTGAGAGAAGAGCTAACAGAGTTCAGAGCAACCTCCAGGAAATTCTGAAAGGTTCATTCTGACTCACACACTTTCAGCTCAAGCAAACCCTAACATTGGTTTTCAAATCCAGCCGTGCCATTTGATTTTAACCGATCTCTCTAATCAGGTTTTCCCTTATTCCCATTACCTTTGTGCTTTGAGGTTGAATACTCTGAATGTTTGAGGTATGATGGATGATATTCATTAGGTCTTTGCCCACAGGTTCATAATTATGTATGAATGTATAAATAATACCTTGAATGCTTAATCGTTTAATTTCTTAAATGTATGCCACAGGGTTTGAGGTTTCTGAAACCATACTGTTATCCATGAAAAACCATATTGTTTTGCTCTAATCTGACTTACGTTTGTCATAGCATGTTTTCTCCTAATCCTTATCTTGTTTCACTAACCCTTTTGTTGAGTTTTTGTGAAGGCTCACATGACTTTTGCAGGGATAGCTCGCTGGATATTCCACTTTGCTTGTGGGATACCATTTGGGAGATTTATTATGATTGCCTTGTTGGCACATTTACTTTATACATGTTTGTTTTGTATGTGTTCGTATCCCCGCAGGTAGCGCGGTTCCTTCGTCAATGACTGCCTTTTTGCATGAGCATCCCAAACCCTAACCCTTCATTGATTTTTCTTCTCCTAAACACACGTTTACTCCTTCTACTACAGGTGAGTAAGTCTCCAAAGGTCGAGCATCCGGTAGATTGCGTAGTAACGTCGTCCGCCCCTAAAACATAATCCTTAACCCTGTAGTTAGCCGAACTACGACTTACTCTAATTCTCATTCCAGATGAGATACGTAGGCATAAGACGTGATGTATTAGCGAGCACACATCCCCCCAACCCATAGGTCAGCCGAGCTACGAAGACTCTGATTCTCATATTCAGATGAGATACATATGCAGTGGATGCGACATCCGCGCGAGTCATTTTCATTTAACCCTCTTTTTTAGTAAACAGCACAAGATAAACTCACACCCTTTAGACAAGAACTACAAAAGTGGATCCCGTAGAGTACTACGGATGCGTAGGGGTGCTAATACCTTCCCTTCGCATAACTGACTACCGAATCCAAGATTTGGTTGCGAGACTTTGTCTTTTCCTTTCCTCTTTTCAGGTTTACTTCGAGCGTTTCCTTTCCCTCCTTTGGGATAAATAACACACGGTGACGACTCTTCTGTCATTTCTTTTGCCGGTTGTTTTTTCGCACACTGTATTTTTCAGGTTGCGACAGTAAGGATCACTAAATGAGAAATTTTTTAAATTCCTCTGCATTTTGGATTGCTCTTCTCCTTCAGTTGTACCAGAGCCACTTACAAAACCATGTATCTGATAGCTGTTTATTTTCTGTATTTTCTGTATTAATACGATTAAAAGACAGAATGAATCAAAGAATAAACGAGTAATTAAATTTGGCATCATGTGTGTACGATTTGGATGATTGATGTTGACTATGCTTCGGAATCCGACGTTAGTATGGTGAAGCAGCGATACATCGATCGTCCATAGGTTACGCAATTGAGATCGATCAAGTTATATATATGATATAAGTAATCCTAATGCAAAATACGTTATATATGATATACTGTTTCTGTTTCGTTCATTCATACACTTAATGGTTGTTTTCCTTTGAGCGATCAATGGTCATTTTCTTCTTGATCCGACATTAGTATGGTGAAGCAATGACGTGTTGATCAATCATACTGAATTAACAATCGAGGTGTGTTTGACGGTCTGAAATTGGTGCATTACGGTTAATGACGGCACAAGGGTTGTGCTGTCAAAGAGTTATGCGATTAGGGTTGTGACTGCGCAAGAGTTGTGCTTTAAAGTGTCAAGTGTTGGTGTGAAAAACGACGTCGATTTCAAATGAATTGTTCATTAAAATTGGCGCATTAGGGTTAATGATCGGGCAGCGGAACCCCTGGCTAACTCTGCGTAGTGTGATCGGTCGTCGAAATTTAATTTCGTTTTAATTAATTAACATAATTTAAATTAATAATAATAATGTGTTTATTATTATTGTCTTGTGGTGATCGGTTATGGCCTTAGTTTTCCTTTATTTTGTTTTGGGATTTTAAAATACGACCTGCGTGTCGTGCCTCTCTTTTAATCTCTTAATGTAACTTCTTTTCTCATCTCACTCCCTCGTATGTAAAACGAGTTTCTTTTATGTAATGTAATATTATGAAGAAAGAGAAGAATTCAATATCAAAGGGGGACAACCTTGAAGGTCTTGCTTGGAGAAGCTTAGATCGTTATTAGGTTAGCTTAGGTTCTCTCATTGACTTGGGAGAACAATTGCGCTAGGGGCCATAACTGTTTCATTATGTATGTTGATGCATGTGAATGTATGTTGATGCATGTGAGAGACGATTTATATGATAAATAAGCCGGTGAGATCAGAATAATTGCAAATTCCCTCAAATTAAATATTAAGTTTATGTTTTCCAAGTTTTAGCACTCATCAAGACTAGTATCGAATAATGTAGGTTTCGCCTATGCGAGGTGCATGTTTTATATTAGTAAGGTGCGGTGGGATAATTGTAATATCCAATTTCTAAAACAATGGGTCAAACTTAACTAAACAAATTATAATAAGATTATATGTGTTTAGAAGCAAGAGTCGGAAATGATCCATGTGATGGATTGGAATAAGGAGTTATTCACCCAACTAAAACATTTGAGAGTTGTATTAGATACAATCGGAAGGAGTTCCTACCTAAATAACCTAGTTTTGTATAATCCGCCTACGCGAACTTAAAACAAAGTGAAATGTGGATCTCGACCCACTAGAAAATCTTCCAACGGGATTTTCCGAATCAAATGGTGAGAGTCATTTGTTTTGAGTAAAATAGTGGGAGCATATTTAATTAAAGGCCTAATTAAATATGTTATTGATACTTATGTTTTCATGTAGATTACCATGACAACAAACACCTCTAACAATATTTTGCGATCAATCCTTGACAGGGAAAAATTATCTGGGACAAATTTTCTGGATTGACACCGAAATCTGAGGATTATCCTCAAACATGATAGAAAGCTGTATGTCTTGGAGAAACCTATTCCTAAAGAGGAACCTCCTAGTTCTGCACCTAAGGCAAAAAGAGATGCTTATAAGAAGCATGTCGATGATGCCAATGAAATTGCTTGCCTCATGCTAGCTACCATGAACTCAGAGTTGCAAAAGCAACATGAGAATATGGCAACGTTCGATATGATCGAACACCTGAAGATGCTCTATCAAGAGCAAGCAAGGCATGAAAGGTTTGAAGTTTCAAAAGCCCCTTTTCAAGGCAAGTTAGCTGAGCGAGCCCCTGTAGGTCCCCATGTGCTCAAGATGATTGGGTATATGGAAAACCTTGAGAGGTTGAGTTTTCCCCTCGGAAAGGAACTTGCGACTGATTTGATCTTGCAATCGTTTCTAGATAGATTCAGTCAATTTGTCCTTAATTTCAATATGAATGACATGGACAAATCTCTTCCTGAACTGCTAGCCATGTTAAGAACTGCTGAGCAGAATCTGAAGTCAAAAGGGAAGTCCATTTTGATGATCGGAAATGGAAAGAGACAGAACAAAAGACCCACCAAAAAGGGTGATAAAGGGAAAGACAAGGAAGTTGCCAAACCCAAACCCACCGTTGTTGCTTTGAAGCCTAGTGGAGGCATAGCAAAGGAAGGCACCTGCTTCCATTGCGGTAAGGCCGGACACTGGAAGAGAAACTGCCCAAAGTACTTAGAAGATAAGAAGAATGGAGTAGAGACTTCAACTTCAGGTATTTTTGTTATTGAAAAATTAATTTATCTACTTCTGCATCATGGGTATTAGATACTGGATGCGGTTCTCACATTTGTACCAATGTGCAGGGGCTAAAAAGGAGTAGAGATTTGGCAAAAGGTGAAGTTAACCTACGAGTTGGCAATGGAGCAAAGGTTGCTGCTTTAGCCGTAGGAACTTATGTATTGACTTTACCTAGTGATTTAATAATTCAGTTAGAGAACTGTTATTATGTACCTGCAATTAACAGGAATATTATTTCCGTTTCTTGTTTGGACAAGTTTGGTTTTTTATTTATAATAAAGAACAATTGTTGCTCAATTTATTTGAATGATATATTCTATGCTACTGCATAAATGAACAATGGACTATATGTCCTTGATCTTGAAATGCCTATTTATAACATTAATACTAAAAGGATGAAACCTAATGAGTTAAATCCAACTTACCTTTGGCATTGTCGATTAGGCCACATAAATGAGAAACGCATTTCCAAACTCCATAAAGATGGACTCTTGGACTCTTTTGATTATGAATCATATGAGACATGCAAATCTTGTTTAATTGGAAAGATGGCAAAGTCTCCATTCACAGGAAAAGGTGAAAGAGCTAATGATCTTTTGGCCCTCATACATACTGATGTATGTGGACCATTGAGCATACCAGCCAAAGGAGGTTTTCAGTACTTCATCACATTTACTGATGATATAAGTAGATATGGTTGTATGTATTTAATGAAACACAAATCAGAGTCCTTTGAAAAGTTCAAGGAATTCAAGAATGAAGTACAAAACCAACTAGGTAAGAATATTAAAACTCTTCGATCAGATCGAGGTGGTGAGTATTTAAGCCCAGAGTTTGATGACCATCTGAAAGAGTGTGGGATCCTATCCCAACGTACTCCTCCTGGAACACCCCAATGGAACGGTGTATCTGAGAGAAGAAATCGAACCCTGTTAGACATGGTCCAATCCATGATGAGTCACACCGATCTTCCAAACTCCTTTTGGGGACATGCACTATTGACATCAACTTACACACTTAACCGTGTTCCATCCAAAAATGTTGAGAAGATACCATATGAGATATGGAGTGGTAAGAAACCACATATGTCTTACATGAAGATTTGGGTTTGCGAAGTTTATGTGAAACGAAAAATTTCAACCTAGCTTGAGCCTAAATCTGACAAATGCTTATTTGTGGGGTATCCTAAAGAAACAAGAGGGTATTACTTCTACAATCCTTCTGAGGGCAAAGTGTTTGTCACTCGAACTAAAGTTTTCCTAGAAAAGGATTTTATTTCCAAAGGAATCAGTGGGAGGAAAGTAGAGCTTGAAGAAATTCAAGAATCACAAAGCATTGATACACCTATGGAGGAATTAGAGTAGGAAACACAAGTAGTTGTGGAAGAGCAACCTGCTCAAGTAGAACAAGACCAGCGTAGGTCAAGCAGGATACGTCACCTACCTGAGAGATATGGATATCTCATAACTGATCAAGGTGATGTATTACTCATGGATCAAGATGAGCATGTGACCTACCAAGAGGCCATAACTGGTCCCGAGTCTGAGAAGTGGCTAGAAGCCATGAAATCTGAAATGGATTCCATGTACACAAACCAAGTTTGGACCTTGGTAGAACCTCCTGTAGGAGTTAACCCTATAGGATGCAAGTGGGTCTTCAAAAAGAAGACTGACATGGATGGTAAGGTACATACCTATAAGGCAAGACTGGTTGCAGAAGGATATAAACAAATTCATGGGGTTGACTATGATGAAACCTTTTCACCAGTTGCAATGCTTAAATCTATTCGGATTTTACTTGTTATCGCTGCATATCATGATTATGAAATATGGCAGATGGATGTCAAAACTGCTTTCCTTAATGGGAATCTTCTTGAGGATGTGTACATGACACAGCCTGAAGGATTTGACATGCTAGAAGAATCCCAAAAGATATGTAAGTTACAAAGATCAATCTATGGATTGAAGCAAGCTTCCAGAAGCTGGAATCTTTGTTTTGATGAAACAGTAGAACAATATGGATTCATCAAGAACGAAGATGAGCCTTGTGTCTACAAGAAGGTTAGTGGGAGCATGATTGTTTTCCTGGTATTATATGTATATGACATATTACTCATTGGAAACGATGTCCTTACCCTGCAACAAGTAAAGTCTTGGTTGGGGAAATGCTTTTCTATGAAGGACCTAGGTGAAGCAGCCTATATATTAGGAATACGAATCTATAGAGATAGATCACAAAAACTGCTTGGCCTAAGTTAGAGTACATACATAGACAAAGTGCTGAGACGCTTTAATATGCATGATTCCAAGAAAGGATTCATACCTATGCAACATGGCCTGTGTCTATCAAATACACAATCCCCTTAAACTAAGGAAGAAAGGGATCACATGAATAAGATTCCATATGCATTTTGCAATAGGATCTATCATGTATGTTATGTTATGTACTCGACCAGATGTCTCGTATGCTTTAAGTGCAACGAGTAGGTACCAATCTGATCCCGGTGATGCTCATTGGGTAGCTGTCAAGAATATCCTTAAGTATTTAAGAAGGACTAAGGACTCATTCTTGATATATGGAGGTCAGGAAGAGCTTGTTGTAATTGGATACACCGATCCTAGCTTCCAGACAGATAAGGATGACATTAAATCGCAATCTGGTTATGTGTTTTGCTTAAACGGTGGCGCTGTGAGCTGGAAAAGTTCAAAGCAAGATACAGTTGCTGATTCTACAACCGAGGCCGAGTATATTGCTGCCTCAATTGCAGCAAAGGAAGTTGTTTGGATCAAAAAGTTCATTAGTGAACTTGGCATAGTTCCTAGCATTGTGGATCCCATTGGTCTCTATTGTGATAACAATGGTGCTATCGCACAAGCTAAGGAGCATAGATCTCACCAATATTCCAAACACATACTTAGGCGTTATCACCTCATTCGAGAGATAATAGATAGAGGAGATGTGAAAATATGAAGGGTACCTACACTTGACAATATTGCTGACCCACTGACAAAGCCTCTTGTGTTGGTGTAAGCCCTAGAGGCCAATACATTTTGGTACTTGTATCGAATAATAAAAGGCATTCTCTTTATTATGGTTGATTAATAAAGTCCCTGGAATAGATAGTCCGTTTAATGTATTAAGTGTGACTTAATCATGAGAACACATTAAACACAAGGACACTATTCCTAAAGTATCCGTAGTCGAGCTTTAGTGTGAAGTGGGATAACATTAAAGCATTAAGACTATTATGTTTGTAGACTGATGATCACATCTCATGGATCATGGATAAAGAGTTATCAAGTCTTAAACATAGGTATGGATATTAGGAGTAATATTTATACCGGATTGACCCGCTATGAGAATACTATATAGAAAGTTATGCAAGGTGTCATAAGTTATTCTCATGGTGATAATAGTGTATTCCACTCTTCGACCTGAAACCACTATGGACCCTAGATGTAGAGTCGAGTGCTTTATTGCTGATCCAACGTTGTCCGTAACTGGATAACCATAAAGACAGTTGATGGGTACTCCACAAAGCATGCTGAGGGACATGAGTGACCTAGATGGAATTTGCCCATCCTGCATAACAGGATAAATGTCTATGGGCCCAATATTGAATTGGACAAGGATGACACGGTCTATGCCTTGTGTTCAATATAGACATAAGGGCAAAAGGGTAATTATACACATAAGTATTATCACAGAAGGAATTGTCAGATCACATGACATTTTCGTGTCTTGGGTAGCAGTGATGTGTTGCTAGATACCGCTCACTGTTTATTATGTTAAATGTGTGATTTAATATAATTGCCAACGTCACGAAAACCTACAGGGTCACACACAAAGGACGGATTGATGAGAGATAGAGTAACTAAGGAATACCGTAAGGTACGGTGCCCTTAAGTGAGTTATAGAGCATCGTAAGGTACGATGTACTTGAATAGAATACGAAATATGGTAAGGTACCATGAGCTTAAGTGATTTTGGGCATATTATAAGATATGGGCCAAAATACACTTAAGTGGGCTTTTAGCTTGAAGCCCACACAAGTGGTTCTATAAATAGAACCCTTGTGCAGAAGCAAAAATTTGCGGTTGCATTATTTTCGTTTTCTATCACACTCTCTCTCTCTCACTCAAAGCCTTCACTCGTACCAGCTAGCACTGAGATTGAAGGAACCCGTTCGTGTGGACTGAGTAGAGACGTTGTCATCGTTCAACGTTCGTGATCGCTTCGTGGATTTGCATCAAAGGTTTTGATCGTCACAAGAGATCTGCACCAAAGGTTTCAACCGTCACAAGAGGTAAATATTCTATCACTGATCATGACCATTCGTAAGGATCTCTAAAGGAGAAATTTTAATTTCCGCTGCGTTTTGGACCGCAATTCTCCTTCATCTTGCGCAGCAGAAGCATGATGGCCATACTAGATCTATGGGCATTAGGGGTATGCCTGATTGGCTATGGTGCTAGTGGGAGATTATTGGTGTAAGCCCTAGACGCCAATACTTTTGGTACTTGTATCAAATTATTTATTAATAATAAAAGGCTTTTTCTTTATTATGTTTGTTTAATAAAGTTCCTAGAATAGCTAGTCCATTTAATGTATCAAGTGTGACTTAATCATGAGATCACATTAAACATAAGGACATTATTCTTAAAGTATCCATAGTCGAGCTTTATTGTGAAGTGGGATAACATTAAAGCATTAAGACTATTATGTATATAGACTGATGATCACATCTCATGGATCATGGATAAGGAGTTACAAGTCTTAAACATAGGTATGAATATTAAGAGTAATATTTATACTGGATTGACCCGCTATGAGAATACTATATATAATATTATGCAAAGTGTCATAAGTTATTCTCATGGTGATAATGGTGTATACCACCCTTCGACCTGAAACCACTAGTGACCCTAGATGTAGAGTCGAATGCCTTATTGCTGATCAAACATTGTCCGTAACTGGATGACCATAAAGACAGTTGATGGGTACTCCACGAAGCATGCTAAGGGACATGAGTGACCTAGATGGAATTTGCCCATTCTGCGTAACAGGATAAATGTCTATGGGACCAATATTGAACTGGACAAGGATGACACGGTCTATGCATTGTGTTCAATATAGACATAAGGGCAAACGAGTAATTATACACATAAGTATTATCACAAAAGGATTTGTCAGATCACATGACATTTTCGTGTCTTAGGTAGCAGTGATGTGTTGCTAGATATCGCTCACTGTTTATTATGTTAAATACATGATTTAATATAATTGCCAATGCCGCAAAAACCTACAGGGTCACACACAAAAGGACGGATTGATGAGAGATAGAGTAACTAAGGAACACCGTAAGGTACGGTGCACTTAAGTGAATTGTAGAACATCGTAAGGTACGATGTACTTAAGTAGAATACGAAATATGGTAAGGTACCACACGCTTAAGTGATTTTGGCATATTATAAGATATGGGCCACATACACTTAAGTGGGCTTTTTTTAGCTTGCAACCCACACAAGTGGTTCTATAAATAGAACCCTTGTGCAGAAGCATTTGTGTAGTTTCAATTTCGTTTCTCTCTCTCTCTCTCACACACACACACACACACGCACACACACACACACACACACACACACACACACACACACTCAAAACCTTCATTCGTAGCAGCTAGCACTGAGATTGAAGGAAATCTGTTCGTGTGGACTGAGTAGAGGCGTTGTCATCGTTCAACGTTCGTGATCGCTCCGTAGATTTGCATCAAAGGTTTGAATCGCCTCAAGAGGTAACGATTCTATCACTGATCATGCCCATTCGTAAGGATCACTAAAGGAGAATTTTTTTAAATTCCGATGTGTTTTGGATCACTCTTCTCCTTCACTGTGTACACTTCTCGTCTTGACTCGTGGCTCCACCTCATTGACATGAGGAACCCTGTTGATGATCCTGGATGTTGATTGGAAACTTTAACTATATCATTCATCTGAGTGAACAAAAAGGAGGTAATTTTAATCATTATAGGGAAGTTGCTTTGTTGAATGTCATTGATAAATGTAATTTAGTTGAAGTAGACATGATTGGTGGGAAATCCACATGGAATAGGCCTTGTACTGGTAATCGAATGGTCTATTGCAAGTTGGATAGGGCCATGATTGGCGTTACTTGGAGCATGGACTTCTTTGATGCATATGTTGAGTTGTTGTGTAAATTTCATTATGATCACAAACCCATTCTCCTTAGGTGTAGCCCCCCCTCCAAGACCACATGATGCGTCCTTTTAGGTTTGAGGCATCTTGTATCACTCACCTGGAATACTCAAATATAGTCCAGCCTGTTTGAAGGAAATACTCATATGGCATTGCAACTTGTATCAGAAATGTGCAACACAATTCTATCCTTTTTAATAAGGAAACTTTTGGCAATATCAACAAACAGAAGTCCAACATTGAGAAGAGACTCAATGATATCCAATGCTATTTGGAGATGATAGATTCAACAATACTAGTTTATCTTCAACAAGAGCTTTAATAGGAGTATGATGATATCTTTGCGCAAGGGAAGATTCATTGGTATCAAAAGACTAGAGATGATTATATTAAATTGGGAGATCGTAACACCAAATTTTTTCATACCAAGACGATAATCAGACAGAAGAGAAATAAAGTCCATGACCTTCATCTTTACAATAATGTTTGGTGCAATGATGACACTATTCTCAGAGAAGAAGCATTAACTTTATTTAAAGATCTTTTTCTTCCCACATCTCATATACTCCCCGCTAGTATGGGTGACTAAACTATGACTCTGATCCTTATTGAAGAAGCCCAACACTCTTTGACTCACCTGTGACGAGGCAATAAGTTACTTATGCATTGTGCCGTTGAATCAAATGCACCCTTTGAAGGCGCCTGATCCTGATGGATTCCAGGGTATTTTCTTTAAATAGTTTTGGCATATAGTTAAATATGATGTTGTCCAACTTATATCAGATTCTTTTGTGAAATGTAGCTTTCACTCCTATCTTTCTGAGACTCTTATCACATTAATTCCTAAGGTAGAAGTCCCCCAAAATTTTAAGGAGTTCAGGACCATTAGCTTGTGTAACACTATTTACAAGCTTATTACGAAGATTATGGTCAATTGACTATGTCCTTATCTAAATCAGACAGTTGGGCCCTTCCAAAGTAGTTTCTTTCCTGGTAAAGGAACAAATAACAATGTCATTATCCTTCAAGAAGTAATTCATTCTATGCGTAAATCTAAAAATAAAAAAGATGACATAGTGTTCAAAATAGATCTTGAAAGTCCTATAATAAAGTTAATTACGATTTCTTGGATTTTTTTTTTGAAGCGAAACAAGTTTCCTCCCATAACTATAAAGTTGATCATGCACTGTGTAACTAGCTCCTCTATGTCTATTCTTTGGAATGAGATACGACTATCAAATTTTATTATGACTAGAAGATTCTGGAAAGGTGACCCTGTTTCACCATATCTCTTCGTTATTTGTATGGAATTCTCGTCGCAGACAATCATGAGGGAAATCAAAAAGGTCATTGGAAACCTGTCATGTTATCTCGTAATGGACCCCCTCAATCACATTTATTTTTTTTGCATATGATGTTATTCTTTTCGTGAAGTTTTCTAACTCCCATGCAGGGATCACATATGAAATCTCTCTCTCTCTCTCTCTCTCTCTCTCTCTCTCTCTCTCTCCTCTCTCTCTCTCTCTCTCTCTCTCTCTCTCTCTCTCTCTTCTCTCCTCTCTCTCTCTCTCTCTCTCTCTCCTCTCTCTCTCTCTCTCTCTCTCTCTCTCTCTCTCTCTCTCTCTCTCTCTCTCTCTCTCTCTCTTCCTCTCTCTCTCTCTCTCTCTCTCTCTCTCTCTCTCTCTCTCTCTCTCTCTCTCTCTCTCTCTCTCTCTCTCTCTCTCTCTCTCTCTCTCTGTGTGTGTGTGTGTGTTTTTGTGTGCTAGATGTTGATATGGACAATAATACATGTTTCTAGATGCTGATGGTAGCACATTAACAAATTTGAGACAAATAGGTTATGGTGATTTTGAGCGCAACTTAAATGATCAATTTCAATTTAATTATTATGGTGATATGGACATGTCAAATATTTTACATGCATTTTACATGCATAGTTTCAAATTATGCTAACTTGAACTACCATCCGTTGGTATGTCAACTTCAAGCAAATCATGTGCTTTTCAAACCTCCTAACACTAAGATTTCATCGTGATGCATATCATTTTTGAGTTAATTTGAAACTATGTGGTTAGTGATTTTGAAATCTCCATCCACTGCATTCTTAAAAGAAAAACTCTTTTGCATATATCCTTATGAAATTAGGTGGTAATCAAATGAGATATCTTGTAATGAAGATGTATTAACAACAATTTTCTTGTTTTTTTAAAGTGAGATTAACATATACACTAAACTTATTTAACTAAAATTTTGTTCTCAAGTTATATATTCGAACTGGCTATCTCACAAAATAGCTCTCTTTGCACAATTATCATTTGAATATTTGAATTGACTTAATAGGTTGAAGTGTCTTTCATTAGAATATAATCATTTTTTTCCTTTTCGCACATGAAAAAAAAAAGAAGCATATTTATTTATATTTATAAAATTAATACACAAAATATTTTGACGAAATACATCTAAATTTATTATTATATTTTCTTTAAAAAAAGTGTCTAAAATTTGATGTTCATAACATTTTTTTGCAAATTGCAGAAGTCCCCAAAAATAAGCTTTGATCGCAACTCACTGCTCTGAAATGGAGCAAGCCATAACCGAGTTAACCAATTGCAGCAGAACTCGCATCGCACAGCTCATTCTCCGGTGAAATCCACACATTCTTCCGCTACGTCACCGTCAAGTTGAACGCCCTATCTTTCACGTGTTTCTCCAACGCAGTGCCAGGTTCCATTTGCGCTTTGATTCAACCATTTTTTCATTTTAGGTTTTTTGGGTATTTGAATTTCGAGAAACTTTTTTTGTTTAGTTGACTGAAGATGAAAGTAGAAGTGTACTGGATTGAAAGGAGACAAGAGTTTCGAGAAACTATTTTTTGTGTGAATCTTTTTTCTCCCATTCATTATTTTATTTTTCAATTTTGATTGTTGATTTTCATGGTTTCTGTTTAATCAAATATAGCTAACTACCTCTGAATGAATGTTTGGATTTGTGGAATGTGATGGAATGAAATTAAGTTGTATATAATCGGATTCTATTGTTTTAATTTGTAAATAATGGATGAAGCGGAATGGAACATGATGGAGTTCATTCCATCCGGTCCTTCGATTTTCATTTCTCCAATTTGAGGTGTATACAATGGAATGGAAACGCTGATTCCATTCCGCTGTGCTTCGTTCCATTTCATCATGTTCCATTCCGCTCCACTCTATTCTACTCCATCAATCCAAACATACCAAACATAGCCTAATTAATTTTCCATCTTCTTAGTCATTAGGTAATTGACAAGTGGAGTACATCTTTTCTCTTCCCTCATGAACTCCTGTGAGTGAACTTTCATCAATTTTACACTATTTGCATCTTATGTTTGCAATATTATACCCATATTTGATTATACAACTTAATTAAGAACACTTGTAGTATAAACACTTGTCATATAAATGCTCATGTATAAGCTGATTTTGTAAACTATTTTAGAGAGCTTATGAAAATAAGCTGAAACCGTTATGCTGTTGTATGACATAAAATAATTCTAGGATTAAGTTGCACCATTTTTTCAATTTTATTGAGAAAAAAAACAAATTGCCATCTGATCTAATACATAAGTATTAGTAGTTAAATCTATGATACAATAGGAAGAAACCAGTATAGTATCCTCATTTAAGCTAAATGTTATGGACTAATACACACGAATAATGGCGAAGCCTATATTTATGACCCTTTACACTTCTATGATATGCTTACATGTGTATAGTTTATTTCACATTTTAGAAAAACTTTTTTTTAAGTCAGTTGCATTCTTGGTCTGCAACACAAGTCTCTCATATATAATTGATTAATATAGAAACTTCATTTGTAGAAACAGAGAATCTTGGAGAGAGCTATTAAAAGCTTGGGTTTCTAATTCTAACACATATATCAAAACTCTAAGGTACATTTTGTCACTTGTAGTTTTTTCCCCCATTTAATAGTTAGATATAGTTTTCTTATTTTCTATCTCGTATGCAATGAATAATAATGAATATTATGGTGATACGGTGCTGTGCTTTGTCTTGCTAACATGATTGATAGTTGTACAAAAGAAACAAAAACTAATTAGGTGGAAAGAGATTGAATGTAATTCTTCATTAATAAGACTTATTTTTTCAGAAAACAACAAGGTATAATATAAAAAATAATCAATAACAATAAAATTGATCAAAAAAATTAATCTCAGCTTCCTTTTTTTGATTTGTCAGTCACTTGAATACATTAAGATTAGGAAGTGCAAGATGGCCATCAAATAAATATACTCTCATCTAGATCACGAATACCGTAGCTCAAAGATGGTATATTCATACTTTTATTCAAATAATTTGTATAGGAAGCTAGATGTTTCACTTTTCTCCGAATGGAGCTTGCCTTTATTCCTTCATGAAAACTAGAACCTGAAAAAATTGGCTAATTCACATAAGATTTAAACATGTATATTTACGTGTGTGGGTGTGTGAAGATGCAAATGTTATGATTGAAACAATGGTAAACTTACATGATTTATTGTGTTTAGTGCTTTGGTGTTCCGAGACTAATTGTAGATAGGCGGTGGTGGTGAAGCATAGACATAAGCTGCCGGTGGAGATGACTTTACAGGTGGGGGAGGACTCACATAGTGGTAAGGAGGTGGAGGAGATGGTGACGGTGGTGGAGGGGATTTGTAGTAGTAGGGAGGATGAGAAATGGGAGATGGTGGAGGAGGACTTTGATAGTGATAAGGAGGTGGTGATGATGGAGATGGAGGTGGGGGAGATTTGTAATAGTAAGGAGGTGGTGGCGATGGTGAGGGTGGTGGAGGTGATTTGTAATAGTAGGGAGGGGGTGGAGATGGTGATGGAGGTGGTGGAGATTTGTAATAGTATGGAGGGGGAGGAGATGGTGATGGTGGTGGAGGTGATTTGTAATAGTAGGGAGGTGGTGGTGATGGTGATGGTGGTGGAGGAGATTTGTAATAGTATGGAGGGGGTGGGGATGGTGATGGTGGAGGTGGGGACTTATAATAGTATGGTGGAGGAGGGGAAGGTGATGGTGGGGGTGGTGACTTATAGTAGTATGGTGGGTTTGAAATCTCCTTAGGTGGAGGAGGTGACTTATAATAGTAAGGTGGCGGTGGAGATGGCGAGGGTGGTGGTGGGGACTTATAATAGTATGGTGGAGGAGGGGACGGGGATGGTGGAGGTGGGGACTTGTAATAATATGGAGGTGGTGGTGAGTTGTACTTATAAACCGGTGAGGGATAATGGACTGGGGGAGGAGGTGACTTGTACTTGTATACTGGTGGAGGTGGTGAGTTATACTTGTAAACCGGTGAGGGGGGTGGAGGTGACTTGTACTTGTATACTGGTGGAGGTGGTGAGTTGTACTTGTAAACCGGTGAGGGGGGTGGAGGTGACTTGTAGTAATATGGGGGAGAATCATGATGGACCGGTGGAGGTGGTGAGTTGTATTTGTAAACCGGAGATGGAGGTGGAGGTGACTTGTAGTAATATGGAGGAGAATAATAATGAACCGGTGGAGGTGGTGAGTTGTACTTATAAACCGGTGGAGGTGGTGAGTTGTACTTGTAAACCGGTGAGGGGGGTGGAGGTGACTTGTAGTAATATGGGGGAGAATCATGATGGACTGGTGGAGGTGGTGAGTTGTATTTGTAAATCGGAGAAGGAGGTGGAGGTGACTTGTAGTAATATGGAGGAGAATAATAATGGACTGGAGGAGGTGGTGAGTTGTACTTATAAAACGGTGGAGGTGGTGAGTTGTACTTGTAAACCGGTGATGGATAGTGGACGGGGGAGGAGGCGACTTATACTTGTAAACTGGTGGAGGTGGAGAGTTGTACTTGTAAACTGGTGAGGGGGGTGGAGGTGACTTGTAGTAGTATGGGGGAGAATCATGATGGACCGGTGGAGGTGGTGAGTTGTATTTGTAAACCGGAGAGGGAGGTGGAGGTGATTTGTAGGAATATGGAGGAGTGTAATAATGGACTGGGGGAGGTGGTGAGTTGTACTTGTAAACTGGTGAGGGATAATGGACCGGGGGAGGAGGCGACTTGTACTTGTAAACCGGTGGAGGTGGTGAGTTGTACTTGTAAATCGGTGAGGGAGGTGGAGGTGATTTGTAGTAGTAAGGAGTTGGTGGCGATTTCACAGGAGGAGGAGGTGACTTGTAGTAATATGGAGGTGAATAATAATGGACCGGTGGAGGTGGCGATTTGTGCTTGTAAACTGGTGTGGGAGGTGGAGGTGATTTGTAGTAGTATGGAGTTGGTGAAGGCTTGGGCTTCTCACATTCTTTAAAATGTTTCTTTGAAGCATAAGCAAATGGCTTAGCCTTAAGCACAACCTCATACTTGTCTTTGGAATACAAGTACAATTTAGTTCCTTCGTTTAGCTTAGTAGGTATGTTAAAGGGGGAGCCTTTAGGTGGAGCATAAAGGGCGGCCTTGCACACTGTGGCACCATATTTGACATAGTCAAAGTCCTCAACTGTAATGCTGTACTTTCCGTTGATCTTAGTTTTACCATAAGCCTTAATGATTTTGCTCCCAGCTTTGCATGTCACCTCAACAACAGCACCTGCCCCAAAACAAAATTAGTTTAAGTAAAATTTGAAGACACTTATTATATTGGACAATATTATTAAAATAGCAGAATGTTAAACAATACTTGTCAAAATTAATTTTATGAGGCCGGTTCTTAGGAACTCATGTTTTGTATTATGTATAGAAATTAAGTTACATTTTATATTTGATTATCTATGGATATATATCCTAAAACAAAACTGATAGTATTTTATTTTCTTCAAAAACATTAATGATTAAAACTATGCCAATGTTATATTAATTAAAATTAAATTTAAAAAATAAATAAATAATTTAACAGACAATTAGTTAAGAATATACTCTAAACTCATTACTCTAAAGAAGTCTAATCCTTAGTAATGTAATGTACCTTTGAGATGTTTCTTGTCATGAGATTTTTCAGGATACTCCCAGTCATAACACCTGAAGCTGTAGACTTTACCGATTACCTTCACAATCAATGAGTGGTGGTAGGGATGTGGGTGAGGATACACAACAGGTGGAGGAGGAGAGTTATAATAGTATGGTGGTGGAAGGACCTTGGGTGGTGGGGGAGACTTGTAGTAGTATGGGGTATGGGGAATAGGAGATGGAGGGGGAGGAGATTTGTAGTAGTATGGGGTATGGGGAATAGGAGATGGAGTGGGAGGAGATTTGTAGTAGTACGGTGGTGGTGGAGATGGTGAAGGTGGTGGCGGGGACTTGTAATAGTATGGTGGATCCTTGTGTATATATGGTGGTGGGGGAGAGTTGTAGTAGTACGGTGGGGGAGGGGAGGGTGAGGGTGGTGGTGGAGATTTGTAGTAATATGGAGGTGGTGGTGAGGGAGAAGGTGGTGGTGGAGACTTGTAATAGTATGGTGGGGGAGGTGAAGGTGAGGGTGGTGGAGGAGATTTGTAGTAGTAAGGAGGTGGAGGTGAAGGTGAGGGTGGTGGAGGAGATTTGTAGTAGTAAGGAGGTGGAGGCGAGGGAGAGGGTGGTGGAGGACTCTTGTAATAGTATGGTGGTGGGGGTGATGGAGATGGAGGAGGTGGTGACTTGTACACATATGGTGGTGGAGGTGGTGACTTGTACACATAAGGAGGTGGTGGTGATGGAGATGGGGGAGGTGGTGACTTGTACACATATGATGGAGCCTTGTGTTCATATGGTGGTGGTGGTGGAGACTTGTAAATGTATGGAGGAGGAGGTGATGAGGATGGTGGAGGTGGTGACTTGTATACATAAGGAGGTGGTGGTGATGGGGATGGTGGAGGTGGTGACTTGTATACATAAGGAGGTGGTGGTGAAGGAGATGGAGGCGGTGGGGATTTGTACACATAAGATGGAGCCTTGTGTTCATATGGTGGAGGAGGGGGTGACTTGTACACATATGGTGGTGGTGGTGAAGGTGAGGGTGGTGGAGGTGACTTGTACTCATAAGGTGGTGGAGGTGAAGAGTAAATATAACTATCTGCAGCAGCAGAAACTACAGTAGTGGAAATCAAAACAATGGCCAATGCCATTGCCATTGGAGGCCAGTTATGACCCCTTTTGGGGCTACTGGCCATAGCAGTCATGAGTAGAAAGAAAAAACTTGCTAACTCCAATTCTTATGTTTTTAGATATCCCCACAAATATTCTTAGAAGAAGAAAAGGAAAAGATAGAAAGAAAGAAGATGTTTCGGTGTTAGTGATTACTGTGAAAAGCTGAATGAAAGACCAAGTATTTATAACATGTTTGAATCGTTAAGGTGTAGCCATCATGAAGGACCAATTCAAATATTCAATTGGTTTCATTTTGGTTCAAATGGTTTAAATTATTCCTCCAGTTGGCCACTTCTTTTCCATTAGGTTAATTTTTGATAGCTAGAACCCGACACCATTTCAATCTCCAACTATTAATTAGAAATAGAATATACATTCAGCATGTTGACAAAATGAAATGATTAGAGAAGTTAAGGCAACATGTTCTGTTCTTCTGTAATTTCCTCCTAGCAGCCCTGCTTTGTTTATCTTGACAAAATGCTAACTACTAAAGGTTTTTATATAATTTTCTCTTCTTATTTATTTTTTTCCTAATATTTTTAAGGGAATGTAAAATAAATCTTGTGTGTTTTGCATTAATAATCCATGTGGTAGTTGTTGCAACCTTTGATTGTGAAGTATATACATTTGACTTTGCATTATTTCATGTGCTTTTTGAACATTAAGAATATGATATCCATAATTATATATTGCTGTGATTAGATACGGGTTCATCACTACTCTAGTTCACATTGTATAACTTATTCTTTTTTTGGTTTTTTCTTTCACTCTCTAAATTATAAGATCAACATGTGATATCGCCATTTCCCGGATGAATGCATAATTGCATATTACAAACTTTGAAAGAAATCATCAAGATTCCTCCATGATGTTCCGAACAAATCTAGTTTATTTTGTTGAAAAGTCAATCAGTTTTACAGATCAAAATTATCTGTACTCTAAAAGTGGATTTCTCCATTTGAATTAAATTATATTTCTACTTACATTTTCAGTAATTTAAATATATTAGTCTACATTTTTTCATATTTAAATATTAAAATGAAATATAATTTTATTGATTTTTTTTAATGATAAAATAGTATATTAATAATAAAAAGTCATCAAAATACAAAGAAGATAGTCACATAGAACGATAAGATACAACTAAAGAATGATAAACAACAAAACAAATCAACTAACACGATGGACTAAGGGACTCTGCAGATAAATGCCCGAGCAATTAAAAATCAACTTTGCTAGAAACATGATAGATGTCAAACCACTAGATAATCAACTTCGCTAGAAACATGATAGATATCAAACCACTAGATCCACCATCTAACAAATGCAGGTAGAGATAGGGTTCTGAAGTCATCCATAGAAGGTGCAACCGCTATTAATGCAGGCAAAGATAGGGTTTTGAAGTCATATATAGAAGGTGCAATAATTCACTTTTGATTTACCTAAAAATCACTTCTAGGCAACAAAAAAACTCGTATCCTCAATATCTTTCAATATTTTTGTGACTCCCTTAACAATGATATCATTATGGACTTTTCAAATGAATCAGACTATAGTGTGTCAAGTCATAAGATAACCACTTCTAAACTCAAAGAATCCTAGGATCATTAGGAATAACTAACCACCACCTCCACCACGGGAAGATACTATACCACATAGATAATGCTATCTTATTAGTAACAAAAAGGTGGAACATCGAGTCAACCAAATCTCCACACAAGGGACAAGAGATCCTACTAGGATAAAAAAAATTACCTCTTTTTTAGACAAGTTCTCTCTAGACGGAAGTCTATCTTATAAAAGTTGTCAAGAGAAGATCAAGATCTTATAAGGAGTCCAACTTTTCCAAATAAGGGGGGTGTTAGACTCTACCGAAACGGAAATTATAGAAGAGATAAAGCTAACCTTATGAACTTGATAAACAGAGGTCACTAAGAAAGTACTTTATTTATATTTTTCAAATCCATTTATCTCTATCCCGAAAAAGGGTAACGTCTCGAAGTAGAGAGAAGTTCCTTAAAAATAGGGAACTCTAAGAAAAAATGATTTTCGTCACCTAAGATCCCAAACCAAAACTCATTAAACACCAAACAAATCCCTCTCACCAACCCATCAGACTGAACAAGATTAGATAGCAAACCTGGGAACTTAGTTTTTAAGGGTATGGTCTCTAACCAAGGATCCTTCCAAAAGGAAGATTGGGTGGCCGACCCAACTTTCCTAATGATATCATCAACAAACCAATTTGAAATATCATCCTCATTGGACCCATGAAGAGACATCCTTTGTATATTAAACAAGTATAATTACATAGAGAAAACATGAACATAACATGGAACAAAGAAAAAAAATAACAACAACAAGAAGAAAACAAACCAAATTTACTGAGTGTCTTCATCATCATCACTAAAAAGACCAAGAGAAAAAGCTATTTCGGAGTTAGCTTGCTTGTGTCTCAGGATGTCAACTTGGGCAGCTATTTAGTTCATGGTCCTGGTGTGAGTATGTTGGTTGTTAATGATGGTGTTGAAAAGAGCTTAAGTAGAAGGAGCTTGAGGAATATCATAGTCAAAGTACTCCAACTTCAAAGTTCATGCATGTTGGGAGCCCAATGTTAATGTTGGGGAGCTTTCTTCCTTGCCTTGAGACCATTGTGCACTAAAACTCTCTTATCATCCTTGATGTGCATCTGGATTAGGGTGTGTTGCCCAACTCTAGTGCAACTTTCAACGAGTCTTCCAAATTTAAATCAAATCAAGCATGCAATATAATTTTCGTAATCACATAATGAATGAGACAAACATTCAAAGTCACAAATCCTACTCTAAGAGAGAAATTGTGACCTTCTAATGAGTCAATAAGAAGTGATAGAGAAAAAGAAAAAGTCAAAATCTTCTATGGAACTATGAGTCTCAGAGATGTCGAGGGAGCCGAAGCTGGGTAAATCACAAAGAGCATAAACTTCTCAAAGAAAAGAGAAATTTTAGTCTTACATACCTCAATAGTGATTATCGCGTCCTTGTAGCGGAGATGAGCATATAACATCTTTACTTGATTTGGAAACAATTTCCCAGGCTTGTTGCAAATAAAGTTTCTCAACCTAGCTTGATCAAAGGAGTTTGAAGAACTCAAACATCTCAAAGTAACTCTAATCCACATAGTGAACGGGGATGAGTTGAAAGTCGTCGAAGTGTTTGATGAAATTAATCTCTTGCTCTTGTGATGAGAAATAATCAAAAAAACATAGGTTGAAGCAAATGAACTACTGAAAATACAGACTCTTTTTGGTGTCATTCTTAGTTATGGCGATGGGGAGACTACTCAAGAAGCACGAAGAAGACAAGAATGTGTTAATAAGATTACGAGAAGGATGAATAATGATGAAAGAGGAAACATTTATTTATAGAGTCTTCTTAACTAATTCAAAAAATATTTTAATCGAATATGCCATAAATGCTAATCAATTTCTGATAGCTTACTCGAGATAGTGACAATTTTTTAGGTTTTAATCAATTAAAAAATTGTTGATTTATCGATTAAGATGCACAAGATTTGAAATTCATAATGCCTTAATTGATTAAACAATAGGTTTAATCAGTTAAAATGTGAATTTTTAGCTTCCTTGGACTGTTTGGGCTTGAAATGCCTTTGGGTTGCACATTTTCTTTCAGTACGTACCCTTTAAGATTCTAACCTGATTTTGCTCAAAAACTTCATTTTCATCAAATGATTAGTATAAAAATAAATTAAAATGAAGGTGAAATATTCTAGCGCTTGTTAGAAGAATAACCTGAGTTTTCTAAGTTTATTCTTTATTAAGTGAATTACCTTACCCCACAAATAAACTTGAGTAGAATTTTCTTCCTTTTTGTTCCATTCAGAATTGAACTTAATTCTCTTTATTTTGCATCTGTTTGAATCACTTGATACGATAGAAAATCTTAGAATTCATTTATTCCTTAAAGAGGTCCCTTCAAAAGACTTCTTTATCCATGGAGCCACTTTTGAAAAAATCTTTGTAAATTAGATCACACTTCTTTCAGAAGACTTTGAATATATGTTTTGTACAACTTTTTTAGATATGATAGTGATTTACTGATGTTGCAAAGCATTTCTCTTCATTTGTTTCCTTTGTTAATTCTTTAGAAGATACTTCATGTGAATCTTTAGGTGATATTTCAGACGATCCTTCAAATGATGGTTTTAATCCTATAGAGAATTCTTTGGATAATATAGACGGTGAAATTCTTTATATGTAGCCACCAAATTTTCATATGTTGCTACGAATTCTCCATATGATATTTCTGATGATAAGTCTTTAAGGGATTCTTTGAATTTTGATAAAGATTTTTCATATGATAATTCTTTAAAATATTCTTTAGATGATTCTTCAGGTGCATTTGAACTTTCTTCTTTGAGAAATTTGATTAATTCTTTAAGATTTTTGATGATCTTCTTCTTATTTTATTTATCTTGTAGATCATCAACATCTTTTGTATCTTCAAAGTCAAATGGTGAATTAGATTTTGAATACCAGTTCTTGAATCTTAGATATTGGTTAGGTACAATATTTTTGAAATTATTTCCAAAAGTTTTGATATTTGAGAACTATCTTTGAAATTTTTCTTCATTATCACTTGGTGTCTCAACTTCTTGAACAATTGTGTTCATCTTTTCTCTCTTGATCTCTATAGATCCTTCATAGATCATTTCAAAAGTGTCATACACTTCTTTGGAAGTGCAATAATTATTAACATAGTTGTACTCTCTAGTGCTTAAAGCACTTATCATATAATATTTAGCTTTAAATCCTTGTTAAAATTTTCTCTTTTCTTTTATGGTCTACAAATTGCTCGGTTTGCTTACTACTTCATTGTTAATAAATGAGTAGGAACAAATGGACATTCTAAAACATACTCCCACAAATCAATATCAATAGATTCAATAAAATATTTCATTCTTTCTTTTCATATGATAAATATTTCACTATTAAACGATGGAGGTGTACTTATAAAAAGCCTCTTGTTAATTTTTATCGAAATCATTATTCTACCTTCTGAGACGATTAGTCTTATAATATGAGTTAGACTCTGATGCCACTTCTTGATCAAGTGACTCCAAACACAATAGAGGTGAATTGTGATATTCAAAATTCAAAAACAATTTATAAAAAGTTTTAGCTTTGAAATTTTTTATGTTAGTATAACAAACAAACAAAGGAATAACAACGAAATAATGGAAAAAATAAAGACATGTAGCGGAAAGAAAAATAAAATTTTGAAAGTAAAGGAGATAAGGGATAGAAAAATTGTACTTGAGATTTTATCTTGGTTCAACTTAAGTCACTTGACTTACTCCACTCCCAAAAAGTTTTTCCTTGAAATTTCTACTAAATCAATTTTGAGCTTTTACAAGATCAACATAAACAACCTTCAACTACAATTTGACCTTTTACATATGATCAACCGACAAACATTCTAACAATAACTAGAGATCTTACATAGGCTTAGTCAAGAACATTCACCCAAGATTTTTTTTTTAGCTTTAGCTTGCCAACTTCAAATATTTTTACAAAAATATTACTCGAGAGAATCACACTCATGAATAAAACCAATTTTAAGACAACATGAATACAATCCAACTCTTAGGAATTTTTCACCCTTTTGCCACTAAGGCAACTCTAATGAAAAATATTTTTATAATGAAAGAGAGTAGAAAGAATAGTAGAAATATTTTTATTTTGAAAACTGGTGAGAAATGAAATGATGAGAAACCTCTTTTATTTTGGAAATTGGTGTGAAATGAAATGATTAGGGGTGTACGTGAGCCGGTTTGGGTTGGGTTTGGAAAAGCCCAATACCCAATCCATATAGGATACTTCGATTTGTGTTAGGTAAAATAACCACATGTTACACCAATGGGTCGATTTGGACAAATTCACTAATTTTCGGATTTGATGGAGTTGGGTTGTGGGTTGCCCAAATAATTTTTATTTTTTTATTAATATTAAATAATGAGTCATCATATTTTTTCATAAAAATTACTGAACATTTATATTTTCTTTTAAAAGTTAGATAATATATTTTTATAATCTTTTAGCATCATAAAATAATAAATTATATCATCAACTAATAAAATCATCAGAAAATACTAACAACAAATTAAGTTGCATAACATAAAATTGTATTAGTATCAAAATAATTAAAGAGTGAAACATTCAAAATTAGTTAAAGTCATGATTCACGAAAGTAGTAAATCTTAAGAGACTAAAATTGCAACAACTAAGATAATATTCATCAAAATCATTAAAAGTATAATAATAAATATTTTATCAGTGGATCAATGGGTTTATTGGGTTTGGGTCGGGTTTTACTCGAAGCCCAATTTTTTTAATGTGTATTTTAGTTTTTAAACTCATATTCACTCAATTACCCGACCCAAGCCACTTTTTGGATTTTTTGGATGGGTTTGACTGGGTTTTGTTGGTTAACACCCATGTACACCCCTAGAAATGATGAGTTGGTCAGATCATCAATGGTAACATAAGGGTTAAAGAGTTTTATGAGTTTGTAGATACCCCACATGCTACTGGTGACCATAGTCCTAGTTGGTGATGCAGGTTAGGCCAATGATGTAGGTGATGGGGAGGTATCTGGTGTAGACGTGGAGGCGGAGGAGGATGTCGTGGTGGTGGAGTTGGCATGAGAGGAATGATGTGGTCTGGTGGGTGAAATAGATTAATGGTCATGTATAGAATGGTCATTGGTAAGATGTTGCAAGGTGGGATTGGTCCATTGATGGATAATAGATGGGTGCAAGTCATCAGTGAAACAATCATATGCGGTGAGAGGTAGGCAAAGGGAAACCGTGTCTCGTCAAAGATGACATGTCATGAAATGATGATCTTTCTGTGCGATAAATCAAAACATATGTAACCTTTGTGATTAGTGGGATACCCTAAAAAGACTCATGAGGTCAAGCATGGTTGTAGTTTGTTTAGTTGATGAAAATAATGGATAATAAAGACAACCAAAAACTCTAAGGTGTGTGTAGGAGGGATCACGATGGTATCAAAGTTGGATAGGGGAGTAATTGGAGAAATTTTTTTGGGAAGGATATTAAGGATATTGGTTGCCACTTGAAGTGTGTGGTGCCAAAACGAGGAAGGGACAAATGAATGAGGGAGAAAAGTGTGAATCATGTTGTTAATAGTGCATATTTTACGTTCTCCTCTACCATTTTGTGATGAAGTTTAAGGGAAAGAGAAACGAAAAGTAATACCATTATCAACACAATATTTATGAAATACTAAATCATTATATTCACTGTAATTATCACATTGAAAACTTTTAACAGTTTGAGAAAGTTGTGTGCGAATTTGACTAGAAAGTGATGAGAACTTTCCAAAAACTTAAGACTTGTTTCTTAGAGGAAATGTTCATAAAAAACAGAATAATCATCCATGAATAAAACATAAAACCGATGACCAGAGGAGCCTAAAATCAGTGATGTACATAAATCATTATGTAAAATATCAAAAGGCAATAAAGTAACATTTTTGGATGAATTAAAAGGCAACTTAACATGTTTGCCAAACACACAAGAATTATAATTTTTCTTAGTAATCAAATGTTCACTACTAATGAACTTATTTTTATGAAAAGACTGCAACATGGAAGGACTAGGATGGTAAGGACGACTGTTCCAAAGACTAGAAGCAAGACCAGCAAAGAGAGAGGGGGAGAGAGAGGTGACTGGATAGAGATCGTTAATGCTATTACATCTCATGAGAGAAATCCTCGTCTGAAAGTCAAATATCGAAAAACCAATTGGATCAAAGAAAACAAAAACATTATTGTCTATAGTGAGTTGTTGCACATAAATCATTTTTTTATAATTTATTGTGTGTGTAAAACATGGTTAAGGTTTAAGGGTTTATGTTTGTGAGATTAAGGTAAAGTTATGTGACTAGACCCTTGAATAGGAATACCTTGTCCACTTCTAAGAATCGGTTTCTGATTTAAATTACTCAAATTAGAATAAAACGAGAGATTACCTTGTAATATTGTTGTATGGGACAAAGTTCATGTGTCCATGTACCACGTGTTGTTTGGAGTATTGAGGGACATGGTGTGCATAACAACAACAATATCAACAGGAGTTGGGGAAGTTGTGGCAGTGTGAGGTTGAGGGCGTTGACCTAGGATGCCTGGTTGTTTCGAAGGTCTGGTGGGGCGAGTCCACTAAGATGTAGGGTAAGGGAAAGGATCTACACCCTAAGGATGTGGGTTCCATCCCCAAGGAGACCAGGGTGGATATTGCTGCCATGGCTGAGAGGGCTAAGAGGGAGCTGATGTTGGGGGACCAATCCGAGCGTGAATGACCATGCAGTCCACACCATTCGTTGAGATTTTAATTATTGTGGTTGCGGCCGAATCCATAACAGTTATTCTGTCGACAATTGGAGTTCTGTTGAAAGTAGTCATCAGAGTTACGTTAAGCAGCAATATGCAAGGTAGTATGAAAACTAGTGTTGTGCATTTTTTCTAGACCGGATTCCTCCAAGGTGAGCATGGAGAGAGTTTGAAAGAATGATGACAGTGGATTGCTTTGGCAGACTATGGTAGCAACCCCGTGATACGGCTCATAAAGATCAGACACCAGTTGAAAGACTAAACAATGATTACTAATAGGTGCTCCAACGCTCTTCAACTGATTAGAAAGCTACTTGAGACGTTGGAAATAGTCAGATACATTAGGAAAATCCTCCACACGGGGGGATGAGAAGTCCTGCTCAAGAGCAAAGACACGTGAGTTTTGATTATTCTAGAAAATATCAGCTAAACGTTGCCAAGCAACCGAGATGGTGGATCCCTTTTCCAAAATAGTGGTAAGGAGATCAAGAGAGATAGTGGAATAAACACATTGAAGCACTGTGGATTTAAGGGTTGTCCATATTTCAAAATCAACATAAGTGGAGGCAGGTGTTTCTTTTCATGGTTGCGGAATGATGTGATGGAACACTTTGTGAGCACGAGCGTGAACTTCAAACAATTTAGCCCACATGGTGCATTTATCTTTCTCCATTTCTAGAACAAAGGGAATGTTGTTTTTAATATTAGTTATAATAAGGGTTGGGTGAAACTCCTGTATTTTGGAAGAGAAAGGCGACTTGATGGGGTTGTCGACCTTGGCAGAAATATGCTCAGTTTCTTCACCGGAAGAGGAAGACATGGTGATTGACAGAGAGAGAGAGAGAGAGAGAGAGAGAGAGAGAGACGTGGTTGTTAGCTCATATTTTCGACGCCCATTAAGAATTACCACAAAAGGATATCATATGTGTAGTTGTTTTTCGAAGAGGAGGTGATATTCGACCAGATGGGGGAGATTCAACTAGATAAGGGTCAGTATGCAGTTGGGACTTCAGAAATATCTCTTAAAAACGGTTGAAGACAGTTTTCGATTAAAGATTCAAAATTCAAATAAGGGAGGGAACTTCGCCCTTATCTGAAAGCGTTGAGAGTACACGTGGAGCATAATGGGTAGTTACATCCATGCAAGGCGCCATGTCTCGACGTGATTGAAGGATCATCAGAAACGGTTATCTCGATCCAGTATAAATATAGGGTCTTAGTGTTAGAAAAGTGTGTGTCAAAGTGTGTACAAAAATCTATAAATTTATAAAGTATTCGTGTGAAGAAGAATCGTAAATCACAGAATGTATGTTTGTCTACACTATTGTTAGTTACTTTGAAGCAATACAAATTTTTCTTTATTTTTTTCTTCTAGAAGTACACTTCTTTACTTCTTCAGTCCAAACACTCTTCTTTTACTTCGTCATTTACAGTCTTAAGATTTCCTTGCTTTCAACATTTACTTTTGTCAGTTGGTTATTGCCATAAGTCCTTTATAATTTCTCTAATTCATATTAGCCTTTTTATTAGTTTTTAAACTCTAATTTTACGCGTACTATCGGAGCGTTTGTTATTACCAAAACTCATTTTCAAAATAATTAGCACATGTCCTAGGATCAATCTGATCGATCCTGCAAGTAACCAAATTTAGAAATTTGGAAGATCAGCGGTTGTTTACCAATTTTCAAGATAAAAAAATTGGCACGCGCAATGGGACCAATGCTAACGTTACGAATTGTGTGTAGTTCTGGTTGTTAAGTTTTTTTTTGGGGGGGGGGGGGGAGGATTCGTTGTATGTTATTAAGAAGTGGTAAAGTAGCCATAAACAACGAACAACGACCAGGGAGAGAATCCCATACGAGGATGGAAAATGTGAATGCGCCAGATACTCAAAACTCTCAAAATCCATCAACCAGTAACATAACGCCCTCTTCTTCTTCTTCGATAGGGGCAAACACGGCCACAATGCATGTGTCCGAAGTAGTTCCGTCTATGGTGAGTTCGACGCCTACGCATTCGATCTCCCATACTGAACAAATTTTAACCTACATTGGGCCCAAGGGACCTCCTCATACTCCCCCACCAATTAGAGATATTCCAAACAGGCCGTTGGTACCCCCTAGTTTCTCAATACCATTTGGTAGTCGAGAACAGTCGTATGGAATGCCAACTTCAGTGATGGCCAATTTACACAACGCTGGTTCTACTTTTTCGGAACTAGTGGTTAACATAAATTCTCTAGTACAAGGGTTTGGAGTTAACATGGGTCGAACTAACCAATCTTCAAGTTTGAGGCACCCGACACAACTATCTACTCTTACAAATAACTCAGCGGCAACATGGAGGCAACAGATGGACGAAAGTAACCATGAAATGGTTCAGATGTTGACCCAAACCTTGACCATCGTATTGAATCCTCTGATTCAAAATACGACTCATTCGAATCAACAGATGACAACGCAGGTGGCGCAAATGTCTGAATTCCTTGGTATACCGCAGCACCAACAACACCCTCTTAGGGATTGGGTAAGAGAAAATCAGGAGGCCACCTTTGAAGCAGACCTCACTATCAACCAGATCCCACAAAACCAAGGGGGAGGAGAAATATCCCCTAGGATCGAACCATAAATACCCAGGGAACCAATGGTATTAATGGTGAATAGAAACCAAAATGCCGATGATATCATACGATAAGTTCGACATGACGATATGGCAGCAGATAATAATCTAGAAGCCATGGTCGAGAGAATTATGGTTCGAAATGGGGTAAATTTCGGCCTTCGAAGGCCAAATTATACGTCACCTCTGTCAGAGTATATCTTGCAGGCAGAAGCGCCCCCTAGAACCAAAATCCCCAAATTCACTAAGTTTTATGGGGATACCACTGAATCTATCGTCGAGCATGTGGCTAGATATTTAATTGAGGCAGGAGATATGTCAAACAATGAGAGCCTTAGGATAAAAAAAATTCCAAGTTTTATCACAAAGAATGCTTTCACATGGTTCACCACCTTGCCCCAAAGTTCGATCCACACTTGGAACCAACTGGAAAGAATGTTCCATGAGCAGTTTTACATGGGACAAACGAAGATAAGTTTGAAGGAATTGGCTAGTATCAAGCGAAAGTTCACTGAGCCAATTGATGACTATCTAAATAGGTTTCGATTGCTCAAATATAGGTGTTTTACACAAATACCAGAGCATGAACTGGTTGAAATGGCCGTTGGGGGCCTCGACTATTCGATTAGGAAGAAATTAGATACTCAATACCTGAGAGATATGGCCCAATTGGCTGATAGGGTTCGACAGTTGGAATGTTTGAAGGAAGAAAAGGCCATGACAAATAAAGGTAAAAGGGTAGCCTATGTCGATTTCAGAAATGATGATGAAGGTTCCTGTCATGGACTTTCAGACTTCGACGATAATGAGATCGACCTTGCTGAATTGACGCAACGACCACCATATGCGTGTAAAATTTTAGCACCTTCGAATGGGAAAAATCCTGTCAAACCAGAAAAGAGTGACAAATTTCCCAAGAAAACTTATACTTTCGACGTTACAAAATGTGACAAATTTTTCGACTTGTTAGTCAAGGATGGTCAAATGATAGTACCTCTGGGTGCTAAAGTACCTCCTTTAGAGCAAAGATAGAAAATAGGATTTTGCAAATATCATGGTTTTCTAGGTCATAAAACGTCTCAATGTTTTCTTTTCAGGGATCTTGTGCAAAAAGCCATCCAGGAAGGAAGACTCAAATTCAGAGACAAAACACGGAGCCAGATGAAGATCGACTACGATCCTCTACAAGTAGCTAAGGCCCATTACACTGAACCTGAAGAAGTGAACCTTATTAAAGTCGTTCAAGATTTCAACATGACTGAAGTCATTGAGGACTTCGTCAATGGACCTGTTATGGTGAAGGTTTCTGAATACTTCGAGCAGAAGCCTCTTAATGATTTCGCTCAAAAGGCTGTGGGAGATATCACCAACAAAAATGTTGATGCCTTCGATGCTGAGGACGCTGAAATGTTCAAAGCTAATGATGATCACTAAAGAACCTGATGATGGTTTTGCGCAGATGGACAAGGCCACTGAGGGCCTTCAAAAACAATTCCAAAGGTTGGATATCACTGAAGATATCCACATGGAGGTCAATATGGTCGAAGTATCCCAGAAGACCTCTATGGAAGTCGACGATGAATGTCGACATGATGAGTATAACAAAATCGCCTTCCCTCAAGAGGAAGAAACGTTGTCCGACTTCCTCATAAGGTGTCAAAAAAAGAAGTTGAAAGTCATGTTGTGCCCTCGGTGCAGTGTTGTATTCAACAAAAAGGCGGGTCAAAATCTTGAATGGGTTAGGAGAGTGAATCACCGAGATGGTCGCAAAGCCGTTCAAAATCACCAGGCTGTTAAGCCAAGAAGGGCTTTCGACCCCAGGAGATATCCTGATCCAAGATGGCCAATGGTGAGACTTGGTGAAGCCAAGCAAGCAGGGCCGGATATTAAACCCATTTCCTTCAAACCTAGTGTTGAATGGTCAAATGAAAAGTGGGTCAAGCCAACTGATGGCGGGAAACGCGGTCATGGAAAATGGCAGAACTTCGAGGTCGAAAGGGGTTCGTCATTGGCTTACCGCAAGGAGTTTCGGGCTGACAAAAGAACCTCCCATGTGTTTGAGAACTATAAGGGAAAAACCCTATGACAAGATCTCAATGGAGGAGAGAACAGAGAAGAAGAAAAGCCCAGAGAGAGGCTGGTAAGAGAGACCAAGCTGAGTCAAGTACCAATGTGACTGTGAAGAAAAGGGAAGACTCAAGCTTCATCAAAAGAAAGCTCAATAATCCAGCTGAAACGGCCAAAGAAAGACACAATCAAGTGGTCGCTGAAGATGAAATGCTGACTAACAACTTTGACTCAGGGTCGGAAGCCTTCCTAGATATCCTAGTCGGGGTGGTATCCGTGATGCCAAGGGAATTCGATTAGATTACTAAAGTCAAAGACATTGACAACATCACAGAGAGAGAAATGGCTGCTCATAAGCCAGTGTGTTACTATATGATGAATAGCGGATGTGTTGAAGAGCAAAATTCCTTCTTTGAGAGGCCCAGTGAGGCGATAAGGAGCCACCTTAAACCTCTCTTTATCATTGGAAAAGTCGAAGACGTCCCCGTTAATAAAATATTGGTGGATTGCAGAGCGATTGTGAATTTAATGTCTCACCGCATGCTGAGAAAAATTGGAAAGTATTATACTGATGCCAAACCTCATAATATGGTGCTTACCAGTTATGAAGGTAAAATGGGTTCCACTTTGGGAGTCATCCAAGTCGAGTTAACAGTAGGGACAGTCACAAGATCCACAATGTTTATGATTGTGGAAACAAAGGCTAACTACAATTTGTTGCTTGGAAGGGAGTGAATACATGGGGTCGGAGTTGTCCCGTCCTCAATGCATCAAAGGATAATAATGCTTGACGGGTATTCTGGGTATAATCAAATATTTATTGCTAAAGAGGATGTCCCGAAAACAGCATTTCAATGCCCTGGAGCCTTAGGCACCTACGAATGGGTGGTGATGCCTTTTGGTTTGAAAAATGCTGGGGCAACCTACCAAAGAGCGATGAATTCGATCTTCCATGATTTTATAGAGACTTTTATGTAAATATATATATATATGATATTGTCATTAAGTCTGTTTCAGGGAAGAGTCACATAGACCCTCTTTGTATCTTTTGAGAGGATGAGAAAGCATGGCCTAAAAATGAACCCTTTAAAATGCGCTTTTTGTGTGCAGGCTGAGGATTTCTTAGGCTTTGTGGTCCACAAAAAGGGGATCGAAATAAACCAGAATAAGACCAAGGCCATAATGGAAGCGAAAGCACCATCAACAAAGAAAGGTTTGCAGTCACTACTAGGCGAGATTAATTTCCTGAGGAGATTCATCTCAAACCTTAGTGGGAAGACACAAGCTTTTTCACCATTGCTTCGACTCAACAAGGAGGGGTTCGAATGGGGGCAGGCTCAACAAGAAGCATTTGATAAGATTAAAGCATACTTGAGTCATCCACCAATCCTGACACCCCCTTGTAGAAATAAAAGTATGATATTGTATATATTTACATCTAACAAGACTTTAGGGAGAATGTTGGCTTAAGAGGATGATCATAGTGTCGAAAGAGTCATCTATTACCTCAGTAGAGTCTTAAATGATGCAGAAACTAGGTATAACATAGTTGAATTTTGTGTTTATGCTTGTATTTCTCTTGTACAAAATTGAAGCACTATATAAAACCTGTTGATGTTTATGTTTCATCTCATTTCGACGTCATAAAACATATGTTATCCAAACCAATTTTGCATAGTCGAATTGGGAAATGGGCGTTAGCATTAACTGAATTTTCTTTAACATGCATGCCATTAAGGGCTGTGAAAGGATAAGTGGTAGCAGATTTTGTAGTCGACCACTCCATAGATGCAAATGCACTGGACTATCTCGAATTGGAACCTTGGAAGTTGTACTTTGATGGGTCTAGTCACAAGGATGGTACAGGCATAGGGGTTGTAATTATTTCTCCTAATAAAATTCCAACAAGATCCAAGTACAGAGTAGAGGGTATCTGCTCAAACAATGAGGCTGAATATGAAGCCCTCATAGCAGGACTTGAAATATTATTGGAATTTGGGGCAACTCGAGTCGAAATAATGGGTGACTCAGAGTTAGTCATAAAGAAGATCACAAAGTAATATAGATGTATTAAGGAGAATTTAGTTATGTACTTCATAATAGCCAATCGACTGCTAAAAAGATTTGAAATGGTTACTGTTCGACACATACCTCGACTAGAAAATCAAGTGGCTAACGATTTAGCTCAGATTGCATCCGGGTATAAAATTTGAAAAGAAAATTTGCAAAAAGTCATTAAAGTCAAAGGAAAGGTCGTGGCAACCAGATTAACACCTCTAGACTTAGAAAAGACAAAGTTGGGATATGTTGACGAAGGGAACTTTAAAATATTGGCAATAGACAATTTGACAGATGAAGATTGGAGGAAACCAATAGTGGTGTATCTGCAGAATCCAACGGTGTCTATTGGTCGAAAAACCAAGTATCGAGCATTGAGTTATGTCCTTTTGGGTATAGAGTTGTTTAAAAAGTCTCCTAAGGGAATTCTGTTTAAGTGCCTCAGTGAGTCAGAGGCGTACTTAGCCCTTTCGACTGTCCATAGTAGAGCGTGTAGGGCACACCAAGTTGGTCATAAGATGAAATGGATTTTATTGCGCTAAGGGATGTATTGGCCTACTATGTTGAAAGATTGCATTGAATTTGCAAAGGGGTGCCAAGAATGTCAAATACATGCAGGCATACAACATATTCCTGCAAGTGAGTTACACTCTATCATCAAGCCTTGGCCATCCAGGGGTTGGGCTTCAGATTTAATTGGGGAAATTCGACCCCCATCATCTACAAGTCAAAGATATATATTGGTGGGCGTTGATTATTTTACTAAATGGATTAAAGTTATACCCTTACCAAATGTGAATCAAGAGGATGTGACCGAGTTTATCCAGAAGCACATTATTTATAGATTTGGAATCCTAGAGATTGTTACAAAAGATCAAGGATCAGTATTCACTGGTCGTAAAATGCAAGAATTTACCAAAGAAATGGGTTTCAAACTATTAACTTCGACGCCTTATTATGCTCAGGCTAATGGACAAGTCGAAGTTGCCAATAAAGTGATCATTGGTTTGATTAAAGAGCATGTGGGGAAAGAAGCCTAGAAATTGGCACAAAACTCTATATCATATTTTATGGGCATGTCATACCTCTCCTAAAGAGGCCACTAAATCGACCCCTTTTCGGCTAACTTTTGGCCACAATGTTGTTTTACCAGTAGAAATTAACCTACAATCTATAAGGATTCAAAGGCACCATGAACTTCCAACAGAGTCATATTGGAGCATGATGCTGGATGAATTGGTTGACTTAGATGAAGAAAGGTTAAATGCCTTGGAATTATTAAAATGGCAAAAGAAGAGAATAGAAATCTCTTATAACAAGAGGGCAAAAGTCAAAAGTTTTTCGCGTGAAGACTTGGTCTGGAAAGTGATCCTTCCAATGGATCGAAAGGATAAAGCCTTAGGAAAGTGATCCCCAAAGTGGGAAGGCCCTTTTCAAATTTTGCAAGTTTTTCCTAACGGTGCCTATGAAATTGAGGAGCTTAATGAAGATAAAAGGATTCTAAGAGTGAGTGGGAAATATTTGAAAAAATATAGACCAGTTCTCCTAGAGATAAAAATAAGGGACAAATAGTTATATATAAATAAAGCAAAGCCAACATGGTAAAAAATGCCAAAATGGTTATATTAAATTCGAAGGCCCAAAGGGCCAATATTCATTACAAAGAAAACTTCTCATTACATCAAAATTAGACAAAATGGAAAGGAGAAAAAAACTAGAATAGAAGGTTGACTTTGATCTGAAGGTACTTGGCTTTAAGAAGCTCCAAGCGTTTCTCGCAAGAATACCACTTTGATCGGAGGAGTTTGAGGTCAGACTCAAGTTGTCGAGCCTGTTCGACAAACTCCATATGCCAATTGCTATCTCTTTAGCCATTGGAGCATCATAAAACTCTAAGAGTTGATTTTTGCTTCTCTTTGCATCAGAAATCTTCACCTGAAGTTCTTCTATTTGCTTCCTCCAAGAAGCAATATCTCAATCATGGCCTTCGATCTTTTCTTTATTCTTTTGTTTGGCCTTCGATCATTCTATCATCATTTTAGCTTAGGATGCAAAGAAACTTCAAGTTGACACAAGTTTGGTTGACCTAATTTGCAAGTATGACCCATTTTTAGTCCAAATCCCATAACTTCTTAAATTTTCAACCAATTGACAAGCTTCTTTGAGCCAAATGTTCTTAATGAGTTCCTCTACAACTTTTCTTCAAGACTCAATCATCAATTAAACCCCTAAGGACCTCAATTTCGGAAAGGGATAAGTTTCCAAACTAGGTCAAAACCTTGTCATGGCCCCCACTTGGCAGCCATGCCATTTTCAACTTTAGTATCATTTTGATCTCATTCCTTTTGCATCTTATTAAGCTTATGCCAAATATCATTTGACCCAACTTTGGCTCAAAATGCACGAGGGAATAAAAAATCATGGTCTCATGAACTTGGGACTCCAAGATGCCCAAAATGTGTCAAGACTGCTTGACCAAATGTCTGGCCTATAAAGCATGTCGCGACACCAACTTTCATCACTTGCCATTTTCACCTCAAGCCTCCTTTTGAGTTGGTTCGTTTTGCATTCAATTCATTGCAATGATATGAACATTTGGCATGAATAAAATCACAAAACACACGAGGGAATCTCATTAACTATGTATTTCACGAATGACCTGTAACTTGGAATCATCCAAATCTTCACTTGGGGCCACCAATATGTGTGCAAACTTATTTGTACTTGCAAAAAGTGTAGAGTGGAGTGTAAAACGACCAAGTTTCATGCCCAAGTCACACTTTTCACCCTTGCTCTCACACGGATTGCAAATAACGAAATTCCAACTCCATTCACCCGAATTCATATGCATTTCACATGTGTGAGCTCAACAACACTTTTCCTATAAATAGAGGAAGCTTTTGCCTTCATTTGTAAGCTTTGATAGCCAAATAAACTCTGAAACCATTTGAACCCGATACCTCAAAAACCAGTTAACCATTTCTTCGATTCAAGCTCTTTTAACTTCGAATTTTCACCCAGAATCACTCGTCAGAACCTTATGAAGCTGATTTGAGCATTGCTTTGGCTTGGAACTCCTTGAAACTAGACTTCCAAATCTACCATTGTTGACCTTCTAAGCTCCAACTTTGGAAAGGTAGTTACGAGTTAAATCTTTGAGCAAATAAGTTACCACACTCTTCACCTTGTTCCACTGATCAATATCCCTATCCTACCTTTGGTTTATCTTTCATATTCATCATTTAATTTTACTTAAACACTTAAGATTCTTCGTGTTCTTGAGAAAATTCTCCCTGATCATATCCGATCAATGTCTCTGATGCAAGGAGACATGTACAATGATGTGTTGTGAAGCTAACTCCATGCTTGGGTGTTGCTAAAAATATGAGTTCATGAAGCTTGCAAAATTAACTAAAGGTTGAAGATGAAGTTGATGCACACATTTTTGTGCCAAACATTCAAACCTGGCCAAGCACAACCAGACACATGCCTTTTTCAAATTCTAGCTTGTCATACCCCAAAATTCACCCTACCTTTCACAAAGTTCATCTAGGTCAATAACCCTAAGCATTTGCATCCCCTGATAAGCATTCATCCCATCTACATATCCATTGTATCATAACATTCCACTTGTATTTGAAAAAAAAATATAAAATCATGGGTTTAAGGGTGTTCTCCAAGAAGCATAGTGGAAACCCTAATTAGAGGAGGTTGTATCTGATTCGTTTGGTTCGTTATAAAGGTTTCAGTTGTTTGCTTAAAATTCAGGATCCTGATTCACTGATTAAGATTTATCCCAAGTGGTACGTGTTCATGACTTGTTGCTTGGTTGGTATTCTTTGATTCATGGCATTGGCTTAAGTCGTTTGGTTCAGGATGTTGTGATCCATATTCGTCTGTCCAGGAGAAAATACGTATTTTTGATCAGCTGTTGACTTTTTGGTCAACCAGTTGACCAAAGTCAACTATCAATCTCCTAATTTTTTAATCTTGTGATCCATAATCATTCCATCGATTTCGAATTAATTCTAGAAGTTTTGAATGGATTTTAAAAGTTTAAATTTGATTTAATTCAAGGTTTGATTTTTGAGATTCAAATCGACTTCGGAGATTTAGTTTGATTTTGAGGAAAATATCTCATCATTTCCTTTTTAGCCGATTATATTAGAAATAATATTGTTTTTTACTACCAAATTAATTTTGACATTTCCTTTGTTATTAAAATTTTCTTTATTTTTATTAGCAAATCCATTTAAATCCAATTACCCATATCCACTTGGTTTAACCCTTGTCCATATTCCTATCCAATGTCCATTTATTTTCATTTTCATTATCCATTCAACCAATCCATATCCAAATCCATAAACCAATAACCCATTTTTATAACAATATCCAATTTAACATAATCCATAATCCTTGATCCGGGTTCAATTTTCAAGTTAAAACAAAATAAAGGCTCAAGAGATCACAATTGTAGTGATGAAGTTATTAGAGAAGAACTCAAGTTAGAGTATCCACATGAATCCGAAATTGTGATGATGAGGAATGGGGCGTGGCGTGTTAAAGGCATCATTACGGTTACTAGAACTATTGGCAATGCATATTTGAAGAGGCCTGATTTTACTTTTCGCTATTTGTTTCCCAAAGGTCCGAATGGGCCTAAACTTCCTGGTAGATGTGTGCTATCAGCAAAACCTGAGACGCGTTTGAGGCCTTTAAGAGATAGTGATAAGTTTCTTATATTTGCTTCGGATGAACTTCGGGATTTCATGTCAAATGAACAAGCTGCTCAAATTGTTTCAAGCAATCCAAGAAATGGAATTCCGAAAAGGCTTTTGAGTGTTGCGTGGGCGGAAGCTGGTAGAAGAAGGGGAGTTACCATTCACATTTAATCTACCACCCTGCATAATTTCGATTTTCACAGAACCTTCAGGAGATTTTCTTTCACAACCAATAACAACCTCTCAAAACCACTGCTTCAAGAGTCCCCCTCAAGAATTCTAACTGCTTCTTAACCAACCATCCTCAAGGAGAATGGCGATCCAAAACGCAGCGGAATTTAAAATTTCTCCTTTAATGATCCTTACGAATAGGCATGATCAGTGATAGAATTGTTACCTCTTGTGGCGATCACGAACGTTGAACGATGACAACGCCTCTACTCAGTCCACACGAACGGATTCCTTCAATCTCAGTGATAACTGCTACGAATGAAGGCTTTGAGTGAGAGAGAGAGAGAGAGAGAGAGAGAGAAACGAAATTGCAAGTGTGACAATGCTTCTACACAAGGGTTTTATTTATAGAACCACTTGTGTGGGCTACAAGCTAAAAAGCCCACTCAAGTGTATATGGCCCATATCTTATAATATGCCAAAATCACTTAAGCGTGTGGTACCTTACCATATTTCGTATTCTACTTAAGTACACCGTACCTTACGATGTTCTATAATTCACTTAAGGGCACCGTACATTAAGGTATTCCTTAATTACTCTATCTCTCATCAATCCGTCCTTTGTGTGCGACCCTATAGGTTTTCGCGGCATTGGCAATTATATTAAATCACGTATTTAACATAATAAACAATGAGCGGTATCTAGCAACACATCACTGCTACCCAAGACACGAAAATGTCATGTGATCTGATAAATCCTTCTGTGATAATAATTATGTGTATAATTACCCTTTTGCCCTTATGTCTATATTGAACACAAGGCATAGACTGTGTCATCCTTGTCCAGTTCAATATTGGGCCCATAGACATTTATCTTGTTACGCAGGATGGGCAAATTCCATCTAGGTCACTCATGTCCCTTAGCATGCTTCGTGGAGTACCCATCAACTGTCTTTATGGTCATCCAATTACGGACAACGTTTGATCAACAATAAGGCACTCGACTATACACCTAGAGTCCATAGTGGTTTCAGGTCGAAGGGTGGTATACACCATTATCACCATGAGAATAACTTATGACACTTTGCATAACATTCTATATAGTATTCTCATAGCGGGTCAATCCAGTATAAATATTACTCTTAATATTCATACCTATGTTTAAGACTTGATAACTCTTTATCCATGATCCATGAGATGTGATCATCAGTCTCTAAACATAATAGTCTTCATGCTTTAATGTTATCCCACTTCACAATAAAGCTTGACTACGGATACTTTAAGAATAGTGTCCTTATGTCTAATGTGATCTCATGATTAAGTCATACTTGATACATTAAACGGACTAGCTATTCTAGGGACTTTATTAAACAAACATAATAAAGAAAAAGCCTTTATTATTAATAAATAATTCGATACAATTACCAAAAGTATTGGCATCTAGGGCTTACACCAACACATCCTTCAACCGAATAACCAACTAAATAACCGAACCCCTAACCGAGTTTCCAACAACTTCAACATAACAAACTTATAACTCCATAACATAATCACCCTGCTAATGATATAAAACAATCCCTCACAAAACCTTCAATAGACTCTTGAATCCCTAACTTCCACCCAACTGATAAAACCTGAATCAAGAATCCTCTTCTCTATCACATAATAGAACCTTCACCCTCTCCACTCTTCAACTCCATAACCTTCACCTTCACTTCTTCAACTTCACTCCATCAAACGTTCTCGATCTTCAAATTTATTCAATAACCATCTTCATTAACCTTCAAAAAACGCCGTCTGGTAAGCTCTCTCCATTCGCTTTCGTCCATCCGTGTGCGTGTTCTATCTCCAAATTCCGGTGGCAATTCAAATTGGCGTTGCATTCCCGTTGTTCGTACTGATTCGCTTTCGGAGGATATGTCCGTGATGGTGGTGACGGAACCGCTTTTTGGTCGCGCCGATACGTTAGTATTTGGTGTAAGGGAGAGAAGGTGTGTTCGTAGTTCTTGGAACATGGGTTGTTCTTGATGGAACCCGATGTTGGATTGAAGATTGGGCTTCTGTTTGCCCAAAAATATTTGGCCCATGCTTCATTTTTGTTTTACACCCCTCAATCTATTTCACCTCAGGCCCAATTAAGTTCAGGCTACATACTTCTAATGTTCATACCACATAGCCTATATTCTTAACACATCCTTAATCCTCTTTAATTTATTTTAATTAATATTAATCTCACTTAATTCTTGCTAGTTAGATTTTGATTTTTTTTTCTTGTTATGCAATAGGGATTAACATATTTTTGTTGGTAATTAGATTAGCATAGTTCTTGACTAATTAGATTGATCGGAAATTAGGATCTAGATTAGAGTTAGAAATTAGGTTTAATCATTTTTAGATTAGATTTAGTTTTAGGATTTTTTCAGAATTAATTCAACATTAGTTTAGCATGACATGATTGGGCTTTAGTCATTAGATTTTGGCTATTTCATTTGTGGATTTATGTTGCGATTAATATGGTTAGCGTGTGATTTTTCTATGATTAGAACTTAGGTTAATTTCCACTCAATTCAATTTGTGTGATCATAGTCATTAGATTTAATTCTTGATTTTGGATTGTGAATGTTACATTTGATTAATTGTGATCCTAACCCGTGTTTAGGTAGATTTTAATTCGTAGAATTAATATTCACTTTAATTGTTCATTTAATCGATTTGTTGGTTTATGATCGTATTGTAAATTGAAAATCCCATTTTACTTTAGGTGATGAATATATTGTATGTCCAAGTTCATTTGCCATGATCATAGGATAGATCTTGATTACTTTTCATTGACTAATCCATTACCTTTTGAATCAATTTTAACCATTGAGCATTCTTACATATTGTTGCATCATTCTCATTCATGTTAACCCGTTTAATGTTTTGTGTCCACAAGTTGACTTCGAGATACAAGCTCACTCTTAGTTATCCATGCTCCTAACCATTCCATTTTCATTCAATAACTTTGTATTGTTTGAAGTACCATGTCACTTGTATGCCTTAGGCATGGTCTGTAGTTTAGTAGTTTATAACTTGTATTTTCCTTTCATTCCCTTTCCACTGTATTGTGTGGATCCATCCCCCCATTGTGGGTTAAATGTTCACCCTCCCCTTAGTCATGTAATAACTTAGATTTATTGTTTTCTAGCTAGTTTACTATACATGTTAATAACCAAGATAGAATACAAAACGATAAACAAAGCATTTCAAAAGAAACAAAAGGTACTTGATTCAACGTCAAGTTGTTTTCTGAATAAAACTCACACCATTGCAACGTGAATGCTTGATCCAACGTCAAGCATTCTCCATCCACCTCATGATCCTTTATTCACATCTTCTTCATTCTCTTATCAACCTTATTCCATCTCTCTCCTCCACTCTTCACTCACTATTTCCATAATAAATTCAAACACTTGATTCAACGTCAAGTTCCTTTTTCAAAACCATTTTCATAACAAATTGGAACGTAAATGGGGTGTACGTGTTTATACACAACATTCGAGTAATTGGGTTGTCGGCCGTACCTAGCCTGAGGACCCGACACTTGACTTTCACCCTTAAAACACCTAATGATTCAAACAAGTTAGATCTAAGTGCTATGAGGATGAAAAAGAATAGTTAGGACTTCATTGTTCTCTCGATTCCCAAGTACTTTGATCGTTGACCGTACTTGGTCAAGGGTTAGAGACTTGTCTCCCTCTAAGTTCCAACGATTAAACTTGCCAAATTCCTTTCATAATTCAAATCTCTTTTGGACGAAAAAGAGTGGTTAGGATAACTTGTCCTCTCAACTCCCGAGTTATTGGACCGTTGATTGTATCTAGCTAGGGGTCTAATGCTTGTCTCCATGCATAAAATCGACCCCAACAAATCAAATCATCTTTTGCCTTAGGGCTTTTTACTCAAAACCTTTCGATAAGAACGTGTTACTTCCGTTCTACCGTGAACGGAGCTTAAGCCTCCATGTGCGAGCAAGTAATGTTTAACTGCTAGAATGAGAACCAAGCGTATCCATTTTACCGCAAATAAGCAAATACTTTCCGCTCCCATGACAGAGTATACAAGCAAGTGAATAGTAACACGCGAACGTCAATACTGTTCAATAAAAATAACCAAACAAATACACCATTTTTGATCCGAACTACGAAGCTCTGACTTCCCTATTGCACGTATGGGGATACGTAGGCACGAGGGCCCAAATCCTTGGCGAGCACACTAACTTAAAACTTATTTTCTCTCCCATCTTAGTTAAATGTTGCGGATAGCAAGAGTCGCCACCGACTTTTATTTTATCCAAAAGGAAAGGACATAAAAGAACAGGAAAGACCTTAAAAAGATTTTGAGTTCGGGGGGTAGGTTATACAAAGGGAAGGTATTAGCACCCTTTATATCCATGGTTATCCATGGGCTCTTAGTTACTTAGCTCACTTTGTTTGTTTGCAAGAGTGTAGTGTGTGATTTGAAAAAATTCTTTAAGTACTTTGTAATGACCCTCGTATGGGTGTATACAAAGCCTAGTTTAGAAATTGTGAGGTGTAAAAGTAATTTTGAAAAGTGTGAGCAAGTAACTATGAGATACCTACCCTAGATTAAGTCTTTCGTGTTCTCGTATATTCTTTCAATGGTAAGACTGTCCCTATTATTAAGGAATAGGTAGTCATTACCTTGGATGTGTTTAAGGGACGGGCGTAGGGTCATCGTATGGTCAATGAAGGCAACATAAGGGGTGTCTTTAGCAACTCGTAGGGACTATCATCATATTTACCGAAGGGACAAGATCATTATATCGTAGGCAACCTCGTAGGGACTTGATCTTTTAAGTTTATAGGGACTTGATGATTTTTCTGTTTGAAGGGACTTTGCTTAAGACACCCCTATTTTCGAAGGACTTGACCATTTAAAGAATGCAACCAAGAGGAATACCCTAGGAAGCACAGATGGCGATCAAAGATCGACTTACGTGTGTGAGTGTTATTTTTCAGATATTTGTCTTGAATTTAATTTTCTAAGTTCAATTATTTACAGTTAGTTTTTTGCACTCCCTAAATTACTAACCACGCAATAAATATTTACAAAAATAAAAGCAAGAAAAATAAATTCCTAAACTATTACATGGCTATGGGACAGATACATAATAATCAGGCGAGAAAGAGTAAATCTACAACCTATACATTTGTTCCTAATATTATAAATAAAACAAAATTAAAATAAGGAAAATAATGAAGCAAAAATAGAATAGATAAAAGCAAATAATAATAAAATAATAAATAAACAATGGTAATAAAGCAATAATAAAATAACAATAATAATAAAGTGATAATAAAAAGGTTAGAATTTTAAAAGAAATTATTTTAAGTTAAACAAGTTAGATTTTTTTTAGAAGTTATTAGAAAAATATGAGTTTAAAATAAATTAGTAATAATAAAAGAATTTAAAATATATTAATGTATAAATTATAAAATAAAAGAGTTATATGAAAAATATTAAGTTAGTTATTTACAAAATAAATAAAGATTATAGAAAATATCAAATTATTAGATTAATAGGTTTATTATTATTATTCAATTAGAAAAATGGTCAATTAGATTTTATTTACAAAATATATAAGGATTTATTATTATAAGTAAGTAATAAAAAAAAGTTATTAAAATAGTTAGTATTTATTATTTATTTACAAAAAATAATAAAGGTTATAGAAAAATATTAAATAATTAATTTAGTAGGTTTTCACGCCCTACATTACTAAACCACGCAGTTAATATAGGATCAATGGCAGAAATTTAAATGGCAGAAAAATAAATGGCAGAAAAATAAAATGGCAGAAAATCAATGGCAGAAAATAAAACCCTAATTATTACAACGCTTTGGTGCAGTTATATAATAAAGATGGCGAAAAGTAAAACTGAAAATATTACAAGTTAAAACTTAAAATATTACAAGGGCGAAGCAGTTACAGTGTATGAATAACATAAATATGAGCGAAAATAGGAAATAATAATAAGGTTTGTTAAGGTTTAAGAAAAAGTTTATGGTTTATAGGAAACAACACGGTTAAAGTTTTAGGTTTGAAATTTAGAGTTTGTGGCGAAATTGTCCGGGTTTAGGAAAAATCAGGGTGGTTAGTTATGAAAAAAAATGTGCAGATCTAAATATATGTATATAAAAAAAATGAATTAAAAAAACAACGGCGTTGCTAGCGCAAAATTGCGATCATCGCAACTGGATCGGATAACACAAATGTCACGCCTCATACACGTATATGTGAAAACGGCGTATTGACACGATCCGATCCGAAAACATAATCAAATTATAACATAAAATAGAAATATATATATATATTTAACACACTAGTTACATATATGAACATGTATTTGAAATACAGTAACAAATATATCAACAAAATAGATAAAGTATATATCATATATAAACTATTACCAAACTGTGTGTACGATAGTATAGATCAGCCACTCTCAGTTTCTCTTGTTTGTTCTGTCTTTTTGGCCTCTCTCTATCAGTCATGCTAGTAAATATATATAGGAACAAATTAGGTTAATGATAATGGGCCTAAGTTTATTTTGAAACCCAATATTAAATTAAAAACTGAATAAAGTTAAATAATTAAAATAGTTAAAATTAAAATAAAAACTAATTAACCTATTTATTTATTCTAGACCCAATATAAAAATAAATAGACTCAAAAAAAATAAAAGTCGGGCACCAAAATGCTCGAAAAAATAAAATGAACACGTCAAAATAATCAGCGCGAAATAAATGACTCGGAAAAATACCGCGTTTGGTCGGATTTTGAAATAAAAATTATGACTGTTTAAACTGCTCAGACTGATCAACATATGACCAAAAATAGTCGTAAAAATATTTTTAGCATGTCAAATTAAACCACGTGAACCGCAGATTAATGTTACCGACATTTGCAAACTTAAACTTGACATTTTTTCGTTGACTAATTTTAGGCACAGTTAAAAAGTTAATTTGACCAGTCTGTTTGTAAATTCCGAGAAATTATTCCGGCTAATATTAAGACAGAAAAAAATGTTATGCTATGAAGATGATGCAAATGAATGTGAAACAAAAAATTGGTTAGAGTTAAAAATAGAGGGCAAATTTTTGGGTGCAACAGCTGCCCCTGTTCAATTTTCTGAAACCTGAGGAGTTAGATTGACCTGTGTGCCATTCGTGACTTGGAAGGTTGAAGGGGATTGAACACAAAAGCCCAAAAATTTGCACTCGCCGGTGCGTAAAGTAACACTGATGACTGGTTGTATATGCTTATGTGGGCTTGAAGATGCCACTTGGAAGAACTGGAGATGGGCTTATAGATGCCATCCATAATATCAGGAGGTGATAATATCTTGATGTTGATACTGGATATCAGTACTAGGTCTTAGTATAGGCCGTCTCTGAATCGTATCTAAGAACATACTTTTAATTTAAGTGTCAGAACCAAATCTTCGTGGCGATTTCTTTCTGAATTAAGTATCAGCACTAGACCTTCGTATAGATCGTCTCTGAACTGTTTTGAATTATTGAATAGACCAGTAGAAATAAATCTTCGTGATGATTATCCCTTCTGGAAATATCCTGGATTAGGGAATAGATCTTCGTATAGACCGTTTGCCTAATATCCAAGAACAAAAGAGTGTCAGGATGAAATCTCCTGAAAATATCCTGGACTAGGGAATAGATCTTCGTATAGACCGTTTGCCTACTATCCAAGGACACCTTGAGTAATGATTAAGTATCAGCACTAGATCTTCGTATAGATCGTTTCTGATCTGTTGTGAATTGTTGATAGTATTTTATCTGTATATAACCATCCTGCAAGGAAAAGGTTAGTTTATGCAATATGTATGCATGCATGGCATGGTGCATCTAAGTAAATGTATTATGCACTTATGGATATGCCATGGTATAATGTAAATGATGTATGTATGAATCATGCGGCCTGAAGCGTCCGGATATCTTTGTATAACAACTGCTGGCTAGGGAAAATAAATCCCGATTCGTTGCTGAAGAGTATGAGGAACTCGTTCCCGTCTTGTTTGATAGTATAGTATTTGTCACTTCCCGTATTCGTTCGTCGTACTTCTATTGAAGGAATAAGTTCCTGAGTATCCCGACTGAGGATAAAAGAGATGGACATAAATTCAAGGGGAGACGTAATTCAAAGTATTTATAAAGATAGATTTGCTCTACTGGGGATTTGTAGTGGGGATGAACCGGCGAAGCTTCGTTGAACTACTACCCTCGTTCGTCCTTAGTAAATACTATTACTGCATTTTATGCATTTCTGGTAGACATCAATCGTATTCAAAAGCATACATACATTCAAACACAACCAATGGACGTTTTCGCTTATGTAAATAGAGTAAAAGTAAATCTGGATTCAAATATGAAATTTTATTTATATCACAAAGTGACCTATACATAGGCAAGTTTGTACAAGGAGACAGAAATCCTAGTAAGAGGAATTCGTCGTAAATTTTTTATAAAACAAAGAAAACAGCTATGTGAAAAATGATCCTATTGAGTTTCAATTCTACTATTGCCATTATCTTCAAATATCTCGTCTTCTGCTGTTGAGACAGAAACGATTGGATTGATCTTTATCTGTTTGAACTTGATTTAGGTAGCACCATCAGTTGAAGTTACATGAGTGATCCAAACGAGACATAGTCATACGCTTTAATCCCTAACTTTTGCCTGGATTGCCCTTTCAGGTTTTCAATCCACTGGGATACCCTTTTTTGCCCAAGCCGCCTTTTCAGGTTTTCGACTTGCCGGGTGTACATTTTTTTTTATATATATCCCAAATTTTTGCCCGAACCCTTTTGGTTTGCCGGGATGCCCTTATTTTAGCCTAGGCCAGTCAACCTAGCGGGTCTCTTTTTATGCGTAGTATTTTTTAACTATGTCTGCGTTTACAGGCTGTGGAAAGTCTTCACCATCCATAGTAGTAAGCATCATGGCACCTCCTGAGAATACTCTTTTGACCACAAATGGTCCTTCATATGTAGGAGTCCACTTGCCCCTAGGATCACCCTTTGGTAGTATGATACGCTTGATTACCAAGTCACCAGCCTGATATACCTTTGGCTTAACCTTCTTATTGAAAGCTTTGATCATCCGTTTCTGGTACATCTGACCATGACAAACAGCTGCCAACCTCTTCTCATCAATCAAATTTATCTGGTCGAGTCGAGTCTGAATCCATTCATCCTCGTCTAAACCTGCCTCTTTCATGATTCTTAGAGAGGGAATCTGAGCTTCCACTGGTAACACGGCTTCCATTCCGTAGACCAAAGAGAAAGGAGTTGCCCCTGTCAAAGTGCGCACTGAAGTGCGATAACCATGAAGAGCAAAGGGTAACATCTCATGCCAGTCTTTGTATGTTACTGTCATCTTTTGTATGATCTTCTTAATATTCTTATTAGCAGCCTCCACGGTGCCATTCATCTTTGGCCGGTACGGAGAAGAGTTATGGTGTTTTATTTTGAACTGCGTGCAGAGTTCAACAATCATCTTGTTGTTCTTCCGGAGAGAGCAGGTTTCTCAGATGTATATTTGATAAGATCCATCTTAGAAATCAATAAAGTGGTATGATTCAACATATATTGTCTTAGTCGGCGAGCAGCCTAAGCCAAAGCATAGCAAGCTTTCTCGAGCTGGGAGTATCTTGTTTCACAGTCGGTACCTTTTGCTAAGGTAGTATATTGCATGCTCTTTTCGACCAGACTCGTCATGTTGCCCCAACACACACCCTATTGAATTTTCTAACACGGTCAAATACATGATTAGAGGTCTTCCTTCAACTGGTGGCATCATATTTATAGGTTCTTGGAGATACTTCTTGATTTTGTCAAAAGCTTCTTGACATTCATCATTCCATATCATCTCTTGATTTTTCCAGCGAAAACCTCTACATAGTCATGTAACATCCGACTCAATCTTTCTTTGACACTGTTTTCCAAGCCTGCTCCTATTTTGACTTCTTTCTTGTCTACTTCAGTACCCAGATTTACAACCTCAATTGATTCCTCATGCGGCTCTGTAACTTTCTCTTCTTGTTGTAATAACCTAGCAAGCTCTACAGGTACTTCACAATCTTCATCATTTCCATCTTCAGCTTGATAGATCGGATTCTCGAAATTATAATTGGCAATAGTAGAACTGTTATCAACAGGATCCAGAGTGGATGAGGATCTGCATTTTAGTGATGTGGATGTGTGTAAGAACACATAGCTGATGAAAATAAAATAAAAGAAAAACAAAGAGCCCAATATTTACGAAAACGAAACGTCCATTGATTTTTATTGAATGAAGTATGCAAATGAAATGACATCCCGAAACAAGCATACCATTGTGCCCCAGGTAAGGCACAAGGCTTAAAAGTTTAATTACAAACTTAAAAATAATAACACAGTAATAGTATTTACTCCTGACTAAAGGAGATAGGAATAACGTCTTCAATCTTCCAATTGTTGAGCCCATCACCCACAGTAGGAAAAATCCAGTTATCCAGATTGTAGTCTTCATTATAGTCACCCACAACATTGATTTGATCTTTCATGTTCCCTGGATTGGTGATACGAACAGCACGAGCATGACGAACAGCCTTCTGGGACTCTGCAGTGAAACCCAGACCAAACTTGTCAGACTTGTAAGGAATGTCGGGAAGCTGACCCCAAATAGTACAACCACCTTCTTCAACCACAGCTCTAGCATCTTTGAGGGAAGCCATTGTAGGAGGTACTCTGGTAACCACAGAAACTCTTTTAACCACAGGAGGAGCTTCAGTAGCGGGAACGACCCAAGGAACTACTTCAAATGTCTGGCAAGGAGTCTCAACATATTTACCTTCCACTTCAACATACTTAAATGTATTCACATGACTGACCATATATTCTTCCTCTCCATAAACAGTTACGATCTTTCCCTTCACTGGATATCTCAACTTCTGATGTAGAGTGGAGGTCACAGCACCTGCCCCGTGGATCCAGGGGCGCCCAAGCAAACAAGAGTACGCAGGACGAATATCCATTACATAGAAGGTAGAATCGAAGACTTGAGAGCCTACTTTGATCGGGAGATCTATTTCTCCATGCACCACTCTTCTTGAACCATCAAAGGCTCTCACCACTATATTACTTGATCTTAACACAGCATCTTCAGGACTGAGCTTGTTCATAACCTCTTTGGGAAGTACATTCAATGAAGAGCCATTGTCTATCAACACATGAGACAAGGTAGTGCCCCTACATTCAATGGAGATATGTAAAGCTCTGTTATGGTTTCTTTTGGCAGGAGTCAAGTCAGCATCAGAAAAACCTAACCCATTATCATAAGTCAGATGTGCAACACAATTTTCAAATTGATCCACGGAAATTTCATTTGGTGCATGAGCAGTCCTTAAGAATTTGATCAAGGCTTTAGTATGAGCCTCAGAACACAGCAACAAAGACAACATGGAAATTTTGGAGGGAGTATGCCCCAACTGGTCAACAATATCATAATCACTCTTACGAATGATCTTCAGCACTTCTTCCATCTGTTTAGAGAGATTTTCAGCAGTCGGTGCTTCAGCTTGCACAGGTTCAACCATAGGACATTTGCCTCGAGCATCAGTACTTGGCTCAGAAGTGGAGGTAGTAGTTGGAAGAACTGTATTTTTTGAGGTAGCTGGAGGAGAGAAAATTCTTCCACTTCTGGTGATCTTACTAGATCCAGCAATATTATCAACATCAAGGTTATCATCAGTAACAGGTGTATCAGTCAAAGGTTCCTGCTTAACACCATGGATATAAACATCAGAACCGTAATTCCAGGGTATAGCTTTATCAGAAGTATAAGAAATAGGGCCAGGAGTGGTAATAATCATGGGAGGCACTCTAACTTCAGCAACAGTCTTCACCAGGCCTTCAGCAGTAATTTTGATAGGACCCTTGGAAGTGATCTTGACAGTCTGTTCAAGAGCCATTTCTGCTGAAATAAACAGCGAGAAGATAAGATACATGTTCATAAGAAACCTGTGATGCAATAATATGGTATGTAGATGCTTATGCAATGTTTTCAAGGACCGTAGGATTTAAATTTGTTTAAACCACCAAAAAGTAAGCTTTTATTAGTAATAAACTTGTTTGCCCCTTGGGCTTACAATAAAAATGAAATGAATACAAAAAATGGGGTTTTAAGTCTCCCATGGACGTTTCCTCTTTGTGTTGAGGTATGAGTTGAGATTCCGCTCCTCGTGAAGTTGTTTTGTTAGCTCCAGGATTCTTTCCTGACTTGCCTTGTAATGAGTCTCAAAAGTATCTCTTTTCTCCTTCAACTGGATCTAGGACCTCTGTAACTCTTCCATGTCAGTGGGCATGTCTGGATGAAGAATGATGTAAGAAGTATCTCCTTCAGCAACAGGCTCCATGGTAACTGGCAGGATAGCAGGATATGGCATCATAAGAGTCTAAGCACGAGATCGTACCCATCTGAGATATGGTTCCATAGGAATAGTGTACTTGGGTTCCAGAGTCTTGCTGTCAACCTTGTTCACTTTACCCCATGCTCGTATGAACCTTTGACGGTAACCTTGAAGATCGTTGTTGTAGTCGAACACAATACCCTGAATAAGCATGTCATGAGGACCATCAGTCCGAGCGTAACCAAACTGACGTAGAGCTAAAGAAGGGTTGTAGGTAATGCCCCCTCTTATGCCAAGGAGTGGCACATTAGGGAACTCCCCACAACGGTCAATGATGGTAACATTCTCCATAGATCTAGAGCACCAACGAATATCTGAATGAGAAAGTGACATAATCCTCTAGGACCACCTGAACCCTTGTTCATTCTTCATCACTGATTGAGGAAGGTGAGAAATAAACCACCTAAATAATAGAGGTATGCAACACATCAGAGTTCCTCGTGCCTTCGTAGTACGGGTATGAAGAGTGTAACACCCTTCTACCCCAAACGACATATTTAATTAGATTATCAGAGTACAACATGTAGAAGAGTTTACATTTCTTAAAACATAACACTTATCGCATCACAACATAAATCATATTATTTATTTTATTAAAACTTCGCAGCGGACAACAACATAAATATTATAAAAATGTTTCAACATTATCTCAACAAATTAGTCATCATAAACAACGTAAATAATAATAATTTAGCTATCGAATCCCATAATCCCCGGTGTCACATGACCAGAGCATTTGACTCGACTCTGTAGAATAACTCTACACTTATTCTTCGAACCTCAACAATAGCTACTCCACTTTATCTGCACATTGCTCATCATAGATGAACATAAACACATGCAGAAGGGGTGAGAATTACATTATTAAATAATAGTATAACGACAGAAATATAAACATAAATATATTTCACATATGCCAACACAATTCATCATAATCATCATAATCCATAAACTCATGAACATCAACAACACAACACATCAAATGCAATGCACACACCCATGCATGACTCAACACGACTCGGTATACCCATTTTGTGACCAACACAGGATCACCACTCCCAGATTCATCACCATAGAATCCGAGTTCCCCGCAAGGAACTAAGCCTCTCAACAAGCCCGGAGTCAACCACATCATTGGAACTCAGTCCGTTCATCACTAGGCATCGGCCTTTCATGAATGCATGCACATCAAACATGCATCATAATCAACATAGCAACAACAGCATCATATAGTCATGTCATCATCATCATTAATACATTTTTATCACAGGAGCATATCACATCATGCCACATAATCAAACACAGTATTAGCACACTCTACTAATATCTATACTACTCAAAACAACGGGAATCGATCCCTCGTATGTCATGCATCAGCTAAGTCACCTTGCTCAGCCGAAACAACTAACAACTGCACAACAACAGCCCAGGAAAACCACAAGTCTGCCCATACGCGTATGGCCTATACCCATACGCGTATTGCCCAAATCCATACGCGTAATGCCCATCTCATACGCGTATGTTACGCGTATCACATACCCATACGCGTACCAACAGAGACCAATTTCACGTTCAAAACCTCATCTCTTCCACTCATACGCGTATGACATACCCCATACGCGTACCACATCCAGGGATACGCGTATCACACGCGTATGGCGCGTACCAGCGCCAAAACTCCCTTTCCTAAGCCCTCCCATACGCGTATTGCCTAGTGCCATACGCGTATGACCAGAATCCAGTTTTCCAGATCTGCTATGGGTTTTCTCTGCTACGAACCTGTCCAATTCAACCGTTCACAGTCCCAATTTCACACAAAATCACTCATATCACCTAACACGAATCATACCCTATTTTATCTCACAATTTCTAACACTATTGCATCTAATTCCCACGAATTTCCTTCGGTTAAAATCCCAATTTCGTTCATACAATATTCCATCATTTTCAGCATATTATTGTTTAATAAGGTTCAGACCCCTTACCTCTTTGGATTGAAGGAAGCCCTGAGCAATCTTTGGCCTTTTCCTCTTCCTTCTCTTTCTCTTCAGCGCTTCTCCCTTTTCTGACTCTGAGGCAAAATACGTGAAAAATGAAAACCTTCAGTTATCTCCTTTGGCCTCTTTTACCCAATTCCACTTTTACCCTTCCACTCTTCATATTCCAATTATATTATTTATTTAATTATTATTAAAATAAATAATATCTATAATAATAATAATAATAATAATCCAATAATTCAATTTTATTTAATTAAATTAATAAAATACTATTAACTCAATTAAATAATTCTCTTATTTTAATCGGGGTGTTACAACTCTCCCCCACTTTAGAAGTTTTCGTCCTCGAAAACATACCTCAAGCAAATAGAGCCGGATACGACTCCTTCATCTGATCTTCACGCTCCCAAGTCAAGCTCTCACCAGCTGGACCTCCCCAAACAACTCGCACTAGAGCAATCTTCTTACCTCTCAGGGTCTTCTCTTCTCGGTCATCTATCCGAATTGGCAACACCTCAACGGTCAAATTATCCCTCACCTGGATATCATCCAACTGAACCACATGTGAAGGATCCGCAATATACTTCCTTAACTGAGATACATGAAACACATCATGCAGATTAGAAAGCGACGGCGGTAAAGCTATCCGATACGCCACTTCCCCAACCCTCTTCAAAATCTGATACGGACCCACAAACCTCGGAGTAAGCTTCTTAGACTTTAAAGCTCTACCCACACCTGTCGTCGGAGTAACTCTCAAGAACACATGATCTCCCTCTTGGAACTCAAGTGCTTTTCTCCTCTTGTCATGATAACTCTTCTGACGACTCTGAGAAATCTTCATTTTCTCCTGAATCATCTTAACCTTTTCAGTCGTCTGCTGCACAATCTCAGGTCCGAGTACAACACTCTCACCTGATTCATACCAACACAATGGAGTTCTACACCTCCTACCATACAATGCTTCATATGGAGCCATACCGATACTAGCATGAAAACTATTATTATAAGTAAACTCCACCAACGGCAAATAACTATCCCAAGAACCACCCTGCTCCAACACACAAGCCCTCAATAAATCCTCTAAGGATTGGATAGTTCTTTCAGTCTGACCATCAGTCTGAGGATGATAAGCTGAACTCCACCTCAACTTAGTCCCCAACGCTTTCTGCAAACTTTCCCAAAATCTAGAAGTAAATCTGGGATCTCTATCAGACACAATACTGGATGGAATACCGTGCAGCCTCACTATCTCCTCAATATACAACTCTGCCAACTTCTCTAAAGAATGATTAATCTTCATCGGCAAGAAATGCGCCGACTTAGTCAATCGATCCACAATCACCCAAATAGAATCATTACCTTTCACCGTCCTCGGCAATCCCGTCACAAAATCCATGGAAATGCTATCCCACTTCCATTCAGGAATCTTCAAAGGTTGCATCATACCTGCCGGTTTCTGATGTTCGATCTTTGACTTCTGACAGGTCAAACAGGCATACACAAACTTAGCAACATCTCTTTTCATACCAGCCCACCAAAACAACTTCTTCAAATCTTGATACATTTTAGTTGCACCTGGATGGATACTCAATCCACTCCTATGGCCCTCTTCAAGAATACTCTTTCTCAATTCAGACACCTCAGGAACACAAACTCTACCTTTAAATCGCAGGATGCCATTCTCATCAATCTCAAAATTACCACCATTACCCTGGTTAACCATAGTACTATGATCAACTAGAGCGACATCAACTTGCTGACTATTCCGAATATCTTCCAGAATTCCACTAGTCAACTTCAGCATACCCAACTTTACACTATCAGCGGAAACTTCACAACCCAAACTCATATCACGGAACTGTTCAATTAACTCTAGCTCCCGAACCATCATCATAGACATATGTAGAGACTTTCTACTCAGCGCATCTGCAACTACATTAGCCTTACCGGGATGATAACTCAATTCAAAGTCAAAATCCTTCAGTAATTCTAACCACCTTCTCTGCCTCATATTTAACTCTTTCTGATCAAACAGATACTTCAGACTCTTGTGATCACTGAACACTTCGAATCTGGAACCATACAGATAATGCCTCCACATTTTCAGCACAAATACAACAACTGCAAGTTCTAGATCATGCGTAGGATAATTCCTCTCATGAACCCTCAACTGTCTAGAAGCATAAGCTACAACTTTACCATTCTGCATCAAAACACCACCAAGACCCATCAAAGAAGCATCACAATAAACAACGAAGGACTCACCAGGATTAGGCAAGATCAACACTGGAGCACTGGTCAACCGCTTCTTCAACTCAACAAAACTCGCTTCACAAGCTGCATCCCACACATACACTTGACCCTTCTTAGTCAACTGCGTCAACGGCAATGCCAACTTAGAGAAGCCCTCAATGAATCTGCGATAATAACCAGCCAACCCCAGAAAACTGCGTATCTCAGTAGCAGACTTCGGAGTCTCCCACTGTAATACGGCATCAACTTTAGCAGGATCAACGGAAATTCCACCACTCGAAATCACATGGCCAAGGAAACTCACTTCCTTCAACCAGAACTCACATTTAGATAACTTTGCATATAACTTCTTTTCTCTTAACACCTGCAAGACAAGTCTCAGATGTCCTGCATGCTCTTCTTCAGTCTTAGAATATATCAATATATCATCTATGAACACCACAACAAAAGTATCAAGGTACGGATGAAATATGCGATTCATATATTCCATAAACACACCTGGAGCATTAGATACACCGAACGGCATCACAGTGTATTCATAATGACCATACCTCGTACGGAAAGCAGTCTTCGCAATATCATCTGACTTCACTCTGATCTGATGATAACCCGACCGCAAATCAATCTTACTGAAAACATGAGCTCCAACCAACTGGTCCATCAAATCATCAATCCTCGGCAATGGATATCGATTCTTGATAGTCACCTTATTCAACTGCCGATAATCGACACACAACCTCATCGTACCTTCTTTCTTCTTCACTAACAATACTGGTGCACCCCAAGGAGAAACACTTGGACGCACAAACTTCTTCTCAAGCAATTCTTCAAGTTGCTTCTTCAATTCAACTAATTCAGTTGCCGACATTCTATAAGGAGACATCGACACCGGACTAGTACCTGGTACTAAGTCAATGGTAAATTCGACTTCACGTTCTGGAGGTAAATCACTTACATCCTCCGGGAACACATCCTGAAATTCACAAACGACAGGCAAATCTACACTCACCACTTTCTTATCCGTTTGCAGAGACGCAAATAAAGCGAATATCTGAGCTTCATCTTTCACAAATTCCCCCACCTGCCTAGCAGATAGAAATCTTGCCTCATCATTCTCACCAACTTCAGAAAACCGCACCGTCTTCCTATAGCAGTTGATAAACACGCCATAGAATTCTAGCCAATTCATTCCCAGAATAATATCAATTTGGTGCAAGGGCAAGCACACCAAATCAACCACGAACTCTCTCTCAAAGATCGTCAAATGACAACCTCGACAGACAACAGAAGTTTTCACAGAACCATTAGCAGGAGTATCTATCACCATACTTCCGCCTAGGGACGACATAATCACACCAATCCTGGTCGCACACTCATACGAAATAAACGAATGAGTAGCACCAGTATCAACAATGGCAAGCAATTCAACATTATTAATCAAGCAAGTACCTTTAATCAGATTATCTTCTTTAGGAGTTTCAGTCCCACTCAGAGCAAACACCCTACCAGTAGTATGAGCTGCAGTAGCCGCCTTCTTCGGTTTCGAGCACTGCGAACTGATATGGCCTTTCTCGCCACAATTAAAACATGTCGGACCAGCATCCTTACATTCAGTAACTCTATGACCAGCCTGACCGCATCGGAAACATCTCAGCACTTTCTTGGTACAGCTATCAGCACGGTGGCCTGGCTCGCCACACTTGAAACATTTACCAGCTATGGAAGATCCTCCCCCACTTGGCTTCTTCTCATCTACCATTTTCTGCTTACCTTTACCATTCGGAGATACATAAGGACTACCACGATCCTTATTCTTCTTCTCACTAAGACTCTTGTAATGAGCAGTCCTAGCCTTGCTATCTTCATCAAATATCCTGCACTTGTTAACCAATGTAGGAAACCTACGAATCTCCTGGTAACCAATGCCTTGTTTGATCTCGGGACGCAACCCGTTCTCAAACTTGACACACTTGGATCCCTCAGCATCAGCATTATTGTAGTGAGGACAATACTGCACCAGCTCTTCAAACTTCGAAGCGTAATCAGCAACAGACATGTTACCCTGCTTCAGTTCTAGAAATTCCATCTCCTTCTTACATCGCACATCGGCAGGAAAATATTTCTCCAGAAAGACCGTCTTGAACCTTTCCCAAGTCATCTCAGTACCTGGTACTTCAATCCTCTGACGAGTGTTATCCCACCAGTGTTCAGCCTCTTCAGATAACATATGCGTACCAAACTGCACCTTCTGTGCCTCAGTACACGTCATCACCCGGAAAATCTTCTCAATTTCCTTCAGCCAAATCTGAGCACCATCTGGATCATAGCGCCCTTTGAATGTAGGAGGGTTATTCTTCAGAAACCTTCCCAAATTCTTAAACTCGTCGACCGGCGGATTCTGCTGCGCCTGCATAGCCTGCGCTATAGCAGCCAGAGCCTCAGCAATCGCAAGGTCATTTTCTCCAGCCATACTCTCTGCACAACACAACCACAGTCGTTAAGCATCGACAGTGTCATCTACACTAATCGACCAACAGGGAAAACATCACATTATGACTCGACTGGACTAACAATGCTCTGATACCACTAATGTAACACCCTTCTACCCCAAACGACATATTTAATTAGATTATCAGAGTACAACATGTAGAAGAGTTTACATTTCTTAAAACATAACACTTATCGCATCACAACATAAATCATATTATTTATTTTATTAAAACTTCGCAGCGGACAACAACATAAATATTATAAAAATGTTTCAACATTATCTCAACAAATTAGTCATCATAAACAACGTAAATAATAATAATTTAGCTATCGAATCCCATAATCCCCGGTGTCACATGACCAGAGCATTTGACTCGACTCTGTAGAATAACTCTACACTTATTCTTCGAACCTCAACAATAGCTACTCCACTTTATCTGCACATTGCTCATCATAGATGAACATAAACACATGCAGAAGGGGTGAGAATTACATTATTAAATAATAGTATAACGACAGAAATATAAACATAAATATATTTCACATATGCCAACACAATTCATCATAATCATCATAATCCATAAACTCATGAACATCAACAACACAACACATCAAATGCAATGCACACACCCATGCATGACTCAACACGACTCGGTATACCCATTTTGTGACCAACACAGGATCACCACTCCCAGATTCATCACCATAGAATCCGAGTTCCCCGCAAGGAACTAAGCCTCTCAACAAGCCCGGAGTCAACCACATCATTGGAACTCAGTCCGTTCATCACTAGGCATCGGCCTTTCATGAATGCATGCACATCAAACATGCATCATAATCAACATAGCAACAACAGCATCATATAGTCATGTCATCATCATCATTAATACATTTTTATCACAGGAGCATATCACATCATGCCACATAATCAAACACAGTATTAGCACACTCTACTAATATCTATACTACTCAAAACAACGGGAATCGATCCCTCGTATGTCATGCATCAGCTAAGTCACCTTGCTCAGCCGAAACAACTAACAACTGCACAACAACAGCCCAGGAAAACCACAAGTCTGCCCATACGCGTATGGCCTATACCCATACGCGTATTGCCCAAATCCATACGCGTAATGCCCATCTCATACGCGTATGTTACGCGTATCACATACCCATACGCGTACCAACAGAGACCAATTTCACGTTCAAAACCTCATCTCTTCCACTCATACGCGTATGACATACCCCATACGCGTACCACATCCAGGGATACGCGTATCACACGCGTATGGCGCGTACCAGCGCCAAAACTCCCTTTCCTAAGCCCTCCCATACGCGTATTGCCTAGTGCCATACGCGTATGACCAGAATCTAGTTTTCCAGATCTGCTATGGGTTTTCTCTGCTACGAACCTGTCCAATTCAACCGTTCACAGTCCCAATTTCACACAAAATCACTCATATCACCTAACACGAATCATACCCTATTTTATCTCACAATTTCTAACACTATTGCATCTAATTCCCACGAATTTCCTTCGGTTAAAATCCCAATTTCGTTCATACAATATTCCATCATTTTCAGCATATTATTGTTTAATAAGGTTCAGACCCCTTACCTCTTTGGATTGAAGGAAGCCCTGAGCAATCTTTGGCCTTTTCCTCTTCCTTCTCTTTCTCTTCAGCGCTTCTCCCTTTTCTGACTCTGAGGCAAAATACGTGAAAAATGAAAACCTTCAGTTATCTCCTTTGGCCTCTTTTACCCAATTCCACTTTTACCCTTCCACTCTTCATATTCCAATTATATTATTTATTTAATTATTATTAAAATAAATAATATCTATAATAATAATAATAATAATAATAATCCAATAATTCAACTTTATTTAATTAAATTAATAAAATACTATTAACTCAATTAAATAATTCTCTTATTTTAATCGGGGTGTTACAAAGAGAGTGTAAGATGTCTCCAAGTAATGTAGGCACTGGATTGCGAGTCAGAAATATGTTGATGGCGTGTACGTCTATGAACTGGTCTGGATTGGGGAACAGTACTAAGCCATAAATCGATAGGGCTAAGATCTCCTCAAAAGCATCATAACTCATAGCCTTCAGGAATACTTGAGCTTTCTCCATCAATACCTTAGCAAGAATACCCTTAACTCCACTCCTTGTTTCTAGGACAATGTCTGATTTCTTTAAATGTAAGGCTGCAGCAATGACTTCAGGTTTAGGCTCTTTTTCCAAGCCTGTGAAGGGTTTCTGATCAAGAATAGGTATACCCAGAAGCTTGGAGAACTCTTCCATTGTAGGAACCAGCTGATAGTCGGGAAATGTGAAGCAATGATGTTTAGGGTCAAAGAACTGAAACAGGACACTCATCATGTCTTCATTGAACCCTGAAGTGACTAGATCCAGTAGGTGACCATGCCTCTTGATGAACTGGGAGTTTTCAGAAACTTGAGAGACCAATTCCTTAAGCTTAGGAGGTATTCCTACAAAGTTGATCCGGATAGTATTCCTACGAGCAGAAGCCATGACCTGCAACAAAGAACAAAGATAAATCCTTTGGTCCTTGAAATGGTTAGTGAAAATGCTATGCTTATGGTGCATGATGATGCTATGATGTTATGCTCAATCACAAACATGTGGCACACACAAATAAGTCACACAATAGCCCTAGGTTTGAAGGCTTGCATGAGGTTTAAAGGTAAGTACCCTCCCCTGAAGTTTAGTTGATTCATCATGTCCTACAAAAGTAACCAGGTTCTAAGGGATCTCAAAATCATTGATCCTTCACAAGGGTGGTTGTTCAGTAGGCAACTTACTTGCCAACCAAAACCCTCCAAGTTTAGGATCTCAATGAGTGTAGTATCGAGTATCAACCAACTTCAGTCTTCACCAAAGCCGGTTATCTCACTACTTTCTAAAGGCCAAGATGGGATGACTAGGGTTCTAAAAGTTAGTTAGTGTATTGACAACATATGGCAGCCTCATATTATCCTCAACTTGCTTAAGGAACATAAGCACCAACCAAGAAGTCACACTAACTATGGCCACCAGATCAACCATATCGATATACGCCGTACAGTTTCCTTGGTCTATTGCCATTTACCTAAGGTACACTAGATCCGGGTTAGGATCTTTCACACATAAGAGCACCCAACAGATAAGTATGAAGCAAACAAGGCAAACAATTTTAAAGTGATCTAATTCCTAAGGGTACCCCTCTTTTATTAAATCCCCAGCAGAGTCGCCAGTTCTGTAACACGGTGGGAGAACTGACTTTAGTTAAATGTTGCGGATAGTAAGAGTCGCCACCGACTTTTATTTTATCCAAAAGGAAAGGACATAAAAGAACAGGAAAGACCTTAAAAAGATTTTGAGTTCGGGGGGTAGGTTATACAAAGGGAAGGTATTAGCACCCTTTATATCCATGGTTATCCATGGGCTCTTAGTTACTTAGCTCACTTTGTTTGTTTGCAAGAGTGTAGTGTGTAATTTGGAAAATTTCTTTAAGTACTTTGTAATGACCCTCGTATGGGTGTATACAAAGCCTAGTTTAGAAATTGTGAGGTGTAAAAGTAATTTTGAAAAGTGTGAGCAAGTAACTATGAGATACCTACCCTAGATTAAGTCTTTCGTGTTCTCGTATATTCTTTCAATGGTAAGACTGTCCCTATTATTAAGGAATAGGTAGTCATTACCTTGGATGTGTTTAAGGGACGGGCGTAGGGTCATCGTATGGTCAATGAAGGCAATATAAGGGGTGTCTTTAGCAACTCGTAGGGACTATCATCATATTTACCGAAGGGACAAAATCATTATATCGTAGGCAACCTCGTAGGGACTTGATCTTTTAAGTTTATAGGGACTTGATGATTTTTCTGTTTGAAGGGACTTTGCTTAAGACACCCCTATTTTCGAAGGACTTGACCATTTAAAGAATGCAACCAAGAGGAATACCCTAGGAAGCACAGATGGCGATCAAAGATCGACTTACGTGTGTGAGTGTTATTTTTCAGATATTTGTCTTGAATTTAATTTTCTAAGTTCAATTATTTACAGTTAGTTTTTTGCACTCCCTAAATTACTAACCACGCAATAAATATTTACAAAAATAAAAGCAAGAAAAATAAATTCCTAAACTATTACATGGCTATGGGACAGATACATAATAATCAGGCGAGAAAGAGTAAATCTACAACCTATACATTTGTTCCTAATATTATAAATAAAACAAAATTAAAATAAGGAAAATAATGAAGCAAAAATAGAATAGATAAAAGCAAATAATAATAAAATAATAAATAAACAATGGTAATAAAGCAATAATAAAATAACAATAATAATAAAGTGATAATAAAAAGGTTAGAATTTTAAAAGAAATTATTTTAAGTTAAACAAGTTAGATTTTTTTTAGAAGTTATTAGAAAAATATGAGTTTAAAATAAATTAGTAATAATAAAAGAATTTAAAATATATTAATGTACAAATTATAAAATAAAAGAGTTATATGAAAAATATTAAGTTAGTTATTTACAAAATAAATAAAGATTATAGAAAATATCAAATTATTAGATTAATAGGTTTATTATTATTATTCAATTAGAAAAATGGTCAATTAGATTTTATTTACAAAATATATAAGGATTTATTATTATAAGTAAGTAATAAAAAAAAGTTATTAAAATAGTTAGTATTTATTATTTATTTACAAAAAATAATAAAGGTTATAGAAAAATATTAAATAATTAATTTAGTAGGTTTTCACGCCCTACATTACTAAACCACGCAGTTAATATAGGATCAATGGCAGAAATTTAAATGGCAGAAAAATAAAATGGCAGAAAATCAATGGCAGAAAATAAAACCCTAATTATTACAACGCTTTGGTGCAGTTACATAATAAAGATGGCGAAAAGTAAAACTGAAAATATTACAAGTTAAAACTTAAAATATTACAAGGGCGAAGCAGTTACAGTGTATGAATAACATAAATATGAGCGAAAATAGGAAATAATAATAAGGTTTGTTAAGGTTTAAGAAAAGGTTTATGGTTTATAGGAAACAACACGGTTAAAGTTTTAGGTTTGAAATTTAGAGTTTGTGGCGAAATTGTCAGGGTTTAGGAAAAATCAGGGTGGTTAGTTATGAAAAGAAAATGTGCAGATCTAAATATATGTATATAAAAAAAAATGAATTAAAAAAACAACGAAGTTGCTAGCGCAAAATTGCGATCATCGTAACTGGATCGGATAACACAAATGTCACGCCTCATACACGTATATGTGAAAACGGCGTATTGACATGATCCGATCCGAAAACATAATCAAATTATAACATAAAATAGAAATATATATATATATATATATTTAACACACTAGTTACATATATGAACATGTATTTGAAATACAGTAACAAATATATCAACAAAATAGATAAAGTATATATCATATATAAACTATTACCAAACTGTGTGTACGATAGTATAGATCAGCCACTCTCAGTTTCTCTTGTTTGTTCTGTCTTTTTGGCCTCTCTCTATCAGTCATGCTAGTAAATATATATAGGAACAAATTAGGTTAATGATAATGGGCCTAAGTTTATTTTGAAACCCAATATTAAATTAAAAACTGAATAAAGTTAAATAATTAAAATAGTTAAAATTAAAATAAAAACTAATTAACCTATTTATTTATTCTAGACCCAATATAAAAATAAATAGACTCAAAAAAATAAAAGTCGGGCACCAAAATGCTCGAAAAAATAAAATGAACACGTCAAAATAATCAGCGCGAAATAAATGACTCGGAAAAATACAGCGTTTGGTCGGATTTTGAAATAAAAATTATGACCGTTTAAACTGCTCAGACTGATCAACATATGACCAAAAATAGTCGTAAAAATATTTTTAGCATGTCAAATTAAACCACGTGAACCGCAGATTAATGTTACCGACATTTGCAAACTTAAACTTGACATTTTTTCGTTGACTAATTTTAGGCACAGTTAAAAAGTTAATTTGACCAGTCTGTTTGTAAATTCCGAGAAATTATTCCGGCTAATATTAAGACAGAAAAAAATGTTATGCTATGAAGATGATGCAAATGAATGTGAAACAAAAAATTGGTTAGAGTTAAAAATAGAGGGCAAATTTTGGGGTGCAACACACACGCATGGCTTTCTCTTGGTCTACCTAACAATGAGACTAGGCTTAGTACACTCTTGTACACACATGACTTTCTCTTTAGCTACCTAACAATGAGACTCTAGGATAAATTTTTTTATGATCATGCGTTGTGTTTATCAACTAGATCCTACAACTTTGAACATATTCCTTTTGTCTTTATTAAGTGACCATAAGTCATTTGGTATCTTGATAGGACTTGTCTCTATTACTTTAGAGCTCAGCTTCCCAACAAGTATAAGATCTCAAGTCAGACATCAGCCATCTGCCTCATCCCTACAGATCATCCTTGTGAACCTGCTTCAACAACTTGGCAGACATTGACAAGGATTGTATGTCATGAGCCTTAAGCAATAAAGAAGGGGTGAGAAGGAGCATTCATATCTTCATTCTAAATATTTTGTGTACGGGACGAATGACCCAGTTGCTTAGAGTCTTCATCTTTATTCATATACTTTAGTGCAATTTCAGTCAATTTATTGTCAAGTCTGCAACTGGCCATGTGGCTCCTCTTTCTCTCCTTTTGGATTAAACACCAGTGCAATTTCCTTATCTTTTGGGACACACATCTATGGTTAATCCCCCATCTTTCCTTTTTGGAACACACATATATGGTTAACCCCCTTATTTTTTTGGTTCTGATACCACAATTTGAGTTGACACCTTCGTGGTTATATACCTCTTTTGGGATACACCTTTATGGTTAACCTCCTTCTTTTCTTAGTTCTGACACCATAATTTGGGTTGACACCTTCATGGTTGTATACCTCTTTTGGGACACATCTTTATGGTTAACCCCCTTCTTTCCTTTTTAGGACACACCTCTATGGTTAACCCTTTCTCTCTCTTGGTTTTGACACCATTCCCTTACCATATTCCTCCCAGTGATTTGGTAAGATCCTTGTCATGTTAGTCATAATGCTTTGATAAGTTCCTGCTTTTTCTCCCTTACCATATCAGTCCAGGTGATGTGATAAGATCTTTGTCATGTCAGTCTCAATGCTTTGACAACTTCCTACTTTTTCCTTCCTTACCATGCCAGTCCTAGTGCTTTGGTAAGCCCTTTCCTTTTGGTTTAAACACCACCCCCAATCATCTTTCTTTCAGTCTTTGTCCTCCGAACTATGAAGCTCTGACTTCCTTCTTGCACTATAAGGATACGTAGGCATGAGGGTATGAATCCTTGGTGAGCACTTTTCCTTTTTTTTCTCCATTTCTCTCCCTGGTTCCACGAACTACAAGGCTCTAACTTTCTCATTGCACTATGAGAATACATATGCATGAGGGTCCCAATTCTCCTTGAGCACTCTTTTTCTAACCCATTTTCTGTTTTGCAGGTACATGAAGATAACAACACCTATCCAAACAAGAGCATTCAAAACGATTCCTATCGAGTACCATGGATGTGAGGGGTGTTAATATCTTTCTCTTGCATAACCGACTTCCTTACCCGTTTCTCTGTTCCCCTTGGGTTTTATCGATATTTTCTCTTCCCTTTTTTTCAGATAAATAAAGTTCAGTGGAGACTTTGTTGTATGTTCAATCGTGTGACGGGTTCGAGTATATTTTGTTCGGCTTCAATCATGAAATGTTTGACAAGCATCCAAATCAATGACTTGTTATTACTCATTGAATTTTGAGGTTAATGTTTTGTTAACGTAAGATTAGGTTGTCGCCATTGTCGGAACTCTTACTCAAGGAGTTTCAACTTTGTGCCTCTCGAGGTTGTTTTTACTAAGTCTCTAGCCAGTGACTTAGTAAGTGGATCAACCAAACTATAATTTGATAATATATGTGAGTGAAATGATTACATCCTTAATCAATTTTCTCATGAAAGAATGTCTAAGTACTACTTGTCTAGACTTTATGTTATACACTTTTTGTATGCTCTAGGTAAAGTGACTTGACTACCACAATGTAACAACACCTTTGAAACATTATTTTTAGCCAATGAAACTTCCAACAGAATGTCCCTCAACCATTCAACTTCTTCACCAGCGGAAGCAAGAGCCTCAAACTCTGATTCTATGGTTGAGAGAGTAATCCACATTTTTTTCTTGCTCTTCAAATAAATTGTACCCCGGATAGTGTAAATATCCACATAAATGCATATTTGTGATATTCAACACTTGATATCAAACTCGCATCGGTATATCCTTATAATATGTAAAGAAATCTATCATAATGGAGACCAAGATTTTGGTTTTCATATGATATCCAAAAGTCCTAATGATGGTCTTCCAGTGCTCACCATTTAGATTGCTAGTAAAAGCTACTCATTTTACTAAATGCAAATGCTATGTCGGGTCTAGAACATTGCATGGACTTGCATATTCCAATTGAGTCACAACTCTCCCATCATTATTTTAAAGTTTGACACTAGGATCAAATGGAGTAATAATTTTCTTGAAATGTAAGTGTTTGAACTTGTCAAGTACTTTCTCAACATAATGTGTTTGACTAAGTTCATAACCCCCATAATTTCGCTTTACTTTGATCCCCAAAAGTGTGTCAACTAGTCCAAAATCATTCATCTTGAATGTGGAAGTTAGAAACCTCTTTGTTTCTAAAATTTCATTCATCTCATTGTTAATGATTAATATGTAATCAACATAGAGACAAATGAATATCACAATATTCTCACACAACTTTGTGTACAAACACGTGTAAAAATAATTAGATGAAGAATGTTTTTAGATAATCATGCATGATGATGCAAGAAGGTTTTTAGATGAAGTGAGAGATGAAATTATGAGAAATATAAAGTAGTATAGTATAAATTGCAATGAGCATCTTATTTATGTTCATTTCTCTCAAATTTTCACTTAAATTTATATGTTAAACCTTCTTGATCAACTTCATCATTGATGTGCATGACACTTTTGATCCTTTTCTTCTTTGATAATCTTTGTCTTCATCAAAATTGAACTAGATATAAGATATATTCCTCACAATCTCCCATTTTTTATGATGACAAACTCTTTGAATTCGAGTTTTAATAATGTTTGAAAAGTCTCCCCTTAAGTTGTGTGTCTCCCAATTAATTTATGAATTTTGCAGTGACAAAGTCAAGCTTTTAATGTCAGTGTGTCGGTGTTTTTTTAATCCATAAAAGGATTTAACAAGTTTGCACGCCTTTTGTTCATTACTAGGAAGTACATAACCTTCCAATTGCTCTATATAAATCTCATCATCGAGATCTCTATTTAGGAATATTATTTTGACATTTATTTGATGAACTATAAGGTCATCCAATAAAGCTAATGCAAACGATACTCTAATTTTCGTTGTGCTTGTTACTAGTGCATATATGTCAAAATGATAAATACATTTTTTTTAACAAACCATTGGTCATTAACCTAGACTTGTAGGTGCTTAGTGTACTATCATATTATGATACTTCTTTCTAAACAAGATGAGTCTCTTGAAGCTATTACTTTCTTTTAAGTCTTATGATCATCTTCCGTTTGAAGAATAATATGAATTTTACGAACACGTTTTTTTAATGATTTCTTTCCATTAAATAAAAGAAATAAATTGATTATCAATTTTATTCGATCCTAGATCATTAATCTTAGGGATTCTCTTACTTATTCTAAATTTTGGTTATATTTCAAAATCACTTTTGGTTTCTATTTCAACAATCAATGAAGAATCTTTCTTACAAAATTTCTTCATTTAGGGAAAACTCGAATTTCTTATATTTCATAACAAAATTCAATTTTATAATTTTGTGCGGTAAAAATTCTATGAATATTACATACAACTATAATATACATATAAATGTATATTATTACTAATTCAAATTAGGAACCATAATTAGACAATATTCAACGCACCAAGTCGCTTAATAATTAGTAATGTATACAATAAAAACAAAGCAGGTATCCCCTTGTTCAGAGTAGCATATACACGAAATTAAATGCATTAGCTTATACCCTTGTTGTAGATTATGGAATGACATTGAATAAGAAACTATTGAATATTAACAATGATTGGAAATAAATGTTCATTTTTTATGAAGATATTATAATGAAATATGTATATTAAACGTCATATTATAATCTTTCGTTGCATATAAATCGATTTACCTTTCACCATTGCTTTTGTGGCTTGGGTCAACCGTGTAATGCCATATTTATCAAACTTGTTTGAAATTTCTTGTTATTTCAAACTGTCCTATATTTTCTACATGAGAGCAAGGAATAAGATTAATAGTGAGGTTACAAGTACAAAATTGAAGTTAAATGTTAAGATTAATATTCATCGGATATTGTAATAGTTACTCTAAGTTAATGTATTTATCCTCTATATAGTATGGTTTGCAAAAAAATATGAGGCAGCAGATGGGACATAACGTAGTAAACAATAGGCAGTTGACTCTATAACTACAGTGTATTTATGTGACAACACGTGTCCTAATATTAGCATTGCAACTAAATTTGGTGGGAAATAAAATATTTGGCGGGTTGTTGGTTGGACCAAAATGTTTGGGCTTGAGACACACATGCAAAAATTTTTTTTTATTATAAGTAGCCATAAGGCATGATATTTTCATACACAAGATGTGACAATAAGTAGTCATAGCCAAGAATTAGGTGATTGTCTTACGAAGCAGATAATTAATAAGTTTAAGCACTTCATTGTCTAATTGTTCTTTAAAAATGTCAATAAAATTTCTATACACTTATCAGTTCATAAATTGTAAGTGCATTCATGAATAAATGGTTTAATTGCAGTTCATATTCCAATTGTGATGATTAGATTCAAGATATCAAGCTCAATATGGCTATCATGCAGGCTAAAAATGAACCACTTGAGTTTGACATGGATTTAAATATGGTGGAATCTGATCATGAAGATCATGAAGATCATGAAATTGAATATGAAGATGATGAATTTAATTTTTAATGGAAAGTAGAAATTCCTTCACCATGTAAGGCAACCCAAAAATGTATTGGTAAGACAAATACGATCATTTTTTTGGAGGAATAAGGTTCAAAAGAATACATGTATCTTTAATTTCCATAATTTATATTTTGCCACATTTGTCGATGTTAGTTTCAGAGAAGTGTATGATCAAGAAACCAAGTCTAATATATTTGATTGACTTTGAGAATGGAAAAATCTAACGTAGTGACATTCATAGAAGTAAGCGAAATGAACATAATTTTTTGTAGGAAGAGGGTGGTATGATTATGCAAAAGCGACAAAATTCAGAAAAGTTGATGTGTGGGGATTTTCATTTGACATTCATGCAGAAAGGATGTATGTCAAAAAGATAAATCGTTGAAATCAGTGGTAGAAGGTGGATTACGTTTTATGTTTCGTAAGCTTCATGATGCGATGGTGTGAAATTGTTTCTACATAATGTTAGCCAATTATTTGAGCAATAATGAAATTATATGTTTTTACCAGGTTGTACTTTATAACATCTATAATATATTATTTAACCGTTCAGGAGATTAGTAATGTGAACCTCCTTTTATCACTTTTCACAAAAATGAACATGCAAATATGTTGCTTCGTATACATTACTTCATACATACATCTTTGACGGTAGACATTAATTGAACAACTAAGTTAATATCAATTTATTATACCCCATAGATTGACATCTCTCACAATATTCTCAAATAAGGAGCAAATGAACTTTAATACTACTACAGATGTTAGATATTTTACAATATCTTGGTTTAATGGTGTAGGTAATAGGTATTACATGGAAAAGTACACCCTCTGACTTGTAGCTTAAAGGAACATTAATGGAAAAGAAGGTTGCGTGTTTACAAAGGAAAAATAATATTGTTAAGAGTTACACTTCTTAGTTCACTGCATCACGCCTTATAGTACATTGGAAACATGTATAACATTATAAAATGAATAAATTGATTGGTGTGAGCATGGGAAAAGTATCATTTATCTGACAGAAGATGATGTTTCACGGATACCAACCAAAATATAAAACCACATGTATGTAATTGAGAAATAATATTATATATCGGAGTATCATTAGAATAGCTGGAAATCAGATTTGTATGCAGGCTCCATGTTTATAGCTATTGTAATAGGTCAATGTCATGTTTATGGAGTTTCACATGATGATGGTAAACCGATAGTTACAAAGTTAATTTATATGTATAAGAAAGGTGACAAACTTCTCCATTCAACAAAATTAAATAGATTGTGAATCAAGAATGAAATATATATTTCCAGCAATATTAAATAACATTTCCAAACTTCTTCATTCAATAAATGGTTTTGACCAGATAAATTTAACTTTCAAATGATTGTGCATATAGGAATGTTAAATTGTTGGCCATGTTTTTAAATATTTTTTAATGGATAAGGAAAACATAATTACAACATTTTATGTGGGCCATACTAATAGTGTTTCATATCACTAAAATTGTGAAGTTACAAGAAAGAAAAATCATTCTTCTTGATGCATAAAATATGAGAAATATTCATACAACTAATGAAGGAAGTGAACTTATCTGACTTTAGAGAACAAATTAGCTACATGGTACATATTGAAAAACATAAATTGTTACAAAAAGGATAATATTCAAATAACAAAAATCACAAGCGTGTGGATAAGGTTAGTAGTAGGAAACATATGCATTGGGAGGGTCTTTAACAACATATAAAAGATTATTTCTTCTCCATCTTGACATGTTTGTGACGTAGTCTGGTTGAAGACTATTCTCCTTCAGCAAGGTGTTTCACGATGGGTGACTTTCTCAACCCATGAACTGCACCTTTGTTGCCATGCTTGACATGAGTGTCTGGTTGTGGTTGTTTTTCAGGAGTTACAAAGTCCTGAAATACAATGTGAAAACAAACCATTACAATTAACATACAATAAACATGTCATAAAATTAATTCATATTAAATCAACCTTTTTATAGAAGGAAAAAGAGGCAATGGTTGTGGATTCAGTTTAGAGGTGATTTCCAATTCCCGACACATAAAGCATAAAGTTATAAAATGAATCATAATGCTTTGATCACTAACATTTGGATAATAACACAAACAAAAACACTACAACATGTTAGTATTATGTAATTCTTATTGTGATGATATTCCATTCATCAGCAAGTGTTGCTTCATCCATACTTTCCTTAATTTTAAGGGGTTCGTAAAAAAATTTGTTAAACATACGACTGGATGAAAATAAAAGTAAATAAACAAATGCAATTGAATGTCATATATATAATACTTGCATAATTTGATCATCATTAACTTCAATAGATGTTGGATCCCGTAACAAAAAGAGCGAGTATTATGTAGGGATCAAATACATGCATAAAATTATGAAATAAATTATGCATGTGTTTGCGAAATACCTTACAGACATCCCAGAGTGAAAGTAACTTCTTAATCGTGTCTTTATCATGGTTGGCTGACATAACACTTGCATTACCCCAGTTGGATTTCCATTTGACTTTGAAGACATGTTTTTTACCAAGCAATTTAATAAGGACCAAAGGAAATTTTAGTGGACCATCAATACCAACCTATATGAAAATCAAAGGTGTAAAATAAAAACAAAAAAAAATATGTTGAAAGTAGATAAAATATATGTTCAGACCTTAAGTGTTGTTTCACAGAGTTGAACAACAGAAATTTCCTAGAATTTTGAACAGTCGCAGTCCCAAAAGACGAAAATGGCATGAAAACCATCATCGACAACTTCAATCTCGATTGCGCACCTGAACATGTTTCCTTAAATTCATAATTGGAAAATATAATATATGACTATGAATGACTGACTAAATAATACCTATAAATCTCAGTTTCCATTGAATGGCCACTTTCACATTTATAAGGTGGACTATTTCCTTTGGCAACTCTTGGACACATGTAGCATGCCTGGTAATACCATCCGTTTCCAGATGCTTTCAATTCACCAGTAGTAGAAACAATGATACACCAAGTCAAGTGCAAAATGTAACACATTAAAATAGTATTAATAGTTTAAGGTGAAACGATTTATGAATCATTCAAAAGAACAATAAAGATACTTACATCCAGAAGCTTTATAATATCAGTCAGACAAAGATGTGTACTCATAAGTTGATAGCCATATGAGTTTTGTGACCATATATTAGAATGTGTACTCATAAGTTGACTTGAGGTTCCAACATGTGATTCCTTTCTTAGCCTATATTCAACAAAATGAATGTTTTAAATGGTTAGTTATGCAAATCACAAAAATTTAAGGTATATGTTGTAAAACATTGAATGTTACCAAATAATATTGTTCCAGGTAAACACTTTTGGATAGTCTCCTTGAGGCAAGTCTGGTGAGACCACAAATGTACTATGAGTTAAGTGTTACTTTGATGTGTCCTTTTCTCCTTACTAGGGAGTCCTTTTTATACCCGTCTCTCTTCCAGAGATCATTTAACAAGTGTCCCTTTAGTTCTCTTAATTAAATGATGACGATAATGTTTGGAGTCATCGTCATTATCTTATAATGTCTCCTTTATTACTATAATGTCCCCACAACCATGGAGTTGCTCCATAATCGTTACATCGACCACACACATCGGTGTCCCTCTGAGAACCATACACCCCGGGCTCCTATTTGTATCACATGTACTTGATATTCATTTACTTTTTATAAGTTCCCGGAATAGAAACCTGGTGAGTGATTACTAGGCTTCTGAGAATTTTTTGGGTGTACATAAGCCCCTAAATCACGAGACCCAAAGGGGTGAAATGTTCGGATAGAGAACCCATAATACTCTCTTCTTGAATGGTCATACCTCCATTTGGCTTCATTTAATCCAGCAGTTACTTTATGAACTGTCTACCATGCGACAATGGGTTCTTTAAGAGTAATGATGATGCATGTCTTGTCATATCCCCTATATCTCTCTCCTCGTCAAGATGACTTTTTATGGGGAAGTTAATTGCCATTGTGACTCTAGATCGATAGGGTTTATGGACCGTTTGGAACTTATTTCCATAAAACCCCACCTTTACTTGTTTCTCTGTTCATCATTATCGACCCTTATTTTCTTCAAGATCTTTGTCCAAGTTTTTGCGCTTTCTTCCAGTTGCTTGGAAGCATAAATCTTAGATATTGCTTCTTTGCTCTACTTGGTCATACTCTTTCTTTTATTATGGTTATAATACGCAAGTGTGATGATTCGAGAAATATATCGATTTCTCTCAATGCCCGAGAGAGAAGTAAGCTTTGGGACGAATGCATGAAAGAATCTGAGGGCCATCTAGGGCAAGTAGAATTCAATCAAATCATTAAGGAAGTTTATGGTGACATTTCTTCACTTTGTAGTGAAACTGATTCAGAATCTTCATCATCAGGTTTTGTGGACATTATGATGGAGATAATAAGGTCCTTTATTGGTAAATAAGTCTTAAGTTAAGATCATAACACGATTGGTGGTAGTGATATTTCTAAACTCCGATCGGATAATCAAACTTATTCAACATGGAACGAAGAGGATGTCGTGTTGGAACCTTGCATGGCAAGTGAAAGGGTTTGTATCACTCGATCAAAGGGAGTATCCGATGAATATTTTTATCTTTATTCAGGGGTCATTGAAGATTTTAAGATCTGTATCCCTTTTACTTATTTTGAATCTGACCACTTAAAAACCCTAAATATTGCCCCTTCTCAATTACGCCCAAATGAATGGGGATTTATTAAAGCCTTTGAGATCATTTATGAGGCGCTGAACATAATACCTACCTTGGGTTTATTCTTTTTTTTTTCTTTGAGTTAAAATGGGCGGACAAAGTAAATTGGGTTCCCTTAATGGAATCACAGGGAAACGTTTCCTCCAAGCTTATACTACCAACTACAAAGGTTTCAAAGGTATGTTTCTTCGGGTGAGAAGTGGAAAAAGGTGCCCTCAAGTTATGTATGTGTTGGATGTGAGCCACCACTTCCCAATTTACTGGACGAATAATCCGTTGTCGGTGTCTGACTTTGACTATGATAAGTTAAATGCTTTGGAGATCCGAGCTTTAGCTATTATAGATGCTTTTAGGGTAGTAAAGGTCAAGGATTTACTAAACATGGTCGATGATCCAAAACAAATTTATAACTTCCAGGGTAATGCTTATATGTCTCTTATTATGCTTTAGTAATCTATTCATGCTTATTCTTTTGAATTTATTTGCTCATTCCTTTTTAGTTAAAATAACAAGCCTTAAGCTAACAGAATAAAAGAAACTGATGGCTGAAGCGAGGGCAAGACGGGGAGAATAACTTTCCTATAATGCTGACTTGTCTGGTATTCAGACCCGGACCCTAAAGAAGAGGAAAGTAGAGGCTGGTAAGGCAGCCCCAAATGCTTTAGATTCCTAAGATGTTTTCGACCCCCTCCTAGAATCTCGAAGTCGGGTTTCCCAAAGAAAATGAGAACTTTGATGAGGGATCTTGTAAGTCATGCCGATTTGGCTGTTACTACCTTGATGCAGGACTCTAGAGCCTCCGACGGCAACCATAAAGCCAACCAATCAACCAAATTCATGTTTTGGTCCAATAACTTTAATGGACTAAGTTTCTCTATGATCATTTGAATGCAACATAGGATGTTGAAAAGGTGAAGACTATAGAAGCCCAACAGCTAACCCAAAACATTAGGGCCTATATTATTGAGAGGTATTGTTATGACCAAGGGATTGTTTGAAGTTGGTGACGCCTATGAGAAGAATGAGGTCTGTCTCACCAATGAGGTAACTCAGTTGAAGGATTCCCTAAAGGTTCAGACCGATAAGCTGAACGACCTATACAAGCAATTGTTGGAAGGGAAGGAACAGAAATAGACCTCATATTCCAAATTCCTGTAGCTCGAATCAAACATAACCAACTTGATCCAGGATGTTGAAAAGACTCATGATGCTAATGATGGTTTTGAGAGAGCTAAATCCCAAATGGACATTCTTTCAGCCGATGAAGATGGTTTTGAGTGATCTAAAGCCCAAGCATTATGCCTCCAACCCACCTTAATATGTCTGAGATGGAATTTTACAAGACCACAGTGGATGGTCGACTTGTAGATAAGGAGGAAGTATCTCCTAAAGTCGAGGTTTCTAAGGATACTGTGTGATCCGCTGTCGCAGAAGAGTCAAAAATGAGTTTAAGACAAAACATAGTAAAAAAGGAACTGACACTTGAATATCGTATCTCAAGGACTCTTGGATTATTTTTAACCTACTGGAATCGATTTTAGGAGAATAAGTGATTGTAAAAGGTGATTATAAAAATAAGTTGATCTACTGATTCGGTTCTACCTTGATTATTATAACTTCAATTCCCTAAACGGATTCTCATTCCTATTCGATTACAGTAACAATCAATCAAGCGCTAACGATATTGGATGAATTATGTTCCTGTTTTCCGAATTAAGCATTCGATTATAGATAACATGAAATAACAAATAAGCTGAGTTAAAGCGATTAAAATTAGGTAACACTCATCAATCGAATTTAACAAGTTCTACCCTATAACAATAATCGAATTAAGAAAATGATTGTACTCAAATTAAGCAAATGATTAATAGGAAGAACTTAAAAGGAAATTGAAATTTAATTGCATAATTATAATAATCTCAAAGTTTTGGAACCTGAATACAACATATCAACTTCGAGAGTGTTAGTTCTCCATAGATTCGTATAAAGCAATTTTGTATCATGAAAATTCAGAATAGAATTATTGTAGCAGCGAAAATCCCTATAAAACAAAAGGGAAATTCAGGCCCTTACTAGATCCGACCCAAAAATTACAAGAACCAGCTCAAACTAACTATTTTAATTAAGTTTGGAACTTCAACAAATCATTTGACCCTCTTTTACTCCAAACCTGCTTTTAACTTCAACATGAAACTTGTATCTCTTTCTCTTAACTTTCCAACTCATATTATAAGGCGTCAATATGATTCCTGTAGCTCAAGTTATGGTTTGCATGATGACAAGGTATCAAATAACCATTTATGCTGAAACTAAAATACGAAATTAAAATAAAGGCAAAAATAAACTTAAATCTAAAAAAACAATAAAGTAGTAAAATTAATAAAACTAACTAGAGAAATTCCAAAGTACAATAGTAGAAGAATATGCATCAAAATGCACTGATCAAATTCCCCTACTCTTGAACTTTTACACTCCGAGCATAATTATAAATTCAAAACAGAAAAACTTCAAAACAAAAACAAAAGAGAGCATGCATTTCCAAAGGTTTTCAAGATGACAAATGTGTAATTAAAATCCTAATTCTAAGCTTCATGAAAAATGGTGTTAGTGAGTACCATTTTGTGACAGTCAAAGCAGATAAGAGGACAATTTACCAAAGAGTACATCATAAGTAGCAAGATCCTTACAAGATAAAATTCACCCAACTCTTAATTGTTTAGGTTAACTATTTATACTCAAAGCACAACATGAAAGTTAGTACTACCTTAAGCTTGAAAAGACTCTAACATCCACAATTCAAATACATGCACACAAAGATCAAAAGGACTTTTATTCAAGTTGTAATGTGGCCAAGGTAAGGGTAATATAAATCTTAAGGGGTATTAGGCTAAAACTCAAAGGGTCAAAAGAAAATTGAAGGAAATCGAGGTAGTTGAACTATTTTGCGATGTTCAAGAGTAGGAGCAGCACGATGCTTAAACATATTTGCTCTTGTTGTTAGTCATCCATGGTGATGCGTGTTTTTAATGTTTGGATAATTTCCTTTTCATTCCTAGTATAATGTTTTAAGCACTTCCGATGTCCTTTTTAAACGCATCTTTTATTATTTTGCATGAGTTTTTATCAATGTTAATCCTTGGTTATACGTATAGCCCCGAGACACGTCTTAAATTTATTTAAGGTTCATATCTTAACAACATTTTCCCTGATCCACGCTCGAAGTCTGTCAACTCAGTCCTTTTGACTAAATTAGAAAGCTCAATAAAAAATTGACCAACCATCCCAAGATTTCACTTGATTTGGATTTTGAATTTGGCCAAAGGTTTTAATTAACATAACCTGGTTAGAGTTTTCAATTAACATAACCCATTTTCCCGAGGTTCTTATTTACTTGGACTTTAAATTTGGTCAAAGGTTTTAATTAACATAACCCAATCAGAGGTTTCAATTTACTTAATCGATTTTCCAGAGGTTCTTACTTATTTGAACTTTAAATTTGGCTAGAGGTTTTAATTAACATAACCCGATCAGAGGTTTCAATTTACTTAACCGATTTTCCAGAGGTTCTTATTTACTTGAACTTTAATTTGGTCGAGGGTTTTAATTAAGATAACCCAGTCAGAGGTTTCAATTTACTTAACCAATTTACCAAAGGTTCTTATTTACTTGGACTTTAAATTTGGTAAGAGGTTTTAATGAACATAACTCTATCAGAGGTTTCAATTTACTTAACCAATTTGCCAAAGGTTCTTATTTACTTAGACTTCAAATTTGGTAAGAGGTTTTAATTAACATAACTTGGTCAAAGGTTTCCATTTATTTAACCGATTTACCAGAGGTTCTTATTTACTTGGACTTTAAATTTGGTCAAAGGTTTTAATTAACATAATCTGGATAGAGGTTTCAATTTACTTAACCAATTTTCCAGAGGTTGGTAGTACCAGATATACTCATTGTTTCTAAGACTAGTTTGATTCGTTACCTTTGAAAATTGAAAAGAGTGACACACATTGATATGAATTGAGGGTGTCTCGTTAAAAACCCTCGCCCCTGCAAGGGAAAATAGTGTTTCCCATAATTTTTATTTAATAATAACGTTACATAATTTTAACTTTAATAATATCTTAGGCTAACAACATTCCAAGCCCTTGGTATTTCTACTCCTTCAAAGCTTTCAAGCTAATAAGCCATGTTATTCAGTTTCTACCGGATTCTATAAGGACCTTCCTAGTTTAGGGAGGGTTTTCCTTTCTTCTTTTTGTCTATAACCCTCTTTAAAACCAGGCCTCCCTCCTGAAAGCTTCTTGGACGAACTCTAGCATTGAATCTCGAAGCCATTCTCCATTTTGCTGCAAACTCTCTAACATGCGCCATTGTTCTGATCTCTTCTAGGAGATCAGCCAAGTTATCTAATCTTTCCTTGTTGAGACTATTGTTAAAATTTGTTCGACACGAGGTAGGAGTGTTAACTTCTACTGGTATCATTACGTCAACCCCATATACCATTTGAAAGGGGGTTTCCTTAGTGGTTGAATGAGGGGTTGTATGATAGGATCATAAAATCTTGTGCAAATACTCGGCCCGTAACCCATTTGCTTCATCTAGCTTTTTCTTCATTCCTGACAAGATGATCCTATTTGTTGTTTTTGCTTGGCCATTAGCCCGAGGGTGTTCAACAAAAATAAACTAGTTTTGTATGCCAAGGTGCCTGCAAAATTCTACCACTGACGAGCTTGCGAACTGTGTGCCATTATCGGAAATGATGTTCCCTGGTAAACCAAAATGACATATGATATTCCTCCAATAAAAATGTCTTACCCTTTCCATCGTGATGCGGGGTACAACCTCGGCCTCCACCCATTTGGTGAAATAATCCGCTGCAACTATAAGAAATTTCAATTATCCTGCGGCTAATGGAAAAGGTATCAGGATATCAGATCCCCATTGGTAGAAAGGCCAAGAGGAAATTACTAAGTGCAAAAACTCGACAAGGGAATTTATGAAGGGAGCATAAATTTGACATTCTCACAACAGGTCACGAATCGTGCACAATCTTGTAGCATACTCGACCAATAATACTCGGTCCTGAGTATTTTTCTAGATAGTGCCCTTCCTCCATGTTACACTTGGATTTTTCAGCTAGTAGAAAGTCAACAAAGAATGTCAATAAAAATACATTTGTTGTGAGAAAGCATTAATGACGTGTTTTAAAGAGCATTAATGATGAAGCGTCGACAGACTAATAACGAGGGATGGACCGAGCCATCAACATTGGGAAATATGGTTTGAAGGAGTCTCATGGATAAATCCTCAAGACCTGGATCACTAGTAAACATGTCAAGAATATCGAACAGGGCAGTCAACAAAGGCCTTTATTTCATCAAGAGGACTAGTCGACTGAACCATGTAAGGTGAAAGACTTAGTAAAGTTCCAAGTCTAGAGTCCTTGATAGACATTATCGATAACACGTTGGAGAAGTTACCATTGAGGGTTCGTGAGGAAGTTGGAAGCAATTACGACTTAACATAGGCTTCAAACATATAGTGTCATGGATGATACGTAAACACACTATTAGAAACATGAAAATTGAATGTGGAGTGAAAGAAGTAGTTTCTTAATGGTCATAACCATCGTCGACAGTTACTTTGTAAATAGAATAAATAGAAAACTCATACATGGGGTCAAAGGTGGAAAATTTTGATACATACTCTTCATATCATTGGAGTGTCGAGTTAAAGAGTGAAATAGTTGAGCGAGAAACATGTATGCGTCTTCGTTCAGTCTTTTCATTAGTTTTTTGCTTCCTTAAACGAAACATGTACTTTTCCTTTTGCTTTGTTTAATGTCATTTATTGCATTTTCCTTGTCATTTAGCACAACCTGGCTTCATTCAAAGTCTCTTTCTACGCTGTTATCATTCACATGACGATTGTATTCAATTCACAAGCACGTGTGTTCACACAAATCATTTGCACAAATTGCTTTGGAGATTTTTCGAGTTAATCTCACAGACTTTCTAAACTCGCGATTGTTTACCAAAAACACCGGTAAACAAATTGGCACATCAGGTGGGACCCTTTTGTACGAATACTTTTGTTGTAAAGATGTATCTTACGTTATTTTCTTTGTACTGTTTATTCATTAATGAGGATTTGTGTTGTATGCACTCGAGGATTGGTAAGCGACTTTCCAAAATGTCTCGTAAAAACCAAACCCCTTCCCAAAGTAATACTCCAAACCCAGGAGGACAACCAGCAGTTACTAGTGTCGGCAGTTTTGTGGCTACAACCTCCATCGAGGAAATGCCCACTACCATAAGCTAAGTAGTAGCGTATTCCATACTTCCAAATGTGCGGGTTTCATCACCACAAGCTTCAAGCGCACCAACCTTTTCTAGGGAGTTATGAAACTTAGCCGGGGTCTCTTTATCTAGATTTCTCGTTACCTCATAAGGAACAACCATATGGCATGCCAACTGTAATGATGGCAGGACTGCACCCTAGTAGGTCAACCGTATTATCGCTCATCCCGACTAGAAAATAGAAAATGCGGGAAGATAAAAGATTAGGTTAAAATGGTATCTGGTTTTGTGGGGGATGATAAAGTAGGAGAAAACAAAGAAAGACGAGAGCTTTAAGCAAATCACTGAAAATCACTTATACTAATACTTTTAGGAAAGTAGAAATGAATATATTTTTTCTAAAAACTAAATGTAAGATTGAATGCTAGAGGTTTATAACAACTTCAAAATAGTCAACTCACTCTATTTATAATAAACGACAGTTGAAAGGATCAAACACACTATGAAAAGGAATCACAAGATCAACAACTAAATTTCCACTCATGGATACACACCAACCCGAGTGCATTCAAGTACTCTACAAGCTGCGTCATACCCTAACTGGTTACGTCACTGCACATGTCAAAAAAGGGTGACAAAATGCTTAGTGATGGAACCACATTAAATGCACTTGTTTCCCATAACTTTTTCAAAAAATGATCCCAAATATTTCAGTTATATTTCACATTAGACCACATCATAAAGGTCGATCAATGGTACTTAAGGCTTCTCCAGACTCCTTCAATGCCCGACAAAGCCTTGTGGACAAGTGTTCTGAACCAGCCAAATACCCAAATGACCTAAGCCCAATCCATCTCAAATCCACCGCACTTGGCCCAAAGTATAAAATTAGTTCACACGCTAGTAAGATATAATCTTTGTTATCTAATTTTCACTATACATATATTAAATATTGAATTGACTTGGGTGTTTAAGTGTTAACCATGCAGATCCACCCCACGTCACTGCAAGGGAGATCATAGCCATCATTCAAGATCATCATTTCCCAACTGCATCCATTTCTGGTTCGTGAACGGAATAATAAATATTCATTTTTGAATATTAAAACATAGTCGAAATTACAATTTTTTTCAAGGCTTAATTACACCAGGAGTCCTTTAAGATATTTAATTGTAACAGGTTGATCCATTAGGATTTTTTTGCTACATGTTAGTCCTTTAAGTTGCGTAACGTCTACAACATTGGCAATTTTTTATGAATTCGTTCCAAAAATGCACAACTGTCATTAACGATGCTTATGTGGCTATTACGTTGTTGAGATGGTTGTAACTTTGCTGAGATGTAATTGTTGTAAATTTATGTTTATTTAATTAAACAAAACCTTCTAATTTAAGTTTAAGCACTCCTAAAGTTAACCCTAATTTGACAAACTCTGCAAATACGAGTTGCTGCGAACGAAGATGATGGATTCAAAAGGGAGATGGAGGATTAAAGGGAGACGAAGGATTTGAGGGAGACGAAGTCAGATACAAAGCTTTGAATGTTTAGGTAAGTCTCGTTTCCCTATGAAAATGTATTTTATTTATTGAGGTCAGGGTTTTGTATATGGTTCGTTATACTACTTATTGATTTCTACAACTCATAATTTTTCTGCCAAAAATGGATGTTTTTTATGTTGATTTTTATCACGGGGGACAATTTGATGATAAGGGTAGATATATATGAGGGATAGTGTCAAACTAGAAGTGTGATGGCGACAAATGGAGTTATTTTTAAATTTGGGTGTTGTTAAAGAAATGGGGTATCCTTGGGTACTTGAAATGTGGTATGATTTTGATGGTACTTTAAAGGAACTAATTAATGACTTTGGTGCAATAGAACTGCTAAATTGGTCCAAGACTCATGGCAAGGTATACATATATATAGTCTACCTTATTTCCCAACCTGATGTAGTAGATGTAGTTGATGTCCAACCTTTATTAGCTTATGTCCAACCCACTGTAGTAGATGAGATACCTGAGACTGACGTACCTGATGAAGTAGATGACATACCTGAGGGCCAACATGACATACTTAAAACAGACATTGTTGAGGGCCAACATGACATACTTAAAACAACCATTGTTGAGGGCCAACATGACATACCTGAAGCTGACACCATGAGTGAGATACCTGACATTGACTCACAACTTGAGATACCTGAACAAAATGCAAAAAATGTTGAGAGTGAGCATAATGAACAAAGTGATGATAGTGCATTAGGGTGCATGTTTGATGACTCTGATGATGAGGTAATAAATGATGCAATGAGGTTTTGCTAGGAGTAAGGGGGTTTGTTGTTGGGGAGAATGATCAAGAGGTGGATGAATTAGAAGTGGATGATGCAAGTAAAGGGAAAAAAGTAAGGGTGGTAGACCTAAGAAAAAAAGGCAAAGGGAAGTTCCAACAAGAAAAGGGAAGACCTTGCAAACAAAGGGTGGAAGAAGCCATGTTTGTTGAAAATGAACCATTGATGCGTGTTTTTCGCAAGTGTACGAATCACGTCAAAGTAATATAAAAGATTATCGAATCCACAGAGACCAAGTGTCAATCTATCAAACCTGTTGTTATGGTGTGTATCTAAGGCAACTATTTTTAAGGGTTTTAATAAGGGTGCAATGGTAAATAAAATTATAATTTTAAATAATAAATAAAGACAGGCTCGAATGTAATTCACGCAATCAATGATAATCCAGTACTTGTTAGTGGAACTACTTATGGGCAATGTTTTCTCCTTTGAAAAGAACTAATTTAACAGGAACTGTCGCTTTCGCGTATTCAGAACCGAGTTGTACTCTCTAATCAACCCCTCCTATTGTCACGGATAAAAAGGTGCGTACTGCGTTAGAGTAGTAAACCTATTTTTAAGAAATATAGTATCTTAACTAAGTTGAAAAGTATTTTAACCTGGACTTCTTAGCAAAAAGAGGTTCTTACGAACCAGAGTTTAAACTTCCTAACGCGTCCGAAAATCGTTTTAAAATCTCTTTTCTTTTTAATCTAAAATCTCCTAATAAACTAGACAAAGCGCTTTTGGCTGTTTTTGAAATAGTTAAAAAACAATTACTTGAATTGAAAGATAAAATAGCCCTTAGGTGTTTCCACGAACAATTATACTGATTACTGGTTTAATTACGATCCTTACATTCTAACCTTTATAGAATTAGTTAGACATGATAAAGTAAATATTCTTTTTATAGTTTTTCATAAAAGTAATTTAAAGCGAGTGCGGATAATAAACAAAGTAAAGTGCGAGTGCAGGAAATAAACAACGTAAATGTGCGAGTGCAGGAAATAAACAACGTAAATGTGCGAGTGCAGGAAATAAACAACGTAAATGTGCGAGTGCAGGAAATAAACAACGTAAATGTGCGAGTGCAGGAAATAAATAAAAGTAAAATACGAACTTGAATTAAAATGGCGGCAGGATTAACTTCCTCCAGAGTGCTCCAAAAACTCGAACCACAGACAGATTACAGACTCGATCACTCGATTGCAGAGGCACCCCGATGTGGAATGGCAACTGCTTTATAACTGATATATGCCTAGAGAATTCTAATTCTGGATGAAGAAAAACGAAAATCTAAGGTCCTATTTATAGTAAAAACTGAAAGCATGAAATGACAGGGACGCCCCTCCACTAAAAAGTGGAGGTTACTGATTTTGGCCTTGTGGCGCCCGCCACAGGCCTATGGCGCCCGCCATGGTCCCTACAGGGGATGATGGAGTGGGGATCGTGGGTCTTGACGGTTGAGGAGTGGTCTTGAGACGTGGCCACGTCATGGCTAACCCCATGGCGCCCGCCACGGTGGGTGCCGTAAGTGCAAAACGCTGAATTTCTAGGTTTTCGCCCGTTTTCACTCCTTTTTCGCTCCTTTTCCCGATTCAAGCTCCGATTATTATAAAAACCTGAAAACATAAGAAAACAAAGAAATAACAAAGCAAAACAACAATAAAAGCTAAGAATGCATGCGAAATCGGAGTCAGAAATACGGTGAATTTTAGTGTGATCAAATTCTCCCACACTTAAACCTTTGCTTGTCCTCAAGCAAACATTAAAGCTTAAGAAAATATGGTGTCAACACTTGTCTTTGGGCTAAAGGGATTCTAAGTTCAAGTCAGGATGCAGTGACAGATACTAACTAAGTGAACCAAGGGTACCATAGTAACACAAACACAAACTTCAATCCTATATTAACCACTCCATATCATCCCACAATACCTAGGCCTATCTTCTCATCTTTTTGTGTCCTTTTCATTCAGGCGCAATCACATTAAGCCCGTTATCTGTACATGCTTCATAGTAGAGTGACCGGTTAGTGATTCTGATCCATAACATAAGGTTTCTGGCACATAAGCATGTGTAAACCTGTTTTATTTCGCCTAAATGTAGCTGCGGGGGATCGGATCGTAATCCGCCCTACCAAGTTCAGTGCCAGATACCTCTGAACCAACTAACAATAGGTGACTTGCAAAATTATTTTTTTTTTTTTTTCTCTTTTTTTTTCGGTTTAAATGACTTTGTGAGGGTCACCTATACCAGAGTTTGCCTTTTTTTTTTTTTTTTTTTATTTTTTATTATTAGCACTGGATCATTCACTTATGTTCATCGGCCCCCTACGTAGAGCATGCTTAAGCCGGAGCTGACTGCTAAGATAAACTACTTAGGACAATTTTTAAAATGATAGTAAAGGCCAAGATGGTGGGGTTTAGGAGTGATTCCTATATTCAAGAGGTCTATGGTGCTAAAATGGTTCTGATGTTTCAAAAAGTTGACCTAGGTCACTACATCCTAATCTAAACCTGTCCCAAAGCCCAAAAAACATGTGAAACAACATCATTTAAAAATTTTCTGGTAAGGCTAAGGAAATGGGAAAAAATGAAGATGAACTAAAAAGACACTATACTGGTGACTCGTCAGACTCATGCATTATCTAAGAAAATTAAATTACTGAAAGGAAATAACTGAAAGGAAATAATTAACTAGAAAGGGAAATGACAGAAAGCAATAAAATCCCCTCCCACACTTAGATCGAACATTGTCCCCAATGTTTCGAAATAAGATAAGGGGGGTAACCTGAAAAAGACTACTGAGGAGGGGCACTGGTGCCTTCGTCGTCCTGATGTGATGGTCTGGAACGACGGGATCTACTACGATGCTGGTCCCTCCGGTCGAGTCGTGCTGATAAAGCAGCCTGAGCACTCCGAACCTCTCGAAGGTTACCTAAGATGGAACCCTGAGTGGCCTCGACAAGCTGGTAGTGTTGGCTGTTGAACTCTCTCTGACGGTTCTGCTCTAATGAGATATCGTTCAAGGTACGGCAAACGTTGCTATAGGCACGATCCGAAACCAATCGCGATTGTTGCATGAAGCTCATATTGTCCGTCAGCTGCTGTGAAATAGTAGAGAGAAGGCCATCACGCCTTTCTTCTCTAGCTGTCATATCACGCCACATCTCCTCGGTGACATGGAATCCAGGAGCAGTACCTGCAACAGGGTTAGAGGAAGATGGTGCGGTGTGTGACTGTGAAGGACGATGGGGGGACATGTGAGGGATGGGAGACTGCTCTCTCCGATCATACTCATCATCAGTGTCATGTGCCTCCCCATCGGGAATATTAGGAGGAAGTGGACCCAAAACACGTGGAGCATTAAGATCATAGGTCCAGTTCCTTTCATCACGTACATCAGTACGTCTACTGCATGGTAAAGCAACAGATGGGATAGCTACCCCATGAACCGTCAACTCATAACCACCTTCTCTCCTTGCTCGGCACAATTTCATGTCTTTCAGAAATTTTAAATTAATTGTGCGAGGAGGTAGTGGTTCAAGTGTAGCTATCTCATCGTTCAGGCCAAGAGCCCGAGCAATATACGTAACAAGCCCTCCAAAAACAATCGGTCCTGTTTTGTTAGTAAATAAAGTCATATGAGCAAGCATAAACGGGACCGGATTGATGTGGGTTCTAGTGAGGCATCCTTGCAAAAATAGGAGTTCACGAGCATTTACCTTGTTTGGACTTTCCCGGCCAAAAATAGTACATGCCAAAAGAAGTCTAAAAACTCTTATGGCCGGGTTGTGAATGGTCGACGCAAGTATCCCTTCGAAAGAATTAATTGAAGAACTCGAAAGCCTTTGCCAGAAGGTAAATACCTCGGCCGACCACTCCGCATCCAAAGGTGCCTCACAAATTGCACCTTCCCTATGAGGGATTCCTAACAAACCTGCTAGATTGTCGGTACTGAATTCATACTCAATTCCGAACAGTCTAAAAATAACAGTACCAACAGTGCTAGCAGTGTTAGGACTGACAGTGTATATTAAAGAACTCAAAAACTCAGTTGTCAGTCGCTCATAGGTAGGTTCCTGATTAATGAAAATATTATGCAAGCCTAGAAATTCTAATAAATTAAAAACACTATGATAAATACCCAAAGCATACAGACAGTTATCGTCGACGTACCTAGTCGAGAGAATTTCTCGACTTTGAAGCCTCTGAATAATTTTCCGTTGTCTTTCGCCCGGTCTTCCATCACGAAGAAGAAATCCGTTGAACTCCATTGTTGAATGCTCCTTAGGTAGTGAAAATGGTAGAAAAAGTGGTTTATGAGGGGATGATAAAGTTTTGATTTTTTTTGTTTTTTGATGGATGAAAATGGAAATGGATGTTGGATATGTTTTATGGATGGTGGGTATTTTGGAAATGAGGGAGCTTTAATGGGGTTCAAGGAGGATTTGGAAGGTTGGAAAAATGGGTTTTTGGTGAAGAAAGGGATGAAAATGGTGGAAATGGGGATTCAGCCCCGTACTTGTTGTTGGTACGGTGTGGCGCCCGCCACAGGGCCTATGGCGCCCGCCACAAGGCCAATTCCTGGGCCTTGTGGTTTTGGATCCTCCTTTTGGGCCTTCTTGCACCTTTGTCTTCCGGGGGGTCTGAATAGCGTTTTCTTCTTCTTTTCAAGGCTTGAGGCTTGCATATTTTTTATAAAGACAAAAATGAAAATATTTTTGTCTTATATTTTTTTTTCTTTGCACGACAAAAAATAAAATAATTAAAGAAACAAAAGAAAAAGAAAAAGTTAACATTAGTGCATAATATGTATATATATAAGAAATTCAGAGTGCATGAAAATATAAAAGCTGCAGTAAAGTAAAATATGTCTGGAAATGCGATAAATAAAATACTAGGGTAATGCTGTCAGGGTAGAATGAGTCATGTGGTAGGCGTCTTTTCCTGGCTTGATCCACGAAACTCAGCTATCTCCCTCCGAAGCTCTTCAATCTCCTGATGTAGAGCATCGGTCTCTGAGGCATGAGTGAGATCAGAAACCTGCATCTGTAACTCTAAGTCTGCCACTTCCTGCTTGAGCAGGGCAGTCTCCTTACGGAGCTCATAAATCTGTGTTTGTAGGTCAGGTGGCTGCAGAGACAAATTGTTAGACATAACAGTGATCTGGGGAGTAAGAGGTGTAGGAGTGTACTCAGCGGCGGGAGGCGATTTCGGCTCTTCGACAGTCTCTCCATAACCCTCTAGAGCATAACTCCAATTTTCAGGATCATGGACACTGGTCATCAGCTGATCTGGTAATGTGAAATAGTGTATCGCTTCGCCGTCGATCAGCAGTCTAAACATGTTGGGCTCAAAAGAAGCCCTCCTCATCAGTCCTCTATCAAGACAAAAATCAATATCCAGGGTGGTGTAGAAGCAGAAGGTCCTGAGGTGCAATAACTTGCGAGACAGACCCAATGCAGTAGCAATCTGTGTAACAATCCCACCGACATGGATGATGCCTACGGATGATCTGGCAACACTAGCCAAGCCCTTTAACAGAAAGTTGCCACAAGCAACAGGGCGAGACTGAGTCGCACAAAACAGTAGGAAAATCTCCTCTTCACTTAGCAGTGTCTCTGTATCTGGAAAACCTAGGAAAGAATGTGCTAGAATCATCTGGAAGTACCTCAATGCAGGGTTGTGGATTACCTGAGAAAACTGGGTAGAAGGATCTTGGCTCCCTCCGCCGGATATTTTAGTCCAAAACTTTTCCACTTCTCTGCTCATAAAATACCCCATCGGTGTATCTGGAATAGCATCAGGAGTAGTCTGGAAACCTAGCAAATCACCAAACTCCTTGTGAGAGAATGAGTAGTCAATCCCGAACAACCTGAAAACAGCGAGTCCATCGGGTCCAGCCCAGGGGTCATAATGAAACGAGCTGAGGAACTCAAGAGTCAAGTTCCTATAAGTGTTGTTCCTGTAGTCAAACTGTTCCCACTGGAGTTGATGGCATAAAAATCTGACGCTTGGCTCTATCCCCAAGGCATCCATGCAGTCATGGTCAGGGTACCTGGTAGGAGCCATAGGGCGTCTCATGTGAACATAGTAACGCTCTCTCTGTGCATCATCTCTAAAGGCCACGTGCATGTCATCAGGGTTCTGCATTCTGTACAAGGTTAGCAAACAAGTCCTGAAAGCACATAAAACATTCAATCGTTAGTCCTGACATAATAATAATAATATAAACAAAATAAAGTAAAAGTAAAAAATAAAAAGTACAAAAAATAAGAAAAACCATGGGTTGCCTCCCATGCAGCGCTTGTTTAACGTCATTAGCTCGACGACCGATATTTAAACATCATTGGAAGGATATGGTGGATCACTCAGAGTATGGCAGGTGTATGTTGTCGGGATGTCACCTCCTTCGTAGGGCTTCAACCTCTGTCCATTGACGATGAACGGTTTACATGTCTGGTTCTTGATTTTAATAGCACCGGATCTCAGGATCTTAGATACTTCGAAAGGGCCAGTCCATCTCGAACGGAGTTTACCTGGAAAAAGTCGTAACCTAGAATCGAACAGGAGAACAGGATCGCCTATTTTGAAGTCTCTTCTTATGATTCTTTTGTCATGCCAAGCTTTTGTTCTTTCTTTGTATATGATGGCATTTTCGTAGGCAGATTGTCTGAGCTCTTCTAATTTGTGGATGTCAAGGATACGTTTCTCACCAGCTGTCAAGTAATCCAAATTCAAAGTTTTGATGGCCCAATAGGCCTTATGTTCCAATTCAAAAGGTAAGTGACATGATTTTCCATAGACCAGTTGATAAGGGGTTGTTCCTATAGGAGTTTTGAAAGCGGTTCTATAGGCCCATAATGCTTCTTGAAGTTTCTGTGACCAATCCTTTCTAGATATAGAGACAGTCTTCTCGAGGATTTGTTTTATCTCCCTATTAGATACTTCCACTTGTCCATTGGTCTGTGGGTGGTATGGTGTTGCTACTCTATGCTTAACTCCATACTTGCTTAAAAGTTTATCAAATATTCTCGATATGAAGTGCGATCCTCCATCGCTTATGACTAAACGGGGTGTTCCAAACCTGGGAAATATATAATTTTTGAATAATTTGATGACTACTCTGGTGTCGTTTGTGGGTGCGGCGATAGCTTCAATCCATTTAGACACGTAGTCAACAGCTACTAAGATGTACTGATTTCCAAAAGATGGTGGGAACGGTCCCATAAAGTCTATACCCCATACGTCGAAGAGTTCTACTTCTTGGATATTTCTTAACGGCATTTCATTACGTCTTGAAATATTTCCTGTGCGTTGGCATCTATCACACTTGATAATGAAAGCATGGACATCACGCCACATAGTAGGCCAGAATAGGCCAGCTTGAAGAATCTTGGCGTAGGTCTTAGATGTGCTTGCATGTCCACCATAGGGTGCAGAGTGACAATGCTCAATTATATTATTTACCTCTTCTTCTGGAACACAACGGCGGAAAATGCCATCTTTACCTCTCTTGAAAAGAAATGGTTCGTCCCAATAGAAGTTTCTCACATCACTATAGAACTTCTTCTTCCGGTGGTAGTTTAGATCAGGGGGTATGATGTCAGCGGCTAGATAATTAACAAAGTCTGCATACCAAGGTACATCACTTATGGCTAAGGATTTTTGAAAATACTCATGAGGGTCTGGGTTATCTTCTTCAATGGTTTCTAGTTGGGCTATCAGTCTATCATAGGCAAAATCGTCATTTATGGGAACTGGATCAGGTTTCAGGTATTCTAGCCTAGATAGGTGATCAGCTACCACATTATCAGTGCCTTTCTTATCACGGATATCCAAATCAAACTCTTGCAGTAATAGAATCCATCGAAGTAACCTAGGCTTGGCATCCTTTTTGCTTAGTAAGTAACGAATGGCAGCATGGTCGGTATAAACTATAATCTTGGCTCCTACTAGATAAGATCTAAATTTGTCTATTGCAAAAACTACAGCTAGGAGCTCTTTTTCGGTTGTTGCGTAATTGAGCTGTGCAGCGTCTAGGGTTCTACTGGCATAATAAATCACATGTAACTTCTTATCTTTTCTCTGACCTAGAACGGCTCCAACAGCGTAATCACTGGCGTCACACATTATCTCAAACGGTTCTGACCAATCAGGGGGTTTCATTATAGGTGCTGAAGTCAGAGCTTCCTTCAGAAGATTAAATGCTTCAGTACATTTTTCATCGAAGATAAATTCAGCATCTTTCATTAAAAGACCAGTTAAGGGCTTTGTTATTTTGGAGAAATCTTTGATGAAACGTCGGTAAAATCCGGCATGTCCAAGAAAACTTCTTATCTCCCTGATAGTCTTCGGCGGTTTTAGATTCTCTATGACTTCTATTTTTGCTTTATCTACCTCTATACCTTTTTCGGAAACTATATGTCCTAAAACAATCCCTTCGGTGACCATGAAATGACATTTTTCCCAATTTAGCACAAGGTTTACCTCCACACATCTCTCCAGGATTTTCTCAAGGTTGACAAGACAATTTTTGAAATCTGATCCACAAACTGAGAAATCGTCCATAAATACTTCCATAATTCCATCTAAATAATCAGCAAAGATAGACATCATGCAGCGTTGGAAAGTTGCAGGAGCATTACAAAGTCCAAAAGGCATTCTTCTATAGGCAAAAGTTCCAACTGGGCATGTAAAGGTAGTTTTTTCTTGATCTTCGGGGTGAATAGGTATTTGGAAGAATCCTGAATATCCATCTAAATAACAAAAGTAAGAGTGTCTGGCTAGGCGCTCCAACATTTGATCTATGAATGGTAATGGGAAATGGTCCTTCCTAGTTGCTTTATTTAATTTTTTATAATCTATGCACATACGCCAACCTCCATCGGTTCTTTTTGCTACAGGTTCGCCCTTCTCGTTTTGCACGACTGTGATGCCTCCCTTTTTGGGTACTACATGCACGGGACTCACCCATTTACTGTCCGAGATCTGATATATTATACCTGCCTCTAGTAACTTAAGAACTTCAGTCTTAACTACCGCACTCATTATAGGATTTATTCTACGTTGGTGTTCTCTGGAAGGTTTTGAATCTTCTTCAAGCAAAATCCGATGCATGCATACGGATGGGCTTATTCCTTTTAGATCAGAGATCTTATATCCTAAGGCTGAGGGGTACCTACGTAAAACTTCTAATAATTGATCGGTTTCTTTTTGGTTTAAGGTAGCACTGACTATAACTGGACGATTCATATCTTCATCCAGAAATTCATATCTCAGGTTTTTAGGCAGTTCCTTAAGTTTTACGGTCGGTTTCATAGGGCAAGGCATAGGATCTGGGGTAAGAGATAAACATTCGTGAAGGTTATCATCAATGTAGGGTGTTTTATAATTGTCATCTTCCAAAATAAGGGTTGATGGCAATTTTATAGATTTATTTTCTTCTTCTTGTTCTAATTCCCTAATGCATTCTTCGATGATATCTAAGGCATAACAAGAATCTCCTATCACAGGTGCCATAAGAAATTTTGACAATATAAATTCTATCTTCTCTTCACCTACCTCAAAAGTTAGTTTTCCTTTTTTAACATCTATTACGGCTCCAGCAGTCGATAAGAACGGTCTACCTAGGAGGATTGGTATGTCGTCATCTTCTTTAATGTCCATGACAACAAAATCAGTAGGTATAAACAACTGACCCACCCTAACAGGGACGTCTTCAAGTATGCCTATAGGGTATTTAACGGATCTATCGGCTAATTGAAGCGACATCTTAGTAGGTTGTAATTCTCCTAAGTTTAATCTCTCACAAACTGCTAAAGGCATTAAGCTCACACTAGCTCCTAAGTCTAGAAAAGCTTTTTCGATGACATGATTCCCTAAAATACAAGGAATGGAAAAATTTCCGGGATCTTTATCTTTCTTTGCTAACCTATCTTCGGAAATAGAATTACATTCCACGGGTTTCGGATCTTCAAGTCTACGTTTATTCGTAAGTATGTCTTTGAGAAACTTAGCATAAGAAGGTATTTGGGTGATGGCTTCTGTAAAGGGGATTTCTACGTGAAGTTTTTCTATAACCTTAACGAATTTTTGATATTGATTATCGATTTGGGTTTTCTTTAATCTTTGAGGGTATGGTATTGGTGGTTTGTATGGCGGTGGTGGTACATAGGTTTTATTTTTAGGTTCTTCTCCTTTTTCTTGACTTTCCGGGGTTTCAGGCTTCTCTGGTTCCTTTTCCTCACTCCTCTTAGAAGTTTCAGGCTCACTTAATCTAGGGTTTAAAGGCTCCTTATAAGCGGTTCCACTTCGTAGAGTAATGGCATTAGCTTGCCCTTTCGGGTTTTGTTGAGGTTGTCCAGGGAACTGTCCTCCAGGGGTAGTCTGTGGGGCTTGGTTTAACGCTACCTGAGAGATCTGGGTTTCAAGCATCTTATTATGAGTAATGATTTGATCAACCTTGGTTCCTAACTGGGTAATTAGTTCGTTAACATGGACGCTTTGGTTCATGAACTCTTTGTTTTTCTGTTTTTGAGCAACGATGAAATCTTTTACAATTTCTTCAAAGCTCGGGTTTGGCGGTACAGGTTGCATAGGTTGATTTGTTCTAGGGGCTTGGTAACCTTGTTGTCTCGGAGGTGCGGTATTTTGAATAGGGTTATTATTTTTGTAGGAGAAGTTTGGGTGATTCCTCCATCCAGGGTTATATGTGTTAGAAAATGGGTTCCCTTGGGTATAGTTCACTTGCTCAGTGTTGGTTTCATTTAACAGATTGCATTCGGCGGATTGGTGTCCTTGCGTTCCACATATCTCACAATTCGGCGAAACTGCGGCTACAGTATTCGGAGTTGTACACATATGTTCGACTCTAAGGGCCAACGCGTCCATTTTAGCCTGCATCATGTCTATAGAGCTTAGCTCATGTATTCCTCCTTGGGCTTCCTTCTTTTCCACTGTCGCTCGTTCTACTCCCCATGATTGATGGTTTTGGGCCATATCCTCGATAAGGGCACTAGCTTCAGGGTAAGGTTTATTCATCAGTGCGCCACCAGCGGCAGCGTCGATGGTCATCTTAGTGTTATAATGAAGTCCATTATAGAAGGTTTGGATGATTAGCCAATTCTCTAAGCCATGGTGTGGGCATGCTCTTAATAGTTCTTTATATCTCTCCCAGGCTTCGAACAACGACTCTCCTTGGAGTTGGGTAAATCTAGTTATAAGGTTTCGAAGAAGAGCGGTCTTACTTGGGGGAAAATATCTAGCAAGAAAAACTTTCCTAAGGTCATCCCAAGTTGTTATTGAATTGGGTGGAAGGGAATCTAACCATGATAGAGCTTTATCTCTGAGGGAAAAGGGAAATAATCTTAAGCGTATCGCCTCAGGAGAAGCTCCATTGGTTTTAAAGGTGTCTGCTAACTGAAGAAAGTTTTTTAAATGTTGGTTTGGGTTATCAGTAGCGAGACCTGAGAATTGTCTCTGTTGCACTAATTGCAGCAGGGATGGTTTAAGTTCAAAATTATTGGCTGGGATAACGGGGTTTACTATACTGGAACTAGGTTCCTCGTTTGATGGTTGGGCGAAGTCCTTAAGAGGTCTTCGGTTTTGTTCTTCGGCCATAGCTATCCTATTCCTATGGAAAAATAAACGTGCGCGAGCGTAACGTTCAGGTTCAGCTAGAGGGTCTACTAAACTTCCGGCACTGCGAGTCTTTCGCATTGACCGGTGGGTAACAACCTTAGTCTAAACGGTATAACTACAGGGTAATGAAATTTGACGAAATTGGTCCCCGGCAACGGTGCCAAAAACTTGATGCGTGTTTTTCGCAAGTGTACGAATCACGTCAAAGTAATATAAAAGATTATCGAATCCACAGAGACCAAGTGTCAATCTATCAAACCTGTTGTTATGGTGTGTATCTAAGGCAACTATTTTTAAGGGTTTTAATAAGGGTGCAATGGTAAATAAAATTATAATTTTAAATAATAAATAAAGACAGGCTCGAATGTAATTCACGCAATCAATGATAATCCAGTACTTGTTAGTGGAACTACTTATGGGCAATGTTTTCTCCTTTGAAAAGAACTAATTTAACAGGAACTGTCGCTTTCGCGTATTCAGAACCGAGTTGTACTCTCTAATCAACCCCTCCTATTGTCACGGATAAAAAGGTGCGTACTGCGTTAGAGTAGTAAACCTATTTTTAAGAAATATAGTATCTTAACTAAGTTGAAAAGTATTTTAACCTGGACTTCTTAGCAAAAAGAGGTTCTTACGAACCAGAGTTTAAACTTCCTAACGCGTCCGAAAATCGTTTTAAAATCTCTTTTCTTTTTAATCTAAAATCTCCTAATAAACTAGACAAAGCGCTTTTGGCTGTTTTTGAAATAGTTAAAAAACAATTACTTGAATTGAAAGATAAAATAGCCCTTAGGTGTTTCCACGAACAATTATACTGATTACTGGTTTAATTACGATCCTTACATTCTAACCTTTATAGAATTAGTTAGACATGATAAAGTAAATATTCTTTTTATAGTTTTTCATAAAAGTAATTTAAAGCGAGTGCGGATAATAAACAAAGTAAAGTGCGAGTGCAGGAAATAAACAACGTAAATGTGCGAGTGCAGGAAATAAACAACGTAAATGTGCGAGTGCAGGAAATAAACAACGTAAATGTGCGAGTGCAGGAAATAAACAACGTAAATGTGCGAGTGCAGGAAATAAACAACGTAAATGTGCGAGTGCAGGAAATAAATAAAAGTAAAATACGAACTTGAATTAAAATGGCGGCAGGATTAACTTCCTCCAGAGTGCTCCAAAAACTCGAACCACAGACAGATTACAGACTCGATCACTCGATTGCAGAGGCACCCCGATGTGGAATGGCAACTGCTTTATAACTGATATATGCCTAGAGAATTCTAATTCTGGATGAAGAAAAACGAAAATCTAAGGTCCTATTTATAGTAAAAACTGAAAGCATGAAATGACAGGGACGCCCCTCCACTAAAAAGTGGAGGTTACTGATTTTGGCCTTGTGGCGCCCGCCACAGGCCTATGGCGCCCGCCATGGTCCCTACAGGGGATGATGGAGTGGGGATCGTGGGTCTTGACGGTTGAGGAGTGGTCTTGAGACGTGGCCACGTCATGGCTAACCCCATGGCGCCCGCCACGGTGGGTGCCGTAAGTGCAAAACGCTGAATTTCTAGGTTTTCGCCCGTTTTCACTCCTTTTTCGCTCCTTTTCCCGATTCAAGCTCCGATTATTATAAAAACCTGAAAACATAAGAAAACAAAGAAATAACAAAGCAAAACAACAATAAAAGCTAAGAATGCATGCGAAATCGGAGTCAGAAATACGGTGAATTTTAGTGTGATCAACCATCTAGTGATGCAGATATAATTGATTTTGGGTTTGTTGAAAGGAGTAGATTAAAAGTGGTAAATAGGGGTCTGTCAGATTCACATTATATATTTGGAAAGTTGGAGACTAATGAGGATTCAAGTAATGACTACTCAGATAAAGGAACCAAGGAAAAATATCCATCATTTGTGATGCCTAAGAAGTTTATGGACTATAAGTGTGTTTTGGGTACCATGTTCTCAACAAAGGAGGAGTTTAAAGAAGCAATAGCAAACTATGTTGTTAACAATGGTAGAGATTTACACTTTATAAAGAATGATAAGACAAAGGTTAGATTGGGATGCAAGGAAGGATGTGAATGAGTTACATTATGTTCCAAATTTCCAAATGAAGGAGATGATGTAGGTTAATCAATAGGCCTTCAAATACTTATGGAAGATTCCACCTAGATGTTGGAGTAAGTTTAGGTTCAATTATAACAACAAATGTGATGTGTTGGTTAACAATATGTCAGAAACATTCAATAATGTTATAATTAGACCAAGACAAAAGCCTATTGTTACAATGTTAGAGGATATAAAAGGGTACCTTATGGATAGATGGGCAACAAATAAAAACAAGATTGAAGCTTATCATGGTTATGTACTTCCAAGAATTAAAGAGGTTTTGGAAAGACAAACTGAAATATCAAGGTTCTTCATGGCTGGGTAATTCACAAACTGAAATCTCATAATTATTGCACTTATTTTATCTTAAAACACTTACTAACTCAATGCAATTTTTATGTTTACAAGGCTTGCTGGTGATATGATTTATGAAGTAAGGCATATCAATGTGTCAGGAGACAAATTCACAATTGACCTCAAGCAGAAGGAGTGCTCTTGTAGGAGTTGGATGCTCACTGGCATTCCATGCTACCATGCAATTGCATGCATCCAAAGTAGAGTTGAAGACCCTGCAAATTACATTCTTACCATGTACATGAAGGAGACTTACCAGGCTTGCTACATGCTTATCATCTACCCAACCAATGGCCAAAACTTATAGGAAGAGACCCCATACCCCAACATATGTCCGCCACCATCAAGAAGAGCACCAGGGAGACCTAAGAGAAGAAGGGACAAAGATGCTGATGAGAAGAGAAAAGATACAAGAACTGTTAGCAAAAAAGGGCTACCAAATAAATGCTCAATATATGGTAAATCTGGCCACAACAAAGCCTCCTGCCCAACTGCACCATCGCAACCCGCACCATCCCATCCTGCACCATCCCAAACATAACCAACTACAAGACTTCAAACTAGACTATCACCAAGAAGAATCCAACGCATAAATTCATAATCCCAACCATAACCTACGACAAGACTTCAAACTAGGTTATCACCAAGAAGATCCCAAACTCAATCAACACAAACCCAAGTACAACCAACCACAAGACTTCAAGCAAAGAAGGACCATACCATTACACTCCAAACAAGAGTATCACCAAGAAGAGGGATTGTAGCATTTCAGGGACCAACAACAACTTTTCAGCCACCAAGAAGGACAAACCTAAGCTGCCTATAAAAAGAAAAAAACATTAGAATATTGACTGTTATGTTTTGCTGAAATAAGAATCATGTAATTTTGCTGACTTAGAAATATGTAATTTGAATCATCACTTTATGTTTTGGATGTCTACTATGCATTTTAGATGGATATTTTATGCATTTTGTATGGTATTTTGGTTACTTAATAAAAAATATATTAAGGCTTTATCACTATTTTGTTTAATAGGCCTTTTATGTTTAGTCAATGATGTCTACAATGTCTCTTAAAGTGGGACAAATATGGACATAAACTATGTACTTACTGCAACATAGAATGTGACAGCATACTAAGTTGTCAAACACGGGTTAATTTAGTCTCTTAAAGTGTAACAAATATGTCCTTTAACTATTCTTTAGTGTAACAAAAATGTCATTTAACTATTATTTAGTGTAACAAATATATCCTTTAACTCTTTAGTGAACAAATATGGACACAAACTATGTTGTTACTGCAACAAATATGGACAACATAAAATTTGACAAACAAATTAGGCACAAAATAAATATCACATTAAAGAAATTTATTACAACAACACATGTTCAACATTATAGTTAGGGATAACATCAACATTACTAACATCAACATAAACCATAATCACCACTTATGGATCAACATACACATTAACATTACAATAGTCACAACTAAAAGCATTATGACAAAAACCAGCATCTTCAACATATTCTTCATCATCTCTTTTTTGTGTAGTAGTCATCTCCATGGATCTTCATCTTTTTCTTCAACATATTGATTTCTGCGTCCTTTTCATCGCATTTTGAACATCTTCTTTGAGTGTTGATTTATGTTTTCCTTTCACCATTGAACTCTTTTTCAACCCACTCAAAAAATTTGCAGCCACAGTTTGAACCTTCACTATGTTAACATCTAATAGTTAACATTATCAAATAAGACATAACAAACAATAGCAATTAACTTACCACAAAGTTACTGCAGCCCCCAAAAAGGTTTCCAAAAGTTCCGTCCTTTCTTCCTTACTCTTCGTATCGCGGCCTTTGCTCCACAAGCACACCTTGGTTCGATTTCACCATGACTTGCACTCGAAATCAAGAAATTACACTTAGGGCTACGTGAATTTGACAAATTTGTACTGTATGAAGTCATTGTTGGAGAAAATAGGAGAATAACTCGTTGGTACTGATGCATATATTCTAGGGATTTAATGAAGAAGAAAGAGATTTTTTTCCAATTATTTCAAGTAATATTAAAAAATATGCCATCTCAGCAATGTAAAAGCCACATAGGGATCGTCAATGACAACTGTGCATTTTTGAAACAAAATAATTAAGAAAGACCAACGTTGTAGACGTTATGCAACTTAAATAACTGACATGTAGGGAAAAAAATATAAAGGACCAACATGTTATAATTAAATATCCTAAAGGACCCCTAGAGTAATTATGCCTTTTTTCGAAAAGATATATCTCAAAAAAGATTTTTATGAAAAACTTTCAAATAACTTCGTGATTTTTTTAGAAATTTATATATTCAAAAAGTTATAAATAAAAAATTCAATACCTAAAATAACTATTTAAACCAATTTTTTATCTAAGATTTTTATAAAAATAAAATTATAATTTTTTTAAAACAAAAATATATTACTATAAAAATAATTTATTTTTTTGTTCAAGAAAATGTTAAAAATAAAGTAAGAAAAACATAGAGATAATAAAGCGATTTTTTTTAAAATAACCACTATTTTCAAATTAAATATCAAAATAATCACATTTTCAAATTATTTATCAAACTAATCACTTTTCAAACAAAAAAAATTACACGACAATAGCAGACGTTACTGCTTGTGGAGCATGTATTCTTTTTTGCACTAAGGTGCCAACTCTAGTAGTGTATGCATGCATATGATACAATCAGAGCAAACGCCATTGTCAGTGGAGCATGCTTTGTTTTGTTATTTTAATTATTTTAAAAAATACACTGCGCATGTACTAAGGGGAGGCCTCATAAGGAGTGGCGTATGCATGCAAAAGGCTATTGAACATGCGCTAAGAGGAGTGACGCATGCATGAAATATTGGTAAAAAGCAATATGCATTGACACCAGGAAGAGTGACACATGCATGCAATATTAGCCTTTTGCATGCATGCGCCATAGTCAGTAACACCTTAGTACAAATAAGCAATGCATGCGCCACAAACATTGTCACTTACTCTTATCATATAACTTTTTTAATTTAAAAAATAATTAGTTTGATAAATAATTTGAAAATGTGATTATTTTAATAAAATAATGAAAAAGAGACATTTGGTTTCTTTTTAAAAAAATAAGAGTAAACAAATAGAGGAGGGAAAAAGTGGATTTTTTTACCCAAATACCCCTAATTTAAAAAAAAATCCCAAAATAACCTTGATTTTAAAAAAAATCACAATCTACCTCACTTTTAAGAGGAGGCACCAGATCAATTGACACCAGCTTCTAAACTTAGAGAGGAGACGCCAATTGGATTGACTACAGCACATGGTGCTGTCAATCCAATTGGCGCCCATGTGTTATTTTGTAAAGGAGACACCAATTGGTATGACGCCTCAGTGTAATGTGCAATTTTTTTTTGGTTATAAATAGAGGTGTTGTGTGAATCATTTTTCCACATCTCATTTCATCATATTGCAAACATGTTTGATGTTCGTCGCCGCTATGAAAAAATGGTTTATTCGAGAGACAAACCTCCGATGTTGATGCTCTTCTGGAACATCAGTAGTTTTGATCAACTGAAGAGGGAGCTGGTCGTTGGTTAGATGGAAAAAATACCATAAGGGAAAAAATTAGAAGTATTGAGAGACTCGATAATATATTTGGTTGGGTGCGAGTCAAAACTGATAAGGATGCTAGGGAAATGATGTTTGGACGAGATGACATCAGTTTGATTGTTGTAATCAGTTAGAAATGTTTTGTTTTAAGTTTGCTTATGTTGTAGTGATGTTTGTTGTGAACCTTGTTCTAACAAAAAGATAATGATATATAAAAATCCAAGGTTACAAAAATTAAAAGGAGATACTATCTTATGATGCAGATGTTGCTCCTAGATTGGGACAATTGTTCTTATTGTGTCCTTGTTGACGACATATACTACATAGTCTTATCATTTTATCAGTCGTATCCTTTTCTGTTCTAACACGTGTGCTGTTTGGCCGTCCTTTTTTCTTTCTTCACATCTCGTCGTTGTGCCAAACTATGTCACCTTCATATGGAGGCAAGTATTCCTCCATTGGTAGTGTTGTACCCCTAAATTTACCCTCCCCTTTCTCACCTATGCATCCAATCACTTAATCAGGAGATGACTTGCATACATTCATAATTTATCCACATGCATCATTCCTCATGGATTCAGAAGAAACTTGGGCCCATAAAGCTAGGATTCACACAGAGATCAAAGTCCAAAGGCATGATTTGATCACATCATCAGCATAGGGGATAGGAAACCCTAATGATGGTGGTAAAGGTGACTTCAACAAAGGTGTGGCCAGGCAATTCTCTTGGTTTTCAAAACCATAATTCTTCAAAGCATGACCTCATGAAGCTCCCCTAGGCCCTGTCTTGGTCTTCAAAACCCTGATGTAAGGTCACACCCTAGAGGACTGATGGTTGAAGCTTATGACTTAATTCAAGAGATTGGCTTGAGAGGTAAGCCTCAGGGAAACCCTAATCTGGGAGATGGTGGATCAGATAAACTTGGTGGCCTAATTGTGCATCCATGACCCCTCAATATTCACCCTTACCAACATGTTTGGCCTAGCCCTACTTTGGTTTTATGGGCATAAGTCTTGGCCTAAAGTCATGGCATTGCTCAGGTGATTATTGATACACCTATGATCTTGGTCATCCTAACAACCAGTCTTCTTGTGTCACAAGTCAATTGCCAATCATGCCATTTGATTCATGGATATCCCCTAAACCCTAATCCTATACCATCACTTCATGGCCTTGGTAACATATATTGTCAGTCAAGTTATGTTTTTTTAAAGTCAAGTTATGTTTTTTTAAAGTCAGACATTCAAGTCATAAAAAAGGGAATCCTTTGTAAAAACCAATTTCAAATCATCTTGCAAACCATTTCAATCCATCCCACATCATTTTAAAACATCACATTTGATTCTAGACAAAAAAATACAAGTCTTGGCATTTTGACCAATTGTTGACTTTGGTCAACAGTTGACTTTTTGGTCAACTTTAACCAAAGTCAACCCAAATTCCCTAAACCCTAATTTTCACCACAATCATCAATCATTTGTCCATTTACAAGAAAAACGCAAATAAAATTGAATTTTGACCATTTGTTGACTTTGGTCAATAGTTGACTTTTTGGTCAACTTTGACCAAAGTCAACCCTATGCCATTGATCACCCCTAATCACTAAATGGATAGCCCTAACTCTCATTCCATTCTCCATTTCCATATTCTCCTTGATTTAACCATGTGAACTTGTTTTCTTCATGCTTGGTCATGCCTTGAACCTTTGGAATCTTGCTTTGCCAATTAACCATCCTACTGCATTTACCCTGCTGCACCAACTTATTGCAAAGCCAAACCTGCACCAGACCAAAGTCATAACTAACACCAAGGTCAAGCCATGAAGTGCTGCTAACCTGCCATGAATTAAAACCATAAGTTGAACTAGCTATGCAAAACGACTGCAACCTACCATCCTCATTAACACTTAACTTGCATCAGCCTGCACAACAAAGTTGTAACAACTGACCTGCAAGCACATTCAACCCTTTTCACTGCAGCAAAAATATACAACCCTATTGCCTTGTTACAGAACATGCATCCCTCACCAATCAGGCACACTAATCATATAGTCGAACATGTTATATGCGTGGCTAGGAAATGCACATGATGTTGGTCTTGCATTCACCTTGCTACACCCTGCAGCATGGAAAGATATTGCAGCCTGCAGCAGGAAACATCACCATTGCCTAGGATCAAAGCCTTGTTGCACCAAGCCTAAAGGGCAAGCAAGTTGGTCCTGCTGGAAGCCAATGCATATTTTCCAACAAAAATATAACATCCTGCAAACTACAAACACTCCACAGGGACATGCTAGCAAGAACCAACCTGCATCAAGCCAAAAGCATGATTAATCCAACATCATATAGTGCATATGACCAAGGTAAAATGCAAAACAGGCCATGAAACAACCACCAAATGGTGATGCATTTGAAGCCAATGAACCAAGGTCAGAGTTTGAAGTGTGAATATAAATTCAGCACTGGGAATTCAGAATGGCAGAATGGAAAATCAGAAGGAAATGAATAACATGAGATAAGAATCGCAAAGGGAAAGAAACAGGTTTTAAGCAGCTAATCAGTCAAACTTCATAGTGCAACATCATGAACCAATAGAGCAGACATGGCAAGTATGTTAAACCAAGGCAATATCACTAATTGTTACACCCTGTTACAAGACAAGACCATACCTGCATAGTGCACAACACCTTGCCTTTGCTTGACCTTACTATGGAATTCTCACACCAAATCTACTGTACACCATTGCCTTGCCTTGAGCCAACCAAGAATTGTGGTGCAAACAACAGCCTACAACTCATACCATGTCCAATAATCCAAGGCAATTCAGTGGAAAACAGACATTTGCAGACCCTGTTTCTACTACCATACTACCTTTGGTCCCCTTTTTTGGATCCTCATTGCCATGCATCATGGAGAAATATTGCAGTCCAAATCCATTAGCCTGCAGTATGGAACACCATTAATGTCTAGGATCCAAGCACCCTACTGCATCAAGCCAAAAGGCAAGTACAACAACCTGCAATGGACAGTGTGGCACAAGGCAAGGTCAACATGAAGGCAATAATCACATAAACCAATTGCAGAATCATCCTGCAACATTGGGAGAACCACAACATTACCTAATTAGATTGACATACCTTGGTACCAAAGCTTAACAAGGAGTTAACAAGGTAAATGTCCAAACACTCTTGCATCAAACCAAGCCATAACAAAACCTGCAGCAACATGGAAATGAATAAGTGAACCCAGTGGGGTTCATAGGAAAGACAAAGGGAAACCAGGGTTGCAAGGCATTGGTACACATAACATAATTCTTCTCATGAATCACTAACATCCAAGCCAGGTTAAGTCATTTAAATCCACCTGCAACTTTGATAAAAGGTCATCACTTGAACCAACAAACTTGCTCCACTTAAAAGCCACCTGCAATAGCCAGTCAGAATTGCTTCTTCACTCATCCATTAACCAACATTAACTCACATAACTAACTGAGTCATGAATAACTAACTGAGTTCAATTCAGACTCAGTGAGCCAAGGTTAACTAACTCCTAACCTAAACCTAACTGAACCCTAACCTCAATCCAAAGCTACAAAGTTCCCGAACCAAAAACCTATTTAAGAAGCTCATCGTTCTCATTTTGGGAACCCTTGACATTTCGCACGAATTCACTCTCATTCTGAAATCTCCTCCCTCACCCTCACCAAAGCTCTCACTCTCTCACAAAGAAGCCATTGAAGCTTCACCTTGAAGCTTCAATTCAGCTTGAGCTTAACCACTGCCTTATACCGTTCTCAGTCCAGAAGAAGAAGAAGAAGAAGAAAGAGGAAGAAGGAACGTGCGAGTCTAGAGCAAGAACTCACCTGTTGAAGTTTCCGATCATCTTCTCCAGTAAGTCCATTTCCCTTCTGTGGTGTTTTCTTGCTTTGAATATGCCAAAAGGTAGTATTTAGGCTAGGGAATCAAAACCCCATGGTGGTAGAGGCCAATTCTTGCCGGTTTCCATTTAATTTGAATTTAGGGAGTTAGGGTTCTTCCACCGGTTCGGTTGATTTGGTCAATTCAGTAATCACCTCCCAAATCTATCGTCACAGTCGTACTCAGCGCATCCTTGTGTATCCAACGATGATGGTGATCTAGGCTAGGTCACCACCGTCACCGGCGACGGCCGCCGACGCGGTGGTCTTTGGTCAACAGACAATGAGGCTGAGAGAGAGTTGGCGCGCGTTAGGATTAGGTTCAAACTCATTGTTTGGGCAGGTCAACATGGAGAAGCATTGGGCTTAGCCTGTTAGGCCCACTGAATTACATTCCAAACCCCACCATTACGCTTACACCCCCCAGGGACTTACAAGAGAATTTGAAGTTGGACTTAGTCCGTTAGGCCCATTCACACTCCCACTGTTCGCACCCCCAACTTTGTTTTCGCCAGTGGAACAAAACAAAATAAAAATTACATTGGGCTCATTCTGAAGCCCATCAACCCAACTCTGTTTTTACACTCCCTTTTCCAATTCACCCCCTGCTATTTTGTTTTCTTAATTGTTTTACTTAGAATATAATTAGGATATAATTAGGATTAATTCACGTTTTAGAATATAATTAGAATATAATTAGAATATAATTAGGATATAATTAGGATTAATTCATTAGAATATAATTAGAATATAATTAGGATTAATTCATGTTTTATAATATAATTAGAATTTAATTAGGATTTAATTAGGACTTTTCATTAGAATTTTAATTAGGACTTTTAATTAGATTTGGATTAGAGACACTTAGGTTTGATTAAATTTAGAATTACCTCATTTCCTCAATATTAGGCTAATTTCTCAATTTTAGGCCATGAATAAAATTAGACATATTTTAAGAAATGACCATTTTGCCCCTTATGGGCTTATTTTGGTATTTTTGTGTTGAAATTGCATGTTCCCCTTAGGATTAGAATTCAATCATTTCCTAATAATTGTAGGACTTAACATAGAATTTTAATCATGATTTTGATCAATATTTTGACATGCTCCCTTAGGATTTTTAACTTCTAACTTAGAATATTCAATCAAGTTCTGATGCATGATCCCTTAGGGTAGTTTCTAACAATCACTAACTTCAATTAGATCCAAATTTAGTTCCCTAAAAACAAAATAAAACCCATGATTAAATTGATCAAAAGCAATTTTGATCAATTAAACCCTTTGAACTTATATAATCCCACAGTCTAATTTGAGTGACCAAAAGACCCTTGGTCACTTAATAAGACTTTTCTTTCAAGCCGTGGAGCTCAAGGCATCAAGACAAGATCTTCAATCAAGGCATCCTCAGTCACACCAAGCAGTGGATTATACAAGACAAATCAAAGGTCAACACTTGGTAAATACAATTCAAATTGTACGAAATGAGCCTTAAGTAACGAGGAATGATGAGAGGGAGTCTCTCCTACCCTTGTCTAGAGCGACTTTGCGTATGAGGCGTATGCCCCAAATATTCAAAGTGTTCTCCCTTATTCATAGACTTTAGTACAATACGAACCGATTAAACTACCAAGTCTTCTTCACACAAGATTAACATCATCGCAAGGATCAACAACGAAGGTTCTTCACCAACAACTTGTTAGTCAAGAGAAGTATCATGCGTTTCAAGTCTTAAGTAATGAGGAATGATGAGAGGGAGTCTCTCCTACCCTTGTCTAGAGCGACTTTGCGTATGGGGCATATGCCCCAAATGTTCAAAGCGTTCGCCCTTATTCATAGACTTTAGTGTGATTCCTATCAACCGACTGTCAAGTCTCTTATCACTTCACTCTCCATTCCATTCTAATCAATTCAATTCAATCATTCATTTCTTTTGCCTCTAATCAATTTCTTTTCAGCCCTAGTGGGTTGAACTACGAAAGCTCTGATTTCCTTATTGCACTATAAGGGTACGTAGGCAGGAGAACCCAATTTCTTCGCGAGCTATCTTATTTATCAATTTAGCTTCTCTATCCCATGGATCACTCTTCATTCATTCAATAATACCATCTTTTGAGATCAATCATAATTCTCCTTGGACTCCTTGTTCATCCTTTTAGGACGTCCTGATGACAATCCATCTCTTCAATCAGAGTTGTTTGGGCTACAACCCAAAACACTTAATTCAATCTTTCTTTTTGGCTTTACCTTATAGTGGCGGCCTGCTAGTCAACATATTGGTAAATGCCTACCTTGCTCTTCGATTGAGAGTCTATCCTTCTCTTGGATCCAAGATACTATCCTGATTTGATCTCGAATTATCGATTCCCTAGCAAGTGACACATAACTCCTTGCACTCCAATACCACAATCCTCCCTTGACTTGGTGTTTGTCCTGTAAGACCCTATTGCTCAAACAAACATCTCTCTCTTTATATTCTCATAGTTCCGAACTACGATTGCTCTGACTTTCTCATTGCACAATGAAAATACGTTGGCACGAGGATGCGAATCCTTGGTGAGCATACTTCTAATTATTCCTTATTCGCCTTAGAGCATCATTCACATCTTTCACAATCCATTATCTACCTTCGATCATAAATCGTTCACCCAGTGACATACTGTCTCTTTGACATCGAAATACACTTTCTTTGGAATTTCGTACACACCCTTTTAGGACACCTAATGTAGTCCCCCTTTATACCTAGAGTTGTTTGGGCAAACAACCCCAAACACTTAATTCCTTTCTTTTTAGCCAAAACCCTACAGTGGCGGCCTGCCAGTCCACGTATCGATTAACGATGTTTCCCTATATGGTAGAAATCTCATTTCTCTTATGGATTCCAATACACTTTCACTTTCCAATTTCGAACAATACTTATCCAGTCACTTGTTACCAAGTTCTTCTATTATGTGACTTCGGTCACTTCACTCCATTCATCCCATGATACGTTCGTAATCTACCTTCATTCATTCCATGTGATATACTAGTTATCTTTGAGCCAAATACAATATACCTTTGTGCTCCATCTCATACCCCTTTTTTGTGAACCAAGAGCCGATTTGTTCGTCTTGTCAGACCCTATTGCTTAGACAAACATCTCCTTAATTACTTTGCAGCCGTACTTAGGCAACCCTTTCTTTTCGGTTATTCTAATACAGTGATACAAGTGTTATACGCCCTCACTTGTTGGTTCACACCAGTTTTACTCTTGGGTTCACATTTTCACCCCCTCATTTGGAGTTCAACAACACAATCTTTTGGTTCAGATCATACCTTCTATCACACTTCTATCCACCTCCTGCCTCTAGTTCCTTGAACTACGAAGCTCTAAATTCCTCATTGCACTATGACGATAGGTAGGCATGAGGGCCCCAATCCTCACCGAGCACTCTATCTATTTCTTTCCTTTTCCCATTCTTTTGCGAGTAATCTTAGACATAATACATATTCGAGCGAGAACAATCAAAACAGTTCCCATGGAGTACCATGGATGTTTGGGATGCTAATACCTTCCCTTTGTATAACCAACTTCCTTACCCAGTATATCTCTTTTCCCCGGGTTTTATTGATGCTTTCCCTTCCCTTAGGGGATAAATAAAGTTCGATGGCGACCCTGTTGTATGTTCGAGCGTGCGATACGTTCGGGTATATTTCCGCTAGCTTCAGGTAGCACTGAGAAGCTTTTGTTATACACATTCATGACGGTAATGACCTTGTAAACATCAGATAGATGGTTGTAAGCGTCCTGACGAGTATGTGCACATGCCGCAATGACATGGGAACAAGGAATACGGAAGGCCTGGAACTTTCCACAATTGCACCAACTTCTGTTTAGTTTGACAACATAGGATAAATTTGGCCTCCCCTCATTGTGGTCCATTGTTTCCTGTACGCTGAAATTTTGCCTATGACGATCAAAGACTGTAACCGCGTATGTGCTAGCTTTGATACTTTCCTCTTTCATCACTTTCATACAACATTCATTGAATATTTGACTTGACATTAACACTGCACTCCATCTTTCACCTTTAGTTGTGAAGGTAGAAGCCAACCTATAATAGGTTGTTCTAACCAAAGTTGTTATTGGTAGATTTCTAATGCCTTTGAATACGTCGTTCATGTATTCCACAAGGTTTGTTGTCATGTGGCCCCATCGACAGCCTTCGCCAAATGTCATTGTCCACTACTCTACTAGTATGTTATCCACGCATCTTCTTGCATATGTATTAGACAATCTAATTTCATCACGGTAATATTGAAATGAAGGTTGAGTTAGAGCATACCCAACATTCACCACTTTTTTGCAAAGGTTTTTATCTTTGATTGCATGCATGAAGTTTTGTGCGATATGTCTAATGTAATAGACATGGGTAGAAGAAGGATCATGCCATCCGTTATCATGGTTATTGTAAGCACTCTCAATGGAAGCACGTCTATCTGAAATCAAACAGAGATGGGCTTGTGGAGCGACATGTGTTCTGAGATAACGAAGAAAGAGACCCCAACCACCAGTGGTTTCACCTTCAACCAGAGCAAAGGCAATGGAAAAGACATCGTTGTTGCCGTCTTGTGCAACAACCATAAGCAAAGTACCCTTATATTTGTCGTATAACCATGTTCCATTAATTTGAATAATAGGTTTGCAAAATGCAAAACCTTTGATGCATGGTTCAAACGCCAAAAAGAGACGGTGAAAGATTCTATTTCCAGCAATACAGGTTCCGTCTGGCGTAACTGCTGGCAATGTCTCCATAATTGCAACAGTTTCTGGTACGTATGTTTTTAGGGCCCCTAAGAACCGTGATAATTCTTTGTATGAATCATCCCAGTTGCCGAATACCTGTTCAACAATCTTTGTCCTTACAATCCACACTTTCTTGTAAGATGGAGTCTAATTATATCTTGTGACGATATGAGATATTATTATACTCACCTTCACTGATGGGTCTTTGTTAACCAGCGACAAAATATCTTGACATATCAATGCAATGCTTAATTTACGGTGATCTTGTTCAACGTTAGTTTCAATGCAATTGTGAGGTGAGTCTATATAAGCTATCTCCCAAGAGTCGCTTCTCTTTTTGTGAGACGCAGCCAACCGAAACTTACAAAATATGTTACGATATTCAATGACATACCTTCTTGAATCAGTGCGTTTCACAGTGAAATCAGCAGAGTTATTCATGTGATATTTTTTGATAGCTCGCACACATTCTTCTTTAGTGCGGAACACGTCTCCCACCTTTAACTCACCATCTGATCGTGGATACGGGTTATAAAAAACACTGTTGGATGTTTCATCGTCATGCAAATCCATGTTTATCATATGTTGAGGCGGATTATATACATGACTTGGAGGTAATGGCGCTGGTTGATCATCATCTTCAATGTTTTTGTTCAACATATGATCGACCTGTGTCTCAGTCTTTTCTTCTTCTTCATCAACGACGTTGACTTCTGCTTCTGCTTTTGGGTCGGCGTCATCTGAGTTTTCTGAATCAAATTCAACTTGATTAGTTATTTGAGATTGCTGAGATGATATACTTGGTTGAAGAGTAATATATAACTCAATAGAGTTGCAACCAGAATGTTCGTGACTAACAAACATATATTCAACATCTTCATCATCCTGTACCTTCAACGGGAAAAATTTGCATTGACTGTTCTAAAAAAAATTGGATTTTGATACGTGATCTTTGACACAAGACCAGATCCTATGCAGGATTCAATTCGTTTTTTCAAATGCAAGAAATTTGAATTTCTCTTGATCGTAAGTCAGATAGTATCGGTGTTTCGAAAACAAAACCAGTATGACTCAGACTCATATGTCTCACCATTACAGTGAGCATTGACAATATATTTTGGTGAACATGACATTGTAATATTTCTTGTGCAGATGAAAATTAATTTTTTGGTGCAGATGAATTTGTGTTGATTGTTGGATGTAGATAGTAAGACACTTAAATAGGTAAGTGATATGTCAAACATGTAAAGCTAGGCGAAAGTGATGTGTCAAACATGCAAGCAAGTCAGAAGTGATGTGTCAAACATGTAAGCAAGACAGAAGTGATGTGTCAAACATGCAAGCCAGAGGGAAGCCACGTGTCAAACATGCAAGCCCTAACGTCAGTCAAATTTGCGCTAGCTTGTAATGCTTGCACATGGGCGCCAGTCAAATTTGCGCCACCATGTCTTGCATGCAGTCCTCGTAACCAAGCATGCAGAGCCATGCATGCGCCATGATAGATAAAGATGTAGCATGCATGAGCCTAGGGGAGGCGCCAATTTGATTGGCGCTAGCATGTGACAAATGCACATGGGCGCTAAACCATTTGGATAACACATGCAATCACAATTTTCCATGCATCCACACTTTTGCATGTCACACCTTATAAATAGGCAAGAAACTCTCACATTTTCCCACACCAACACTCACTTCTTCCTCAACAACATCAACTCTTTCATCTGCAACAACCTCTTTCATCTGCAATAAACATTTTTCAACATTTACTCTAACAAGATGTCTCTCCTCACAATAGGTGAATTGCACAGAGGAATAGTTGCAAACATAACAACTTATGTAAGCGTTTAATTCTTCTGTTATTTGTCTAGAATACCTTTTAATAACGATACTTAATTTGTTGTTTATCTTTTATAAAGTAACGTATTTTGTTGTTTCTTTTATAGGATGTTTCAAGGTTTCGAACTCGGGTCCACAAACATGTACAAATGGACCCGATGATTCAACCGTATGTCGAACTCGCCGGTTTTGGACATATAAGCAAAATAATTTCTTGGTCGATGGATAATAAATTCATTCTTGCGTTATGTGAAAGATGGCGTCCCGAGACACACACATTCTGATTTCCAACCGGTGAGTGTACCGTGACGTTAGAAGACGTCTACATGCTATTGGGACTGCCTATCGAAGGTAAGGCGGTAAATGGTAAAACCAACTATGCGAATTTAATTTGCATGATGATAACTCGAGAGGTCAAGGTATACTCCTTTCACGCCTTAAAGCATATTATAACAACTTACAGTTATATGAGAATTCTACCGAAGAGGCTCGAATAATAAAAACTAGGTGTTACAATATGCTTTTAATTAGTTCTTTTTTATTTCCCGAAGGTAGTCGTTCTAGTATGCATGTTATGTATTTACCTTTACTAAGACATGTAGATAGAATAGGAAGTTATAGTTGGGGATTCACTTGTCTTGCTTATCTTTATAGCTCTTTGTGTAAAAATTCACACAAAGACACATCTACCTTTTTTGGATGTGCTGTTTTGCTCCAAGCATGGGGTTGGTCCAGACTATCGTCCCTAGCGCCCGTCAACAACAACCCTTTCACATTCCCGTATGCACAAAAGTAAGTTCTTAAAAATGGACTATATTTACTTACTTTACTGATTATTATCTCTAAATAATATTTTTACCTTTATGGTGCATATGGCTAGCACGTGGTATGAGTTATAACAGATGTCCTAGACACTGTATTACCTATTATCGCAATCTCTTGGATCACCTTCGACCGACAGATTTATGGCCATTAACCTAATTATTTCGTAATAATTTATTAATTTCTTCTACCAAGTTTATAATCTAACGTATGTTCACATTTCAGTTTATTTGGTGTCCATATCTAAATTTGGATCATGACCATGAAATCAACGAACAAGACGAAGCCGTTTGGACTGAATGCACACCGATCATAAGATTCACCACTGTGGAGATGCACAATAGTGATCGCGTTAAATTGCAGTTCGGTATGCTTCAACACATCTCAGATCCCCCAGCAAATCTAGGAGAATGGTATCTACGCAAAATTAACGACCAATGAAACTTTAACTCATGGCAAAGCTTCGCTAGATCTGAGTGTCGCAAATGGAAGCACCGCCATGACCATGTCTTAACTGACGTTGTGATGTCAACTGAAGAAAAACCAAGCCGTATTTATATATCTTGATACATATGTGTTGGATTTGAGTTCATCGCCGATGATATGCACATATACGACCCACGCCAGGCAACCTACACACCAGAAGACTCAACATCTAACCCCCAACAACATTGTCAGACCGACTACTCACAACCTCATATCCGTCAAACTTTCCGTTCCACAAGCACACAAACATACAACCCTAACATGCCATACACCCAACCACAATACCAAGAGCATACCCCGTACCACCACCAACAACTAGATCATCATCCAGAGACCCAACATTGCTACGCACCCAACACATCACCCCACCAAAGCCGCCTTAGCCAAAACAATCAACGATCATTTAACACCAACCATCCTTCCTGCTACCATAGTCAAGAAGCTCAAACATCTTAAAACCAAAACCTTCAACAACCATATGTCTACCAAACATCACAACAATCATTTCAACCTTTCCTCGACGCAACATTCATACCAACGTCTCCCTTCAATCGTACCGGTCGCCTTCCAACAACTCAAACACAGCCCAACTACTCTGGCATGGGTCATGAAATCAGTTATGGTGATACACCTTCGATGCATACATAAGACTACGCTGATTTGTCTGACTATCTCAGGCAATCTCCTGCAGTTGGTGGTGATGTCCCTGGGCCCTCAGATACTCAAACACCTGGGGTGAATCATCAACATGGATTAGGGCCACGGGTCCGGGTAGCTAGGGGATGTGGGACCGGAGGTCGGTTAGGTGATCCCGGTTATCAATATTAGTCTTTTTTGTGTAAACGACTATTAATATTAATATGAATTTGTCCGACTTCGACCTTATTTATCATGTAGATTTTTTTCAAAAAAATTTGCAAAACACACAGAGGTGCCAATCTAATTGGCGTCTCCCTTAAAGCTTAACAAATGAGCGTCAATTGAATTGGCAATATAAGGAGCCCTAACCAATCTAATTGGTGCCTCATCTCTAAGTTTAAGAGGAGGCGTCAATTGATCTGACGTCTCCTCTTAAAAGTGGGATAAATTGATAATTTTTTTGAAATTAGGATTATTTAAAATTTTTTTTTGAAATTAGGGATATTGGGTAAAAGGTAATTTCCACGTGGCTTAATTTAGTACACTTAATTGATCGGACGGACAATATTTATCGAAAGGTATCGTACCTTTCCCGCGATAATAAGCTTTGGGAGCAACTCAGTGCTCTGAAACGGAGCCACGTCTGCCCGAGTTAACGACTCGTAGCAGAACTCACCTCGAATGAATCACTCTCCGACGAACGCCCTCTCCTCCACACGCTTCTCCAACGCAGTGTCAGGTTCCATTTGCGCTTTGATTCAACAATTTTTTCATTTTAGGTTTTTTTGGTATTTGAATTTTGAGAAACTCTATTCCTTTTGTTGGTTGAAGATGAATGTAGAAGTGGAGTGAATTGAAAGGGGACGAGTTTCAGTGGCGAAACTAAAAGGATGTTGAGCGCTCTGCTTGTATGAATCTTTTTTCTACCATTCACCATTTCATTTTCAATTTTTTGTCAAGTTCGATTGTAAATGTTCTTGGTTTATAGCTAAATACTTTTGAATTTTCAATTATTTGATCAATTTTCTCTAACTAGTTATCCATTTGCATGATCATTAGGTAATTGACGAATGGATCATATCTTTCTCTTCCCTTACGAACTCAAGTGAGTGAACTTTCATCAATTTTACTTTATTTGCATCTTATGTTTGCAACATATTTCTCTTCCTTGGATGTACACCTTAATTAAAAGCACTTATAGCATAAGCACTTATCATATGAATGTTCATGTATAAGCCTTTATCATGTTAGCTGATTTATAAATTATTTTGGAGAAGTTATAGAAATAAACTGAAAACAACTTATGGACATGTATGTTTCCACAAACTATCTAAAATATCTAACAAGTACTCAAAGCAGTAGATAAGTTCAAATAAATCAATCTAAACGAATGCTTAGTCATGTTGGCGAGCTCTACAACCTAAACACTTTACCATGGCTTCAAATTGGTTAACACTGAAAATAATTCTAGGGTTGAAATACTTCATGCAGAAGACATAATAGTTTGCAAGTATGTCCATCTAGAATTGCTAGAGTTACGAAATTCATCATGTAGTTAGTTATATGACAGAAAATAATTCTAGGGTTGAAATACAATATTTTCAATTTTTATTGATAAAAAATTTAAATTTTGTTTCATCTTATCTAATGCAGAAGACATAGTAGTTAAGTCTATGATACAATAGGAAGAAACCAGTATCTTATCCTCTATTAAGCTTAAAGTTATTGTTAGGACCCCAACTGTGGGCTCATATGACTCTTATTTCCTAGCCCACGGTTGGGAGATATATGTCAGGAAAATATAAGAGGGAATGTTGATGTGGTATAGAGGGTGAGGATTGTATGGTACCCGACTTATGGGAGTTAGTTATATAGGGACTGAGGGGTGAGAGGAAGAATATCTTAGAGAATCATTGAGTTATTTATGAAAAGAGAGAATTGTTCTCTGTAGGAGCTTTGCTTTGTAGGCATTAGGATATTAATCCTTTGCAGTTATCTTTCACTTATAGAATAATGCATTATTATTCCGGTATTTGTGCATTTTAATCTATTTCCTCTATATTCTGGGAGTTGCAGTGACTCGGGTAAGCAGCAGTTATGGACTAATACACATGAATAATGGTGATACTTATATTTTTGACCCTTTACACTGTAGGATCAAGCGCTTACCACTGAGCTAAAAGCAATTGCTGTTAGTGAGGGTGCAACTTTATTTCCTTATAGTATGAGCTTTTTCAGGGGCTGCACCTAAAGCGAAGTTTGTAAGCTCCCTCTAAGCGCCATGGGTTGGGATGTTAAGCCCATTCGAATCCCTAAGGGTGACGCTGGATTTATTTATCCAACATACACTTCTATGTTCTGCTTACATGTGTATAGGTTATATAGCTCAAGCTTTGCATTTTTAAATAACGTTTTTTTAGTCACTTCTATTCTTGGTCTGCAACACAAGTCTCTCATATATAATTAATTAATATAGGAACTTCAGATATAGAAACAGATATTCTTTGAAAGAGCTATTAAAAGCCCGGGTTTCTATCACATATATCAAAACCCTAAGGTATATTTTGTCTCCAGTAGTCCCCCCTTCCTCTTAATAGTTAGAAATAATTAGCTCATTTTTCTATCTCATATGCAATGAATAAGGATGCATATTATGGTGATATGGGGGTGTGCTTTGCGTTGCTAACCACTTGATAGTTGTATGAAAGAAACAAGAACTAATTAGGTGGAAAGAAATTGAATGTAACTCTTCATTAATAATACTTATTTTCCAAACACAGCAGCAAGGTACAATACATAAAATACTTAATAAAAATAAAATTTATCAAACACGGAATAATAATATATGCACATATAAATCAAATAGATCACAAATAAATTATTCTTGCTTCCACTTTTTGATTTCTCGACACTTGAACACAGTAAGATTAGGAAGTGCAAGATGACCAGCAAATAAATAAACTCAATCTCATCTAGATCACGAATACCGTAGCTCAAAGGTGGTATATTCGGACTTTTATTTGAAGAATTTGGACTGGAAGATAGATGTTTCACTTTGCTCCAAATGGAGCTTGCTTTTATCTCTTCATGAAAACTAGAACCTGGAAAAAATTTGGGTTAATTCACACATGATTTAAACATGTGATATTTATGTGTGCTGGTGGGCGAAAATGCAAGTTTATGAGGTGTAATGATGGTAAACTTACATGATTTATCGCGTTTAGTGCTTTGGTGTTCCAAGACTAATTGTAGATCGGCGGTGGTGGAGAAGCATAGATATAAGCAGGTGGTGGAGGTGACTTTACTGGTGGGGGAGGACTTACATAGTGGTAAGGAGGTGGAGGAGATGGCGATGGTGGTGGAGGGGATTTGTAGTAGTAAGGAGGATGAGAAACGGGAGATGGCGGAGGAGGACTTTGATAGTGATAAGGAGGTGGTGGAGATGGAGATGGAGGTGGGGGAGATTTGTAATAGTAAGGAGGTGGCGGTGATGGTGAGGGTGGTGGAGGTGATTTGTAATAATAGGGAGGGGGTGGAGATGGTGATGGAGGTGGTGGAGATTTGTAATAGTAGGGAGGTGGTGGTGATGGTGATGGTGGTGGTGGAGATTTGTAATAGTAAGGTGGTGGAGGGGATGGTGACGGTGGAGGTGGTGACTTATAGTAGTATGGTGGGTTTGAAATCTCTTTAGGTGGAGGAGGTGATTTATAATAGTAAGGTGGTGGCGGAGATGGTGATGGTGGTGGTGGGGACTTATAATAGTATGGTGGAGGAGGTGATGGTGATGGTGGGGGTGGTGACTTGTAGTAGTATGGAGGGTGTGATATTGCTTTGGGTGGAGGAGGAGATTTGTAATAATAAGGTGGTGGAGGGGATGGTGAAGGTGGTGGAGGAGATTTATAATAGTATGGAGGAGGAGGAGAGGGTGAAGGTGGAGGTGGGGACTTGTAATAATATGGAGGTGGTGGCGATTTGACTGGAGGAGGAGGTGACTTGTAGTAGTATGGAGGAGAATAATAATGGACTAGTGGAGGTGGTGAGTTGTACTTGTAAACCGGTGAGGGGGGTGGAGGTGACTTGTAGTAATATGGGGGAGAATCACGATGAACCGGTGGAGGTGGTGAGTTGTACTTGTAAACCGGTGAGGGAGGTGGAGGTGACTTGTAGTAATATGGGGGAGAATCACGATAAACCGGTGGAGGTGGTGAGTTGTATTTGTAAACCGGTGAGGGAGGTGGGGGTGACTTGTAGTAATATGGGGGAGAATCATGATGAACCGGTGGAGGTGGTGAGTTGTATTTGTAAACCGGTGAAGGAGGTGGAGGTGACTTATAGTAATATGGGGTTGAGTCATGATGGACCGGTGGAGGCGGTGAGTTGTATTTGTAAACTGGTGAGGGAGGTGGAGGTGAGTTGTACTTGTAAACTGGTGGAGGTGGTGAGTTGTACTTGTAAACCGGTGAGGGGTAATGGACTGGGGGAGGAGGCGACTTGTACTTGTAAACTGGTGGAGGTGGTGAGTTGGACTTGTAAACCGGTGAGGGGTAATGGACTGGGGGAGGAGGCGACTTGTACTTGTAAACTGGTGGAGGTGGTGAGTTGTACTTGTAAATTGGTGAGGGGTGATGAACTGGGGGAGGAGAGGACTTGTACTTGTAAACCGGTGGTGGTGGTGAGTTGTACTTGTAAACCGGTGAGGGGTAATGGACTGGGGGAGGAGGCGACTTGTACTTGTAAACCGGTGGAGGTGGTGAATTGTACTTGTAAACCGGTGAGGGAGGTGGAGGTGATTTATAGTAGTAAGGAGTTGATGGTGATTTCACAGGAGGAGGAGGTGACTTGTAGTAATATGGAGGTGAATAATAATGGACCGGTGGAGGTGGTGATTTGTACTTATAAACTGGTGTGGGAGGTGGAGGTGATTTGTAGTAGTATGGAGTTGGTGAAGGCTTGGGCTTCTCACATTCTTTAAAATGTTTCTTTGAAGCATAAGCAAATGGCTTAGCCTTAAGCACAACCTCATACTTGTCTTTGGAATACAAGTACAATTTAGTTCCTTCGTTTAGCTTAGTAGGTATGTTAAAGGGGGAGCTTTTAGGTGGAGCATAAAGGGCGGCTTTGCACACTGTGGCACCATATTTGACATAGTCAAAGTCCTCAACTGTGATGCTGTACTTTCCATTGATCTTAGTTTTACCATAAGCCTTAATGATTTTGCTCCCAGCTTTGCATGTCACCTCAACAACAGCACCTGCCCCAAAACAAAATTAGTCTAAAGAAAATATGAAGACACATTATATAGGACAATATTATTTAAAGAGCAGCATGTTAAACAATACTTGTCAAATTTAATTTTCATCGGAGGCCGGCTTATTAAACTGTAATAATGAGTAGATTATATATCGTTATTTTACATATTGATTGTTTTTTTTATTAATGATAGGTTGCACTGCAGCTGATTCTAAGCAACTTATGTTTTGCATTATGCATAAAAATTAAGTTAGATTTTAGATTTGATTATCTATGGATAAATATCCTGAAATAAAACAGAATATTTTTTGTTTTTTTCACAATATTAGTGATTAAAACTTAGTAAGGCTGTATTCATAAAAAATAAATAAATACATATATTTTTTAAACTGACAATTAGTTAAGAATACGCTTAACTTATTACTCTATAGAAGTCTTGTGCTTAGTAATGTAATGTACCTTTTAGATGTTTCTTGTCATGAGATTTTTCTGGATACTCCCAGTCATAGCACCTGAAGCTGTAGACTTTACCGACTACCTTCACAATTAATGAGTGGTGGTAGGGATTTGGGTGAGGATATGCAACAGGTGGAGGGGGAGAGTTATAATAGTATGGTGGTGGAAGGACCTTGGGTGGTGGTGGGGACTTGTAGTAGTATGGAGTATGGGAAATAGGAGATGGAGGGGGAGGAGATTTGTAGTAGTAAGGGGTATGGGGAATAGGAGATGGAGGAGGAGGAGATTTGTAGTAGTATGGTGGTGGTGGAGATGGTGAAGGAGGTGGGGGAGATTTGTAGTAGTAGGGTGGAGGAGGAGATGGTGAAGGTGGTGGTGGGGACTTGTAGTAGTATGGTGGATCCTTGTGTATATATGGTGGTGGAGGAGACTTGTAGTAGTATGGTGGGGGAGGGGAGGGTGAGGGTGGTGGGGGAGATTTGTAGTAATATGGAGGTGGTGGTGAGGAAGGTGGTGGTGGTGGAGACTTGTAATAGTATGGTGGAGGAGGTGAAGGTGATGGTGGTGGAGGAGATTTGTAGTAGTAAGGAGGTGGAGGTGAGGGAGAGGGTGGTGGAGGAGATTTGTAGTAGTAAGGAGGTGGAGGTGAGGGAGAGGGTGGTGGAGGACTCTTGTAATAGTATGGTGGTGGGGGTGATGGAGATGGAGGAGGCGGTGACTTGTATACATAAGGAGGTGGTGGCGATGGAGATGGAGGAGGCGGTGACTTGTATACATAAGGAGGTGGTGGCGATGGAGATGGAGGAGATGGTGACTTGTACACATATGATGGAGCCTTGTGCTCATATGGTGGTGGTGGTGGAGACTTGTAAATGTATGGAGGAGGTGGTGATGGGGATGGTGGAGGGGGTGACTTGTAAACATAAGGAGGTGGTGGTGATTTGTAGACATAAGATGGAGCCTTGTGCTCATATGGTGGAGGAGGGGGTGACTTGTACACATATGGTGGTGGTGGTGAAGGTGAGGGTGGTGGAGGTGACTTGTACTCGTAAGGTGGTGGAGGTGAAGAGTAAATATAACTATCTGCAGCAGCAGAAACTACAGTAGTGGAAATCAAAACAATGGCCAATGCCATTGCCATTGGTGGCCAGTTATGACCCCTTTTGGGGCTACTGGCCATAGCAGTCATGGGTAGAAAGAAAAAACTTGACACCTCCAATGCTTATGTTATTAGATCCTCACTAATAATATTCTTAGAATTAGAGGAAAAGATGGAAAGAAACAAGAGGTGTTTGTGTTAGTAGTGATTACTGTGAAAAGCTTAATGAAAGACTAAGTATTTATAGTGTGTGAATCGTTAAGGGGTGGCCATCGCGTAGGACCAATTCAAATATTCAACTGTTTTCATATTGGTTTAAATGCTTTAAATTAAGTCTCCTAGTTGGCCACTTCTTTCCCATTACATTATGTTACTCAAATTAGCTAGAGCCTGTCACTATTACAAATTTACAATCTCTAACTACTAATTAAATTATAACTCAGCATCTTAACAAAATGGAATGATTAGAGAATTTAGCGTGGTAATTTCCTCCTAGCAACCCTGCTGGTTTGCCTATCTTGTTGAAAAACAAACTAGTACAAAATACTTTTTTTTACTAACTATTTTCTGTTTTTTTTTCTCTTTTTAAAAAAAATGTATTCTTTATTGTTTTTGAAGGAATGGTAAGTGAAGTGGTCATGAATTTTGTTTGGAATCTTTTATTTCTTTATTTAGCCGTGAAATATATTCGTTTGACTTTCGTTATTTATTTTATCTATATTTTTTTGGGATAAATTTCAAATGTACTTTTTTTTACAGAACCTTTTTATAGCTAGTGATAAAGAATAATCCAAATTTACCTACTGGCCTATTGTTTGCAGGTTTACAAATTTAGGATAAATTGAAATAAAAATCAATATCAAGTTATTGAATATCCATAATTATAAAACTTAAAATTTACCTAAATGCATATAATGTGAGGCCTGGGGTAGGAATTATGAGGGAAGGACTACTGAAGAAGAATGAATTAAACTTAATCTTTAATCTGGTTCACCTTTTATTACTTCTATTCTTTTATTTAATCACTTTCGTTAAGACTTTTTCCCAGACATGTGTTTTCTCAATTATGAGATGAACATGGGATGTTGCCATATCCATGATGAAATGCATAATAGCACATTGCCGATTTTAAGGGAGAAAAAATAGAAACAATAACCAGGAAATATTATTAGCAAATTCAGATTATTTTAGTTTTGTGCAAGAAGTAATAAGTGGATGGGGTTTTATTTAGATCTTGAATTTTAGCCGAGTCTTTAAGTCAAAAGTTTAACTTTTCTTAATATGTCTTTGTTTGGGAAAACACTTTCTAAATAGCTTTGTTGCTTTATTTGTACAATGCATCTACCTTTCTAGTGTAGGGTTTATCTCATATAAGATGTGATACCAACATAATCTTTAACATATATTTTTTCATATACTCATTCTTATTGGTTGAAATTTATGAGCCTGCAAAATTTTGTAGGATTCACATAAATGAAATTCAACTAATAGAAAGAAGTGTTTTGAAAAAAAATCTGTGTTGAAGAGTTTACTAGTATATTTAAGTTATTTATATTAGTAACAAAGGAAGAAATTATTCATATAAAAAAAAAGAGAAAGAAACGTGCAGGCATTATGGACTCAATTATTTCATTAACATAGAAGGGAATAATTCTAAAAACGGAATTAAAACATTATAAATCCAAAAGCTAGTGAAAATTTGTTCTAATTATTGTGGAGCTTAAAAGCACTTGGTTAAGATGGTAAAGGTCTCTTCTAGTTTAATCAGAGGTCTTAGGTTCGAATTCAATTCTGGACATGCAGCAGTTTTTAATCTTTTGAGGGAGAATTTTTCCGTCTATTGTAGTCCTCCCCTCCAGTTTGCAGTTGCGCGTAGAGGATACTCGATTTATAAAAAAAAAAACATATTATATTAGTTTGCTGTTTAAATTTGACAGAAAAATTGTTATTACAGTAATTTTTAATACTTGTGAAAGTGGGTGTACAATATTTTTTTGTTCTCGTTTGTTTTTAATTGTTGCATAGTTTTTAGCAACTGATCAATGTCGGCTTGTAACACAAAATTAAGGCACCAATAAATGAATGAAACGTGCAGTGCAGACTACCGTTATGAAACTGGGTTTGGTGCTGTTAGATAATGTAATAGTATATATTTATAAATCGACAACTAAGCCTTTACCAATTAAAAATATAGTTTTATTTTGTTGGAAGGTCAATCTTCCATAACAGAATTATCTGTACTATACGAGTTAATCCCATGATATTTTTCTACTATTCAAACTTAGATCTGTTATCACCTCTCTTCTAAAATGATGTGATATCCTTCTCCCTTGTTAAAATTTGACAAAAGAGTTATTCCTCCGTATTTTATTTGTTTCTTATCAACATGTTAGTGGAAAAATACATAATATTTCTGTTACTTTTTACAAGTCTATGACATTTTTTTACATATAGTAGTATTGAAAGAAGTATAGTCTATTTAATGTGTTTATTTACACGAGTTATTTAAAGGAGGATATGAGATATTACCTAATTTAAACCGACTGGACATTAAGAGGAGGATCGAAACTATAACTACCATCTATGGATTCAAAAAAATAAGGTAAGAAAGGTTGAAAAGGATGAGTAATAGCAGGAAAATTGTGCTAGACAATACATCTATCGGGTGTAAACAAGTTTTAGAGATAGAGGCATTAATTAATTCACCAAATTTTTTAACAAAATTTAAGTTCAAAGCAAATGCCAGATGGATATAACTAAATCACTTTAATTTTGATTTATAAGAACATGAGAGATATACAAAATTGTGCAAATTATACCTGGATTAAACTTAGAACTATGCTATGATGACACCATTTTGTTACACCGTATGCCATCTACGCCGTAGGTATGCACTTGCTTTAGTTTGGCACAGATTTCAAAAAGAGATAAAAAATTATTAAAAAATGATGAGTATATATTTGTGGAAGAAATTACGGTATAAGGGTATCATTTGGTGTCATAGTATCATTTCTCTTAAACTTATAAGTCATATCATAAAGTTATGGGAACAATGATTGAATGTATTAAAAAAAGAGAGACTCAAGTTTAGGATGATCAATTTAGTTTTACGTCGGGGGTCTATTACGAAAGCGTTCTATTTACTACGATGTGTGATAGAGCGGTATCAGATGTATCAAGACTCGCACTTAATTTTCATCAATCAAGAGAAAACATATGATAAAATGTCTAGAGAGATCACGTGGAAAACCTTAGAGAAAGTAGGGGTTAGGATTGTTTATATTTAAGTTATCCAGTATATGTACGAGGGAGTCTCAACTAGTGTGAGGACACAGGATAGTCAAACTGTTAGAGATAGAGAAAAATCTATAAAATTTATACGAGAAACGGTGAAGAAAAATCTTAAAATTAATGAGATGGATAAAAGTATGATTATCGATGGAACATTATAGCATAATTTGATCATATAATCCCACTTTGGTTGTTGTTTTTTGTGTGTAGGTGTTACTAAAATATTGTTTTGTTTATAGATCTATAGAACTCTTGACTTTTTATCACTTAAGAAAAATTAATAGTACTTATAAGAAGTATATTTGAAAAAAAATAAAAAAATGTATATATAGTTATATAAAATAGACTTATATTTAACAATAATTTTATATATTGAAAGGAGTTTATGATCAGAGAGAGATGCAATATTGTTAAAATAGACATATGTGCTAGTTTAAGAGAGGTGTTGCAAGAAGCAACGTTTTGGTTTTCTCCAACAGATCAACTTATTTACTCTTAGTGCTAAGCTGGCGGTGACTTCCATTGCATATACCTTTTTTTTTGTGTTTTTTTGACAGAGCATATGCCCCATTTTTATAGTTACTAGCATATATAAAATTTGTGCATCAATTATGTCCCCATGTGAAGCTACTAATAATATACTTAAATTGGTCAATACTATAGTGCACCTCTCTCACACATACAGACATTGTTTATGGTAGTCAATGCCTATTGGCCGGTACTGTGGGGTTTTCTGCCATAATCCGTTATAACGGCACCGCAAAGCGGTTGGAATGGTGGGATTTTGGCTCTCCGCCATGGAACGCCATCCGCCAATCAAATTCAAAATCATTGTTGAATTTAAGAGAAATATATAACCTTCATTCTATTAGATGATTTTTAACACAAAATGCTCAAATGGTTTTAAACATAGCTTGGATACTGATTCCATAAGGAAATGTGGTAACCACAGTGGTAATGTGAAAAGGCTAGAAAAAAGAGAGGGATTAGGGAGTCACTTTGGATTCTTAAAATGTTGAGCAGATAAGAGTAAATCACATCACGTTGAAAATAAATAAAGCTTTTTCCTTTTTGAACAGTTAATTATGTTAAAGTTATATGGATGAGCACTCCACCAACCTCTATGATCTAAAAATTATCAGGTTTTGGTGGTGTTGGGTTTTGCCATTTTTTCAGACTGAAGTTATCTAAACCCAAACCATTAATCTTATGTGGGGTCGTTATTTTTTTAAACACAAAAATGATTGTATTAAGAAATCAAAAGAGGCAGGCTACAACCCCTTACACTATCTGCCAATAAAGTACTCATAGAAGGGAAAATAGAATCAACTAGAACCCAATCAATAGTTGAGGAGGAATGGCCTTAATTAACTAGTAAATATGCCCACTTCCTTGGATAGTTAGCAATATTAGAAGCTGAAAGGTTCCACTCCAGCCGTTGTTGGAGTCCTGAGCTGAACAAATTTGCGCCAAATAATCTCGGTAAATCAACTCAGTCCAGTAGTTCCTCACTTTCTCTCAATCCTGCTGTATGTGCATAACTGTTTCTGGATAGTCAGGACATTGAAGGCAGATATTGTCATTTGCCATATCCCTCTGGAATGTCCTTCATTTGTCAGCATTTAACCATGACCAAGTTTTCAAAGAATAGTTGTCCTTTCCAAGACCATACTTAAGTGAAAGTAAGGATTCTGATTAGGATATGGAATAGTCTTGTTATGTATCAATGCATAAGCTTTTCTCTTGGTATAGAATTATATTCTTAGTAATGAAGTCCTGGCAATTTCTATTAGCAAATATATTTTTTTGGGAATAACAGTTTTCAAATGCGTTAGGTATGTACATGTTAATTTCAGGATTTTTTTTTCAATTTATTTATTATAAAATATAGGAACGTGTGAAGTAATGTGTGAAGTTGTTGTTAGTTATTTTTATTCTCAAGATAATAAAAGATTCTCAGCGTCTATTATTATATTACAATTTAAAATAGTAAAACATGAGGAAATTCTATTCCTTAGAATAAATAATACCTGAGAATAATTATATCAAACTTTGCAAAACATGAGAATGTAATATTTTGAACCCTTTCTCAAAAATGTTAATAGAAACCTTAAAACATTATGATCTCTTTCAATTAGGGATCATAATGTTTCCGACAGTAATGAACTGATACTCTTGAAGTAGAGCACTAGGTGTGCTCTGACTCAGATACCATCTTATATGAAAGAGCAATTCATGATTGAAGAATAGAAAGGAATATGGAGGGGAATGGTTCTTACTTCATTGTTTGAATTAATCACACCGTGCTTATTTATAGAAAGGAAAATCTTGCATACATAAAGCAACTAAGTGCAGCTACGCCATATAACTCCTATGAACATAAATTCATGGACAACTAACAAGGTACACGAGTAACCCTGTCACATTCTTAAGAGTAAGCATGCAACTTTGTTTATGCATTGTTTGAAAGCTTTTAATGTATGTTGGCGCTATTTTAAATAGCCACATTTGCATGAATGGTAGCTGTTAGAAAGAAACAAGTAATAATTGACAGAAGTTGAATGTGATTCTTATTTGATAACAACTTTTGGCAAACACAATAGCTGGTTACAATAAAAAATTCTTCAATAAATAAAAAACTATAATACACATCCATATTGATCTATACACAAATAAATCAAAGAGACCACAAATAAACTAATCTCGCTTCTCCCTTTAGATTTGTCTATCCCTTGAATAGAATAAGACAAGGAAGTGCAAGATTGGCACCAAAGAAATAAAATAAATATTGTCTGGATCATAAATATTATAACTCAAAGATGATATATCCAGACATTTATTTAACGAATTTAGACATGAAGCTAGAAGTTTCACTTTGCTCCAAATGGAGATTGACTTTATTCCTAGATGAAAACTGGAACCTGAAAACAAATAAGAATAGGAATTTTGGTTATTATCAGGTATATAACACACAAAAACACAAACTAATAACAATAAAAATGATAAACTTACATGATTTATCATGAATGGTGCTTCTGCAGTTTGAGCTTAGTTGTAGATGGGTGGTGGTGGTGAAGCATAAATATAAGCTGGTGGTGGAGGTGACTTTACCGGTGGGGGAGGACTCACATATTGGTAAGGAGGTGGAGGAGACGACGATGGTGGTGGAGGGGATTTGTAGTAGTAGGGAGGATGAGAAATGGGAGATGGTGGAGGAGGACTTTGATAGTGATAAGGAGGTGGTGGTGATGGAGATGGAGGTGGGGGAGATTTGTAATAGTAAGGAGGTGGCGGCGATGGTGAGGGTGGTGGAGGTGATTTGTAATAGTAGGGAGGGGGTGGAGATGGTGATGGAGGTGGTGGAGATTTGTAATAGTATGGAGGGGGAGGAGATGGTGATGGTGGTGGAGGTGATTTGTAATAGTAGGGAGGTGGTGGTGATGGTGATGGTGGTGGAGGAGATTTGTAATAGTATGGAGGGGGTGGAGATGATGATGGTGGAGGTGGGGACTTATAATAATATGGTGGAGGAGGGGAAGGTGATGGTGGGGGTGGTGACTTATAGTAGTATGGTGGGTTTGAAATCTCCTTAGGTGGAGGAGGTGACTTATAATAGTAAGGTGGCGGTGGAGATGGCGAGGGTGGTGGTGGGGACTTATAATAGTATGGTGGAGGAGGGGATGGGGATGGTGGAGGTGGGGACTTGTAATAATATGGAGGTGGTGGTGAGTTGTACTTATAAACCGGTGAGGGATAATGGACTGGGGGAGGAGGTGACTTGTACTTGTATACTGGTGGAGGTGGTGAGTTATACTTGTAAACCGGTGAGGGGGGTGGAGGTGACTTGTACTTGTATACTGGTGGAGGTGGTGAGTTGTACTTGTAAACCGGTGAGGGGGGTGGAGGTGACTTGTAGTAATATGGGGGAGAATCATGATGGACCGGTGGAGGTGGTGAGTTGTATTTGTAAACCGGAGATGGAGGTGGAGGTGACTTGTAGTAATATGGAGGAGAATAATAATGAACCGGTGGAGGTGGTGAGTTGTACTTATAAACCGGTGGAGGTGGTGAGTTGTACTTGTAAACCGGTGAGGGGGGTGGAGGTGACTTGTAGTAATATGGGGGAGAATCATGATGGACTGGTGGAGGTGGTGAGTTGTATTTGTAAATCGGAGAAGGAGGTGGAGGTGACTTGTAGTAATATGGAGGAGAATAATAATGGACTGGAGGAGGTGGTGAGTTGTACTTATAAACCGGTGGAGGTGGTGAGTTGTACTTGTAAACCGGTGATGGATAGTGGACCGGGGGAGGAGGCGACTTATACTTGTAAACTGGTGGAGGTGGAGAGTTGTACTTGTAAACTGGTGAGGGGGGTGGAGGTGACTTGTAGTAGTATGGGGGAGAATCATGATGGACCGGTGGAGGTGGTGAGTTGTATTTGTAAACCGGAGAGGGAGGTGGAGGTGATTTGTAGGAATATGGAGGAGAGTAATAATGGACTGGGGGAGGTGGTGAGTTGTACTTGTAAACTGGTGAGGGATAATGGACCGGGGGAGGAGGCGACTTGTACTTGTAAATCGGTGGAGGTGGTGAGTTGTACTTGTAAACCGGTGAGGGAGGTGGAGGTGATTTGTAGTAGTAAGGAGTTGGTGGCGATTTCACAGGAGGAGGAGGTGACTTGTAGTAATATGGAGGTGAATAATAATGGACCGGTGGAGGTGGCGATTTGTACTTATAAACTGGTGTGGGAGGTGGAGGTGATTTGTAGTAGTATGGAGTTGGTGAAGGCTTGGGCTTCTCACATTCTTTAAAATGTTTCTTTGAAGCATAAGCAAATGGCTTAGCCTTAAGCACAACCTCATACTTGTCTTTGGAATACAAGTACAATTTAGTTCCTTCGTTTAGCTTAGTAGGTATGTTAAAGGGGGAGCCTTTAGGTGGAGCATAAAGGGCGGCCTTGCACACTGTGGCACCATATTTGACATAGTCAAAGTCCTCAACTGTAATGCTGTACTTTCCATTGATCTTAGTTTTACCATAAGCCTTAATGATTTTGCTCCCAGCTTTGCATGTCACCTCAACAACAGCACCTGCCCCAAAACAAAATTAGTTTAAGTAAAATATGAAGACACTTATTATATTGGACAATATTATTAAAATAGCAGAATGTTAAACAATACTTGTCAAAATTAATTTTATGAGGCCGGTTCTTAGGAACTCATGTTTTGTATCATGTAAAGAAATTAAGTTACATTTTATATTTGATTATCTATGGATATATATCCTAAAACAAAACTGATAGTATTTTATTTTCTTCAAAAACATTAATGATTAAAACTATGCTAATGGTATATTAATTAAAATTAAATTAAAAAAATAAATAAATAATTTAACAGACAATTAGTTAAGAATATACTCTAAACTCATTACTCTAAAGAAGTCTAATCCTCAGTAATGTAATGTACCTTTGAGATGTTTCTTGTCATGAGATTTTTCAGGATACTCCCAGTCATAACACCTGAAGCTGTAGACTTTACCGATTACCTTCACAATCAATGAGTGGTGGTAGGGATGTGGGTGAGGATACACAACAGGTGGAGGAGGAGAGTTATAATAGTATGGTGGTGGAAGGACCTTGGGTGGTGGGGGAGACTTGTAGTAGTATGGGGTATGGGGAATAGGAGATGGAGGGGGAGGAGATTTGTAGTAGTACGGTGGTGGTGGAGATGGTGAAGGTGGTGGGGGAGATTTGTAGTAGTAGGGTGGAGGAGGAGATGGTGAAGGTGGTGGGGGAGATTTGTAGTAGTAGGGTGGAGGAGGAGATGGTGAAGGTGGTGGCGGGGACTTGTAATAGTATGGTGGATCCTTGTGTATATATGGTGGTGGAGGAGACTTGTAGTAGTACGGCGGGGGAGGGGAGGGTGAGGGTGGTGGGGGAGATTTGTAGTAATATGGAGGTGGTGGTGAGGGAGAAGGTGGTGGTGGAGACTTGTAATAGTATGGTGGGGGAGGTGAAGGTGAGGGTGGTGGAGGAGATTTGTAGTAGTAAGGAGGTGGAGGTGAAGGTGAGGGTGGTGGAGGAGATTTGTAGTAGTAAGGAGGTGGAGGCGAGGGAGAGGGTGGTGGAGGACTCTTGTAATAGTATGGTGGTGGGGGTGATGGAGACGGAGGAGGTGGTGACTTGTACAAATATGGGGGAGCCTTGTGTTCATACGGTGGTGGAGGTGGTGACTTGTACACATAAGGAGGTGGTGGTGATGGAGATGGAGGAGGTGGTGACTTGTACACATATGATGGAGCCTTGTGCTCATATGGTGGTGGTGGTGGTGACTTGTAAATGTATGGAGGAGGTGGTGATGGGGATGGTGGAGGTGGTGACTTGTATACATAAGGAGGTGGTGGTGATGGGGATGGTGGAGGTGGTGACTTGTATACATAAGGAGGTGGTGGTGATGGGGATGGTGGAGGTGGTGACTTGTATACATAAGGAGGTGGTGGTGAAGGAGATGGAGGCGGTGGTGATTTGTACACATAAGATGGAGCCTTGTGTTCATATGGTGGAGGAGGGGGTGACTTGTACACATATGGTGGTGGTGGTGAAGGTGAGGGTGGTGGAGGTGACTTGTACTCATAAGGTGGTGGAGGTGAAGAGTAAATATAACTATCTGCAGCAGCAGAAACTACAGTAGTGGAAATCAAAACAATGGCCAATGCCATTGCCATTGGAGGCCAGTTATGACCCCTTTTGGGGCTACTGGCCATAGCAGTCATGAGTTGAAAGAAAAAACTTGCTAACTCCAATTCTTATGTTTTTAGATATCCCCACAAATATTCTTAGAAGAAGAAGAGGAAAAGATAGAAAGAAAGATGTTTTGGTGTTAGTGATTACTGTGAAAAGCTGAATGAAAGACCAAGTATTTATAATGTGTTTGAATCGTTAAGGTGTAGCCATCATGAAAGACCAATTCAAATATTCAATTGGTTTCATTTAGATATATTTACATTAGTTTATATTTCCCAGCTGGCCACTTCTCTCCCATTACTTATTCTTACTCCAAATGGTTTAGAATCAGTCACTATTTGAATTTCCCAACTACTTATTAAAATATATATCAGCCTCTTTCTTGACAAAAAAGAATGATTATTAGAGAAGGTAAGGTAATGTACTATGTCCTATTTCTATGTCATTTCCTACTAGTAGCAGCCCTGCTGAGTTGCCTCTCTTGACAAAAGTAATTCCAAATTGCCTTTTGCATTTGTTTTCATTTCATATTGTTTTTTAGGGGAAAAAAGTGAATATAATGTATTTTCAGTATTATGCATCATGAATCCAGATTGATCATGATTTTTTTTTTCAAGTCCTTGTAAGATTGTAAGATTTGGTTCGACCAATCAATTCCATTTCTCTTTTTGTTAAGTATGAAGATACATATTTGATTTTTTACTATTTCTTTTGTGATCTTTTTGAACATAACCTTTTGGTGGTTTGTGATAAAGAATAATTCAAATTTACATTGTATTTTCTACATTATGTCCAATTGTTTGAGGGGTTATGGATTAAGAAGGAATAGTGCTACTATACTCTTAACATTTTTTTATAAGTTAAAATTTATATAGTCTATAAAATTTAAATGGACCTCACATGATAATTTGGGGTTCGTATAAATTTCAACCGAAGAGTGCAAGTTTATCTCCATTTTAGTTCACCTTTTACTATTACTTTTACTTTTCCTTTTTTTTGCTATACTTTTTTTAAAATAATTTTCCTAGCCAATAATTGTATTAACATGTGACATATGATGTTGTCAACACCCGGAAATTATGCAATAAAGCTATTAACATTTTGCATCTTTTGAGAGAGAAAAGTAAACAAATATATAAATCAATTTGAAAATTAATCATCGAGTTTTTTTTCGATCTTGAATTTTTGTTGTCTTTTTACTAATGGAACTTATAGTTTGCTCATTGGAGAAGCGAGTGGCATCAAATTTTGGATTAAAAAATTAATAGAATTTTTTAATGTATCATATATATATATATATATATATATATATATATATATATATATATATATATATATATATATATATATATATATATATATATATATATATATATATATATATATATATTACATATTACTTATTTACTATGTGAAAATATTAAAATTGAGATACATTTTCAAACGTATCTAATGCACATACAATATAGGTGATTCTGAGTGATATTCTATTAATTGAGTTTTTTTTAAACCAGAGATGTATACCCGAAATCCGTTTGTAGATATATTTTCGTAACGTATGCACAACAGTAGTAGAGGCAGAAATCAAAATCTTGTAATTTGATAAAATAAAATTAACATTCATAACATAAAATGATCATTATATAGACGATTTCAACATAAAATGCAACATTACACTTCAATATTCAGGTGAACGCTTTAACATCTTCACAATATTTTCGATTGATCTTGAAATTGTCGCTTCCAACTCCAGCAAAACTTTTGTTTCAAAATGGAAAAATATATTCCACATAGTCCTTACATCTGCATCTGTCTTGAACTCAAAGTTATTGAACTCAATCTTCCCTCCGTTGTCAATTGACGGTGAACGGTACTCGAGCTTCACAATTTTTCGATTGTCTCTATAAGGTAGGAGATTATGGACTTCGTATTTCAGATCTGAAAGAGAGGTGTACTCATTGAGCTTAAACTTTTGCCCGGGTGTCGTGCAAAGGTGACATTTGCGACATACCAAATGATGTTTATTTGTGACATTTGCGATATTTTCAATTTGTGTGAAATAAAAAACAAGAGCATCTTAATTTATAGAAACTGTAGACAAATATGGACCTCATAAAATCTAGCATGCTGACTCCGAAGATATATCTCTGGTTCCGCACCCTATTATCTTGTTTCGGAGATACATCTCTGGAACCTCTCATGAACAGACAGAAAACAGAACCTTTGAAAATAGAACCTACATGATGACTTTGTTTGGCAAATGAACAAATGATTTGACAAAGATAAAAAATATATTAAAATATTAAGAAATTGAATATATTACACTTCATTAATATTGAGACACAATTACATACACTTATTTGTCCGACTAAACAAAAAATTAAAATGAACTGAAACATTTGTCGCTGACTAAATCTATGGATGGTACCCCATTTGACTTTTGTGCATTTGATTCTCTTTAAATGTTACTCAATTACTCGAACTCTTACATCCTTTTCACAAAATGGTCAGGACAAGTGTATGATTATCTTCTCCTTTACCGAGTAAAGTCGAAACAGCTCGATAACTGCAATTACCGTCCCCCTAAAAATTGACGATCCCCTCGATGTTTTTGTGCATAAAAATCGACATCTCGTCAATGAATGAAATTTTTGGTGGAGGCGGTGAAGGAGGTGGTCTGTCAGTATGCTCAAAATACAAAGGAGACCGCATCATTGAATTGTCACTCGGTGTAGGCTTGAGCTTCTTCAGAGCACCTTTTATTTTTACCGATTGAGAAAGTGGTTTCAAGTTGGTGGTTTCCAGATAAACAATCTTCCTCAATTGTTCTTTGATATGGAATTTCATGTTGTCATCGACTTTCAAAAGTCTCTCTTGTATCACTTCCCATCTGGTTAAGATAGAGATATTTGATTTACCGTCTTTCATGACACCATCGTCATCTAACCTAAGCCTCTTCTAGTGAGTGCAAACCTCATCCGTTCTTATCGGACTATCCAGTTTCACCTTTTTTTGCAATAACACAAGCACATGGGAGACTATATATTTTCAAAATTATGCATCCACACTTTCCACTACATTATCAGCTTGTTTAGCTTTGTGAAAAATATAATTCAAACCCGCTCGAGATATGTTGCTGACCAACTGAGAATAAAGATTGTTGTCTTAAAATATGTGTTCCAAAACTGTGATGCTCCGACCAAATGATGTTTCTATTTCATTATGTTGGTTCTGAATTATTTGGTTCATAGAGTCCCAATCTCTACGCAAATCACCCTTACTATTTCCCAACCAATTCTTCAATGTAGCATGGTCATACTCAACTCGGTTAATTATTGTATTTCCAAGGTGTCTAACCTGATCGGTCCAAGGACAAACAATTTTCTCATTCACCTGGTCAAGAATTGTGCTTTCAACATATTTTAACAAATACAGATATTTTTCGCACACTTTCCTAAAATGCGTAAGAAAATCGACATATAATTCTTTAGTGGAAGAATTTACAATACGATTCCATGCATCAATTATTTTTTCCACAACCACACCCGCCTTCACCATTTTTCCATCTTCAGACTCTATCTGTTTCGTCCCTACCGCAAGTTTAACTCGACTTTTCACATTCTTTATTATGTGATACCTACAAAGCAATGCATAAGAAGTAGGAAATAAATTTGCAATCGAATTCATCAAGATCAAGTATGTATCATAGTCAGTAACAATCACTTTAGGCATCTCTTCTTGATCCTTCAACATTGTCCGACACACCTCTAAGGTCCAAGTAACATTGTCCTCTTTTTCACTATCTAGAAATGCAAACCCGACATAATATGTCTTCTCAGTAGAGGTAACACCAACCATCTCCAATAATGGAAGTTTATACTTGTTGGTCTCGTACTTTGAATCAATTACGAGCACTGTAGAAAATATGTTGAACAACTTGATGGAATCAGAATGAGTCCAAAATATATCTCTAACGATAAATCCATCCTTGCACGTTTGGTACCTATACACATAATTGTTATCATCCAACAGTTTCAAGAGTTGTTGCATTTTAGTTCTATCCCCCCTCGGCGCCTTGTTAGTTTGATACCAAATATTATACACCTGCTTGATATTTGAGATATTTTTGGGTCTTTTACGTTTCAAAGTTGCAAGTATTTTTTCGGTTGAACCAAATTCAATATCAGGTCAACAACACATTCCTTCTCTTACGACATGAGGCGACATACAATTGGATGACCGATTAACTTTTCACACAAGTCATGGTTATGTAAATCACATATGACATTAAATCTAAATATATTGTTTGCCAATATATAATCACGCATCTTAAAGAGGCACTCACTTTTTTTTGAACCGGTGTCATCTCGTTTAAAATTCTGAAGAGGAGGTATATATTTCTGTTTCTTTCCTATATCATTGCCACAAAAGCACATCTTCTATCCGAACCATTATCAGACTTTTTTTTACTCTATAAGATGTCATTAGTAATTCTCAAATTAATGTCTATTGGTGAACTCAATAGTGAAATTCATTTAAAGTAATTTGGGTGTATTTGGTTTTGTATTTAGAAAAATTGCCTGATAATGAATAAACTCTAAGTTAAATATAAAATTATTTATTTTTGAGTATATTTATTTATAGTTGAAATGAAAGCTAAAAATTCTAACTTAGTTTGAATCAAAGTGTAATGCAAAATGAATGGTAACATTTACTTAAAATGTATTTAAAATCACTTTGACTCTCTCCACCTTAAAATCATAACACACATGTTTTTCTGTTTGGATATAGAAAATTTCTGAACATTTCCCAAACGGCTATATTTGTCCATTGCATCCAATTTTATACATTTAAGTATCGGCATATTTTTTTTGAAAAGATTTAAGATCGGCATTGTCTCATATAGTATCAAGATGCAGTTATTTCAGTATCAAGTGAACAGAGAATCAAACATCTCAACACTATAGTAATATAAACAATTGATGTACTAATTATATTTGCTCACAAAATCATGTAAGATTCGTTTTTCTTGTTAAATTCAACATAATTAATGAGTGTAATGACTTACTATTAGGAAGGGCTAAGCCCGAGTTGCAAAATAAAACTGTATACTGTCCTGATTTAAACCGACCACTATTTGATTTATCTCTTATTTGTTTTCTTTCTAGTGGATTAAAATTAAAATAGGAGTAGTTATAGTTATTTTTTCTTTTGATAGAGCTCACGATCGAGTTTTTTAGAGTATTTCTTGATTGTACTGAAGCAGACAATATATGTTATATATCATATGAAGATCTCCGTTAGATGCGACCCTTAGATGACATAGTTTTATATTATGGATGGTTGAGTTGTGGACCACGCTTGATGTATCCATATTGTTAAGCGAGTCACGCGTCAGTTCAGATAGATTGTTCCAAGAGACCCATCCGTGTCTGCTCCTCCTGCTATGGTCTGCAAAGATATAAATGTGATATATGATGATTTCTATAATTATCTGGTACCAGATGAAACATGATGTATGACATCCCCTCACCAATGGAGTAATGCATTCAACTACATCCAATGATATTTCAGAGTGTTACATCCTTACATGATACTATATGCCCACGAAGATCTATCTAGGTTACTAATAAGGAGATATTAGAAGAGGAGCAAGCTAGAGCAAATTATGCCATTGATATTTTACCTGCATGTCATCGTATTATGGGTATTGCGCGAGCGAGTATAGAGAGATGAGAGGTTTCAAAAGGCACTCTTGTTAGGGCTACTTTAGATGTCATTCTATTTGAGGCACGTACGACATTGCAATACAAATGATAAAGAAAGAACAATGAGGTCAGATAAATCCAATAGTATTTTATAGTATCTGTAATATGGATTATGGATAATATTATGGTTTGTAATTTGTCATTTTAATAGAATTTAAATTTTGCATTTATTCTAATATATGACATTTTAATCTTATTACATCAACATATGTATTAATTGATAACAAATTTATTATGATAGTATAAGTATACTTATTACATCAGTGTATTTTTTAAAAATACCAAACATTACTGTCTAGAAGTTACTACAGAAATGCACATCCGTAAATTTTATGAAAATGAATCTCAAAACTAATTTATAGCAAAATGAATGTATGACTCACTTATAAAAAAGATGGTGTATATGCGGTACTTAGAAAAGCATACTTTTGAAATAATAAAATACAATTTTGAGTTTTTATAAGGTGACTCTTCACCTCTAAGAGTGAGAAGAGCAACCCCTTCAAAACGCTATTTAAAAAAATTTCTTCACATAAACACAAGACTATAATGCTAAGCCAAATATTAAAGTACAACTAGAAAGAGTAGATCATATTTTTCTTAGGATAATATCCTTTTGGATTTATTCTGAAAGTATATTTCACTACGCCAAAAATGACTTTTAACAGCGCATCTTAGACAGCGCTTTTAAAAGAAAGCGCTGTCTAAGGTTAAAATTAAAATAAAACACGGAAAATGTTCCAAAAAAATAATGAAAGCGCTGTCTATGGGGGGGTCTTAGACAGCGCTTTCTAAAAGCGCTGTCTAAGACCCCCCCTTAGACAGCGCTTTTAGAAAGCGCTTTTAAATATAGACCTTAGTCAGCGCTTTTGATAAAGCGCTGTCTAAAGTCTTTAAATTAAAAAAATTAAAACCAAAAGCGCTGTCTAAAGTCTTTATTCCCTCCATGTCACGAAAAAAAGTTATTCCCTCCCAAATCCTAAAAATCCTACATTCTTCTCCCAAACCCTCAATCAGAGCTTGCTTCTCTTTCTCCCAAATCCACTCCCCCTTCTTCCAACCCTCAATCAGAGCTTGTTTATCCTGTGTGAAAGATTCTTCCCCTAAACCCTAACCCTTTCCCCCATTATATGTATGATTCTTATCCTGTGCAGGCTCGCTTCATAAACATGCTTCCTTCGAACTCTTGGTCTTCATCGATTCTATTCGATTCAGTTTCGTTTTTGAGGAAAATTGAGAGAAAACAAGAGTTCCAATCAAGTATACAACAAGAAAACAAAGAAGAAAATGATTCGTTACGTGAATCTCGTCTTCCTTGTGTTCTCAGCAACTTTGATTTCTTACGGCTTCGCATTCACCAATCCATTTGACGGTAACTATTTCTTTTTTTCCATAGATTTGCGTTTGGATAGTTAGTTGCTTTCAAAATAGATATGGTGTGTGCATGCAAAATCAACTGAAATATAGCTTTGCTTCATGATTTCTAAATTGCAATCGGTTGCAGTTGTTCAGTAAACCTTGATATTGCGGAAATGCAGAAAAATACGGCCGAAATTGCAGAGGATTTCTAAAACTTTTTATTGTGGCTGCAATTCAGAACTAGGTTTTGCGATATCTCACTACGCCAAAAAGTGCTTTTGGCAGCACCAAAAAGAAAGCGCTTTTTAAAAAAAGCGCTGTAATAGCTTGAAAAAAAATTCGCCTATGTAAAGAAAGCGCTTTTAAGGTAAAAGCGCTCTTATAGGTCTCCACTTATGAAAGCGCTTTTAAGGTAAAATCGCTCTTATAGGTCTCAGTCTCACATCTATGAGTTTCACACTTATGAAAGCGCTTTTAAGGTAAAAGCGCTCTTATAGGTCTCAGTCTCACATCTATGAAAGCGCTTTCATGGTAAAAGCGCTCTCATAGGTCATTTATAAAAATTATAATAAATCTAATATTACAAAATCCCTGACTTTCAGAAATCCCTCTTTCACTCTCTCTCGTTCGAAGCTCTCGCTGCCCTGGAAAAACCCTACTCAACGAAGCTCAACAGCTCCAGCAAAACGAACCTCAATTCGCCGGGAAACGCCGCCGGATTTCGTCGTTGGCCGCCTCAATCGGTAAGAAGTTTCTTCCAGGTTTTCCTTCTCTCTCTTTCTAACTCGAAGTTCCGTTCTGCTCCTCCTCATCGCATACAGAGAAACAACTAATGGTTACTGAAAATAACTCCAACCGGGTCGGGTTGATCCTATCCAGTACCAATTCCATTCGAGTTTTCCTTTCCGGAGCCTCCAACGATCCCACTCTCTCCTCTCAACTCCGGCAAACTTCCTCCGAACTCCTCATCCAATCCGAAATACCGTACGAGCCACTTCGTGCTGTCTGGATCTCCTCTGATCCATCCACCAGACCCGAATTGATCAGACTCTTATCCGGGACCGGCTTCGTCTTCTCAAGCCCTAAGCCCAGAGAAAAGGTCAAACCCTAATTTCATTACCTTTCATGTTTTTCATAATTCTCATAAACGGAGATTAATTTTCAGATTTTATTTAATTTTACTAGTTTCAAAATTTGTTCTTGAGATATGATTAATTAAATTGATTTGGTATGGAAAAGATTTGTTAGATTGTGTTACATACTGCTATAATTGTTCAACAATTTCTGCAAGTAATTGATTTTTTATGTTGATCATTTGGTATGAAGAGTGAGGAATTGAAAGCAAGGTTAAAAAAGTTGGAAGATTTAGCTGAGAGCAAAGCATATAAGGAGCTTGTTAAGGATATTGCACCAAAGGAAGATGTTCAAGAACCTTTCTCCTCTTACAAGGATCAATTAGGATTCGGTAAATTTTGTTCTTTTCTATCTACTATGAATGATCATTTAGCATATCAATCAAGTTTTCTGTCTAGTTAGTTATTGGTAAAATGAAAAAGATTCTTTCATTAGTAGCTTGATTTATCGCTAAAATAATGAACCATTGCGTTTTATTGCATTTCATCCTTGATGACCATCTTCATGCATTGAGGATACGACACTTCATGCCTAGTATTGGTAATGAGATTTTAAACATTTAACTTTATGTTAGCATATTGGTGGTAATGTTGAATTATCTTTGTGCATATATAGGAGCATGATGCTCAAACACTTGAATATCATTTAAAGTCACTACTAAGATTTTGCTTTTTAGTTCACTTTTGATATTTATACCTTTCACTGGATAACTTAATAAGCTTACCATTATGATGATATTTATCACAGTTATCAATCCCAGATAGCGGAGCAGAGTGTCCGACACCAAAAATGGGATAGCGGATAGCGGGATAACCGCTATTTTACTATTTTTTAGACTAATTATATGAATAACCTATAAAATATATATTTAATGTAAATCAAACAAAGAAGAAGAATAGAGTTATTAAATGATTATTACTTAAAAAAACAGAGGTAATGAGAAACAGATGTAAACTCAAACAAGATTTATTTATTTTAAGGGTAAATTTGGGTTTTTGCATTAAAAAAAGTTCAAACCCGCCAAACATCAAATAGCGGAGGGTCACTGCTCCGGGCCACTATCCTGGGGTAGCGCCGCTATCGATAACTCTGATTGTTACTTTACAAAAGGTGGCTCCTATCTATCACAGTAGAAGCTGTCATAACTGAATCTGAGATCTGACTGAATGCACTTCAGCTAGTTACTGTTTACACAACTCTCATGGGAAATAGTAAGGTGTGCAGTAAAGTATAGTACAACTGAGTAGTAATAGTCCAATAATAGCAAACTGATCAATATGAAAGTCCAACTACATATTGCATTCCAAATTGCTTCACATTTTGAAATGAAAAATATTACACAAAATAGAAGGAAATATTTTCCAGCTAGTTCCTAAATGCTTGATCTTCTAAGATTTTCTAGGGAAATTATAATAAATCTAATATTCCGTTTCGTGTCTTCCTCCCTGGTCAACAAAGCATTAATTTGTAGGGAACCGGATTCATGTAGAGAGTACTTAGTCAAGAGATTCATGGCCAGCAGTACAAACAACTTGTATCTTTGGCCGTATAATTCAGGGTTAGATTTTAATTCTAAGTTTATTCTAATCTTTAATTGTTTCTTTTACGTAAAAAATTTCCATATAAACTTTTGTTTTAATTTATAGGTGTCACTGGTTGTTGCTTGCTATTGATCCTTTAAAAGAAGTGGTATATTTTCTGAATTCGATAGATGGTGAATGGACAAATTATCCGGATATGAAGCAATTAGTTGATACGTAAGTGAGACTGTTCTAAATATTCGTGTATATTTATGTGAGATTGTTCTAAATATATGTTTTTATTTTGTTAGATCAATAAAAGTGTTCCGATCTCAAAGACAAGCTCGAGTACCACGTACTAAATCCAGCAACATTACGTGGATAAAAGTGCAGGTACTTTAATTTTCACAATTTTGCTTATAATAGTGATGCTACTTGATAAGAAAAGATAACTATACATTCTTATTTTTTTTTCTATGTAGTGTCCTCTACAGCGCAACGGTATCGATTGCGGATACTTTGTAATGAGGTTTATGAGGGAAATCATTAATATGAATCAAATAGAGATTCCAATCACGGTATGGATTTATAACTTAGGATTTGTTTTAATATTTATCGAATATTTCATATTATTTATTACTTTTAACTAAATCATGCATATTATGTTTTGTTATGTAGTACTTTGATGAATACAAGTGTGCTCATTACACGAGACTGCAGTTGGAACAAATCAAGGAGGAATTGTGTCAATATTTTATTGAGAAAAGATTAATTAGTATATAATGGTTTCAAAATAACATGAATACTTTGATGAAGAATGGTTTCTGGTTGGCAAGTGTATAGTTCTTTATATTTTTAACAGATTAGTTATGACTCCAAATAGGCCGTATAACATATTAGTTTTGACTTGTGTATAGTTCTTTATAATTTTAGTGATATCTTTAATTTCATGGATAGATTAATGTGTTCATTCTTGTGTTGGTTTGCTTTAAAAAATTACAAATGCTTGAATTATGACTCCAAATGTGTTCAGTGCCTATCTATCCTTGTGTTGGTTTGCTTGAATTATGACTCCAAATGTGTTCATTCTTGTGTTGGTTTGCTTGTGTTGGTTTAAAAAATTACAAATGCTTGAATTATGACTCCAAATGCTTGAATTAGAGAGGCTTGATTTACAGGTTTATGGGATTATTCCCAAAAAATATTACAGGTTGAAATGGTAGGCTTAAACTGAAGGCAGCGTTTTGTTATTTTACTAGAGGAAAAGACAGCGCTTTTTAGTAAAAAGCGCTGCTAAAGGTTGTCAATAGAGAGCGCTTTTTACTAAAAAGCGCTGCTAAAGGTTGTCAATAGAGAGCGCTTTTTAGTAAAAAGCGCTGCTATAGGTTGTCAATAGAGAGCGCTTTTTAGTAAAAAGCGCTGCTATAGGTGGTATATAGACAACCTTTAAGAGCGCTTTTTAGTAAAAAGCGCTGCTAAAGGTTGTCAATAGAGAGCGCTTTTTAGTAAAAAGCGCTCTTAAAGGTTGTCTATATACCACCTTTAGCAGCGCTTTTTACTAAAAAGCGCTCTCTATTGACAACCTTTAGCAGCGCTTTTTAGTAAACAAAAAGCGCTGCTAAAACCTATAGCAGCGCCACCTACGGCAGCGCTTTTAAGCGCTTTTAAAGGCCAAAAAAAGCACTCTCATAGGTCTTTTTTGGCGTAGTGTTTTTGGACTATTTTTTTTGTTGATAAAATGAGAATATTTATTTACAAAATATTGTGGTGAGAGGCGTCCAAAAATGCATTTTTAAATTTTAGGAATATTATTAGTTTTTTACTAACTTCAAGGGTTGATCTAGTGGTGAAGGCTTGGACGGAGACTTGGGTCTCGATAGTGTTCCTCTCTTAAGGTTTTAGGTTCAAATCCTGCTAATTTTTATGTTTTTAACGTGTATAAATGTAGACAGTTGGACACATTGGTTGGATTCACTTAAAAGTAATTATTTTGTATTTGGGTTTTTATTTAGAAATGAAAGCTAAAAATTCTAACTAAGTTTGAATCAATTTGTAATGCAAAATGAATGATACCATTTTTTTTTATGTATTTGAATCACTTTGACTTTCTCCACCTTAAAATCATAACACACATGCTTCTCTGTTTGGATATACAAAATTTCTGAACATTTCCAAACGGCTCTATTTGTCCAATGCATCAATTTTATACATTTAAATATCGGCATTGTCTCATACATTATCAAGATGCAGTTATTTCAGTATCAAATCAACAGAGAATCAAACATCTCAAAATAGTTTTAATATGAAAAAAAACTTGTACTAATTATATTTGCACACTAAATTATATAAGATTCGTTTTTCTTGTTAAATTCAACATAATTAATGAGTGTAATGAATAAAATATATACTTTCTGATGAATTTCAGGGGATTAAAATAAAAATAGAAGTAGTTATAGTATTTTTTCTTCTTCTGGTGCATAGGTTTTAGCAACTGATCAATGTCGTCTTGTAACATAAAACTATGGGATCAATAAATGAATGAAACGTGCATGCTACCGTTATGAAATTGGGTTTTGTGATGTTTGGATATTGTACAGTATAAATAATGATCTTTTGACAGATTTTAATATTATTTCTATTTTATACATATATCTTTTGTTCTATAAAATTGTTAATTTTAACTTTAATATAATTCAAATTATATTTTTTTATTTATATCAGAGAAAAAGGATTATGCACTGACAATGTAAAATATTTTTACACGGTCAACCAATGAGACTCGTGTATCCCACCACATCACACTTTTATTTTTAAAATACTGTTCTGATTTGGCAATATAAAATATTTTGATTGGATGTCAGTGTAATACTTTTTACACTGACAGTACAATACCTTTAACCTCTTAATTAAAACGTTATTCCCAAGCTATTTTTTTTTTGATTATTTTGTATTTATTGCAATGACAACCACATGTGGTCCCGAGTTCTTAGGATGGGAGCCTAAGATACAAATACATATATATATATATATATATATATATATATATATATATATATATATATATATATATATATATATATATATATATATATATATATATATATATATATATATATAAAGAGAATTTTCTATTATGAAAATATTTATTAGAATTTTTTTTTGAAAAATACTGATCAATAAATAGGGTACCATAAAGTCAAAATTAATAAATGAATGTAATTTTCCTTAAATAAAATATAGAGTAAAATGAAATCAATTAATTTCCCTAAAATAAAATCAATTAATATATCCATAAAGTTTTAACAACTAAAAAATTTAATTTGGGCAGTAAAGTTAAAATAATAATATAGGGAATACGAATCATTGAAAAATCAGATTTTTAATCACAAAACTTTACCCTAATTTATGAATATGTATTTTTTCTAATTCTCAAATCTCATTCTAACTATAATCTCTCTATCTCTCTGGAAAAACATAAGTGTTGACCGTCAATTCAACAAGAAAATTAGAACAACATAAGTGCCCACCGTAAGTGCCAAACAATCAATGAATCAATTTTTTAATATATTATATATATATATATATATATATATATATATATATATATATATATATATATATATATATATATATATATATATATATATATATATATATATATATATATATATATATGATTATTACTTATTAGTCAAAATAATAATAAAAAAAATCTTTTATACGATGCTAAGTTTCATGTTGATTTTTACTTTTAAGGATCAAGTTTTATTTGTTGTTCAAAGACTTTTGGAATAAATTGATCAGAAACGAAAAGAAAAACAATTGTTCAACATCAGATACTATTGTTTCATCTCTTTGATTGCTTGAAATGTTGCTTAAAAAACAATTGTCTAGTCATCTAAAACGAAAAAGAAAGAAACTAATTGAAATTGATAATAAATCTCAAAAGGGTGCTATTCATAATTTTTTTGAAAAACACTCTACAATTTCTATTTTAAATGATGTAGATCTAGGTAATTTGAACCTAGAAGCTGAGAGTTTAGAGAATGAACAACTAAATAGGATTGTTGAAGAGTAAAATATTTTGGTTGAAAACAATGAAAATGAAGATGATGATGAAGCTGGAAATTTTGATGATGAAGGTTATAATAATGAAAATGAACATATCGCTGTTTTTGTTGATGAACAACCTAACGAGTCTATTCTATTGGACATTTATGATCCAAGAACATGGAATAACCTTATCAATGATTTAAGAGATGAATTACTAAGAAATGATTCTAAAAGAGATGTATCAATTGTGAATGGTCCTAAAGATACTCCTGGTAGCCATTTCTCATCATCATGTTATATCCGTTATTGTTCTAATTGAGAAGAGCAAGATAGGAATTGACTTGTTTATTCAAAAGAATTAGATAAAGTTTTTTGTTTTTGCTGTAAGTTATTTGGTACAAGTTGTAGAATGAATCGCTTACAAAATGAAGGTTTCAATGATTGGAAACATATTTATGAAAGGCTTGAAGAACATGAATCAAGCGGTGCACACATGTCTTTCATGAGTAAATGGATTGACTTACAAATTAGATTTTAAAAAATATAACAATTGATAAACATCTTCAAGAGCTTATAAAAAATGAAAAAGGCATTGGAAGAATGTCTTACTTAGGATTGTTTATGTTACTAGATATCTATCTAAGCAAAATTTACCATTTTGTGGAAAAAATAAGATGATTAATGTGGAAAACAATGAAAACTTTCTTTCTCTTATTGAAATGATTGTTGAATGGAATCCTATCATGCAAAAACATTTTGAACGTATTAAGAATAATGAAATTCATTATCATTATCTTAGTCATAAGATTCAAAATGAATTGATTAATGTATTAGGTAATGAAGTCAAAAGTGCAATAGTAAAAAAAATCAAAGAAGCAAAATATTTTATGTAATTCTTTGTGCTCTTGATGTAAGTCATCAATAATAAATGACTCTCATTATACGTTGTGTGGATGCTTTTACAAGTCCAATAAAAATTGAAGAGTTTTTTGTAGAATTTTTAAAAATCTATGACACAACAGGTCAATGATTGTTTAAGGAATTACTACAAAATATATTGGAAACTTTTGGTCTAGATATTAATAATGTGAGAGGACAAGGATATGATAATGGGTCAAACATTAAAGGTAAACATTAAGGTGTACAAAGAATGTTATTAGATGTTAATCCTAGAGCATTATACACACTTGCTAAGAGAGATCATAAAGGAAGAAAGGAATCAAAGTCCAAAGATCCTACATTGCATGAGATGATAATGAAGTAAGTTCATCATTCGAATCGAAAAGTGAAGAATATGCAAATCTTGCTTTGATGACATCACACCATTCTTATGATGAATATGTAGTGGTTAGTAATGTTTCTTACCTTTATGATAATTATGCTCAAGGTGCTATAGATGAACTACTCATTGAATGTAAAATTATGTACAAAACGGTGTCAACACAAAAAAAATAATTTTTATCTCTGGAAGAAAAGATTGACACCATGGAAAAAGATTTTAAAGTTGAAAAACAAAAACATAATTTTACATGCAAAGAGTGTGAGTCACTTTCTTCCAAATTGTTCAATTGAAAAGAGTTCTTGAAAGATATGAAAAGGAACAAATTGGATTGGAGGGTGTCCTTAGTCAATAAAGACATTCAACAATTTTCTATTATAAAAATATTTGTTAGAATTTTTCTTTTTGAAAAATACTGGCTAACAAAGTTATAGGATATTATAAAGTCAAAATTAATAAATGAATGTAATTTCTCTTAAATAAAATATAGATTAGAATAAAATCAATTAATTCCTCTAAAATAAAATCAATTAATGTATCCATAATTTTAACAACTAAAGAGTTTAATTGGGGCACTAAAATTAAAATAATGATATAGGAAATCTGAATTATTGAAAAATCAGATTTTTAATTCTTTATTAAGACTCAAAAGTCACAAAACTCTATCCTAATTTATGAATATGTATTCTTTCTAATTCTCAAATCTAAATCTAATTATAATCTCTCAATCTTTTTGAAAAAGCATAAGTGTCGACCGTCAATTCAACAAGAAAATTAAAAAAACATAAGTGCCTACCGTAAATGTCAAACAATCAAAGAATCAATTATATATATATATATATATATATATATATATATATATATATATATATATATATATATATATATATTAGTCAAAATCAAAAAATTTATTTTATAAGATGCTAATTTTCATGTTGATTTTTACTTTTCAGGATTAAGTTTGATTTGGTGTTCAAAGACTTTTAAAATAAATTGATCAAAATTTAAGTTGAAGGCTAAAAATCAACATCAGATACTATTGTTTCATCTCTTTAATTGCTTGAAATGTTGCTTAGAAAATAATTGTCTGGTCATCTAAAACGAAAAAGAAAGAAACTAATTGGAATTGATAATAAATCTCAAAAGGGTGCTATTCATAATTTTTTTGAAAAACACCCTACAATTTCTATTTCAAATGATGCAAATCTAGGTAATTTGAACCTGGAAGCTGAGAGTTTAGAGAATGGACAACTAAATAGGATTGTTGAAGAATAAAATATTTTGGTTGAAAATAATGAAAATGAAGATGACGATGAAGCTGGAAATTTTGACGATGAAGGTTATAATAATGAAAATGAACATATCCCTGTTTTTGTTGATGAACAACCTAACGAGTCTATTCTATTGGACATTTATGATCCAAGAACATGGAATAACCTTAGCAATGAATTAAGAGATGAATTACTAAGAAATAATCCTAAAAGAGATTTGTCAATTTTGAATGGTCCTAAAGATACTTCTGGTAGGCATTTCTCATCATCATGTTATATCCGTTATTGTTATAATAGAGAAGAGTAAGATAAGAATTGACTTGTTTATTCAAAAGAATTAGATAGAGTTTTTTGTTTTTACTGTAAGTGATTTGATACTAGTTGTAGAATGAATCACTTAGAAAATGAATGTTTCAATGATTGGAAACATATTTATGAAAGGCTTAAAGAACATGAATCAAGCGGCGCACACATGTCTTTCATGAGTAAATGGATTGACTTACAAATTAGATTTTAAAAAGTAGAACAATTGATAAACATCTTCAAGAGCTTATAAGAAGTGAAAAAAGACATTTGAAGGATGTCTTACTTAGGATAGTTTCTTTACTAGATATCTATCTGAGCAAAATTTACCATTTCGTGGAAAAAATGTGAAAAACAATGGAAACTTTCTTTGTCTTGTTAAAATGATTGCTGAATGAGATCCTATCATGTAAAAACATTTTGAACGTATTAAGAATAATGAAATTCATTATCATTATCTTAGTCATATGATTCAAAATGAATTGATTAACATGTTAGGTAATGAAGTCAAAAGTGCAATAGTAAAAAAAATCAAACAAGCAAAATATTTTATGTAATTCTTTGTACTCCTGATGTAAGTCATCAATAACAAATGACTCTCATTATACGTTGTGTGGAGGTTTCTATAAGTCCAATAAAAATTGAAGAGTTTTTTGTAGAATTTTTAAAAGTCTATGACACAACAGGTCAATGGTTGTTTGAGGAATTGCAAAATGTATTGGAAACTCTTGGTCTAGATATTAATAATGTGAGAGGACAGGGATATGATAATGGGTCAAACATGAAAGGTAAATATTAAGGTGTACAAAGAAAATTATTAGATGTTAATCCTAGAGCATTATACAGACTTGCTAAGAGAGGTCATAAAGGAAGAAAGGAATCAAAGTCCAAAGAGCCTACATTGCATGAGATGACAATGAAGTAAGTTCATCATCCGACTCAAAAAGTGAAGAATATGCAAATCTTGCTTTGATGGCATCACACCATTCTTATGATGAATATGTATTGGTTAGTAATGATTTTTACCTTTATGATAATGATGCTCAAGGTGATATAGATAAACTACTCAATGAATGTAAAATGATGTATAAAACGATATCAACACAAAAGAAATAAGTTTTATCTCTTGAAGAAAAGATTGACACCATGGAAAAAAATTTTAAAGTTGAAAAATAAAACTATGTTGAAAAACAAAAACATAATCTTACATGCAAAGAGTGTGAGTCACTTTCTTTCCAAATTGTTCAATTGAAAAGAGTTCTTGAAAGATATGAAAATGGACAAATTAAATTGGAGGGTGTCCTTAGTCAATAAAGACATTCTAATGATAAAAGTGGATTTGGTTATTCTAAATTTGATAAACCATGTTCTAGCAAAACTATCTTTGTTAAAACTAGTGACCAATCCACTAAAGAGAAAGTGAGAAAAGCAAAAAATGTTCATCATTATCCTAAAAGGAAAAGATTTGTTAAGAAGAAATCTTATGTTCCTATATATAGAAGTAATTTTGTTCCTACTTGTTTCTATTATGGTATAATTGGTCGCACATCTCATACTTGTTAAGTAAGGAACTTTAGTGTGATAAATGAGTATTATGTGTGGGTCAAGAAAGTAACTAACTATGAAAGACCCAAGACAATTTTGGTACCTAAAAAAATCTAATTTGTTTTGTAGGTGTGCTTAAAAACCACTACAAATCAATGGTATCTCAATAGTGGTTGTTCTAAGCATATGATGATAGATATCAATAAATTTTCATCTCTAGTCCTAAAAGCCAAGGGATATGTCACATGACAATGACAAAGGAAAGATTCTTGACATATGCAAAGTTGGAGCACCACCTTTCACATCCATTGGAGATGTTCTTTATATTGAAAGACTAAAGCACAATCTTCTTAGCATAAGCCAAATTTGTGATAAAGGCTTCAAAATCAAGTTCACCAAGGATGAATGCTTGATTGAAGATGAAGCCACTCATGAGATAAAACTCAAAGGTAAAAGAACTAATAACATTTTCATGATCTCTTTAGATGATTTATCTCTGAAATTAAAATTTCTCGTGGTAAACAACAAGACTCATGACTTTGGCATAAAAGAGTTATCCATATTCATATGGAACATTTAAACAAACTAGTCAAGCATTTAATTTTCCTAATATAAATTTTGTCAAAGATAAATTATGTGATGCATGTAAAAAGAGAAAGCAAACCAAATCAACATTAAAACCAAATAATGTCGTCTCTACTACAAGCCACTTCAATTGTTGCATATGGACTTATTTGGTCCATAAAAAAACTAGAAGCTTCAGAGGTAATGTATATGATTTAGTTATTGTTGATGATTTTTCTATATTTTCTTGAACACTCTTTTTAGTGTAGAAAAGTAATGCATTCAAGGCGTTAAAGAGGTATACTAAGCAAGTACAAAAATGAAAAATCACTAAAAATCGCATCAATTAGAAGTGACCATGGTTGAGAGTTCCAAAATGCATCTTTTGAAGAGTTTTGTGAAGAACATGAGATCTTTCATAATTTTTCAGCACAAAGGACTCCACAACAAAATTGAAAAAGACTCCATATGAACTCTTCAAAGGAAGAAAGTCAAACATTGCTCACTTTCATATCTTTGGATGCAAATGATTTATCCTTAACAATGATAAAGACAATCTTGGTAAGTTTGACGAGAAGTCCGATGAAGGTATATTTCTTGGTAACTCTCTTACTAATAAAAACTATAGAATTTATAATAAAAGAACTTTAACTATTGAAGAATCAATGCAGGTTTCCTTTGATGAACCTAATGAAGGAGAAGGGCGATCCAAAACACAGCGGAAATTAAAATTTTCTCCTTTAGTGATCCTTACGAATGGGCATGATCAGTGATAGAATAGTTACCTCTTGTGACGATCGAAACCTTTGATGCAGATCTACGGAGCGATCACGAATGTTGAACGATGACAACGCCTCTACTCAGTCCACACGAATGGATTCCTTCAATCTCAATGCTAGCTGCTTTGAATGAAGGCTTTGAGTGAGAGAGAGAGAGAGAGAAAGAGAAAACGAAAAATTGCAACCGCACTGAATGCTTCTGCACAAGGGTTCTATTTATAGAACCACTTGTGTGGGCTTCAAGCTAAAAAGTCCACTTAAGTGTATGTGACACATATCTTATAATATGCCAAAATCACTTAAGCACATGGTACCTTACCATATTTCGTATTCTACTTAAGTACACCGTACCTTACGATGTTCTACAATTCACTTAAGTGCACCGTACCTTACGGTGTTCCTTAGTTACTCTATCTCTCATCAATCCGTCCTTTGTGTGTGACCTTGTAGGTTTTCGCGGCATTTGCAATTATATTAAATCACGTATTTAACATAATAAACAGTGAGCGGTATCTAGCAACACATCACTGCTACCCAAGACACGAAAATGTCATGTGATTTGACAAATCCTTCTGTGATAATACTTATGCGTATAATTACCCTTTTTCCCTTATGTCTATATTGAACACAAGGCATAGACCGTGTCATCCTTGTCCAGTTCAATATTGGGCCCATAGACATTTATCCTGTTATGCAGGATGGGTAAATTCCATCTAGTTCACTCATGTCCCTCAGTATGCTTCGTGGAGTACCCATCAACTGTCTTTATGGTTATCCAGTTACGGACAACGTTTGATCAGCAATAAAGCACTCGACTCTACATCTAGGGTCCATAGTGGTTTCAGGTCGAAGGGTGGTATACACCATTATCACCATGAGAATAACTTATGACACTTTGCATAACATTCTATATAGTATTCTCATAGCGGGTCAATCCAGTATAAATATTACTCTTAATACTCATACCTATGTTTAATACTTGATAACTCCTTATCCATGATCTATGAGATATGATCATCAATCTATATACATAATAGTCTTTATGCTTTAATGTTATCCCACTTCATAATAAAGCTCGACTACGAATACTTTAAGAATAATGTCCTTATGTTTAATGTGATCTCATGATTAAGTCATACTTGATACATTAAACGGACTAGCTATTCTAGGGACTTTATTAAACAAACATAATAAAGAAAAAGCCTTTTATTATTAATAAATAATTCGATACAAGTACCAAAAGTATTGGCCTCTAGGGCTTACACCAACACCTACTCCCTCTATAGAGGATATAGTTGTTTGTGATGATGATGGTGATGATATTTTAGAAGTTCATATGGAAGATGTTGCCAAAGACAACAATGATGATAAATCAAAACATAAAGAAGAACCTACTCAACAAGAGATAAATCAAAGTGATCTTCCTCAAGAATGGAGAACCCATCGCGATCACCCAATTGACAAAGGTATTGGTGACATAAGTAAAGGAGTTTCTACAAGACTTAATCTCAAGGATGCTTGCTTAAATATGGAATTTGTTTCTCAAATAGAACCTTCAAAGATTGATGAAGCCTTAGGAGATGACCAATGGAAACTTGCCATACAAGAATAATTAAATCAATTATAAAGGAATCAAGTTTGGGAACTAGTTCCTAGGCCAAGTTATAAACACATCATAGGTACCAAATGGGTGTTTAAGAATAAAATTGACGAGAATTGTATAATTGTTCGAAACAAAGCAAGATTGTTGGCTCAAGGTTACAATCAAGAAGAAGGAATCGACTTTGAAGAAACATTCGCTCCGATTGCAAGGTTAGAAGTTGTTCGTTTATTACTTGCTTATGCTTGTTCATTAGATTTTAAGTTATTCCAAATGGAAGTCAATAATGCCTTCTTGAATGGATACATCAATGAGGAAGTTTATGTCAAAGAACCACCCAATTTTGAAGACTTCAAAAATCCTTCACATGTCTTCAAGTTGAAAAATGATCTTTATGGATTAAAGCAAGCACCAAGAGCATGATATGATAGACTTAGCCACTTTCTATGTGAAAGAGGATTTGAAAAAAGTAAAGTTGATAACACTTTGTTTATTAAGAAAATTAAAAATCATACTTTATTGGTTCAAGTCTAAGTTAACGACATCATATTCAGTTCAACAAACAAAGAACTATGTGAGGAATTTTCATTGATGATGAAATGAGAGTTCGAAATGTCTATGATGGGTAAGATGAACTATTTTATTGGACTTAAAATTAAGAAACTAAATAATGGCATCTTCACCAACCAATCAAAGTATTGCAAAGAGTTGTTAAAAATATTTGATATGGACAATTGCAAAATAATGACTACTCCAATGTGTTCCAGAGCGTATGGAGATCAAGATGAATTTGATGTTTCAATTGATATCACTAAATATCAAGGTATGATTGGTTAATTATTATATGTTTAGTGTTTATTTTAGTGCTAAATTTCAAGAAAATCCAAAGGAATCTCACTTCACCTCCGTAAAGAGGATCATTAAGTATCTGAAAGGAACAACAAATGTTGGACCGTGGTATCCCAAAGGTAGTATATGTGATTTAGTTAGTTATTCTGACTCTGATTATGCAGTTGTAAAACGGATCGCAAAAGCACAAGTGGAACATGTCACATCCTAGTAAATGCACTAGTGTCATGGTTTTGTAAGAAACGAGCGTGTGTTGCTTTTAGTATAGCAGAAGCAAAATACGTAGTAGTAGGAAGTTGTTGTGCTCAGATTCTATGGTTGAAATAACAACTTTGTTATTATGGACTTGATCTTGGATGCATTCCACTTAGACGCGACAACACAATTGAAATTAACATAACAAAGAATCCGATCATGCATTCTTGTACCAAACACATAGACATTCTGCCGCAACCTGAAAAAGGAGATGCGAAAAAACAACCGGCGAGAAAGAAATGACAAAAGAGTCGCCACCGCGCGTTATTCATCCCAAAGGAGGGAAAGGAAACGCTCGAAGTAAACCTGGAAAAGGGAAAGGAAAAGAGAAGGTCTCACAACCAAATCTTGGGTTCGGGAGTCGATTATGCGAAGGGAAGGTATTAGCACCCCTACGCATCCGTAGTACCCTACGGGATCCACTTTTGTTGTTCTCGTCTAAAGGGTGTGGGTTTATCTAATGTACTATTTGCTAAAAGAGGGGGTCAAAAGAAAATGACTCGCACGGATATCGCATCCACTGCATACGTATCTCATCTGGATATGAGAATCAGAGTCTTCGTAGCTCGGCTGCCTATGGGCTAAAGAGGAGTGTGCTCGCTAAGACATCGCGTCTTATGCCTACGTATCTCATCTGGAATGAGAATCAGAGCAAACTGTAGTTCGGCTAACTACGGGTTAAGGGTTGTATTTTTTAGATGAATGACGTTACTACGCAATCTACCGGATGCTCGACCTTTGGAGACTTACTCGCCTGTAGTAGAAGGAGTTAACGTGTTCTTAGGAGAAGAACAATCAATGAGCTTGTTTGTGTTTTAGGAATGCTCATGCAAAAAAGGAAGTCCTAGACGAAAGAACAGTGCTACCTTAATTGACACGCAAATGGGAGACTATACGAAGCCTAGCAATCCTATGGGGAGACGATCACACCATACAAAACAAACACGCATAAAGTAAAATGCCGACAAAGGGGCTCAAACCTACATGGGTAGGGCTTTAGTCAAGAGGGGTCATATCAACCTCGACAAACAAGCCATGGAATAGGTAATCAAATGGGATCTTAGCCACTGACATTGAACGTCAGGGTGAGCAGATCAAAAGGGTAATGAGGATAAGACCTCATAGCTCTTAACCCTGGACAGGGTGAGCTCATGACAAAAAGTGGGGATTCAGAAAGGTGGAACCCTCTCCACTGACTGACCAGACAAAAGATCTTGGGCTTTTGTTCTGAAGCTTCGACACGTAGTGCGAGCATAAAGAACGACACACTGAATAACGGGGGATTGATTACTAATCCCTTTTATCCGTCAATTGCCTCTTCAGGGAGGTCTTTAGCACTGATGCCTCTTCTTGGAGGTCTTTGGGCACAAAAGTAAACAAACAAAAGAAAATATTGCCTCCTATTGAGATCTTCCAGCTAAGAAAGCGGTAAAATGCAGGAAAGATGAAGGATCAAGAGATCTACCACACGGATAAAGATCCGAAGTAATAACATCTAAAGAAATAAGAAACCCAGAGATCTCTCGAGCTAGCACCATCAAAGAAAGCAAGTCAATACACGTAATCGGAACACATCTCCAAATGGTATCCCACAAATAAAGTGGAATGCCAAGCAAGCTATCCTTTCAGGAGTCATGTGAGCCCTCACAAAAAACTCAACAAACAAGTTAGAGTGACAAGATGGGGTGCAATCAAGAGTTGCCCCAAATCAAAATGTAACCACATGAATCATGCCATTAAAATTCACAAAAAGAGCTCACAAAAAGCAACCAAGTGTAGGAGGCCTAAACCTCTTGTCAAACAAATGCATTAAAAGGGTATCAAAATTCAAAGTCAGGGGGCAAGGATCCACACATTAAGGCATGACATACATACTAAAACATGTGCCCACATGCAAAACCTAACGATACCCACTCTTCCAAATTCACCCATAATACCTCATGCATTCAGAAATTTCAGGTTGAAAGTATAAAGTAGTGGAAATAGGGCATACCTGATTGGGGAGGATCGATTGAAATTGAATTGCACCGTTGGCTTTGCAGAACAATCTTAGGGTTTATATGAGAGGGAATTGGTTCTTTGCAGATGAGTTCCCTTCAGTCTCTAGAGGTTGCTCTGAATTAGTTAGAATCTCTTTAGCGTTTTTCCACTGAATTTTTTTAAGAATTTATAACCTGATTTTCGTGGCTTTGTGGGCTCAAATGAGAGAGATCCAAGTCCAAGATTTTTCTGTTATATTTTATTTATTTATTTAATTTTTTTTAATTTTTATTTTTCGTTTTTTTTTCTTCGTTTTTTTTAATTTTCAAAACGCGTGGGCTTCGCCTAGCGAGCATGACAGTTCAAGAAATTCCTCTGAGCGTAGGTGATTCTGGTGGCTTTTCTTGGGACTCGCTAGGCGACCCATTCTGCTCGCCTAGCGAGCATGACAACTCATGAACAAACTTTAGCTCCTTCAAGATTAACGTTTTGACTGATGAATAGACCCCATTTGAACATGTTGGAAGTATCTCAAGCCATTCCCTTGTGTTGACTGATCACCCAGATAGGACCCACAAAGTGTCTTGGATGATATTCAAGCTTCTTGGATCTAATTTCGATTGACATGATGAAATGCAATATGAAATGTTAAATGACCTAAAAATGAATGCATGAATGAGGGGGGCAAATTTTGAGGTATTACACATTCGACATCACTTTCTACGTGATTATGTACTTAAAGACGACATCGAAGTAAGATTTGTGGATACTCATAATCAGCTAGCAAACATTTTTACCAAGCCACTTGCAAAAGAATATTTTTTCAAAATAAGGAGGGAATTAAGCATCTTGGATGAAAGAAATTTATGAAGAATCTCAAAGTTCATTGGTTGGCCATATTAATGCTTCAAAAATCTATCAAAGGTACACAAAATTTCACAATTACATTTGTGAAATTATTTTTTATTTTATCTATAACTAGTCAAGTTTTATATGTATGAGATGTTAATTGTTTATATTTGGTGTTTTATAAAGTTTTTTTAGGCCATTGGCCCAAAAACATGTAAAAAATAACATTTTTTCAAAACTTTTAACATGGTAATCGATTACCAATTACCAGTAATCGATTACCAAAAGGGGAAATTTCGATATAGGTTATATGGTAATCGATTACCACTATCCATTAATCGATTACTATACTAGTTTTGGCCATATAAATTTGTTTTTTCAGTTTTTTTTTTATCATTTGTGTTTTCTCTTCTTGATGGCACTCGGACCTTAGCTCACACTCACTACAAAAAATATTCCTCAAACCATAAAATTCCCTCAAAATATTCATCATCTCTCACCTATAATCCATATCTAACATCAATTCCATCACCCATTTCATCTCAAATCCTAAATTTCTTCCAAAAACCCCAAAACCCCAAAATTCTCAAAAACCCTCCTTTTCTTTAGATTCTTCCATGGCTAGCTACATGAACCTAAGAACAAAGAACCCATCGGTCGGAATTATTGAAAGGGAAGTGGAAGATATATATATATGCTAGATTCACCGCAATTTTTCCAAAATGAAGATCAGAAGAAACGCTACCGGGAGAAGTTTCAAGAGCGGCATGTTATCACGGTAAAGTACGATATTCTTTCGAACTTTGGTCGGTTATCCTTTCTTGATAATATTGAAAATGTGAATTGAAATTTTTTGTTGAATACTCTGGTAGTGTTTATCCTGAGCTTGTGAAAGTATTTTATTCAAATATGACTTTGCAATCCATTTCTTTGAAATCATGGGTCAAAGGAGTTGAAATTACCATCACCAATTCTAGACTTAGCTCCATTTTAGGGATTCCAAATTAAGAAGATCTAGTGATTCTTAATGGAGATGATGAATTTAACAAAATTGAGACCTACCTTTCCATGTGTCGTGTACCTCATGAAGAAGCTCTCAACAAAAGGCTAAGGAAAAATGAAGGGAACTTAAGAGGTAAACTCATTCTCTATTATAGTAATCCTCATATAAATGAGAGAATGTTGCACTACTTTCTTGCTAATGTCATTACTCCTAAAGCTGGAAATTACTCTCAAATGACTGAAAATGAAGTAAAATTACTACTTGCACTCAAAGAAAAAGTAGTAGTTAATTGGGCTTATATCATCAAACATCACATGTATGAATCTAGATTTAAAACAAGAGGTCTTCCATATGATCGAGAGATTAGTAAGATAATCGAACAAAGTACGATTGTTCTGACTAGAGAAAGAGCGGTTCCGATGAACAAGTACGATAACTTGATTGATGAAGACGTTTTCAAGAAATAAGGTATTGTTTTGGATGGTACCAAGCATGTTTACAAATATGAGAATCAACAAGCATTATCTTCTGCAGGTACTTCCGCCTCCAACCTTATCACTAATGAGATGTTGATGGAAAAGTTATGCGCCTTGACCAACAAAGTTGATTCCATTGTAACAAGATTTAATTCTACTGAAGCAACGATTGGTCAAATTGGAACAAAAATTGACAACCTTGAAAACCTAGTGTCTTTCAACCACAACTCAATGTGCAACAAGATTAATGGATTTTACTACCAACTTGAGTATCTCCATTTAAGTAGTAATGAGGGGGATTGAAACTGGGTCTTGGTGCCTTTTTTGTTTGGTCCTTAGTACTATGTCTTAGACTTCCTTATTACTAGTTAGTTTGTCTTGTTTCTAATGTATGTTTAAAATGCTATTAGGTTGCTTTATGTTTGGTTGGCTAACACTATTTTGGTTATGTTGGATAATGTTCTAACTATGTTAAGACTATGTTATGACTATGATATTACTATCTTGTGGTTGTTATGTTATATGGTTGTGACTATGTGAATTGGTTTTATGGTTTTCTTCTTTTTGATAATGCCCAAAGGGGGAGAATAATAGAATTGTGTTTTTGTATACATCATTTTAAAAGTGCAGGATTTCACTAATGTTTCACAAAGGAGGAGTTATATGACTTAGGGGGAGCATTTTATAAGTTTCATTAAAAACCCAATATCAATAGTTTTATCATCATCAAAAAGGGGGAGTTTATGAAGAAATGCTTCTCCATGTATTTTAATTTTGATTAAAAAATTGTATATCAAAGAAAAAGAAAAAGGATCTTAAAAGGTTTATAAAAGCTTTCAAGATTACTTAAGATATAAAGTTTTAAAATCAATGTGTGATACTCTTAGAATGCTCAGAAAACATGCTTCTTAAAACATATCAAGTTTGTCACATGCATTTACTTTGAAAATAATTGGAAAACAACCTTTTTCATTTGAAAATGCATTCTTTTTCAATTCTGCTAGTAAAAGATTACTAGAAACAGGTAACAAATTACCAGTAACAGATTAGCAGAATTGTGTAATCGATTACCAGCAGAAAAAATTCAAAAATATAGCTGTTGGAGCATGGTAATCGATTACCACTTATCAGAAATCGATTACCACACGAAATACTGCATATTTTCACCATTTTATGGGTCTGTTTTGGTATGGAAAGGTTCATGGATCATCCTCTTTCATATACACCTTTTCATAGAGGTTTTGTAACATATATTTAAGTCTTTCCAATCAGAATTTTTTCTTCACCTCTTAAATTCAAAGTTTTACATAAAATTCAAGTTTTTATACTTGAAACCTTTTCTTCATAATTTCACATTAATTATCAAAAGTTTCTGAGCAATCTAATTGTAATATACTTGAAATATTCATTGGAAGAGAAAACCAAAGTTTTGTATAGAAATTGGTTCAAGTGCAACAACATCAATATATTTCAAATACTTCATTAAAAATCTGTTTTGATCATAAAATGTTAAGTGATCATTGTGTGCTATAAAAAGTAGCGTGCTTTTTATTCAAGTGTAAAAGAAAATGGTGTGCTTTCTTGTTTATGTTAGAAGAGTGTATGAGTGATCTTGGTGTGAGGTTTGTCTAAAATCTAACATAGTGAAAATCTCTCATAGGGTGTGAGGGAACTAGACTACCCTTTAAAGGAAAGGGAAACTAGTATATATCTTGGTGTTCTTTAATTTTATGCACTTATTTTAAGCACTTTACCATTCATAATAGTTCCAGAAAATTAAGATCTCTTGCTATCACTCATAAAACAAGAAATTTTCAAAAAGACCGATTAATCTAATTCACCCCCTCTTAGATTACATTTCATATTTACGTTTACTTGATCCATAAGAGATGAATAATATATGTTTGAATTTGGTGAAGAAATGGTATGCAACCGTTCATGAAGTTAGGATGAGGCGTGAGAGAGAATGTTAGAGTTTTGTTTTGAGAGAGACAACTGTGTTCTGTCCTGAATGAGCAAACTTTTGTTTAAATATATGTTATAATTTTTACCATGGTTGTTATAAACAACAGTGATAACATGTATGTACATTTAACAACAATTGCTTTTATGGACCATGGTAAAAGGTATTTTAGTTTTAATATAAATATTTTGATTATAAGTGACACACCCATTGTGTAACCAAAAAAAGGAAAACTGTTGGTGCTGGAATTCGAAGCCTGTATGTCTTAACATATCACTACAGTTACTAATATGGACCGTAGTGAAATGTCTTTTAATAAAAGAATATTTTTTACAGGCGCCTGATTAAGAGATGTTACTTCGATTGGCTTAAACTGATATAACACACTAAACCCCGACTCACAATATAAAAGGAAAAATTGTATTTTTCAGGAATGTTACTTCACACAAATCATTTATTTCATAAAAATAGTTTCAAACTCGCAGCAGAAAATCAATTAATCCTCATAAACATCAATAATATAATAAACCACCAAATAACGAAAATAAAACTTCAACAAAATAACTCTAAAATAAAAACGGGCCCGTTCCTAGTGTTACAGACCAGAGCATACGACAACCAACTAATAACGATAAAAGAAAGAAGGAAGACAAAACAAACAAGAAAGGGGTAAGAATAAATCTTACAAATGTTAACGGTGAAATTTAGTAATAGGATAGTAATAAAAAGTTCATAAACACATCATTCACACTCAACCACACCATCAACGTTAAATAGTAATGCGAATGATAATGCAAATGCCACTAGCTCCTTATCAAAATGCATGTGGTACCAAAATGGGATCAGAGGTATATTACTGATTTACCTAAGTCTTTGGTTCCTCCGAAACCGTGTCCTCTCTGTACGTGAGACAACCATAGTCCCTCTCTGAACCAGGCCATCACTGAACCGAAATCCTACCTAACTCTGAAATAAATGCATGCATGATCATGTATAATGCAAGCATGCAACATGATCAACATCAACAACATCGTAACATCTTAAAATCACATACAACGAAAACATCATCAGAACATCATAAAAAAGGTTCCACTTTTGAACTTATAGGTCGCCAATCACATGTTGTCATTATAATATTTCCAGATTAGTATTCATCATAAATCACCAATTAAGTCCATCATTGTAATTCCTCCGGATTACTATTCATCAAAATCGACAATTAAGGTTGTCACTGTAATCCCTCTGGATCACTATATTAAAAAATGCAGCTTAAAATAATTTTAATCATTTTTCATCAAAAAGGGTAAAGTTATGTTATTACCTCTAACCTTCAACTCATCAGAATTTTTCAGGGAAACTTAGAAAACCTTAAACCTCACAATTCTAAAAAATAACCCTAGAGTACCCCAAAAGTACTATAAGGTACCCAATTGCTCTAAGGCTAAAGATTCACAGGTGATAACTCTACTAAGCATAACGTCGAGTTGTTTTACTCAATTTACTCAAAAGTGATCCTAATGTCACCAAAAGGTTTATAACATCAAAAGTTATTCAAAAAAATCACTGACGAAATCCCGAACTCGAAAAACTGTCGAAAATGCTCGAACGCCTGCAAATCACCGTCAGAATCGGCCGACCACTGACCACCGCCATCACGCGGCCCACATTTCGGTGGAGCGCGGCGCGACACCCCTTGGTCGTCGTGGCACTTGCCGTCGCAACCCCGATCCCGAAAAACCCTGACCGCCGTCATTCTGAAGCGTCTCCTTTCGCCCGGCCCCTCTCGCAGCGTGACCGATCCTTCACGACACCGTCGCGGCTCTACTGCTGACACCCCACCCCCTGAATTGATTTTTGGTTGTTTTTTCAAAAAGTTTCAATTTTTAAGTTTCTGTTAAAAAACTGATTTTTCATGTTAAGGGTCTCATAAAAAATAAATTTAACGTTTTATTGCATTTGAGAAAAATTTCAGGAAAACTATTCGATTCTAGGAAATTAGGGAAAATCGAGCAAGGTTGATCAAACATCACAAAATTGGGAAACCAAATAACCCAAATAGAGTCGTTCGAATTTCCGGGGCAAAATCCCAACTCTCTAGAGGTAATCACATAACATATCACAAAATGCATACAACATCATTATCAACAACACAAGGTCTATAAACCTACAAACAGAAATACTGAAGAGACTATAGGGGATTTATCCCAAATCTCCTTTTTGGGTCTCAGAGCAATCATACATAAATACAATTCCAACAATCACACCAATGAGGTTTTTCCTGTAAGACCCCAATTTTGACCCTAAGATCCCTCATGCTATCTCATCATATGCATTAGCATTGGAATCATACCTTGGCATCCTCCTTACCCCTTACTCATTGGGTTTGCATTGGGAGAGATCATCAAGCACCATGTGATTGTATCTTACTTTGTATTTTATCATCTTTACTAACTAAAATACCAAAAATATGTCTTTTCATTTTTCTACTTCTTTTGTAGGTAAGGCACATGATCACCTTTAATCCATCAAGCTCATATCTAGGGTTTAAGACCCTCATGGCTAAGAGCTCAATCAAGAATTGGTCTACAATGGCTTTAGACATCATGTCCCTATGATCTTTACATGTTATTTTGGTCAAGAAGTCATCAAGAGTTTAGAATTGGCTTGCCTTGGAAACCCTAGTTTATCTGGGTATCTTGTGTAACTTCTTCACCAAGCTTCTTCAACAATTGATCAAATACTTCAAGGTATACTTAAAGTTTCATCATCCTATGCATAAATGATCTCCCATGAGTCCCAAAAGTCAAGAGAATGACAAGTTAGCAAGTTGGTTCATGGTGGTTGACCAGAGGATTTCATTTGATCAAAACTGGGGTCCCCTAGACCCTATCTCCTACAATTTTTATCATATGAAAATGATTCCAAGAGAAACGTTACTCTAAATGAAATTCCAAACAACTTTCATGTTGAGGTCTAGAGCTAGTTTTTCTTGGAAAGTCATTTTTTATGGTGATAGGTCATTTTGTTTAAACCCTAATTTGGAGGTCAACTTCCCAAGGCCATAACTTGCTCATTTTTTATGATATGAAAGATTTAAAAGTTGCACAATCAAATTCAAGGTGTCTACTTCAACTTTGATGTTTGTAGGGAGAGCTAATTCAACTTTTATGAGCATGTGATATGAGGATACATTATAGGTCATTTTGGACCAATACCATTGAACAAGTGATTTTCCTCAACTTCAAAAATGCATAACTCATTCATTTAAAATCCAAATGAGGTAAAATTTGTGACCATTTTGGATTTCTTTGAAATATTTACAACTTTTATGAAGACACTTTTCTCATTTGAAGCTCACACAAAATGTTATCCAGGGTGGAATAAGTGAACATATGGCTTGACACTTAGAAAGTTTTTTGATATGTTAAAATTTCCAAACTTCCACCTCTAAATTCACCATGATACAAGTTTCAAATGGAAAAGTGTTCAACATAAGAGTTGTTCCTCTTGATCTAACCTTTCCAAAAAGTTCAATTCCATCCATTTTGGACAAGATTTGGATGGTCTGCGCATGGCTTGAACATGGCATCATCATTTGGAAAAATCAAAACTTCAAACAGCTGTACACATTTGCCTTGCATTCCAAGTTGATTTCAGACTCATTCACACTTGATTATGGACCTAAAGGAGTGACTTCATGGGCCTATACACGCCCATGAAAGCATGGATCATCCATTGCCAAATTTAGAAGTTCAATTTGAAGGTGCAAATAACATGTGATTCAACTACAAATAAAAGCCTCTAAGTTCATAATTGGGGATCCATTCGTGTCAGCTTTGCTCCAAGATCCCAAACCCTTCCATTTGAGAGGATAATCCTGAGAATTTTCTTTGAAAATTGAGTTTGAATCTCATTGTTTTGAGATTCAAAACTCCAGGGATCCATAGCCTTTGGTTGATTCTAGTCTACTTCTGCAAGCTTCCTGAGTAAGATCAAGCAAGAATCAAAGCAAGAGCAATCGAATTCCGAATTGCATTGAAGGTATTTTCTAGAATTTTTCATCTCTTCGATTCTCACTCGATTCTCCATAATTCTCTTGGTTCCTTGGTTGTCTGAAGTCCTACCAATGTAGGCAAGAAGATTGAGTTGCTTTGAGGTCAAATCAAAGCAACTCAGATCATACACCTCAAATTTCAACTCCATGTATCTCTCAATATACTTAGAGTTAGGATAAATTGAGGCCAGATTCGTGCTCAGTGCCATTTTTACTTCAAAATCATGTCCTTCTTTTTTATTTTAGTGATGGTTATGATTAGACCAGTTTGGGGAGGCTCGCCTGAGAAGGTGACCGGAGGTTTGCTCCGGTGGTGAGTTGACAAGGTCCAGAGCCACATGATCTATTCAAATTGTTTTAATCACGAGCGTTGGTTTTGATTACCGCTCACATGACGCGCTGATTCAACTCCACCATGGAACACACGTTTGAAGTCACTTGATCTGCCACCTCAATTAATGAGGGAGATCAAGTGGTCCACATTTTTTCTGATTATTTGATTTTCATTTTATTTGTGTTATTTTCATTAATTCATATTAATTTTAATATTGATCCAAAAAAAAAAATGAGAGTTTCACCAATTTTTTAAAAATAAAATCCTCTTTCATTTTCTGAATTAAAATTATTTTTTGGATCATTATTAATATTTTTCATGATTTAATTGATTTTGTGAATATTTTTAATTGTTTAAAAATAGTTTTAAGTTTCCAAAAATGATGAAATTTTTTCTCCAAGGTCCTTTGACCTTGTTTGACCTATGATAAATCTCATGACCATTTCTTTGGTGTTTTGATGAGGTTTTAGGAAATTGACCAACCATAATTTAATTTAATGCATATTTTATTTGTTTTTTAATTGATTAATTGCAAATAAATTATGTTGAGCCATTTTAACTGACTTGTTGAGTTTGACTTGTGTTGTTGGGCCTTGATCAAGGTTGATTTGACTTTGTTAGGTTAAGATCATTGGATTTAGGGGATTGATGAAATGTACATTTCATCTCCTAAAATGAATGAATGATCTTAATTTAGTAAAAGTCCTGCTTTGGCCAATTTGTGTTGATTCCATTTCTCCTTCCTCTTCATCTCATCCCTCTTCTTTATTCATTCATGTCATGGACCTATGATATCTCCATATCCTAAGGCTAGTTGATTGAAAAATAAACATGAGTGTGGATGAGATTAGGTCCACCCTTTTGCATATTCTTTTTTTGTGTGGTATGTCTCATGAGCATAGTCCATCATACTATGTATCTAATATGCATTAACACCAAAATTCTATTGCCCGGCCTCAAATAGTTGTGACTTCTACATAAGTCCAATTATGATTGCTTAACATAACGCTAAATTTGTGACACAAAAAGGCATAACATTCTAGTAAGTGAGATTGTTAGTCTCCCCTCTTTCATGGTATTGTGTGGAAACTTGGCCTTTTCCCCTTCCTTTGGAAGATGTCTTGGTTCAAGGATCCATGCTTGTGACAAATGGGTTGAGTGTTCTCCAAAGAATGACTTAAACAAAACAAAGAAAAAGCAACACTAACTTCTAATCAACTAACAACTAACATTTAATTTCAAGTCATTTACTTTTATGCACTTTAAATTTTGAGATTTTATTCATTTGTCATTATTCATACCATTCAAATTGTTTATTTTAATGTCATTTTTACTTTTCCCACTTGGGCCATAATTTGTGATATTCTGTGTTTGTATATACTTGTTTGTTTGTGTGGTCTTTTAACCTTAATGTACATAATAAGAACAAAACACCCTAAAAAAACATGTTGTGTAGACTGTTGGTTTGATCTGAGACTATTGGACTTAGAATTTAGGCAACACTCCCTATGCAAAGGACTTGCTCAATGCCAACTTTCATGAAACCAAGTGCTTGTGAAGTAAGCATTCATCTAATACAATATGGGAGATCCATTTGAATTCATCTGCAACATGATCATATTTGAAGCTGTTACTTTGAACTTGTGTCTAATGCCATCTTTGAAGTCATCTGATACATGGGAATATGGAAGAAGATCATAGAGTTGCTAAGCTTGGATGTGGCTATCTTTATTTGATGCCTTTCTCTTCATCTTTATATTTGTATACTGATATTGCTTGATTCTAAAGTCCAAGGGAAATTTGGGTTTATATATGACATTCTTGTCTATTGGATTGCAACCCATTGGTCAGATCTTTTCAACTCTTAACTTTTAAATTTTTGCTTAGGATTAGTCTCTTCATCTCCTCCCACTTCTTTAATTTCAAAATCTCTCCCTCCTTTTAAAATCTTCTTTGCTTGTGCTTTCTAAACCTTGACTTTATTGTAAATTAGAAACTTTGGCCTTATGCCATTGCATCTTGAAACTTATTTTCTTAATCAAACTTGAAAATAAACCTAACTATACTTGACTTAAATTTTTAAAAGGCAAAAAGAACTAACACTCATTCAAACCTTTTTAGGCCTTTTGTGCCTTTGTTAAACTTAAACTTTTATTAAAAGCAATACACTCACTTTGAAATTGTTACCACGAACTACGAGGTTTTGATCCCTCATTTTATGTTGGTACGTAGGCACAAGTCCGAAGGTCTTGTCAAACACAAAAATATAATTAATGAATTCTTTTCTCATCCCCCCGTTCTATTTATTGCAAACATCATTTGTACAAAAACACATATGCACACAAGAAAGGGCTCCCTAGGAGTACCTAGGACACTTTGGGTGCTAACACCTTCCTTCTGTGTAACCAACCCCTTACCTGTAATCTCTGGCATTTTATTAGTTTTGATTTAAAAACTTCTTATCTTTTGGGTTTTGTTCGTACTTTTCCCTTTTCCCTTGGAAACAATAAAAGCGTGGTGGCGACTCTGGTTTAATTGATGTCTAGCTTATCCATATCTTGATGATCACGAATTTACCGCTACATTGCCCAAATCTTATTTGGCCAATTTACACAGATGTATTACTTAAGGAAAATTAGGGGAAAATAACAGAAATTACAAGACGCTGATAGGAGGCTAAGGAACCCTCACTATCTTCCATACCTAAATCACTCATAAGAAGATAACTTCCCATCTTACCTTAAAATTGCGGTGTTTTTGGTGAAGTTTGCCTTTTCCTTCCTCATGCTGATCTCTCTTAGGGTTCCTCGTAGCCGCTCTTCAATTTTTCTCAATTTTCATGTAAATGTGTTCCCAAATCCCAATGTTTTATTTATATAACCTAATGGGTTTTCCTAATTTACCGTTTTATCCATAATATCTCATTATTTCAATTCAACCTTGCAACTTCTCTAAATCCCAACTTCTTTCCCATTCTTAATTTTTTTAATTTATTATTCAAATTAAATACATATTTAATTTAAATAAATATTTAATTTAAATAATTATTTTAATTAAAGGTTTTCTATATTTTCTACTCCTTCAACCTATTACAAAATAATTAAATATGTCTAATTATTCGCAATAACTTCAATAATAATATTTTATTTTTCTACTCTCAAATCTTATAACTTCGATAATTAAATAAAATACTCTATTTAAAAGTTGGGGTGTTACAACTGAGGTAATAATATGTTACGTTAGATGACTTTTCTAGTAGTGTAAATTTGGCAATCTGGAATGGAAGCGACTGAAGCTGTAAAAATATTATTCCTAAAAGCTATAGAATACGAAGTTTGGAAACATGAGTTAGAACATGCAAGAAATGGGTACACGGTTACAGTAACCAAACTAGATTCTTCCAAGAAAGAACTCACGCAATTATTTCAACATTTTCTAATGTTTAATTATTAAATCATTTATGACTCACTGAGCTCCCAACCTTTCTTTTCTGGTTGTTAAGATTATGAAGAACAACATGATGCTTTTGCATTTTGTGGGTTTTAAATTTTCTCAGTTTGAGGGAAAAAGATGTAGATAAATAACTAAAACCCATACATTATTTTAGCGACGACTTTTTTCATCAGTAAATCAATCAGAAAATGATATAAGCACGTAACATTCCACGTCAGTGATACATGGCATTAATGATTGACTTTGATTAACAAAATAGACACGATGGACTAACGTGATTTAGTTTTTATGTTAAAGAACTCAAATAATCCTTTTTAAAGTTAATGAACCAAAATGAACCTCGAGTACAAGATACAAGATGGAAAAATGTATTTAGCTTACGTCACTCACCGTGAGACGTATCCCGTTGACGACATAGCCTTATACTCAGGATGGTTGGCTTACGGTTCAAGTCTGACGTATCCTCTTCCGCCCGAGCGCGTCATGTGACAGTTCGACTACATGTAGTTTGTTCCTAGAGACACTTATGTGTCTGCTCCTCCCGCTATGACACGTAGATATATGGATGTCATGTTTGATGATTATCTTAATCATTCGGTACTAGAGGAGGCACGAAGTACCATAACTCTTAGCGACTGAAGTTATATAGACGATTACATCTGATGGTTCTTCAGGATGCCACATCCTTATATGATACAAGATACTTAGGAAGATCCACCTAGGCCAGCTCATCAGAAGATACTAGAGAAGGAGCAGACTATGACAAATCATGTTATTGATGTGTTACCTAGATGTCGTCGTATTATGTAGATTGGACATACGAGTATTAATATAGGACTTTTACTGGATGACTCTGAGGCCAGGGACATTGTAGATGCCATGATGGATGAGGCATGAAAGACGTTGCAATATAGGAGACAACATAGGATCAGAGGGTCCTGAGTCCGTCATATCAGTAGTTTATATTATTTGTACTATGTATTTATCATCGGTTGTAATTTTTTTATATTTATTTCGACTTAATTGTGTACTATGAATTTATATCGGTTGTACGATTTAATTTATATAAAAATAGAAAATAATAGTATAGCCATAACGTATCTTCTAATTTATTAGAGCATTTCTAAATCAAAGTCAAAATTTCTGTATTTCTGTTTGGTGTAATTTCAGAGATGCATCTTCGGATTATGTCTGGTGTGAGTACGAAGATGCATCTCTAGATTAATTTATTTAAGAAAAAAAGACGTTTCAGTGAGGAATGCATGACATGTTCATTGGATTGCTCCAGAGATGCATCTCCCGAATGATTTAAAAATTATCTTGGGTGTGACTCAATTTTAACGTATTGGCTAAAGCGCTGAATGCATTCAAAGATGCATCTCCGAAATCTGAAAGTCAATTTTAAATTTTCATAGCGTGTTTTTCTACCACTTAGGATGGAATTATTCCCTTTAAAAAATTGTGTGTTTAATACTATCTTTTTTATTAATATTATTGATTTTTTTTATCAAATTACATCCTTCAATCATTATTAAAAATATAAAAAAAATTAAAAAATAAATAATACATTTGATTATATATATATATATATATATATATATATATATATATATATATATATATATATATATATATATATATATATATATATATATATATATATATATATATATATATATATATATATATATATATATATATATATCAATTATTCAATAAAACAACGTTTTCTATTATTACTTATAACAGTGACTAAAGTGTATAAAAAGTTTTTAATAGAAGAAAATACATTTATACTAAAGGAAAACATAACTGATCATGGTATTTCTAAATAATATTTTTCTATGGGAACAATAAAGGCTGGCACCATCATCATCAGATGATGTGCTAGTTTGAAGAGATATATAGTCACGTTTGGAATTTGTTGCAAGAGGTCTATTTTCTTTTCCATTCTAAAGAGTTTAACTCACACACGCAATATTGAAAAATGATCAATTTAGGGTTCAAATATGCACTCTAAGATTTCCTTAAAAAAAACTCAATGATGTCTATTTATTTACAGTTTCTTCGTTTTTAATTATATATCAATTAAATAAATTATACTAAATTATAAATTGTTTAATAATATTAACAAAATGATGCTAAAATACTTTTTTTTGTATATTACTAATAAAAAATAATTGTATAATTTTTTTCCATGCATTAATTGTGTCCCATGTGATTCTATTTAAATTCGTGCACCTCTTTAAGTCTAACATGTTGTTTAAGATTTGTCAATGCCGTGTAATATAACGTTTCCAAATATAACATAAAATTTCTAATGGTTGTTGAATTTACGAAAAAATAAATGATTACATTTGATAATATAATTTTAAATATGAAATGCAAAGATGATTTTGAACACTCCTCAAGCATTAGTTCCATGAAGAAATGTAGTAATAAATAAAGATTCCATGAGATTAAATAAAGTTGCATTTTTAGATTAAATAACTTAAATAAAGTTTTTTCTTTTCTTTTTAAATAATTAATTATGTTAAAGTTATCTAAATGGATAACCATTTCACCAACCTCTTTGGTCCTATAAAATTATTGAGTTTAGGTGTAGTGTAAGTTGTTACATTTTTTCAGATTGAAGCTATCTTTGTTAGCCATTAATCTTAGAGTCAATTCCACATATATATATATATATATATATATATATATATATATATATATATATATATATATAATATATATATATATATATATATATTATATATATATATATATATATATATATATATATATATATATATATATTCCTATTTTTTTACCTCCTACATCTATGAGGTTAATTCTAAATCACTCTAGCAATATTCGAACATTCTGTTTTTGGATTTATATCTTTGAATTTCAATCAAGTATAGAATAATTTATATCATATCATATAGCAACTTGTTTTATATGATTTTCATATTATACTTGCTTAATTAATAATTACATACACATATGGTTGTAACAACTATTATGACGATGACTTAATAATTTGTATAATGGGAAAAAGAAAAAGAAAATAAAAAATAATACAAGTTAACTAACATGGTATCATGTAGTACTTTTTTTCAATCATTTATTTATATTTCAAAAGAGACATTATACTGAATGCTTTTTATAAAGAGCATTATAATATCAAGGGCAATATGTATGCACTTTTTAAAAAGCAAAACATTAATTGACTTTGTTTTGGTCTTTAAAATATTAAAATAAAATGGGAAATCATAGCTAGTGTACAATGTGCAAAGCCAAGATTTAAGGGTTGTTAGCTAGCTGTAGTTGAAGAATCATCCAAATAGATAAACTATATTTTTATAGGCTTCTAAAAATAAGGAAAGCAAACCTAACAAGCTATAATATATATTACAATATAGTACAACAATTGTGAAAAAACATGGAACCATAATGTTGGATGATGAACGATAAAATAAGATATTGGTACGGTAGAATAAGGTCAACACTTTAACATTTACGTTTAAATTAGTGAGAATATCAAAAATAATATGAGTGAGAACAAATTTAAACATTTGAAATGATATAATTTTTGCGCGGTTAAAACCGTATACGTGAGGTGAGACGCGCCTTACAGGTAGTCGTTGGATCTAATCAGACGGTGATAAACGTGCATGGAAGACAAAATTATCTGTTCTTTAATGAATGAGGGACCACTCCTCCACATATTTTACCATTTGATGGTGATCTTGGTGCTCCGCACATTTTACCACTTGATGGTGATCTTGGGCCTTTTGCGTTGAGTCTTGCAGACGGTCCAAAACAGTTGTTCCCAAACCTTTGTCTATGTTGTGTAGGACGGGGATTCATCGAGTGCATCCCTAACTCGACTGCTTGTCCATAGTAAATGTAGTGGATTGTATAGTCCCATGTGGCTGAGGCACATAATTGGTTCGTGAAGTATTGTTTTTCTCTTTTTGCCATTTGCAAACTACAAAAGTTCTTCTTTGTATTGTCAGCTTCTCTCTTTCTTGTGAGCTCTTATGCACTGATTTTATGATAAGGTTCATATGTGATATCTCGTTTGGTGGTATCTGAGACAGATAGGTGATCAACTCATTTCTTTTAAGGTAAAGTCTATATCTTTCTTCTTGCTTTCGCTTCCTTGTCTGTTAAGGTTTTTGGAAAGTGAGTTTATGATATCTTTACTGTTCAAACTTCTATTATTGGCATATTTGATCCAAAACATCGTTTCTTCATACTTGTGTTTTCTGTGTTGATAATATTCATCAAATTGGAGATTCCATCTACCATACACCGTTAGGCAAAGGGGGATAATTTGTCAATGTGGGTAGATCAGTAGATGTTGGATCGATTTTACTTTCATCTTTGATGGTAGTTTGGATTGAATTTTCACTGAGGTGGAACCTCAGTATGACTGAGGAGTACTTGTTCTCGAGGAAGAAAAAAAGGTGTGTAACAAGTAGGAGGGGTGTGCCATTCCTCTTCAAGAGTGCGTGCTTTCGTTGATATGTCTTTCTCTTCCTTTCAATAATTTCAAAGTTGACGTTCTTAGTCACTTGTTAATCGCCCCTTCGCAACTACACCAGGTGAGTTGGTCCTACATTAAAGTCTTCTAATACTGGATTGTATTTAAGAAAAGTGTGGCAACTTTGATGCTTTTCTTCCACCTTTTCAAAGCTCAGTGTAACTCGAATGGATCTTCAAAGGGCCAGGAAATGATATCTCGTTGGCAGTGCATTAAGATGTTTGATGTTTATTCATATAGTGTGAATTACTCCAGGATTCATTTTTTCCTAGTCACCCCTCTCAACAAAGAAGCCCACGCTAAAATATGCTCCATAAATCCTAGGCCGCCCTACCAATGCTCAAATATATTCTCTATGTTTTGAAGCTAAAACTACTTGTTGTTATAGTACGAGTATTATCTTAACATGATAGACGATTTTTCTCAAGAAGACATTTTCCTAAAGAGACAACGGGTGTCCTTCTTTGAGGATCTAGGTTATAAAGTGGGTGTCACCCCTCATGATGTGGCGTCAAAGGAGAAACTAAAGTGGTTCTTAGAGACACGCTTGATGGGGGAGACCAGGTTGAAAGATGCCAACGTTATTTTTGGTGACTGAGCTAAGGAATCTATGTTATTTTTAATATTGTCTGTGACTCCTTGAGTAACTTGTATGTTATTATAATGCAAATAAGTTAAAATGTGAGAAAACCATGCAACAAATGAGGAGGAATCACTGGGTTATCCCTCTTTTGGTCAGTGCTACTAATATTTTGATCATATGAGAGGTTCCAAAAAAGTGGGTCCCTATTATTTTAGTTACTTGTGACACGCCTACTCCGACACATGAGGAAGTTATGGACTCATTTGACCGAGTTATGACGGAGAATGCTCTTGGCTCGTCACGACCAGAATATGGAGGAAGTCTGGACCTCGGTCCTGAGCTCGGAGATCTTCAAGTGGAGGGGTCACTCTCTAAGCATACTTGACTTCTAGCACATGATTTAAAGATGTCAAGCTATGTGAGGAATTATGTGTCAGTTCCGACCAGGTTTCCTCCTGCACTACTGCTAGCCCGCCCTTGTCCGAACGATTATGGAGTTTCGACATTCTATCTATTAATAAGATTACTCTTATTTCTTAAGCAAGTTTGAAGAATCTCTTCAAGAGGAGTTGTTAGACTTGGCTTATTATACGCATTGGAGATTGGCTATCCAGGTCTTTGGTGCTGTCGGGCATGGAGAAGCCTTCCTTCATGGCCTCCTTCAAACGGAGAAGGAAGTGCTCCAAGAACATGTCAATGACCTTACCATCGAGTGAGATCGATATTTAGAATAGAATTAAGAGGCGCCTACATGCTTTTGACCATAGAGTCTGATGTGGACCCTTTCAAGTAGCTCGACACGCTGGTTGAGTAAGTGAAGTTCCCTGTGTAGAAGGTGGCAAAGAAGAATGAATCCTTAGTTTTACCTAAGCATCAGTATCTACGATAAAGGCTTCTCTCACTGAAGTGAACTGATCACTGGATCCTTCCCAAAAAAAAGGTAAAAGAGCTTGAATCATCTTTGAAGGATTTCCAAGAAGGTTGGGAAAAGGCTAAAGAAGGCTTCCGTGAAATGCGTCTTGAGAATCTTGCCTTGGTCAAGGAGTGCACAAAGTCATTGAAGGTGAGTTACTCTATTGCTTGCAAATATTCTAAAAATTATTTACAACAAATGTAATATTTTTATTCCATGGGTCCTATCTCATGATAGCAAGTACTTCCTGGCCAAATGATGTAGGACGAAAAGCAGATCTCCTTGGAGGATTAGCCGAACGCATGGATGCATTGTCTTTTTTTTTTATGCTTGTATCTAGTGTATTTGTATCTTCAATGAATAATCAAATTTCATGGTTCCCGCTTTGTAGTGTGTATTTCAATTTTGGTTACTTACCATTATTTTTACTTATTTATACAGTATTGCTTTAAGTCTCAAATTTGTTTCTTTGGGATATAACTTGTTTTTCGAATCGTGCGCGAATTTTTATCAGATATCTTTGGAGATTATGCCCGACCAAGTGTCGATAGCCCTTCCCCGCCCCTAGGTGAGAACCTTGTTCGAGGTTGATGTAAAGTGGACTCGTCACTCCATATGGAGTGGCTAGCTATCAAGATTGAGGTGTGCCTGTAATTGCCCCTTTTTGGTTTATTGTCTTTATTTGTGCATTGATGCTGCTGGGATTTGATTGCTTTAGTCATACACCTCTGACATTTATGACAATACCCCTGAGTCATTTGTGATGGGTCTTTAATTGCTTTGGTCATTTGTCGCTGTCATTTGTGAAAATTCCCCTAACTCATCGCTACCTTTCATGACCACACGAGAAAGCGAGTTTAGTGAAAATTTTATTTATTAAGAATAACATTATACCTCGCAATAGTATTTATGCTGTACATATGAAGTAAGTTAATTTTAACCAATTGGCATGGCCGCTGAAGGCATTAGTAGAAGACGTGGTAACTAGCTTAGGATTTCATCAAGAGTCTTCACCTACAAGTTTTAGTTAGAGTAATTCACTTTACCTTTTTGGGGGTTTAATAGTTATGTCCCTTTAACTACCTGACAATGGAGATCGTGTTGATCTCTAAATCCTTTCCCCTGTCCTCATTTTGGTATCGCTGTAAAGCCTTGTATATCATTTTCCTCTAGATAAGTCAATGCTTATTGTCACTGGCTCATTGTGAATGTTGTGGTACTGCAGTTGTGAAAGCAATCGTGTCTAAGGTTGGTGCGAACGGTGTGTCCAAAATCCAATTATAAACGCTTTTGAAGGAAACCATTATAAATTATGAGTCGTCTGCCCTGGTGTCTGTTCCATTTCCTAGAATGACCATCAATTTGACATACCCCCAGGGATATGTTACTATGCCATTGGAATCTTGCATTTTAGATCGTTCATATGACCAACTTCTCCATTTCCATTCCTAACTTTTCAAAGAGGTCTGAGCATATGATATCGTGATATCTTCCGCAATCAATGATGACTCGGGATACATCAAAATTTACATTGGCAGCCTTTACCAATAGAGGAAATATCTCATTTGGGGATCCCTCATACCTTTTCACTTTCATGGAAATCGAGGATAGGTCTTTCTAGTTCCGTGGTCGAAGTATCCCCATCTTCTTTGATTACAAATATCATCTTAGAGATTTTTTTCTTCATCACTCCTTTGGAGGAGTTCCTTGCTCTTGGAAGACCACCCATAATTGATGCAATGTATTAGTGCTTCCTTTTTAGTATTCCTTTTTTTCACTGTTGATATTTTCCCCCCCTTTGGCTCCAGTGATAACTTAAATACCATTCATAGGGGATTTTTCTTATGGGGGCATGTTTCTTCTTTGGAGAACTTCTCGGTTTTGATGCCCTATCTTATTGTCTCGCATTCTCTTATGATAATCATCTTGGGTGTACTTAGTATGTTGCCCTTTATTAATTAACTCTTCTATTACATTCTTTAAATGGATGCAATCATTTGTATTATGGATGTGACTCTTGTGGAAATAAAAATATTTGGACTTGTCTGTCCTAGATGATTCTTTGATCAGGTAGGGATTCCTAATCCCGACTTCATAGAACTCAATGTTCTCACATTCTTTCCATATTTTTAACTTAAAGTGTTTACGAGAGTGTAAGCGTTGAACTTGTATCGGGGTCCAAGATCCACTTATTCTCTACGTAGATTACTATCTCTTTTCTATTTCCCAATTGTATCTGGTGTTCATTGCTCGTAGACCCCTCTCTCTCCCCCTCTTCTTCATCCATGAGCTTTTCTTCATAGTTTATATATGGTTGCACCCAATTTAGTAAATCACTTAGGTACAATATCCATCGAGCCCTATTTTTTTTCAAAACACGCATTCTGACTCAATCCTGTCTTAAAAATATTGTACTTCAGCCCATCATCCGGGTCTCTATGGCTACTACCATTATTTTGAAATAGTCAATATACTACCACAAAGTCTCCTTCTTTCGCTAGGTAAACCTATTGAGTACGACCATGGTCGTGGGTTTCCGCTTTCAAGCAATAAACTTGACAGTGAAAGCGTCATATATGTCTTTCCAAGAAAGCGTCAGATATGTCTTTCCACGTCATTACAACTCCGACCATGGTTAATGCAAAGAGCTTTCACTTTACTACCCCTTGAGTAGGATAGTACTCCGAGATATTTTCTACATACTCAACATGATCATTTGGATCTCAGGTTCCGTCATAGTTTTATAGCTTTGGATGCTTTTCTAACAACCTCAAAATCATATTATCAAGGATGCAAGTAGGCAACAGGTTATTTTCCCGCTCTAGCATTATAACATCCTTGTTGTATCTCTCTCTTCTTCGAGGATGTTGTTCTTGTGAATGCCGAAGACTATGAATCTTGGGGGAGTATGGCTATTGCTCCTCCCTTCAGGATCAGGTAGAAGAGTTCTATATATTCAATGCTAGATTCGAGCTGGCGACCTCAAGACCTCTCCCTGTGGTGCTGCTGTATTAATGAAGGTCGTCTATGATATGACAACTTGATTGCCTTGGGAAGCCACCTCTCACATCTCAATTCCTTGGCGCAACAATGTTACAGACTATCTTCAATTTTGAATAACCTATCTACTAAGAATTATGAATTATGCTGGTGCACCAGATTATAGACGTTTTTCAGTAGGTTAATGGCTCATTGTATTCAAAGATTGACCTACAACATCTGAAGGTGGGGGTGAATTTCGTGTCCAGGTACAACAGACAGTGGAGAAGGTCGATGTGATGGTTCACATTGGTAAATTTTTTATGTAGATAGAAAGAACATAGTCTGAAGTTCTCCTTGACTAACTCTCATGGAGAAGGATATTTTTGCGTAAGGTTAAAAAGAAACACCAATAGAACTGAATTTTCTTTTGCTTGAGGAGGAGGAAGAGGCGGAGCTCAAACAGTTTTAGCGGTTGCAGCAACAACTTGCCTTTGAACGATAAATCAAGCGACTTTCGATGCCACCGTGTTTGATGAATCTGAGGATGAACCTGTTGGAGGAAAATGTTGAAATTTCAAGAAAGAAGATCAAGAAACTGTTGGTGTAAGCCCTGGAGGCCAATACTTTTGGTACTTGTATCGAATTATTTATTAATAATAAAAGGCTTTTTCTTTATTATGTTTGTTTAATAAAGTCTCTAGAATAGCTAGTCTGTTTAATGTATCAAGTGTGACTTAATAATGAGATCACATTAAACATAAGGACACTATTCTTAAAGTATCCATAGTCGAGCTTTATTGTGAAGTGAGATAACATTAAAGCATTAAGACTATTATGTATATAGACTGATGATCACATCTCATGGATCATGGATAAGGAGTTATCAAGTCTTAAACATAGGTATGCATATTAAGAGTAATATTTATACTGGATTGATCTGCTATGAGAGTACTATATAGAATGTTATGCAAAGTGTCATAAGTTATTCTCATGGTGATAATGGTGTATACCACCCTTCGACCTGAAACCACTATGGACCCTAGATGTAGAGTCAAGTGCCTTATTGCTGATTAAACATTGTTCGTAACTGGATGACCATAAAGACAGTTGATGGGTACTCCACGAAGCATGCTAAGGGACACGAGTGATATAGATGGAATTTTCTCATCCTGCGTAACAAGATAAATGTCTATGGGCCCAATATTGAACTAGACAAGGATGACACGGTCTATGCCTTGTGTTCAATATAGACATAAGGGCAAAAGGATAATTGTACACATAAGTATTATCACAAAAAGATTTGTCATATCACATGACATTTTCGTGTCTTGGGTAGCAGTGATGTGTTACTAGATACCACTCACTGTTTATTATGTTAAATACGTGATTTAATATAATTGTCAATGCCGCGAAAACCTATAGGGTCACACACAAAAGGACGGATTGATGAGAGATAGAGTAACTAAGGAATACCGTAATGTACGGTGCACTTAAGTGAATTGTAGAACATCGTAAGGTACGGTGTACTTAAGTAGAATACGAAATATGGTAAGGTACCACGCGCTTAAGTGATTTTGGCATATTATAAGATATGAGCCACATACACTTGAATGAGCTTTTTAGCTTGCAGCCCACACAAGTGGTTCTATAAATAGAATCCTTGTGTAGAAGCATTTGTGCAGTTGCAATTTCATTTCTCTCTCTCTCTCTCTCTCTCTCTCTCTCTCTCTCTCTCTCACTCAAAGCCTTCATTCGTAGCAGCTAGCACTGAGATTGAAGAAATCCGTTCGTGTGGACTGAGTAGAGGCGTTGTCATCGTTTAACGTTCGTGATCGCTCCGTAGATCTACATCAAAGGTTACAATTGCCACAAGAGGTAACGATTCTATCACTAATCATGCCCATTCGTAAGGATCACTAAAGGAGAAATTTTAAATTCCGCTGTGTTTTGGATCACCCTTCTCCTTCATAAACGACTATGTGAACTTTCTAAAAAATGATATATACGAATCTCTGGATCACAAGAAGTCTGAATGAGGAAACTCGCAAGAATCAAATGTTGTTACCCACAGATGATGACATTGCTCTCTTATGGAACCAAAATGTTCGATGAACGGTGAATTAAGATCTTGGTACAACAAAGCAAACTTCTGGTTTGACGAAGAGGAGCCCTACTTGCAAGGTTATGATTTCAACGTCTAAATCAATAAGAGAATAAAAAGTAATGTGAAAGTGATAATGTATTTAAATATCTAAAATGACATATTTTTCCCATTACATAGTGAGAGTTACAGTCATACCTATGAGGTGAAGTATGTTGTGTGAATAACCGTTGTATCTAATGATATAGTGGTAGACGTGTTTGAAGGACATAATCCACATTTAAAAAAAAATGAGGGATCACATATTCTGGAGAGCTTTACCCATAGTCCTCTTGGATCTTTTACTTTTTGTGGCTTACGAACAAAAAAAGAAGCAAAAACATTATAATTGCCTTTGTTTTGGTCTTTAAAATATTAAAATAAAATGGGAAAACATAGCTAGTGTACAATGTGCAAAGCCAAGATTTAAGGGTTGTTAGCTAGCTGTAGTAGAATAATCATCAAAATAGATAAACTACATTTTTATAGGGTTTTAAAAATAAGAAAAGCAAACCTAGCAAGCTATAATATATTACAATATAGTACAACAATTAAGAAAGAACATGGAAATTTCTTTATAATAAAAAGGAACATGGAAATTTACTTATTTATTCCATCGAAATGACAGGTGCATTTTATTAGAAATGGATATGTTGACTAAAATATGTAAAAGTAAAAGATAGAAAAGAGGATTTTTTACCAATATACCCCACATTTTCAATTAATTTCCCAAAATAACCCAGGTTTCAAAAAATTTCCCAATCTACCCTAGTTTTAGAGGGAGGCGCCAATTGGATTGGCGCCCCCTCTTAAAAATTACAAGGAGGCGCCAATTGGATTGGCTAGGGCACCTGCCCTAGCCAATCCAATTGGCGCCTGTGTGTATTTTTTAAGAGGGGGCGCCAATCCAATTGGCGACTCCCTTAAAAAAGCCTCAAATGAAAAAACCTTCAACATGAAAGTTGTAGATCTTTTCAAGACAATGAATTTGGATATAAATTTTGCATCATTTGGATTTTTTATGAGAAAGTTATGGGCAGTTGAAGTTGGACTTCTGAGTTTTTCAACTGTAATCTGACCTATAATGTCTTGCATTATTTCATGTGTTTCTTTTAGAGTTATGAAATTTTGTCCAACATAACATTTGAAGTAGACATATTAAATTTTCCAATGCACTTGGTCCCACCTCAAAATAATTAAAAATGAGTGAGGTAGGTCCTTGCGAACTTGACCCAAAATTAGGGTTTCAACTGTAATCTGACCTATAATGTCTTGCATTATTTCATGTGTTTCTTTTAGAGTTATGAAATTTTGTCCAACATAACATTTGAAGTAGACATCTTAAATTTTCTAATGCACTTGGTCCCACCTCAAAATAATTAAAAATGAGTGAGTTAGGTCCCTGCGAAGTTGACCTAAAATTAGGGTTTCTGTCAAAATGATCTATAATGTTTTGAAATGAATGATGAGCTTCCAAGTTTCAAATGGATTTTTGATGAACATGAAAGTTGCTCATATGGCGACTGTTGTTAAAACTTGAATGGAGGCGCCAGTTGGATTGGCTAGGGTAGGTGCCCTAGGCTAGGGCAGGTGCCCTAGGCTAGGGTAGGTTCCCTAGCCAATCCAACTGGCGCCCATGTGTATGTTTTAAAAGGAGGCGCCAACTCAATTGGCGAGTCCCTCATAAAATGCCTTTTTTGTCTTATAAATAGATGCGTTGTGTGACCTATTGTTCCACAACTCATATAATCATTTGCCTATCATGTTTGGTGTTCGTCGCCGATACGGTAAGGTGATTTATGCGAGAGACAAACCTCAATTGCTGATGCTGTTTTGGAACATCACCACGTTAGATCAACTGAAGAGGGAGCTGGTTCGATGGTTAGACGGGAAAATACCAGAAGGGGAAAAAATCAGAAGTATTGAGAGACTTGACAGTATCTTTGGTTGGGTGCGAATGAAGACTGATAAGGATGCTAGGGAAATGATGTTTGGTCGAGACGACATTAATTTGATTGTTGTAATCAGTTAGAATTATTTATGTTTTCAGATGTTTTGTACTGATGTTGGTTATGAAACTCGTTGTAACAAGAACTTAATGATATATATTGATTGATTGTTACAGAAATACAATGTTTTAAAAAGCATAAGAGCAAGATAAAATGTTACAAAAAGCTTAAGGTCTAGATAAAATGTTACAAAAATCTTAAGATCTAGATGATGCTCCTTGATTGGGACAGTTATTTTTGTTGTGTCCTGGTTGTCGACAGATACTACATAATCTTATCATTTTATCTGTGGAATCCATCTCTGTTCTGATACGTGTGCTGTTTGGCCTTCCTTTCTTCTTTCTACGCATCTCTTCGTTGTGCCAAACAATATCTCCTTCATATGGAGGCCAGTAATCCTCCATTGGTAGTACTGAAAAGCTTTGACTATATACGTTCATGATGGTGTTTGCCTTGTACACATCAGATAAATGGGTGTAAGCGTCTTGACGAGTATAAGCGCATGCTGCAATGACATGGGAGCAAGGTATGCGGAAGGCCTGAAATTTTCCACAATCGCACCAACTTCTGTGTAGTTTAACCGCGTAGGCTAAGTTTGGTCTCCCGTCGCTGTTGCCCATTGTTTCCTGGACGCTGAAATTTTGTCTTTGACGGTCAAACACTGTTACAGCGTGTGTTGTAGCTCTGATGCTCTCCTCTTTCATGACCTTCATGCAACACTCACTGAATACTTGTCCAGACATTAACACTGCACTCCATCTTTCACCTCTGGTTGCGAACATAGAAGCCAACCTATAATAGGTTGATCTTACCAAGGCGGTTATCGACAGGTTTCGAATTCCTTTGAAAACCCCGTTCATGCATTCCACAATGTTTGTTGTCATGTGGCCCCATCGACGACCACCGTCAAATGCTCTTGTCCACTGCTCAACTGGGATGTTATTTATCCATCTCCCCGCGTCTTCATTAGACAGACGAATCTCATCACGATAATATTGAAAAGACGGTTGAGTTAAAGCATACCCAGCATTCACCACCTTCTTGCGAAGATTCTTATCTTTTATAGCACGCATGAAGTTTTGTGCAATGTGTCTGATACAGTAGACATGTGTAGAAGGAGGATCATGCCATCCGTTGTCATGGTTGTTGTAGGCACTTTCGATGGCAGCATGTCTATCAGAAATCAAACATAGATTGGCTTGTGGAGCGACATGCGTTCTGAGATGTCGAAGAAAGAAACCCCATCCACCAGCCGTTTCACCTTCAACAAGAGCAAAGGCAATGGGAAATACATTGTTGTTACCGTCTTGTGCAACTGCCATGAGCAACGTACCCTTATATTTTCCGTATAGCCAAGTACCATCAATTTGTAGGAGAGGTTTGCAGAAAGCGAAACCTCTGATGCACGGGTCAAATGCCCAAAAGAGACGGTGAAATATTCTATTACCTGTAGCACAGGTTCCGTCTGGCATCATTGCTGGCACTGTCTCCAGAATTGCCACAGTTCCTGGGACATAAGTTTTTAGTGCCCATAAAAACCGTGGTAATTCCTTGAATGAGTCCTCCCAGTTTCCGAAAACCTGCTCAACAGCCTTTGTCCTCGCAATCCATGCTTTCTTGTAAGATGGAGTATAATTATATGTTGTTCGGATATGGGATATAATTATACTCACCTTCACTGATGGGTCTTTATTTACCAATGGCAGAATGTCTCGACATATCAAAGCTGTGCTCAGTTTACGGTGATCTTGTTCAACCGTTGTTGCGACGCAACTGTGTGGTGGGTCTATTGAAGCGATCTCCCAAGAGTCATTTTTCTTCTTGTAAGATGCAGCCAAACGAAATTTACAAAGCATGTTACGACATTCGATAACATACCTTCTAGAATCAGTGCGTTTCACCGTAAAGTCAGCAAAGTTGTTCATGTGGTATTTTTTGATTGCCAAGACACATTCCTCTTTGGTACGAAACATGTCTCCCACCTTTAATTCGCCTACTGGTCTCGGATACGGATTATAGAAGACACTGTCGGACATTTCATCGTCGTTAAGAACCATATTTGTCATATGTTGAGGAGGAATATAGGCATGAGTAGGAGGTATTGGTGGTGGTTGAGCCTCATCTTCATCGTCGTTATTCAGGATGTGATCAACCTGTATCTCAGTCTCCTCTTCTTCTTCATCAATAACGTCGACCTCTACTTCTGCTTCTGGGTTGAGTTCATCTGACCATTGTGCATCATCTGCAACATCTCCACCAGCTGGATCCTGATCTGTTAGTTGAGACTGTTGAGACGGTATACATGGCTGTAGAGTAATGTACAACTCGATACAATCCATGCCTGAATGTTCATGACTAAGAAACATGCTTTCAACATCTTCATCGTCTCGTATCTTTAGGGGGAAAAACTTGCATTGACCATTCTCAAAAAATATAGGATTCTGATATGTCATCTTTGACACATTACCTGATGCTATGAAGGATTGTATTCTTTTTTTGAAATGCAAAAAGGTTGCATTTCTCTTCATCGTCACTCTAATGGTATCAGTGTTTTTAAAACAAAAACCATGAATCTCAGACTCAAAAGTTTCACCGTTGCAGTGAACGTTGATACTGTATAATGATGAAGATGACATTTTGGAGATGAAAACTATTTTGCAAGTGCAGATGAATGTGAGTGAAGATGCTAGGTATTTTGCAGATGATAAGTATTAATGTGAGTGAAGATGAATGTGAGTGAAGATGAAAAGGATTTTGCAAGTGCAGATGAATATGATAGTAAGACACTTAAATAGATGGTATCAGTGTCTCACATTGAAGCAAGTCTGAGATACCGTGTCAAGCATGCAAGTAATTTCATAGATGAGGTGTCTGTCATGCAATACAGTGTGACTTGATGTGTCAGCCAGGCAAGGTAGTCAAGAGTTGATGTGTCTGTCATGCAAGACAGAAGTGAGTATTCAGCATGCAGGATAGTAGAGAGCCACGTGTCTGAGATGATGTGTCAATCCTGCAAGACAGTGTGACTTGATGTGTCAGCCAGGCAAGGTAGTCAAGAGTTGATGTGTCTGTCATGCAAGACAGAAGTGAGTATTCAGCATGCAGGATAGTAGAGAGCCACGTGTCTGAGATGATGTGTCAATCCTGCAAGACAGTGTGAGTTGATGTGTCAGCCAGGCAAGGTAGTCAAGAGTTGATGTGTCTGTCATGCAAGACAGAAGTGAGTATTCAGCATGCAGGATAGTAGAGAGCCACGTGTCTGAGATGATGTGTCAATCCTGCAACACAGTGTGAGTTGATGTGTCAGCCAGGCAAGGTAGTCAAGAGTTGATGTGTCTGTCATGCAAGACAGAAGTGAGTATTCAGCATGCAGGATAGTAGAGAGCCACGTGTCTGAGATGATGTGTCAATCCTGCAAGACAGTGTGAGTTGATGTGTCAGCCAGGCAAGCTATCAAGAAGGTAGTCATCAGCATAAAGGAGACAAGACAGACACGTGTCGGACACCTAAGATGGTCAGAGATGACATGTCAATCATGCAAGCCAACCATAAGTGTTTTGTTCAGCATGCAGGAGACAACAATGCCAAGTGTCAGACATGCAGAAGGTGGCGCCAATTGGTTTGGCGCCTACCTTTAGGGCTTGTACATGGGCGCCAAATGAGGTGGAGACACCATGTAGTCAGTCCTCGAAACCATGCATTCAGAACTAGCCTTGCATGCATGTACCCTATGGTGTCGCCAATTTGAATGGCGCCTACCTTTAGGGCTTGTACATGGGCGCCAAATGAGGTGGAGACACCATGCAAACACATTTTTTCATGCACTCATCCATTTGCCTATAAATTGATCCACTCCTTCAACAATTCTTCCACACCAACATTCTCACTACCTCATCTACATTTCTCACTACTTCATCTCCATTACTTGTTTTACAATTTCATCTTCAACAAAATCTTCCATTTTCATCTACACCAACTCCCCAACAATATGTCTTTACTCACAATGGGCGAGGCACACAGAGGAACAGTTGCAAACATCGCGACATACGTAAGTATTTTCTTATACTTCTTTTTTATGTTTCATCTCCACCAACCCCATTTTATTTTGAAATACCGACTTAGTCAAGTGTTACATTATTTCTATTATAGGATGTCTCAAGGTTTCGCACTCGAGTCCACGAATTTGTCCACATGGACCCGATGATTCAACCTTATGTTGAACTTGCCGGTTTTGGTCACCTTAGCAAAATTATGTCTTGGTCTATAGATAACAAATTCATTCTCGCCTTATGCGAAAGATGGAGGCCAGAGACACACACATTTTGGTTTCCAACCGGTGAGTGTACCGTGACGTTAGAAGACGTCTACATGCTTTTAGGACTACGAATTGAAGGCAAAGCTGTTAATGGTAAGACCAACTTTCCAAATTCAATTTGCATGGAGCTTTTAAACGTTGATTTGTTAGATGATAATGCTAGGGGACAAGGTATACTACTTTCACGCCTAAAGTCATATTATAATAATTTTTATTTAGATGAGCATTCTACCGAAGAAGCTCGAATCATTAAAACTAGGTGTTACATTATGTTGTTACTAGGATCCTTTTTATTTCCCGAAGGTAGTGGTTCTAGCATGCATATTATGTACTTACCTTTACTTAGACATATAGATAAAATAGGTAGTTATAGTTGGGGATCCGCATGTCTAGCCTATCTCTATAGTTCTTTGTGCAAAAACTGCCACAAAGATACTTCTACATTTTCTGGATGTGCTGTTTTACTACAAGCATGGGGATGGTCAAGACTACCGTCTCTAGCACCGGTCAATAGCAACCCCTTCACTTTTCCATATGCAAAAAAGTAAGTTGTTTAAATTGCTATATCTTTACTTCCTTCCTTACAGTTTATTACCCATAACTAATTTATTTTAACTTTTTGGTGTAGATGGTCGGCACGCGGTATGAATTACAGCAGATGTCCGAGACACTGTATTACTCAATATCGCAACCTGTTGGATCACCTTCGACCGGCAGACGTAAGCAAAATAATTACATTATTTCTTCATATTATATTGACTTTTTCTTCATTCATTTAAATCCTATTCTCTTTAACATTTCAGTTCATTTGGCGTCCATACCTTAATATGGATCATGAGCATCAGATCAACCCTGAAGACGCAGCCGTATGGACAACATGCACACCAATAATACGGTTCACAACAGTGGAGTTGCACAACACCGATCGTGTGAAGCTGCAGTTTGGTATGGTCCAGAATATCCCAGATCCCCCAGCTAGCCTAGGAGAATGGCATATGCGTAAAGTGAACGACCAATGGAACTTCAACCCTTGGCAACAATTCGCAAGATCAGAGTGTCGCAAGTGGAAGCACCGTCATGACCATGTCTTAACTGACGCAGTCATGCCAAATGAGGTAAAACCAAGTCGTACTTATATGGCTTGGTATAGATCAGTTGGATTTCAATTCATCGCCGATGATATGTACCTCTACGACCCACGCCAGACAACTTACACACAAGAAGCCTCAACATCTAACCCCCAACAACATTCTCAGCCCAATTACTCACAACCACCTACCCGACAAACTTTCCGTTCCACAAACACACAAACATACAACCAAAACATGCCATTCACCCAACCCCAAAACCAAGAACATCCCCCATACCACCACCAACAAATGGACCATCAACCTTCGACCGAACATCGCTTCGCACCCACACCATCACCCTACCAAAGTCGCCTTACCCAAAACACTAACCGCCCCATCACCTACCGTAGCCAAGAACCCCAAACATCACAATACCAAAACATCCCACAACCATATCTCTTCCAAACACCCCAACAACCTTTCCAACCTTTCCTAGACCCATCATTGTCACCCATGTCCCCCTTCAACCGTCCTGGTCGCCCATCCATGAGTCAACCACACCCCAACTTCTCTGGCATGGGTCATGAGCTCAGCTACGCCGGTACACCATCATTGAATACTGAAGACTATGCTGAGTTGGCTGAATACCTCAACGGATCTTCTCCTGTAGGCGGTAATGACGCTCCTGGACCATCAGATGAACAAACACCAGTTCAGAATCGTCAACGTGGGTTAGGGCCAAGGGTTAGGATAGCTAGGGGATGTGGGACCGGAGGTCGGTTAGGTGATCCCGGTCATCACCATTAGGATTCATTGTGTAAAATCCAAATTTTATTAATATCAATTCGTATTATGTCAAATTTATCTTTGTGTATTCTCCAAACATTAAGTTTCTTTCATAATTCTAAAATAAACACATATCATAAAACAAAAATTTATAGGTCAAAAACCCTAATTCAAGGACTTGTTATTGTTATGTTGAAGGGCTTGAAGTTGGTCCCTTTTGGCAAAGTTCACATACACTTGTTTTGACAGAAACCCTAATTTTGGGTCAAGTTCGCAGGGACATAACTCACTCATTTTTAATTATTTTGAGGTGGGACCAAGTGCATTCGAAAATTTAATATGTCTACTTCAAATGTTATGTTGGACAAAAATTCATATTCCTAAAAGAAACACATGCAATAATACAAAACATTATGACTCAGATAACAATTATAATGTCAAAGAGTCCAAGTTCAGGTGCCCATACCTTTCTCATAAAAGTTGCAAATGATGCAAACCTTTAGTCCAAACTCATTATCTTGAAAAGATATACAACTTTTATGTTGAAGGTTTTGTCATTTGAGGCTTTTATCATTCATACTAAAGGGGTTGAAGTTGGTCCCTTTTGGCAAAGTTCACATACACTTGTTTTGACAGAAACCCTAATTTTGGGTCAAGTTCGCAGGGACATAACTCACTCATTTTTAATTATTTTGAGGTGGGACCAAGTGCATTGGAAAATTTAAGATGTCTACTTCAAATGTTATGTTGGACAAAAATTCATATTCCTAAAAGAAACACATGCAATAATACAAAACATTATGACTCAGATACCAGTTGAAAAACTCAGAAGTCCAACTTCAACTGCCCATAACTTTCTCAAAAAAAATCCAAATGTTGCAAAATTTATATCCAAGTTCATTGTTTTGAAAAGATCTACAACTTTCATGTTGGAAGTTATTTCATTTGAGGCTTTTTTAAGGGAGGCGCCAATTGGATTGGCGCCCCCTCTTAAAAATTACACACAGGCGCCAATTGGATTGGCTAGGGCAGGTGCCCTAGCCAATCCAATTGGCGCCTCCTTGCAATTTTTAAGAGGGGGCGCCAATCCAATTGGCGCCTCCCTCTAAAAGTGGGGTATATTGGGAATTTTTTTGAAACCTGGGTTATTTTGGGAAATTAATTAAAAAACTGGGGTATATTGGTAAAAAATCCTAGAAAAGACAATGCTATAAAAAGTAAGGGATAAAAATCATTATGGTTTTTTATTGTGATTTTGTTAAAGTTCTAAAATGATTTTTGTCTTCATTTGTTACGATTTAGTAGTTAGTATGTGATACTTACATCACCACATTTTCTCCTATTATAAATATTTATTTGTGTTTGTATTAGCTACTAAATCAGTATCGATGTGAAAATAAACAAATAATAAGTTTTGTGAAATTTTCAATGATCTTTTTGTCAACCGATAGCAAATCCAAAAACATGCAATACATAATATAATTTATTGAGGAAAGAGTACAATGCCCCTCTTGGTATGTATTAATTATCTCATGAATTAATTATAAATAAGTTTGTAATTATATGTAAATTAAAAATACTAGTAAATCTTACTCTTTTTTTTTGTGATAAAAACTATAATTATTGTCTCAATTTAACTTTCTTTTGGTTACTAGATGGACAATATTGACATGGTAGTTAGAAACTTGTATCTCATAACCAATGTCAACTTACGTTTCTTAAATCTTTAATTGATATTGATTTTAGTATATTATAAGTTATTTCTTTTTTTAATAAAGATTATGGGAGACATGTCATCCTGTTCTAATCCTTTACAAAGATTATGCAAGGAGGTTGTCAACTTTCTTCAATAAAATTGAGTTTCATCATATGCCTCGCGAAAAAAATCAGATGACAGATGTTCTGACTACTTTGTCTTCTATGTATAAAGTAAATTGTTGGAATGATGCGCCCAATATCACAATTATGCGCCTTGATGGACCTGCTCATGTGTTTGCAGCAGAAGAAGTTACATATGATAAGCCTTGGTATCATGATATTAAGTGTTTCCTCCAAAGTCAGGAATACCCGCTTGGAGCATCCAACAAAGATAAGAAGACTGGTTGGCAATTTCTTTCTCAATGAAGATGTGTTGTACAAGAGAAATTTTGACATGGTTTTGCTCAGATACGTGGATAGACACGAAGCAGACATGTTGATGCAAGAAGTTCATGAAGGATCCTTTGGTACTCATGCCAATGGACATGCAATGGCTAAAAAGATGTTAATGGAAAGTTACTATTGACTGCCAATGGAATCTGATTGCTATAAATATGTGAAGAAGTGCCATAAATGTGAGATTTATGCTGATAAGATTCATGTGTCTCCGACGCTTCTCAATGTTATTTCATCCCCGTGGTCTTTCTCTATGTGGGGAATTGATATGATTTGTATGATTGAGCCCAAAGCTTCGAATGGACATTGTTTCATTTTAAACTTGTATCTCATAACCAATGTCAACTTACGTTTCTTAAATCTTTAATTGATATTGATTTTAGTATATTATAAGTTGTTTCTTTTTTTAATAAAGATTATGGGAGACATGTCATCCTGTTCTAATCCTTTACAAAGATTATGCAAGGAGGTTGTCAACTTTCTTCAATAAAATTGAGTTTCATCATATGCCTCGCGAAAAAAATCAGATGGCAGATGCTCTGGCTACTTTGTCTTCTATGTATAAAGTAAATTGTTGGAATGATGCGCCCAATATCACAATTATGCGCCTTGATGGACCTGCTCATGTGTTTGCAGCAGAAGAAGTTACATATGATAAGCCTTGGTATCATGATATTAAGTGTTTCCTCCAAAGTCAGGAATACCCGCTTGGAGCATCCAACAAAGATAAGAAGACTGGTTGGCAATTTCTTTCTCAATGAAGATGTGTTGTACAAGAGAAATTTTGACATGGTTTTGCTCAGATACGTGGATAGACACGAAGCAGACACGTTGATGCAAGAAGTTCATGAAGGATCCTTTGGTACTCATGCCAATGGACATGCAATGGCTAAAAAGATGTTAATGGAAAGTTACTATTGACTGCCAATGGAATCTGATTGCTATAAATATGTGAAGAAGTGCCATAAATGTCAGATTTATGCTGATAAGATTCATGTGTCTCCGACGCTTCTCAATGTTATTTCATCCCCGTGGTCTTTCTCTATGTGGGGAATTGATATGATTTGTATGATTGAGCCCAAAGCTTCGAATGGACATTGTTTCATTTTAAACTTGTATCTCATAACCAATGTCAACTTACGTTTCTTAAATCTTTAATTGATATTGATTTTAGTATATTATAAGTTGTTTCTTTTTTTAATAAAGATTATGGGAGACATGTCATCCTGTTCTAATCCTTTACAAAGATTATGCAAGGAGGTTGTCAACTTTCTTCAATAAAATTGAGTTTCATCATATGCCTCGCGAAAAAAATCAGATGGCAGATGCTCTGGCTACTTTGTCTTCTATGTATAAAGTAAATTGTTGGAATGATGCGCCCAATATCACAATTATGCGCCTTGATGGACCTGCTCATGTGTTTGCAGCAGAAGAAGTTACATATGATAAGCCTTGGTATCATGATATTAAGTGTTTCCTCCAAAGTCAGGAATACCCGCTTGGAGCATCCAACAAAGATAAGAAGACTGGTTGGCAATTTCTTTCTCAATGAAGATGTGTTGTACAAGAGAAATTTTGACATGGTTTTGCTCAGATACGTGGATAGACACGAAGCAGACATGTTGATGCAAGAAGTTCATGAAGGATCCTTTGGTACTCATGCCAATGGACATGCAATGGCTAAAAAGATGTTAATGGAAAGTTACTATTGACTGCCAATGGAATCTGATTGCTATAAATATGTGAAGAAGTGCCATAAATGTCAGATTTATGCTGATAAGATTCATGTGTCTCCGACGCTTCTCAATGTTATTTCATCCCCGTGGTCTTTCTCTATGTGGGGAATTGATATGATTTGTATGATTGAGCCCAAAGCTTCGAATGGACATTGTTTCATTTTGGTAGCTATTGATTACTTCACCAAGTGGGTTGAAGCAACATCCTATGCTAATGTGACCAAGCAAGTTGTGGTCCGATTTATCAAGAATCAAATTATTTGCCGATATGGTATTCCAAGTAAAATCATTACTGATAATGGGTCGAACTTGAATAACAAATTGATGAAAGAGCTTTGTGACTACTTCAAGATTGGACATCATAACTCTTATCCTTACAAACCTAAGATGAATGAGGCCGTTGAAGTTGCAAATAAGAACATACGAATAAGAACATTAAGAAGATCATTCAGAAGATGGTTGTGACGTATAAAGATTGCCATGAAATGCTCCCGTTTGCTTTGCATGGATATCGTACATTTGTCCGTACTTCAACAGGGGTAACCCCTTTCTCTCTTGTGTATGGCATGACAGCAGTACTCCCTATAGAGGTTGAGATCCCATCAATGCGAGTCCTGATGGAAGCCATTTTGTCTGAGTCCGAATGGTGCCAGAGCAAATATGATCAGTTGAATTTGATTGAAGAGAAAAGAATGAAGACCTTGTGTCATGGTCAGTTGTATCAAAAGAGAATGAAGAAAGCATTTGACAAGAAGGTTTGACTTCGTGTATTCGGAGAATGCGACCTTGTGCCAAGAAGATTTTGTATTTTAACACTGATTCTAGGGGAAAATGGACTCATAATTATGAAGGCACATATGTTATCAAGAGAGTTTTCTCTGGTGGTGCATTAATTCTTACAACCATAGATGGTGAGGAGATCCATCATCCTGTGAATGCCGATGCAGTCAAGAAATACTTCTCCTATAAAATAAAAGAATAAATCGCTAAACTGAAAATCCGAAAGGGCGGCTTAGGCAAAAATGAGCGTCTAGCTTGATTGAAAACCCGAAGGACGGTCTAGGCAAAAGTTAGAGACATAAACAAAAAATAATTATCCCGGTAGATTGAACCCGAAAGGGCAATCTAGGTAAAAGTTAGGGACTATGGCAAGTAACTGCATCAGGCCAGACTTGATCGTTTGAAGCAACAGTGCCCATCACAGTTTTCTTTTCTGTCATCCTTAATCGAAGTCCAGAACATAGTGGAATTCAAAGTTGTTAGGGAGAATAGTGGTCATTATATTTCAATGTAGCCCTTTCCATATATTTACCATTTTCCAACTTTGTAATGATCCATGGAGTCACACCATTTGTGGACTACCATTCTATCAATAAAATTTGAGCATTTTGCCCAGTTGTTTGTCATTCTTATTTTGTTTAAGTTTACGAAATTTCATTTATTTCTGATAATCATTTTTGAAAGAGATACATATTTAAACAATCATACTTTTGAAAATTCACAAAAAAGATATGTATGCTCCAATGCTATGATTTTCTCTTCCATAAGTTCTTTAATGAAGTGATGACGAATATCAATGTGCTTTGTCCTGCTGTGCTGAATAGGATTTTTGGAAATATTTATAGCACTCAGGTTGTCACAGTACAATGTCATGACATCTTGTATGACATTGTATTTAGTCAACATTTGTTTCATCCAAACCAGTTGAGAACAACTACTCCCAGCTGCTATGTATTCAGCTTCAGCAGTGGATAGGGACACACAATTTTGTTTCTTGCTAAACCATGATATCAAGTTATTCCCCAAGAAGAAACATCCTCCTGATGTGCTTTTCCTATCATCAGCACTTCCAGCCCAGTCAGCATCACAGTATCCAGTCAGCATGGATCCAAAACCATGAGTATATAATATTCCATAGTCACTGGTTCCATTGATATATTTCAATATCCTCTTCACTTGGTTTATGTGACTAACTTTTGGTTCAACTTGATATCTACCACAACCACCTACAACAAAGGCAATGTCAGGTCTACTTGCTGTGAGATATAGCAGACTTCCTATCATGCTTCTGTGCAAACTTTGATCTACACTAACACCATTTTCATCTTTGGAGACTTTCAAATGTGTAGGAGCAGGTGTCCTTTTATGACTTGCATTTTCCATGCCAAACTTCTTAACAATGTTCTTGGCATATTTACTTTGAGATAGAAAGATAGAATCTTCCATCTGCTTGACTTGTAGCCCAAGAAAATAGGTCAGCTCTCCAACAAGGCTCATCTCAAACTCAGATTGCATTTGTCTAACAAAATGTTCTACCATCTGCTCTGACATCCCACCAAACACAATATCATCCACATATATTTAAGCCACCATGAGCTTTCCTCCTTCATTTTTCACAAATAGAGTCTTGTCAATTCCTCCCTTCCTGTATCCATTGTTAGTGAGGAACATAGTGAGTCTCTCATACCACGCCCTAGGAGTTTGTTTCAAGCCATAAAGGGCTTTCTTCAATCTGTAAACATGCTTTGGAAGATTTGGATATGTGAATCCTTTAGGCTATTCAACATAAACTTCCTCATTTAAGTAGCCATTCAAGAAGGCACTTTTTACATCCATTTGGAACAATTTGAATTTCAGAATACATGTCACTCCAAGAAAAAGTCTAATGGACTCAAGGCGAGCTACAGGAGAAAATTTTTCATCAAAATCCACTCATTCAACTTGAGTATATCCTTATCCTACTAATCTTGCTTTGTTTTTAGTAACCACCCCTTGTTCATCAAATTTATTCTTATACACCCACTTTGTACCTATGACATTTATTCCTTCAGGTCTAGGAACCAATTCCCAAACTTCATTCCTTTTGAATTAACCTAACTCCTCCTGCATGGCATTGATCCATAACTCATTAGTCAAGGCTTCCTTGACATTCCTAGGCTCAATCTTGGACACAAAGCTGCCATGTGAGATCACTTCCCTTGATCTAGTTGTGACCCCTTTATTTGGATCTCCTATAATGAGATCTTTGGGATGATCCTTCTGAATTCTGATGGAGGGTCCCTTGTTGATTTTTTCATCTTCAGGTTCAGCTTGAGGAGGTTCACTCTCCTTGTTTTTTCCTGAGAAATCAACTGGGGGATCATTCAGAGATGTCTCAACATCGTCCGTGACATCAGTATGTTAATCATCAATCACAACATTGATAGATTCCATCATTACTTTTGTTCTGGAATTAAAGACTCTATATCCTCTGCTGTTTGTTGAGTAGCCCAGAAATATTCCTTCATCACTTTTGGGATCCATCTTCTTTCTTTGCTCACGACCAGTCAAGATATAACATTTACTCCCAAACACATGGAAGTATTTGACTGTAGGTCTTCTCCCTTTCCAGACTTCATATAAGATAGTAGGAGTCCCTTTCTTCAAGGTTACTCTGTTGTGAACATAGTAGGCTGTGTTCATAGCTTCAACCCAAAAGTGGTAGGGCAATTTCTTAGCATGAATCATAGCTCTGGCTGATTCTTGAAGGGTTCTATTTTTCCTTTCCACCACACCATTTTGCTGAGGAGTAATGGGAGATGAGAACTCATGATGAATACCTTCTGAAGAACATAATTCAGCAAATTTGTTGTTCTCAAATTCCTTCCCATGATCACTTCTAATTTTGATAACTTGACTTTCCTTTTCTCTTTGAAGTTTGAGACAAAGATCTTTGAAGACTTCAAACACCTTAGATTTTTCTCTTATAAAATTGATCTAGGTGTATCTGGAGAAGTCATCCACCATTACATACGCATACTTCTTTCCACCAAGGCTTTCCACCTGCATGGGTCCCATCAAATCCATATGGAGGAGTTCTAAAACTTTGGAAGTGGTTTCATGTTTGAGCTTCTGGTGTGACATCCTTGTCTGTTTTCCAGTCTTACATTCCCCACATACTTTTCCTTCATCAATCTTCAAGTTGGGAATTCCTATAACAGCTTCAACAGATATAATCCTCTTCATACCTTTGAGATGTAGATGGCCCAATCTTTGATGCCATATCTTCACTTCTTCTTCTTTGGCTAAAGTACACATTGAAGAATAACCAGTTTCTTGAGAACTCCACATGTAACAGTTGTCTTTAGACCTGACTCCTTTCATGATCACTTCACTTTCTTTGTTAGTAATCAGACATTCAGTTTTAGTGAAGTTAACATTTAGACCTTGGTCACACAGTTGACTGATGCTTATTAAATTTGCAGTCAATCCCTTAACAAGTAGGACATTGTCAAGGTCAGGAGCTCCAGGGAAGTCAAACATACTAATCCCCTTGATTTCACCCTTTGCTCCATCACCAAAGGTTACATAGCTGGTGGCATGAGGATGAAGGCCAGTTAGCTGGTTTTTGTTTCCAGTCCTGTGTCTAGAGCACCCACTATCAAAATACCAATCTTCTTTGGCTGAAACTCTGAAGGAAGTGTGAGCTATCAGACTTGTAACATCAGTCCTAGGAACCCATTGCTTTTTGTTGACAGGTCTGTGATCTTTGGGTCTAGGTTGATGATGGGCAGGACTAGGATAGCCATACAACTTATAGTAGAATGGTTTTATGTGGCCAAATTTTCCACAGTAATGGCATCTCCATCTTTGATGTTTCCCTTTCTGCTCTCTTCCTTTATGATGTTGTGACATATGATGTGACATCTCTGGTTTGCTCCCAGTGTGACTGCACTTAGGTTTGGACTTTGGTTTTCTACCAGAGTGGCTGCACTCAGGTTTAGATTCATTGAATCCAATGCCAGACTTGTCTCCTGTTATTTGTCCAGTCTGAAGAATTTTGTCTAAGGTGTCAGATCCATTGTTTAGCATTCTTACATACTTGGTCATCTCATCCAATTTAGAATTCAAGAATACAGCTCCAGTCGTCAACTTGGAGATGGTTTCCACATGTTCTGCCTTCTCATTCTCCAGCTGTGCTATCACTTTCTTCTGGCTTTCAACTTGTTGACACACTTCTGCACTTCTGTGACACAACTTTCTGTAGGTAGTGGCTGATCGGTCACCATTTCCATTGAATTCCCACCGTTAATCCGACATATTTTCATCACTTTGGTAAGATTTATGTTTGTTTATAGTTGCTTCAGAGTCATTTATCATGTTTTGTTGGTTTGGTATCGCATTGCGTTCGATTACAAGTTTATGTCAAAAAGATCTCTTTTACGCTTCGTTTGGTAGTGTCATTGTTACAGGCCATTGCACAGGTTTAAAAGCATTAATGGTGAAGTTATGGATACTCAGAAAGGCAAAAATATGAAGAGACAGCAGGTCAACACGGGCACCCGTGCGCTACAACACTGCCCGTGTTGTTGATCAGGCAGAGCAAAATGGGAGAAGAAAAACAGAGATCAACACGGGCACCCGTGTGGTGACACACGACCGTGTTGTTTAAAACAGTGCATTAACACGGGCACCCGTGTGGAGGAACACGGCCCATGTTGTTGCCTCTGTAGCTTGTTTTGAAGATAATTATCATGGAGAGCAACACGGGCACCCGTGTGTACACACACGGTCCGTGTTGTTGGGCGCGGCTTGGAAACCCCAACTTTTGCTTTGTGAACCTATTCTGCTCATTAAGGGTAGTTTGGACCTTTTGCTTGGAAGAGATTCATCTAAAGCTATAAGAAGGCTTGGAAGAGGAAGGAAAACACACTTTTTTGACGTACAAAAGAAAACACGGCATTAAGAAGATAGCAAAAACGGAGGATTTGAAGACGGCGAGATTCAAGGGTTCCGACCATTGAAGATCCAAATCTCCTAGTTCTTTGTAATGTCTAATTTTCATACTATGATTTCGTTTACTACTATGAGAGGCTAAACCCCCTATGTTAGGGGGGTGGTCCTGATTTGGTCGTATGTTATGAATTTGAACGAATGATTTCCTTCTTACTAAGTTACTTATTTCAATTCAATTGTGTGATGTTATTATGCTTTTGTATCGGACAAATACAAATTGATCTATGACTATCAATAACAGGATTGTGATTGTTAGGGTTTTTGTAACACCCTTCTAAAATACCCCAATTATTTAGTTAAAATAATAAACATATATCAGAGTAATTATGTAGTTAAGGGTGTCACACAATCATTCACACCATGTTCCAAAATAACTGTCATGCTCTTTATTTAATCAATTAAACATTTGCATAAATCGCAGCGGATATAAATCAAATCAATCAAAACATGTAACATACTACATGTGAACTGGTTCAACAATCATTAACAACATAATTAAAAGATTCCCTCCCGATGTTACATCTATCAGAGCATGACCCACTAAGGAGACTACACTAGTCTCCAAGCATTCGCTTCTACTCAACTCATTTCTCGTTACCTGAAAAATAGTTGTAAGGGTGAGTTCCTCAATCGATATAATAAGCATTATAAAATCTCATGTCATGTTAAGTAATTTGACACATTAATCACCCTAATCACAACATACGATCAGTAACAGCACATCAGCTCAACATCATGCTCAACACCAACATAAACACAAGTATAATCTCAAATCATACTCCATAGCAACACAAACACACGTATAATATTGGAATACATCCATTCATATTATACGTCACACATACATTATGCAATGAGACTCCACACATGCGGTACCGACTATTCTTGAACATATAGTTCAAGCTCACCGATCAAATCCAGATACGGCTACTAAGCTCACTAGTCCCACTCATTTGAGATCTAATGACTCACTCACTAATTCCTCACCATGGGAATTAGCTACAACCCCGAAGGCTAGACTATGCACACTAATCATCTAGCATGCAAACATCAACAACAAATCCACAATGATTCACTCACTAATTCCTCACCATGGGAATTAGCTACAGCCCCAAGGCTATGCTATGCAAGCTAATCATCTAGCAATGCAACGTCAACAACAAAATCCCCAATGGACATATGCTCACACTCTAAGCCATACAACAGTCCAATTACAATTGCATACATAACATGTACATTCACAACATTATGCATACCATCAAACATCACCAACACATGTATCAAAACATCATATCATGTCAAATAATTGAACACAATATTAGCACACTCTACTAATACCTATACTGCTCAAACAGCGGGAATTAATCCCTGTTACATCATAGGCCAACATAGGCCAACACTCAAATAGGCACACAACATTTAAAACACCAATTTTCCACTCTGCAACAGTGTTAACCGGTTAACGCCCTGGGTTAACCGGTTAACGCAGCACAACACGCCTCCTGTCCCAAAACTTAACAGTGTTAACCGGTTAACGCCCTGGGTTAACCGGTTAACGCAGCACAAACAACAATATTTCAGCAATCACAACAGTGTTAACCGGTTAACATCCTGGGTTAACCGGTTAACGCAGACAAAACAACAAATTTTCACAATTCAAAACAGTGTTAACCGGTTAACACCCTGGGTTAACCGGTTAACGCAAGACAGAAAGCTGTTCCTGCGCTAACACAAGGCAGAATGCAGAATTCTCCGCATTTTCCGCCGTTGGAGGACTTCCGGACCTCCGATTCCAATTCCGTAAAAAGCTATACGCTCGGGAAAACACGACTCACGCAATTACGGATTCAATTTCAGCTTTTAACACAGTTTATCCAACGTAATTCCAGCATTCAACAATCCCAATTAGGGACAAATCAACGGCTTATCACTACCCATTACATATTATCCCATAATACCCATTAATCGACGATAAACCCCCCTTACCTGATTAATCCGACAACTTTGAGCTTCAAGCTTTTCCGTTCTCCAACCCTTGCTCTCTAGCTCTTCCTCTTTGCCCTTTTCCTCTTTCACGATCGCTTCTCTGCTTTTCACGTAAAAACCTTTTTACTCCAAATGGGCTCTTTTCCTTATTTCCAACTTATATATATTTTCCAATAATAATAATAATCCAATAATAATAATAATAAAATTTCCAATTATTTAATTAAATTAATAAATATATTATTAACTCAATTTAAATAATTATTTTATTATTATCGGGGTGTTACAACTCTCCCCCACTAAAAGAGTTTTCGTCCTCGAAAACATACCTCAAGCGAATAACTCCGGATAAGACTCCTTCATCTTACTCTCCAGTTCCCAAGTCACATTGCCACCTGCTGGTCCTCCCCAAGCTACCTTCACCAAGGCAATCTCTTTACCCCGCAACTGCTTCAACTCTCGATCCTCAATCCTCATAGGTGATGTTTCAACAGTCAGGTTATCTCTCACCTGTACATCATCTATTTGGACTACATGCGACGGATCATGAATGTACCTCCTCAACTGAGACACATGAAAAACCTCATGCAAATTCGCAAGCGACGGTGGTAAAGCGATACGATAGGCTACTTCCCCTATCCTCTCCAAAATCTGATAAGGACCAATAAATCGAGGTGTCAACTTCTTCGACTTCAAAGCTCGACCAACACCAGTTATCGGAGTGACACGAAGAAACACATGATCTCCCTCTTGGAACTCAAGTGACTTCCTCCTCTTGTCATGATAACTCTTCTGACGACTCTGAGCAATTCTCATCTTCTCCTGAATCATCTTAATCTTTTCCGTAGTCTGTTGAACAATCTCCGGTCCAACCACAGCACTCTCACCGGACTCATACCAACATAAAGGTGTCCGACATCTCCTACCATACAAAGCTTCAAACGGTGCCATACCAATGCTCGAATGAAAACTATTGTTGTAGGTAAACTCAATCAAAGGAAAATAACAATCCCAAGTACGTCCTTTTTCCAAAACACAAGCCCTCAAAAGATCCTCCAGTGACTGAATCGTCCTCTAAGTCTGACCATCAGTCTGCGGATGATATGCAGAACTCAATCTCAGCTTAGTTCCCAAAGCCCTCTGCAAACCTTCCCAGAACTTCGATGTAAATCTAGGATCTCTGTCCGAAACAATACTCGACGGAATACCATGCAAACTTACAACCTTCTCAATATACAACTCAGCTAATCTCTCTAACGGATAATCCATTCTGATCGGAATGAAATGAGCCGATTTTGTCAACCTGTCAACAATCACCCAAATGGCTTCAAAATTCTTATTTGTCCTCGGCAAACCAGAAACAAAATCCATACTGATACTATCCCACTTCCACTCTGGAATAGCCAACGGTTGCATTAGCCCAGACGACTTCTGATGCTCAATCTTTGACTTCTGACAAGTCAAACAGGAATAAACAAAACTCGCAATCTCTCTTTTCATTCCCGACCACCAAAATAACTTTTTCAAATCATGATACATCTTCGTAGCTCCAGGATGAATACTCAAGCCACTACGATGTCCTTCCTCCAGAATACTCTTCTTAAGTTCGGTAACATCCGGAATACACACCCGATTACCAAATTTCAAAACATCATTCTCATCAACTCTGAATTCACCACCTTGACCTTGATTCACTAAAGTCAACTTATCAACCAAAAACACATCGGATTTCTGACCCTCTCTGATCTCATCCAGAATACCACTTGTTAACTTCAACATTCCCAATTTAACACTATTGTGAGTACTCTCACACACCAAACTCAAGTCTCTAAACTGCTCAATTAAATCCAATTCCTTAACCATTAACATAGACATATGCAACGATTTCCGACTCAATGCATCCGCCACTACGTTTGCCTTACCCGGATGGTAATTCAAACCAAAGTCATAATCCTTCAGAAACTCTAACCATCTCCTCTGTCTCATATTCAGCTCTTTCTGATCAAACAAATACTTTAAACTTTTATGGTCACTGAAAACCTCAAATCTCGACCCGTACAAGTAATGCCTCCATAGTTTCAGAACAAATACCACAGCTGCCAACTCTAAATCATGTGTCGGATAGTTCCTCTCATGAACCCTCAGTTGTCTCGAAGCATAAGCTATAACCTGCTTATTCTGCATCAACACACCACCCAAACCCAACAATGAAGCATCACAGTAAACCTCAAATGGTTCCGACGGACTCGGTAATATCAGAATAGGAGCAGTAGTCAACCTTCTCTTTAACTCTTGGAAACCTCCTTCACATTTTGAGTCCCAAACAAATGCTTGCCCCTTTCTAGTCAACATCGTCAACGGTAACACCAACTTAGAAAATCCCTCAATGAACTTCCTATAATAACCTGCAAGTCCAAGAAAACTCCTTATCTCAGAAACTGACTTCGGAGCTTCCCACTTAGATACCGCTTCTATCTTAGAAGGATCAACAGCAACACCACCTCTTGAAATCACATGACCAAGAAAACTAACCTCTTCTAACCAAAATTCACACTTGGATAGTTTAGCAAATAACTTCTTTTCTCGTAGAACTTCTAAAACCACTCTCAAATGCTCAGCATGCTCTTTTTCAGATTTCGAATACACCAAAATGTCATCAATAAACACCACAACAAACTTATCTAGGTACGGATGGAAAATCCTATTCATATACTCCATAAATACTCCAGGCGCATTAGTCACACCAAAAGGCATTACAGAATACTCATAATGTCCATACCTTGTTCTGAAAGCAATCTTCTGAATATCCTCAGTTTTCACACGTATCTGATGATACCCCGATCTCAAATCTATCTTGCTGAACACACTCGCACCAACCAACTGATCCATCAAATCATCAATCCTCGGTAAAGGATACCGATTCTTGATCGTCACTTTATTCAGTTGCCTGTAGTCCACACACAACCTCATAGTACCTTCTTTCTTCTTAACCAATAACACTGGTGCACCCCACGGTGACACACTCGGACGAATAAACTTCTTATCCAACAGATCTTCCAGCTGACTCTTCAATTCAGCTAACTCAACAGCAGACATACGATACGGAGCCATCGATATCGGTCTAGTACCAGGTACCAAATCAATCGAGAACTCAACTTCACGCTCTGGCGGTAATTCATTCACTTCTTCTAGAAACACATCAGGAAAATCACACACCACGGCTAGATCGCCAATCACCAGTCTATCTTTAGCCTCCAAAGTCGCTAACAGCATAAACAGCTCTGCCCCATCTACTACTGCCTCATTCACCTGCCTCGCTGATAGAACCACACTCTCTCCTACCTCAACCTCAGGAAATATTACAGTCTTATCAAAACAGTTGATGGAAACCCGGTTAAACACCAACCAGTTCATACCCAAGATAACATCAATCTGCACTAACGGAAGACACACAAGGTCTATCCCAAAGTCTCTACCAAAAATACTCAAAGGACAACTCAAACAAACTGAAGTAGTAGTCACTGAACCCTTCGCAGGAGTATCAATCACCATACTACCATACATCTCAGATATCTCTAACTTAAGTTTCACAGCACAATCCAAAGATATAAAGGAATGAGTAGCACCGGTGTCAATAATAGCTACAAGAGGAAAACCATTTATATGACACGTACCTCTGATCAAACGATCATCCGCAGAAGTCTCAGAACCCGATAAGGCAAAGACCTTGCCTCCTGACTGATTCTCCTTCTTCGGCTTAGGACACTGTGGACTGATATGACCCACCTCTCCACAGTTGAAACAAGTTACAGTCTTCAACCGGCACTCTGCAGCCAAATGACCACCTTTGCCACACTTGAAACACTTCATCTCAGCACTGGTACACTCATGGACACGATGTCCAGCCCGACCACATCTATAACACTTAGCAGGGGCACTAGAGTCTCCCCCACTAGGCCTCTTCATCCCACTCTGCCTTTGAAAACCTTTGCCAACTGCATACGGTTTCCCACGATCATTCTGATTCTTGCCTTTCCTATCAACCCTTTGCTGATAGCTCTCTGCTCTGGCTTTGGAATCCTGTTCAAAAATCCTGCAACAGTCAACCAAGTCAGAAAACACTCTGATCCGTTGATATCCAATATCCTGTTTGATCTCGGGACGCAACCCGTTCTCAAACTTCACACATTTTGAAAATTCTCCAGCAGCTTCATTATAGGGAGTGTAATACTTCGACAGCTCTGTAAACTTAGCAGCATACTCCGTAACAGACTTGTTACCCTGCTTCAACTCTAAGAACTCTATCTCTTTCTTTCCTCTGACATCTTCTGGAAAGTACTTCCTCAGGAATCTCTCTCTGAACACAGCCCAAGTGATTTCAGCATTCCCAGCAGTTTCCAACTCAGTGCGGGTAGCAACCCACCAATCATCAGCTTCTTCTGACAGCATATGCGTACCGAACCTGACCTTCTGGTTATCGGCACACTCAGTCACTCGGAAGATTCTCTCTATCTCCTTCAACCACTTCTGAGCGCCATCTGGATCGTATGCTCCCTTGAACATTGGAGGATTGTTCTTCTGGAACTCACTCAGTTGGCGAGCAGCTCCCATTCCCACCACATTCGGATTCCCTCCAAGTACTCCAGCTAGCATACCCAGAGCCTCAGCAATCGCATCATCATCTCTACCTCTTCCAGCCATCTCTATTCTGAAAACCCAAACAAACTAAAACAATGAGTACTGATAGGGTTACACAACACCTATACCGTACAGGGAAACAGAATAATTACGACTCGACTCGACCGACTATGCTCTGATACCACTAATGTAACACCCTTCTAAAATACCCCAATTATTTAGTTAAAATAATAAACATATATCAGAGTAATTATGCAGTTAAGGGTGTCACACAATCATTCACACCATGTTCCAAAATAACTGTCATGCTCTTTATTTAATCAATTAAACATTTGCATAAATCGCAGCGGATATAAATCAAATCAATCAAAACATGTAACATACTACATGTGAACTGGTTCAACAATCATTAACAACATAATTAAAAGGTTCCCTCCCGATGTTACATCTATCAGAGCATGACCCACTAAGGAGACTACACTAGTCTCCAAGCATTCGCTTCTACTCAACTCATTTCTCGTTACCTGAAAAATAGTTGTAAGGGTGAGTTCCTCAATCGATATAATAAGCATTATAAAATCTCATGTCATGTTAAGTAATTTGACACATTAATCACCCTAATCACAACATACGATCAGTAACAGCACATCAGCTCAACATCATGCTCAACACCAACATAAACACAAGTATAATCTCAAATCATACTCCATAGCAACACAAACACACGTATAATATTGGAATACATCCATTCATATTATACGTCACACATACATTATGCAATGAGACTCCACACATGCGGTACCGACTATTCTTGAACATATAGTTCAAGCTCACCGATCAAATCCAGATACGGCTACTAAGCTCACTAGTCCCACTCATTTGAGATCTAATGACTCACTCACTAATTCCTCACCATGGGAATTAGCTACAGCCCCGAAGCTATGCTATGCAAGCTAATCATCTAGCAATGCAACGTCAACAACAAAATCCCCAATGGACATATGCTCACACTCTAAGCCATACAACAGTCCAATTACAATTGCATACATAACATGTACATTCACAACATTATGCATACCATCAAACATCACCAACACATGTATCAAAACATCATATCATGTCAAATAATTGAACACAGTATTAGCACACTCTACTAATACCTATACTGCTCAAACAGCGGGAATTAATCCCTGTTACATCATAGGCCAACATAGGCCAACACTCAAATAGGCACACAACATTTAAAACACCAATTTTCCACTCTGCAACAGTGTTAACCGGTTAACGCCCTGGGTTAACCGGTTAACGCAGCACAACACGCCTCCTGTCCCAAAACTTAACAGTGTTAACCGGTTAACGCCCTGGGTTAACCGGTTAACGCAACACAAACAGCAATATTTCAGCAATCACAACAGTGTTAACCGGTTAACATCCTGGGTTAACCGGTTAACGCAGACAAAACAGCAAATTTTCACAATTCAAAACAGTGTTAACCGGTTAACACCCTGGGTTAACCGGTTAACGCAAGACAGAAAGCTGTTCCTGCGCTAACACAAGGCAGAATGCAGAATTCTCCGCATTTTCCGCCGTTGGAGGACTTCCGGACCTCCGATTCCAATTCCGTAAAAAGCTATACGCTCGAGAAAACACGACTCACGCAATTACGGATTCAATTTCAGCTTTTAACACAGTTTATCCAACGTAATTCCAGCATTCAACAATCCCAATTAGGGACAAATCAACGACTTATCACTACCCATTACATATTATCCCATAATACCCATTAATCGACGATAAACCCCCCTTACCTGATTAATCCGGCAACTTTGAGCTTCAAGCTTTTCCGTTCTCCAACCCTTGCTCTCTAGCTCTTCCTCTTTGCCCTTTTCCTCTTTCACGATCGCTTCTCTGCTTTTCACGTAAAAACCTTTTTACTCCAAATGGGCTCTTTTCCTTATTTCCAACTTATATATATTTTCCAATAATAATAATAATCCAATAATAATAATAATAATAAAATTTCCAATTATTTAATTAAATTAATAAATATATTATTAACTCAATTTAAATAATTATTTTATTATTATCGGGGTGTTACAGTTTTCACACAATTAGGTTTATGATTGCATCATCTAGGACTAATCACTTTTGTAAACCACCGAAAACCTTGATATTGTTTATGATTAAAACCAATGATTAATTGAATGGACATTTGAGTAAGAATTGGTAGTTTAATAGTTTCTTCCTTAAGGACTTAAGGAAGAACATTCTGAGGTTAGGTAATTGAATGTTTCATAGGTATTAAGGAAATCTTGACTGAATTCGTAACTTGTTAAATCAACCACTTCCCCTAGCATATTTTATATTAATCAATTATATTTTACTGTCTTTTGTGTTTATTGCTGAAATTCCTAAAACAACCAAACCATTATATTTTTGTTCTGATAGAATCAAAGTTAAATAAGTATTTCCTACGCAGTCCCTGAGATCGATACTTGGAAATAAAACTCCTTATTACTACATCGGTAAAAATAGTACACTTGCTATATTTTTCCGACCAAGTTTTTGGCGCCGTTGCCGGGGACTGCCAAAATACATATTTTAATTTCTATTCTATCGAAATTTTGTTGCTCGCCAACCAAAATTTTATCTGTGACAATTTTGTTATTCAATTCTAATCTTTGTCTAACTTGTTTATGCGAGGTAAGGCCTCAGCGGATTTTCCTTTTGACGCAGATCCAAAAAGAACTCTTCGCGCTAGACTAAGACAAGCTAAGAGAGAAAAACTGGAGTTAGCAGAGAAAGCGGAGGGGGAAATTGTTTCAGTGCACTCAGAGAATTCAGATTCAGACGCGGAAACAGTTCCTGAAATCATGGCTGCTAATCCACCACCACCACCACCAGAGAGACTCCTCGGTGACTATGGTGGAACCAACACCCCGGGTGGTCGTATGACAATTGTCAACCAACCGGTTAATGTGGAACAATTTCAGCTGCATCCCAACACCATTAATCAACTCGAAAGACGATCCTTCTTTGGAAGAGTGAATGAAGATGCCAACAAGCATCTGCAAAGATTTTTAACCATGAGCACAACAGTGAAAATGCCTGGACATAGCGAAGAAGCAATCCGACTTCGTATGTTCCCATTCATTTTAGCAGATGAGGCCGAAGAGTGGTTCTATTCCTTACCTGCTGGTAGTATCACTACATGGGAGCAAATGGAAACAACATTCTTGCAGGAGTATTTTACCGTATCTGTGTCATTGCGGAAAAGATATGAGATCCTAAACTTCAAGCAGAAGGAGGGTGAGTCACTAGGAGATGCCTACAAACGATTCAAGAGAATCCTAGTGGCTTGTCCTACTCACAACATGGATGAAACTGAACAAATGCAAATGTTTGTCAATGGTCTTCGAATTCAAACGAGACAAATCCTTGATTCAGCAGCTGGTGGCTCAGCCAACTTTGCAACAGCCACCGGTATGAAGAAGATAATTGAAGCTATTGCCTCGAACGAGCATTTAGAGTTATATGACAGGGTATCAAGCAAATCTGCAGTTATTGACTTGAAGCTTGAAACAAACAAACAAGTGAAAATTGAAGAAGCTGTTGCTGCGGAGGTAGAGAAAAGGTTGAAAGCACTAAACATAGGTGCTCAGAAAGTGGCTCAAGTGAAACAGGCACCGAGTGAAGTGTGTGGCATTTGCAATGGACTACACAATACCGTTCATTGCTTTGCAACACCGCAACAGATCGAAGATATAAAATTTTTAAAGCAAAACAATCCCTACTCCAACACATACAATGCGGGGTGGAAGAATCATCCCAACTTTGCATGGAAAGATCAAATAGGGAACGTGCAACAGCAGGCACAGGGTCAATATCAAAATCAATATCAGCAGCAGCAACAACAGGTACCTAAGAAGGTAGATTGGGAGATCGCAATTGAAAAGATGGCAGCTCACAACATCCAATTCCAAGAGGAGACTCGAAATAATCAGAAGAATACTACAACATCCACAAAAAATCTTGAAATTCAGATGGGTCAAATTGCCCAACAGTTAGCCTCAAACTCCCATGCACCTGGCACGCTTCCTAGTGGGACAGTCGTTAATCCCCGTGATCAAAGTCACATTAAAGTTGTGGTCACCAGAAAAGGAAAAGCTAAGGAACCACAAGTTGACGAACATGTTGAAGAAGATGGATTGTTGGAAGTTGACTTGGAGATTAGAGAAGAGCCAAAACAAACTGAAGAAGTGGTGGTCAAGCCGACAAGCCAGCAAGAGAAACAAAAACCAAAGATCATTCTTCCTTTTCCGACAAGAACAAAGAAGAAAGATCTCCATGATTTTTTTTTTGAGAAATTTTTAGAATTATTCAAGAAGCTTGAGATCAACATACCTTTTGCTGAAGCTCTGGAACAGATGCCGATCTACGCCAAATTCATGAAAGACATCATATCAAAGAAAAGGTCGATCGACAGTGAGCCAGTCATGCTAACTGAAACTTGTAGTGCTATTTTGCAGGGCCTAAAAATTCCGATGAAGAAAAAAGATAGAGGTGCAGTCACTATTCCTTGTACCAATGGAGACAGATCATTCAAAAAGGCACTGATCGATTTGGGAGCAAGTGTTAGTCTAATGCCCCTCTCGATTTACAAAAAACTTGAGTTAGGGGAGGTGCAGGATACTCGCATGACACTGCAGTTTGCGGATCATTCTATGAAGAGAACCTATGGTATAGCAACAGATGTTCTGGTGAAGATTGATAAGTTTGTATTCCCGGTGGATTTTGTGATACTCGAGATGCCGGAAGATGAGGAGATTCCTCTCATATTGGGAAGACCTTTCCTGGAAACTGGAAGATGCATGATAGATATTGAGAAAGGAACCATGACCCTCAAAGTTTATGATGAAAAGCTCAAAATTGATGTGAGGGATACTATGAAATTCAAGGATGACGAAGGGGCGAGTAAAAGTATTGAAGTGTTAGATACAATTTTTGCTCAATCTATGCAGATTACAACATCCAAGCTTCCTTTGGAGAGAGTTTTGAGTTTATCTATCGTTGAGGATACTGAAGGAATTGATGAGAAAGAATCCGAAGTGGTAGCGATGTTAAAGGAACAACCGCCTTGGGTTCGTTCCCGACCGCAATGGTGGGAGGATCTTCGACCTAAAACATCTTCAGAATCAAAACAGGATATAAAAAAAGGGATAAAGTTGAAACAATTACCAGAACATCTCAAATATGTCTTTCTTGACAATGAGGAAAAATGTCCAGCAATCATCAATTCAGGTTTGAGAGAGACCCAAGAAGGAGAGCCAATCAAAGTCCTAAAGAAATACAAGGGTGCTATTGGGTGGGCGATGGACGATTTGAAAGGAATCAACCCAATAATGTGTATGCACAAGATTTTGATGGAGGATAATCAGAAACCGGTCGTCAAACCTCAAAGAAGACTGAATCCAGCTATGAAAGAAGTTGTTCGCAAGGAGGTTGTGAAACTTTTAGATGCGGGGTTAATTTACCCAATATCTGACAGTTCGTGGGTGAGCCCAGTTCATGTGGTACCAAAGAAGGGAGGGACAACTGTGATAAAAAATGAGAAAAATGAGTTGATTCCCACCCGTACGATTACAGGTTGGAGAGTTTGCATAGACTATAGAAGACTGAACACTGCTGCAAGGAAGGACCATTTTCCTTTACCTTTTATCGATCAGATGTTGGAAAGACTGGCAGGTCATGATTTCTACAGTTTTCTAGATGGGTACTCAGGGTACAACCAAATTGTTGTGGCACTTGAGGATCAAGAAAAAACAGCGTTCACATGCCCGTATGGAATCTTTGCTTATAGAAGAATGCCATTTGGTTTATGCAACGCACCTGCGACATTTCAGAGGTGCATGACATCCATATTTTCCGATATGCTTGAGAAGCATATGGAGGTGTTTATGGATGATTTTTCGGTTTTTGGATCTTCTTTCGAAAATTATTTGTATAATCTGTCACTTGTGCTGGAAAGATGTCAACAAACCAATCTAATCCTGAATTGGAAAAAGTGTCACTTCATGGTGAGAGAAGGGATAGTACTAGGTCATAAAATTTCCCATCAAGGAATAAAAGTTGACAAGGCAAAAGTGGAAGTGATCGCCAATCTCCCTCATCCTGTGAATGAGAAAGGTATACGGAGTTTCTTGGGACATGCAGGATTCTATCGTAGGTTCATCAAAGATTTCTCTAAGATCGCAAAACCTTTGACTAGCCTGCTTGTGAAGGATACTCTGTTTCTGTTTGACAAAAAGTGCAACGAAGCCCTCGAGACTCTGAAAAATAAATTGGTGTCTGCTCCTATAGTGATCTCGCCTGACTGGTCTCTACCCTTTGAGATAATGTGTGATGCGAGCGATATAGCAGTAGGGGCAGTCTTGGGGCAAAGAAAAGACAAACGCCTCCATGTCATCTACTATGCTAGCCATGTGTTGAATCCAGCCCAAATGAATTATGCAACCACAGAGAAGGAGTTACTGGCTGTGGTTTATTCCTTTGACAAATTTCGGCAATACTTGTTGGGAACAAAGGTAATTGTTTATACTGACCATGCTGCGTTGAAATATCTTTTTTCTAAACAGGACTCGAAGCCAAGGCTGCTCAGATGGATCTTGCTGTTGCAAGAATTTGACCTTGAAATTCGAGACAAAAAGGGGTGTGAAAACACCGTTGCTGACCACCTATCTCGAATGTCTCCGATTGAAGAGACGGAAGAGGAACATCCCATAAAGGACGAGTTTATAGATGAAAGAATCCTCGGGGTGGTGGGTGTTCCTTGGTTTGCTGACTATGCAAACTACCTGGTGGGTGGTATAATTCCTGACGACTTTGATTATAACAAAAAGAAAAAGTTTCTTCATGATTGCAGGTTTTATTTGTGGGACGAACCATTCTTGTATAAGAAAGGGGTAGACGGACTAATTCGTCGATGTGTCCCCGAGGAAGAACAAAATGAAGTCTTAAAGGCATGTCATGACTCAGATTATGGGGGACACTTTAGTGGAGACAGGACAGCCGCAAAAGTCCTCCAATCAGGGTTGTACTAGCCCACGTTGTTTAAGGATGCCCAAGTCGTTGTGAAGGAATGTGACAGATGCCAACGGACAGGAAATATTTCTAGGAGGAATCAGATGCCTCAAAAGGGCATGCTTGAAGTGGAATTATTTGATGTTTGGGGGATAGACTTTATGGGGTCATTTCCACCCTCATTTGGAAAAAATATATTCTGGTGGCTGTGGACTATGTCTCCAAATGGGTGGAAGCTGTAGCCCTCCCTTCTAATGATGCGAGAGTAGTGGTAAACTTTCTCAAACAAAACATCTTCTCAAGGTTTGGTGTGCCTAGAGAACTTATCAGTGATGAAGGAACACATTTCTTGAATAAGCCCATGGAGAACTTATTGAAGAAATATAATGTGAAGCACAAGATTGCCACACCATATCATCCCCAAACGAGTGGGCAAGTTGAAGTGTCTAATCGGCAAATTAAACCGATTTTGGAAAAGACAGTGAGTGCTTCAAGAAAAGATTGGGCAATCAAATTAGATGACGCGTTATGGGCGTACCGAACCGCTTTCAAAACCCCAATTGGCATGTCTCCGTATCAACTGATTTATGGTAAGGCGTGTCATCTTCCTCTGGAATTAGAGCACAAAGCCTTTTGGGCATCCAAGTTCTTAAATTGTGATCTTGCAAAAGCCGGTGAATCCTGAATTCTTCAATTTCACGAGTTAGAAGAATTTCATAATCAGGCATATGAGAATGCAAAGATGTACAAGGAGCAAACACGGAAGTGGCATGATCAGAGAATGATCAGGAAAGATTTCTGGGAAGGACAACTGGTATTGTTGTTCAATTCGAGGCTCAAGTTGTTTCTTGGGAAATTGAAGTCAAGATGGTCCGGGCCATTTGTCGTGTATAAGGTTTTTCCCCACGGAGCAATAGAGATTAAGAACCAAAACAATGGAGATATATTCAAGGTGAATGGCCAGAGGCTGAAGCCTTATTACAGAGGCCAACAACCTGGATTGATTGACCATATGCGCCTCGCCTAATGAGGTGGACAACCGTCGAGCCATGCGACGTTAAACGAAGCGCTTCGTGGGAGGTAACCCACGTGTTCGATTGTTAACTTATTTTGTTTTTTCTTTTCTGTGTGGGTGTGAAACGTTGTTGCAGGTAAGGAGTGGAACTTGGAGAGTATAGTCATAATCACCTCTCAGCGAAAGGATGCCATACCTATGAAGCATAGCAGAATTCAGAAATTGAGGAAAACAGGTCATCCACACGGCCACCCGTGTGGTGACACACGACCCGTGTCGTGCTGCAAGAGGAATACTGGGCATCCACACGGCCACCCGTGTGGTGACACACGACCGTGTTAATTAAAACAGGGGATTAACACGGGCGCCCGTGTGCAGGAACACGGCCGTGTTGTTCGTAATGGGTTAATTTTTGAAATTTTGTGATTTTGGGTACTTTTAATGTTGGGACCCACTTGCTATTACATCTCTTCCCCACCACTTATTCTCACTTTTTCTGATTTTTGAAAGCTTCTCTCTCCCTCTTCCTCCATTGTTAACCTAGCCTGCATCAAATTAAGCTTCACTTTTCTCATAGCTCCACTCACTTTAACCTCATCTCACCTTCACAAAAATCGTTCCTCTTGCCGTCCTCTACACAGTGACGATGGCAGTTTTCACTAATCTGTTCTTTGGATTTTGAGAAATTTTTGCAGGTACCATTATGCCCCCAAAGCGTATAAGCAAGGAGAAGGATGTAGCCACGTCTTCTCGACCGAAGCAACGGGCTAGACGCTCTACGAATCCTCATGGCATTTTGTTTGAATAACTGAATCATCAAGAGAGGTATGTGATTCTCGCTAAACGTAAGCTCATTCCGACACGATATATGTGTGATGCTACACTGGATGAGTTAGGTTTAAAGGAAGAGGTGCACCGCATGTTTCACAACATCGGTATGTTAGAATTCATGCAATTCGAAGCACCGACCTTCGCTCGTATCACACTTGAATTCTTAAGTACGGTTGAGTTTAAGATGAGGAGAAGGTGGACAGGTTCGGAGATGGAATTTTATGGTCAAATTACTTTCCGCTTGTTTGATGAAGATCACGAGTTATCTGTTGAGGAACTTGGGAGTATTCTGAGACTCCCGGTATCTGGACCCGGAACCCCTCCGGACACTTTTTCTGCAATTGATTTCTGGAGGGCTATTATAGGTAAAACTGGCTATAACCCTAGCTCGGGAAAAGCTTCTGGGATTCATAACCCATGCTTCAGATATGCACAAAAAGGGTTAGCCTACACCTTGTTCGGACGGGGTGATAGTACCGGGGTCGCTGCTAAGAGAGAGTTATTTTTTCTTCATTGCATGGCCCACAATGAGCGAATCAATGCAGCAGCTTTCGCCGCCAATCATTTGAAGCAAGTTGGCCACGCAACTACCAGTGATATTTCTGTGGGTGGTATGATCACGCAGATTGCGGGCCACTTTGGGTATGATCAACTCTTGCTGGAAGAAACTGCAGTGATGGGAAAGACTAAGATCGACATGCACACTCTAGTCAATCAACAAATGATTGCAATCAGGCCGACTCATTACTCTCTGGTGATTCACAATGTGGAAGTGCTCGCACTACCAGCACCTGGTTCCATTAGCATTGCTAATGTTGCTAACTGGTTGTATACAGGTTCAGCCCAATCTGTAGGGGAAGATGCTCAGTTTGACCATGACCTTTCAGGTGAGGAAATGGAAGAAGATGAGAGGCCAGCTACCCATGGTATGCCACCCCCACATGATTCGAGCCTACATGGTGAAGGATCCTCTTTTATGTCTCAGGACCAGTGGGGTTGGCTCCAGACTGAGATGGGAACTCTCCGAACCGAGCAAACCAGACAAGGTGCAAAATTAGATAGACAGAGTGTGGAACTGTTCCGACAAGGGACAGTCATGGATGACATGCAAGCCATGATGCAACATCTGATGTTGCATTTCCCGCACGATCCTCCGCCTCCTCCACAACAGTGATCACTGTAAGTCCCCTTTGTGTTTGAATTTAAACATTGAGGTCAATGTTTAGTTCAAGTGTGGGGGGGGGGGGGTTTCTCCTTTCATGTTTTAATTCTCTTTCAATTTGTTTTTTTTTGTTATGTTATCGTTATATTAGTATGTTTGTTTGTTTTGTTTGTTTTCTTTTCTTTTGGACCTACTGTGTGTACAGAGTGATGAGAAACGTTTGGACGAGCCCGGGATCAATGGTAGTGGATGAATGACACCCCTCAAACTTAGGCTGATAAGGCACCCCGGAAGTTGATGTTACCTTGAGAAAATAAAGTCGGACACAATTTGGGGACACCGAACCAAGAGAGCGGTATGGAAAAACCAAGTCAGAAAAGAACCACATAACACGAGGAGGCTTCAGAGCTTGCAAGCTAACCAACATGGTGAGATAACAAAAAGCCAAACACTAAATATTAGCATGAGAGTTCAGCCAAGTATGACTTTATCACTCTGATTTTACGTATGTCCTGTTGAGACGTCACAGCATGATAACACACACTGAGGCAAGTTGTTTGTTTAGCCAGGGCCTTTCTAACCATCCCTATCTGTATGTTTCCCTTCGTGAACCCCGTTGAGCCTTAGCCATTTTATTCATCATAAACCCCCTGTTAACTATTAAGCATTTATTCATCATAAACCCCCTCTTAACTTTTAATCATTCATTTTTTTCCATTACTCGGCATGATTATGTGAATTGCAAGATGTGCAATAAAACTAAGTTTGGGGTGGAAATCTTGAAAGAGAGGGCAAGTGCATAATAAGAGATCATACAAAAAGAAAAATAGTATGTATGTTCCTTAAAAGTAAAAGAAAAGAAAAAAAAAGAAAGAGAAAAAATGCACTTCCCGAGACTTAAGACTCTAACACCTATAAAATGCTCGAAAAATTTGAGTAGAAAAAGAGTCAAAAGAGTGAAATTAACCCCCAGAGTATACGTGATGCACGAGAAAAAGAGAAAGAAAAATCACACAACATGACTGCCGAGTTCAAAACCCTTTGTTATCCATTTTTTTGTTTATCCCACCGTACTCAAACCCCGTTACAACCCAAAAAGTCCTCGAAAAGTGTGTGGAATCTGCTGTGGTAGTGACATTAGAATGTATTCAAATTTAAGAGTTTGGTATTGCATACTGTGCTGTGAGTGTACACACCTAACCCTGAGAGATGTTGTGAGTGTGTGAAAAGCTTGCAGGTGAAGAGGTTTCTGATGTGGAAATATGGTAAACTGCCTGAATCGGAGAGACCTGAAACTCGATTGGAAAGGAAGAACATAAATTGTGAAAGACTAGGTTGCATTGTGGAAAATGCATTCGGGGGTGACCTTTGTTTGGACGCAATACATCACTTGAGGACAAGCAATGAGACAAGTTTGGGATTGTGATCGGTCACCATTTCCATTGAATTCCCACCGTTAATCCGACATATTTTCATCACTTTGGTAAGATTTATGTTTGTTTATAGTTGCTTCAGAGTCATTTATCATGTTTTATTGGTTTGGTATCGCATTGCATTCGATTACAAGTTTATGTCAAAAAGATCTCTTTTACGCTTCGTTTGGTAGTGTCATTGTTACAGGCCATTGCACAGGTTTAAAAGCATTAATGGTGAAGTTATGGATACTCAGAAAGGAAAAAATATGAAGAGACAGCAGGTCAACACGGGCACCCGTGCGCTACAACACTGCCCATGTTGTTGATCAGGCAGAGCAAAATGGGAGAAGAAAAACAGAGATCAACACGGGCACCCGTGTGGTGACACACGGCCGTGTTGTTTAAAACAGTGCATTAACACGGGCACCCGTGTGGAGGAACACGGCCCGTGTTGTTGCCTCTGTAGCTTGTTTTGAAGATAATTTTCATGGAGAGCAACACGGGCACCCGTGTGTACACACACGGCCCGTGTTGTTGGGCGCGGCTTGGAAACCCCAACTTTTACTTTGTGAACCTATTCTGCTCATTAAGGGTAGTTTGGACCTTTTGCTTGGAAGAGATTCATCTGAAGCTATAAGAAGGCTTGGAAGAGAAAGGAAAAAACACTTTTTTGACGTACAAAAGAAAACACGGCATTGAGAAGATAGCAAAAACGGAGGATTTGAAGACGGCGAGATTCAAGGGTTCCGACCATTGAAGATCCAAATCTCCTAGTTCTTTGTAATGTCTAATTTTCATACTATGATTTTGTTTACTACTATGAGAGGCTAAACCCCCTATGTTAGGGGGGTGGTTCTGATTTGATCGTATGTTATGAATTTGAACGAATGATTTCCTTCTTACTAAGTTACTTATTTCAATTCAATTGTGTGATGTTATTATGATTTTGTATCAGACAAATACAAATTGATCTATGACTATCAATAACAGGATTGTGATTGTTAGGGTTTTCACACAATTAGGTTTATGATTGCATCATCTAGGACTAGTCACTTTTGTAAACCACCAAAAACCTTGATATTGTTTATGATTAAAACCAATGATTAATTGAATGGACATTTGAGTAAGAATTGGTAGTTTAATAGTTTCTTCCTTAAGGACTTAAGGAAGAACATTCTGAGGTTAGGTAATTGAATGTTTCATAGGTATTAAGGAAATCTTGACTGAATTCGTAACTTGTTAAATCAACCACTTCCCCTAGCATATTTTATATTAATCAATTATATTTTACTGTCTTTTGTGTTTATTGCTGAAGTTCCTAAAACAACCAAACCATTATATTTTTGTTCTGATAGAATCAAAGTTAAATAAGTATTTCCTACGCAATCCCTGAGATCGATACTTGGAAATAAAACTCCTTATTACTACATCGGTAAAAATAGTACACTTGCTATATTTTTCCGACCAGTGGCCAACTCTTCAAAGGTTACTTCTTCATCACTTGAGTCTTCATTAGAACTCCATCTTCCAGTCAAGGCAATCACAAGATTTGCAGACTCTTATGTTTCACTTTCATCAGACCAAGTGGCAGCAAGACTCCTATTTTGTTTCTTGAGGTAGGTTCCACATTCAGTTCTAATGTGTCCATACCCATCACATTCATGGCACTGAACTCCTTTTCCCTCTTTGGGCTTTTCATCTGACCTTGTTCTTCTTCCAGCATTGTTGGATTTACTGATGTCAGATGAGATGTTCTTGACATTAGCCTTAGATCTTACATCCATCTTTTTCAGAAGTCTGTTGAACTGTCTTCCCAGCATTGCTACATCATTTTCCAGTTCTTCATCAATATCTTGACCACCTTCCTCCTCTTCCTCCTCAGTGTTTGATATGAAGGCTGTGCTTTTGGCTTTCTTTTCAGATCCATCACACATTCCCATCTCAAATATTTGGAGGGATCCAATTAGCTCATCAACTCTCATATTGGAGATGTCTTGAGACTCTTCTATGGTTGTCACCTTCATAGCAAATCTCTTAGGGAGTGACCTGAGTATTTTCCTTACTAATTTTTCATCTGATATCTTCTCTCCCAGGGCTCCTGAGGTATTAGCAATTTCAAGGATATTCATATGAAATTCATGAATATTTTCATCTTCTTTCATCCTTAAATTTTCAAACTTGGTAGTGAGCAGCTGCAGTCTAGACATCTTCACTCTAGAGGTGCCTTCATGAGTGGTTTTGAGAATGTCCCAAGCATCTTTAGCCACCTCACAGTTTTTTACCAATCTGAAGATATTCTTGTTTACTCCATTAAATATAGCATTCAATGCTTTAATATTTCCAAGGGTTAGATCATCCTCCTCCTTGGTCCATTGTTCTTCAGGCTTCTTATCAGTTGTAGCTTCTCCTTCCTTAGTAACTACTGGATGTTCCCAGCCTGTTAACACAACCTTCCAAGCCTTATTATCCATAGATTTTAGGAAGGCTACCATTCGAGGTTTCCAGTAGTCATAGTTGGATCCATCCAAAATAGGTGGCTTGTGAACAGATCCTCCATCTCTCTCCATAGTACCAGAAAGTATAGTCCCTAGATCTCACCCAGAACCAGAGCAGGATGCCTGCTCTGATACCAATTGAAATTCTGGTATCAGATATGAGATGTCAAAGGTAATGTCACGACACTAATATCTGAACAAACAGGATAAAAGATAAAGAACAGTAATGCAAGAGACACAAGCAATTATTAACCCAGTTCGGTGCAACTCACCTACGTCTGGGGGCTACCAAGCCAGGAAGGAAATCCACTAAATAGAATCAGTTCAAAGACTCTCAGTAAACAACACAAGTTACAGTCTTTTTCACCTAATCTCTACCCATGTGACTTCTACCTAAGAACTCTTAGATATGAGATCTCACTCACTCCCTCTCAATCACACCAGTGATATAAACAAGAATTACAATGAAAAGAAGACACTCTTCAAAGACACATACTTGATCTTACTTAGCAGCTTCAATCAAGTTAACACACACTCATGCTTAAAAGCTTTGAGTGACAAATTACAACTTAAAAATCAGACCAATTCAATCTTCTATGGATGAATTGAATGGCTTACAATTCACACGACCATACAAGACTTAAACCCTTATTCTCTCTCAATATTTCGTTCCTTATTTCTTGTGTATCAAATCAGGTTTTCCATGTCCTTTTTATAGAAGCATTTGGCTGGGCTTGGACATCATAAAACCCTAAAATTATTTTCCATTCAAATCTTCTCATGATAGCTGATTAGATCTCTTTGGAAAATAAGTAAATCTGGTTGTAATTAATGATTGAATGCGTGTGTAAATCATATCTTCAATCATACATAGATTTGCATTAAAAACGCAATCACATAATACATAACATTCAGACTGAATGTTCTGTATACAAATGTCATGACATCGGGTATGACATCCTGGAACAATCCTGCATAATCACATTTTAAACATCCAGCAGGTACATGATATCTTATGTTAAGACAACACATGTGACATCTTGTGAACACTCTAGGTTTTACCAAAATTACTGCCAACACAAGAACCAACAAACTCCCCCTTTGGCAAATTTTGGCTAAAACATATATCAGTCCATTTATTCACAAGAGTAAACGAATATCAGCAGTTAAGCAGCAGCAGAAGCAATAAACACACAATTACTAACTATAATAGCAACTAGTAATAAACACACATTAAACACATGGGTGCTTCTTCTCCCCCTAAGTCTTTTCAACACAAACATCTCCTTCAACAACAACTGCACCTGTAACATTCAAAATTTCCTTCTGACATCTCCTTCAACATGTTAACATTCTGAACCTCCTTCTGACATCTCCTTCAACATCACATGTACAACACAGAACATTATTCTGTTCAACATCAGCTGTTACTTGTTTAGCCTAGCTAGCTACTTCAGCATATATTGACTGCAACTCTCCACACCTCCACACATTAACGGTAGCTCACACATAATAACTTCTCCCCCTTTTTAGTCAAAATAGACTAAAGTGACCAATTAGACAAAATAAATGTCAATCAATCCAGCAGAGAATGTCACAAAGGATGTTATAACATATAAAATGTTAAACATAAATGTCAGGTGGTACAAACCATAATTATACACAGCTGAATTAACTGAGATAATCAGAAATCCAGGGAACTCATAAAGAGCCTAAAAATTACATCATGGCATCAAAAAGGACTGCCAAAAAAACTACAAACATCAAACAGAAAAACATCAAATTATCCAAGCATCCAAGCATCCAAGCATCCAGAACACACAACATTATAACAGGGGGACCATCAATATCACAACTTAGTCTGAGGAGGTAACATCTTCTTCACCTTCAGATCCAAAACTGCCACTAGATTGATCTTGAGAATCAGACCTCTCACTTGAGGTATGGGTATCTGTATCCTTGGCTTCACCAACATTATCCATCTCTTCTTGCTCCAAGCTACTAATTAGAACATCTAAAGCCTCTTTCCTAGCCTTAGCCACCCTAATCCCAGTTTCCAACTCCTTACAGGTTTCCTTCAATTCAGTAATCAGGCCACCTTGAGAGGATGGCTTCTTCGTTGTGTCGCATTACGCGAAAAACCGGCGGGAAAAAAAACACAGAGCCGCCACCGTGCGTTATTTATCCCAAAGGAGGGAAAGGAAACACTCGAAGTAAACCTGGAAAGGAATGGTCTCACGACCAAAGATTGATAGGATCGGGAGTCGGTTATGCGAAGGGAAGGTATTAGCACCCCTACGCATCCGTCGTACTCGACGGGATCCACGCTCAGAAAGAATAGAAGAAAGGTTACTAGATAACTGCTCAAACACTACACACACGCTGGAATCAAACACAGATGAAAGATGGAAGAAGAGGACTCGGCAGGATATCGCATCTTGGGCCTACGTAGTTTGTCAGACACAAACATCAGAGTCGACGTAGTTCGGAGACAGGGGAAACGTGCTCGCTAGGATGTCGCATCCTATGCATACGTATCTTCTCTAACCAGAGAAGAATCAGAGCACTCGTAGCTCAGCTAACGCACGCCAAACAAAACCCACACAGGAAACCGACTGCCAATTGCTGGACTTACATCAGACTCCGAACCAACAAACACACACAGGAAACCGACTGCCAATCGATGGACTTACGTCAGACTCCAACAAGCAAACAAGACACATGAAACCAACTGCCAATCGCTGGACTTACGTCAGACTCCAAACACACACAAAGGGGGTTGAAAAAGAAAAAGGGCGCCCGAAGAGATCTGCTCATCTCCTGCCTACGTACCTCATCTGGTATGAGGATCAGGGCGACGTAGTTCCCCTTAACAGGGAAAGAACTTATATCCTAACCAGAGACTAGGGAGATAACAAGCTACTAGGGAGACTACGACTCGAGCCTATAAGTTATCATGCATACGATCCCTATGTTGAGGTCTCTATCCTAACTTAACTTGCACAGGGAGCAAGCTAGCCTAAACATCACATAATCAAACACAAGCACAAGAGAGCAAGCACACACACTATGTGCAAACAAGTGGCTCATACAAGGCTAGGCTTTATTCAAGGGGTCACATCAACCTCGACAAACAAGCCAACTGGAATGGGGTGTTTTGAGCTCTTAACCCTAACATTGAGAGTTAGGGTGAAGCAGATGAAATGGAGATAAGGGTTATGCCTCATAGCTCTTATCCCTGGCCTGGGAGAGCTTGAATCAAATAGAAAGTGTGGGAGTTCAAAATGTAGGAACTCTTCTCCACATGACTGACACAACAAGATCTTGGGTTCTAATTCACAATGCATCAACACATGGTGTGAGCAAAGTGAATGACACAACTGAATAGCAGGGGATGGATTGCACATCCCTTTTATCTGCCAATCAGTACAAAACTCAGACAAACAGTCAACAGTCAATATCAAACAGATAACCCAATATGCAACACATAAGCCATAAACACAAGCGACTTGTCCTCAAAGCCTACAAAACAAGCAAATGTTAGCCAACAACAACAAGTGATCAAGCTCAAATGAAGGAGCAACATCAATCATGGAGATGCACACTTGAACCTGAAATCACAACTCAAATGTAAGTAACAAACCACTAGGTCAAAGCCTAGGGTCAAAAGGGGATCAAAAAAACCAAAACATAACTTGATATTCAACATGGATCATATTTAATCAATCAAGAACAAGTCCTAAAAAGGACCAAACCAAAATCAATTAGCAAGTTCATTTAATAGGCAAGAGAAGTCAAAGACCAATTCAAGGCATCCATTTGATCATTATGAATGAAAATTCCCAATCAAAACAGAAATGATTCAAATAAATCTGGAAAAATTCAATGAGCATTCAACACATCCAACATGATCATCATACAAAAAATCAGAAGCATTAGAGGTCATTTGGCATGGAAATCAAATTGCACAAGTTAGACAACCAAATGTATGACACAAATTGTCACACCATGCAAACATAGGCATAACACATAAATGGTGAATGGGAAAAATACCAAACCAAGCCTAAAACATCCATTAACATGTCTAGAATCAGCATTTACAATTTCAAGTCCATTGGATTAAAAACAAGCATTTCATGATAGTTTGAACAAAGCAAGGTCATACATGCACACATGATCAATCAACCTAGAGCTAATAAAATTCCAGCCATGCACAACTTTCAAACTCATTATCATTAAAAACTAGACATCTCAAGGATCAATTTGCAAAAAATTGGGAGTGATTTGATGCATTTATCAATTTAATATGATTTTTAGAAGTTAGTATGAAAAATGAAAATCAAAGATGAACATGGCATGGCAAATGGAGGGAAAATGGTAAATGCTGAAACAATTTGAAAAGTGCGCTCGCTGGGAATCGATCCCTGTACGTATTTGAAATGAGCGCGTGCTGATGCCAAACGACACCGTTTCACACAAAACCCTAAGCTCGCCCAGATTTGGACGCTAGTCCGTCACTAACATGCAAAAAACCGACGCTAACATGAATCTTCATCATCTTCATCATGAAGAAGATGAAGATTCATACGCCAATTTCCAGAAACTCCAGAAATGTCCAGAATTCAACAAAAATTATATCAATAATAAGATCTTGCAATGTAGAACACGGATCAATCAACATCTAAACCTAAATCCACATAACAAAGGAGAATCGAGCAGGAACATTTTTGGATGCAAAACTTAAATCACTCATAACTCAGTGAATACTACATCATTTCAATTGATTTTTCTACCAGAATGATCAGCAACACAAAATCTACACAAATATGTACATGAATTTGAGAATTATGAGGTTCGAAACTTGACCTCTTGAAGAACAACAAGTTGAAAACGCGTGCTACAAGGCTCAGCAATGGTCCAAATCCACTCTATAATGCTTGTAGTGATGATTGATGAAGGAATTGAAGCTCCAGCACGTGTGAATCCAGCTTAATTTGAATTTGCCATGAACACCTTCAAGCTTCAAGCATGCACGTTTTTGAGCAAAAAATCACCAATGGCACGTTCAATCTCACTCAAAACCACTCCAGGATCAAGAATTATGCAAGAGAAATGAGATTTATGTGAGGAATCTTGAAGTTCCTTGTGAGAGATTTTTTTTTTGCAAATATGGATTTCTAGATCTGTACTTGTGTCTTCTTCTCAATTCAGCTGTGATTAACCTTATATATGCCTTGCTAATTAATTTGAAATTAAACTTAAACCAAAGCTAATTGAGATTAAAGGAGTATAAGGTGCATGCACAAATTTGCACTTTCACTCCATGCATGGGAAGCACACGTGAACAGTACACCAAGCTGGCCCAAATCCACTCAAAATTAGCCCATGCACACATTAGGATTGGAATTTCATGCATGTGATCAACCAATTTTGATTTTGGCAAATTTCCTTCAAAAACTTCATGAGTAAGCAAGTGATCATATATTCAAATTTCATGCAATGTGATGATGTATTTGGAAAATTCATGTCATGAGAAACATTTTGCAAAAAGAACCACCAAATTTGGAGTTTTGGTTCAAAAGATATGGCCATTTGAAGTTTCAAGCATACTTTGCAATGATTTGATCATAACTCCTTAACCATTCATCAGATGCTCATGATCTTGGACTTTTTGGAAATGGGAGAGAAAGATATTCAACTTTCATGTTGGACAAAAATTCATTTGAAGCTTATTTGATGTTGGAAAGTTGAGTTGAAGTGGGTCCAAAAACTTGCCATTTTTGGAAACTTTCAAATTACAGGTCACTTTCCATTTTTGGAAACTTTTGATCTGGCTTCAAAATCTTCAAGGTAGATGTTTGACATGTTGAATAACCTTCTTTGGGACATGAATGAAGTGTCTCAAACCATTTCTCCATCTCCTAGCCCTCAGTTGACTTTCAGTTGACTTTTTTGGGCCCTAGATGACCTGAAACTGCACTGTGGACTTTGAGCCTTCAACACTTGGCCAAATTGCATCAAAATGAACCTTGGGTCATGTAAGCTTTCTAGAACAACCATAGGGCCGTTATCTCATGGAAAAACCCTTGCTCTCTTGCACAGATGGATTCTCCTGATCAGTTTTGGCTGATGATATGCAGTGGTCTATGCAATATGAATGCAATGTTAATGACCTAAAAATGAAATGAATGTACAAATGGGAGGTGAAAATTTGAGGTGCTACAGCTGCCCCTATTCAATCAACTGGGAACCTGAACGAATGAGAGCAACGACTGTCAGACCTTCAAGGTAAACAGGGATTGAATACCAAAGAACCGTAGAAGTTTGCACTCTGCGGTGGATGATCAAAGAAAATAATGTTCACCAATGGAAGCTTCCACTGGGTATTCAGATATTTATCACTGGACCAGACAAGACGTTTACCAACGACTCCACTGGGGATCTTGATTCTTATCAGAAAAAGGAACCACGACCAGACATCGAAAGATGATGAACAGGAAGAGAAATCACGACTAGATGCCAACGGACAACTAGGAAAGACTCGACCAGACATCAACAGATGAATGGGAGAAAGAGATACAACCAGACGTCAACGGACGAATGGGAAAAACTCGACGTTTACCGACACCAACGGAGAGGTGACCAGACATCAACGGATGACTGGGAAGATTCAACCAGACGTCAACGGACGAATGGGAGAAACTCGACGTTTACCGACACCAATGGAGAGGTGACCAGACATCAACGGATGACTGGGAAGACTCAAACCATACATCAACGGACGAATGGGAGAAACTCGACGTTTACCGACACCAACAGAGAGGTGACCAGACATCAACGAATGACTGGGGTACTCAACCAACCATCAACGGATGAAAGGGAGAAGCTCGACGTTTACCGACACCAACGGAGAGGTGACCAGACATCAACGGATGAATGGAAAGAGATACAACCAGACGTCAACGGACGAATGGGAAAAACTCGACGTTTATCGACACCAACGGAGAGGTGACCAGACATCAACGGATGAATGGGAAGACTCAACCAACCATCAACGGATGAAAGGGAGAAACTCGACGTTTACCGACACCAACGGAGAGGTGACCAGACATCAACGGATGACTGGGAAGACTCAACCAGACGTCAACGGATGAATGGGAGAAACTCGACGTTTACCGACACCAACAGAGAGGTGACCAGACATCAACGGATGACTGGGAAGACTCAACCAGACGGCAACGGATGAAAGGGAGAAACTCTACGTTTACCGACACCAACGGAGAGGTGACCAGACATCAATGGGTGACTGGGAAGACTCAACCAGACGTCAACAGACGAATGGGAGGAACTCGACGTTTACCGACACCAACGGAGAGGTGACCAGACATCAACGGATGACTGGGGTACTCAACCAACCATCAACAGATGAAAGGGAGAAGCTCGACGTTTACCGACACCAACGGAGAGGTGACCAGACATCAACGGAATGAATGGAAAGAGATACAACCAGACGTCAACGGACGAATGGGAAAAAATCGACGTTTATCGACACCAACAGAGAGGTGACCAAACATCAACGGATGAATGGGAAGACTCAACCATGCGTCAACGGACGAATGGTGGGAACTCGACGTTTATCGACACCAACGGAGAGGTGACCAGACATCAATGGATGACTGAGAAGACTCAACCAGACGTCAACGGACGAATGGGAGGAACTCGACGTTTATCGACACCAACGGAGAGGTGACCAGACATCAACGGATGACTGGGAAGACTCAACCAGACGTCAATGGACGAATGTGAGAAACTCGACATTTACCGACACCAACGTAGAGGTGACCAGACATCAACGGATGAATGGAAAGACTCAACCAAACATCAACGGATGAAAGGGAGAAACTCGATGTTTACCGACACCGAAACAACGGTGTTTACCGACACCAAAGAAAGAACACACACGAATGTTGACATGACACTTACCGGTATCACAAGGACGACATCTACACATGTCAGGACAAGGCCACACACTTGTCGGGGACTACGCTGGGGAATCAAGCTTTCCTCTCACCTGCGGGTGAGGAAATAAACCTCTCTGGGGATTATCAAACCCTGAATGCTGTCAGTGGCAACTGTAGCAAATGTGCCGTATGTTAAAATATGATCCGCCTCTGCTGGGGATATGTCTGCTCCGGTTTAACACATGTATGCATATGTTTGAGTTTTTCTATGGCGTAATGCTCCATGTTGAATGGAAATGCTACGCTATTTGAGGATGCAATGTTTGCTACATGCAAGATGCAAAATGACGAACTCCCGCTGAGGAGAACTGGTTGCTCTGCTGAACACTCAATTCTGATTAGATTCTCCAACTCTGTGGGGAGACGCACTGCTGGGGTGCTTCGCTGATCTGATACTCTGGGGACAGCAGAGAAACCAAGTCAACTCTGGGGAAACTCCGTCTGGGGAACACACCAACCCCTCAACCGTGCTGGCGAATAGCATTGCTGCTGGAGAAAGGATAAATCCCACCGGGGACAACTTTCACTGAATCCAATCCACCTAGGGACTCCACTAGGGGAAACCACCAAAGTTCACCTCCATTGGGGACAACTTACCAATCCACGGGCAGGATAAACTCTACTGGGGAAAATCTTCACCGAACCTGATCCGCTTGGGGACTTCGCTGGGAAAACCATCAAAGCAAACCTCCACTGGGGAGAACGAACACAACCCTACTGGGGAAAACATTCACAACCCTACTGGGGAAAGGTGTTCATAACCCTGCTGGGGAAACTGCACACTCGAACCTGCTGGGGATTACAGTACTTCGGACCCGACTGCTGAGGATAAAACTACCACAGACACCTCCGTTGGGGGTATGGCAACCTTCAGTCTCAGTGGGGACCAACAATCTTCAGACTAGCTGGGGATAAATCAACTTTCAGGCCTGCTACCCGACTGCTGGGGAAGAACAGCTCTTAAAAGTTTTCAGACTTGCCTGGTGACATAGCCACTTTCCAACCTACTGGGGAAACATCCTCAACCCTACTGAGGAATCCCTGATCTTGACTACGCTGAGGATACAAGTCCTGAACTTGCTTTAGACCACCCAACCTCTCACACTACTGGACAGTGGGGAAACATCTCTGAACAAACCGTGGCTTGCTGCTTCAGCCAGGAATCAAAGGTAATAACCTGCAAGACAGCGAGACATACATGCCCCAGGGGATTGTATGGACAAGATGCACTCAAGTGTACTCAACATTCAAAATGATTTTCAAATGTTTTATCTTTCTGCACGTTATTGTCTAGCCTTGACGTTTTTTATATGCAATGTTTATCAAAAATTTGGACATTTTGCAAACAAAACAGTAAAATAAAAACAAGAGAGCAATTTATCTGAATAACGACTTTTATTGATTGGAAATGGTCCTGAAAAGGCAAATACATCGGGAAGCAATTCCTAGGAAGAGGTAATTGCGCACAAAAGGAAAAATAAACTATCCTATTGGCAATGTGAACACGACATCCACTATTTCCCAATTCTGTTATGACTCACAGATCATCAATTTCCTCCCAAATCCTTTGCTTTCTGAGAAGAATGATTGGACCGGTCATATCCTTCGAGATGGTAGACACTGAAGCGCGATGAAGTACAGATAACTCAGACTGTAGTCTTCGCTTTAATCCCTCTTTTTCCTGGATCGCCCTTTCGGGTTTTCAATCTACCGGGATACCCATTTTTGCCTAAGCCGCCCTTGCGGGTTTTCGACTTACCGGGTGTACATATTTTTTCATTCTTTATCCCTAACTTTTGCCCGAACCTTTTTTTTTTTTTTGGTTCGCCGGGATGCCCTTTTTTGCCTGGACTCTTTCTTTTTTTTCTGTCCAGCGGGTCAATTTATGCGAAGTATTTTTTGACTACATCTGAGTTAACAGGGGACGGAAAATCTTCACCATCCATAGTTGTAAGCATCAAGGCTCCACCAGAGAAAACCTTCTTAACAACATATGGTCCTTCGTAATTCGGAGTCCATTTGCCCCTGTTATCTGTACCGGGAGGAAGGATCCTCTTCAAAACCAAATCACCAATCTGATAGCTTCGAGGACGCACTTTCTGATCAAAGGCTTTCTTCATCCTTCTCTGATACAGTTGCCCGTGGCACACAGCTGCTAACTGCCTCTCTTCGATAAGGTTCAACTCATTAAACCTTGTTCGAATCCACTCAGCTTCATCAAGCTTGACATCCAGCAAAACTCTCAGAGAAGGAATCTCCACTTCAACTGGTAGGACTGCTTTCATACCATACACAAGGGAGTAAGGGGTTGCCCCGGTCGACGTACGTACCGAGGTACGGTACCCATGCAAAGCGAAAGGCAGCATCTCATGCCAGTCCTTGTACGTCACGACCATCTTCTGCACAATCTTCTTGATGTTCTTGTTTGCCGCCTCTACAGCACCATTCATCTTCGGTCTGTAAGGAGAAGAATTGTGATGTTCAATCTTGAAATCTTTACAAAGCTCTTTCATCATCTTATTATTGAGATTCGAACCATTATCAGTGATGATTCTCTCAGGAACCCCATAACGACAGATGATTTCCTTCTTAATGAACCGGGCAACCACTTGCTTGGTAACATTAGCATAGGAAGCTGCTTCTACCCACTTGGTGAAGTAATCAATCGCAACCAAGATGAAGCGATGCCCATTGGAAGCAGTAGGCTCAATCTTCCCAATCATATCGATGCCCCACATGGCGAACGGCCAAGGCGAATTCATGACATTCAGAGGGCTTGGTGGTACATGCACCTTATCAGCATAGATCTGACACTTATGGCACTTCCGAGCGTATTTGAAACAATCAGATTCCATAGTCATCCAGTAATAACTGGCTCTCAACAACTTTTTGGACATTGCATGACCACCAGCATGGGTACCAAACAAACCCTCGTGCACTTCTTGCATCAACATGTCTGTTTCGTGTCTATCCACGCATCTGAGCATAACCATGTCAAAGTTCCTCTTGTACAACACATCATCCTGATTCAAATAAAAGCTTCCAGCTAGCCTTCTCAGGGTTTTCTTGTCATTCTTTGACGCTCCTTCAGGATACTCCTGACTCTTGAGGAAATTCTTAATGTCAAAGTACCACGACTTCTCATCAACAACAGACTCGACTGCAAACACATACGCAGGCCTCTCGAGTCGATTTACCGCAACATGTGGCACATGATTCCACCAATGAACTTTGATCATAGAAGACAAAGTGGCCAGGGCATCAGCCATCTGATTTTCATCTCGGGGGACATGATACAACTTCACCTTTTTGAAGAAAGTCAGGATCCTTCTGGTGTAATCTCTGTAAGGAATCAAATGAGGCTGATGAGTATTCCAATCTCCATTGACTTGATTAATCACTAGAGCGGAATCTCCATATATGTCCAGTGTTTTGATCCTTAGATCGATGGCTTCTTCAATCCCCATGATACAAGCTTCATACTCGGCCTCGTTGTTGGTTACGTCAAAAGTCAATCTGGCAGAAAAAGGTATATGAGCACCTTTTGGATTAATGAGTACTGCCCCAACACCGTTACCATTCACATTCACAACCCCATCAAACATCAGTGTCCACTTGTCATCAGGATCCGGTCCTTCCTCGACAAGAGGCTCTTCATAATCTTTCATCTTTAGATACATGATGTCTTCATCAGGGAACTCAAACATCATCGGCTGATAATCATCAATCGGTTGCTCGGCAAGGTAGTCTGACAGAATACTACCTTTGATGGCCTTCTACGACGTGTACTGGATATCATACTCAGTCAGAATCATCTGCTGTAAGACCCCAAATTTGTCCCTAAGATCCCTCATGGCATCATATCATATCATATCATTGCCTCAAGGATCATTGTGCACCTTTTTCCTTCCCTATGGATGGGTTAGCTTTTGAGTGTGATTCTTGATCACCAAGCATGTTTGGCATATGTATATCATTGCTTTTCATTTGTTCACTAACCAAAAGTACAAAAATATGTCATCTAACCTTGTTACTTGCAGATGAAGCAATCTTAGGTCAAGACAGTCAAAGGCGGTTATTGAGCAATAAGTGGTGGCCATTCTTGAGAATTTGGACCCCACAATCAACCATAAGAGTTCACATGAACCATGATATAATTTTTAATCAAAACCCCAAGTGGTAGAGACTTGAACTTCATCTGAGCATAGCCAGGTCATCTGAAGACCTAAAAAGTCAACACAAGTCAACTGTCAGTTCAATCATGGATTTGAAGGTGGGAGATGGTTAGAGAGGCTTCATTCATGTTCAAACAAGTCTCATTTGACATTTCAAACATCAACATTGAAGAAAATAAAGTCAGGTCAAAACTTTCCAAAAATAGAAAGTGACCTATAATTTGAAATTGCCATAAATGGAAAGGTTTTCTCCTCAAGATTACATCATCAATCAAGCTTCAAATGAAATTTTGTCCAACATGAAAGTTGAAGATCTTTCTCTCCCCTTTCCAAAAAGTCCAAGATCATCCATTTCTCATGTGTGGTTAAGGAGATATGATCAAAACATGGCCAAGTGTGGATTGAACTTCAAAAGTGCATAACTTTCAAACCAATGCTCCAAATCATGTGGCTCTTTTTGCTAAATTCTTGTTTTGACCTATAATTTCATAATCTTGCCTTGCATTGCATCAATCATCATCACATGAGCATTTGCGAAATTTTGGATTTTTGGAAGGAATTTCTAAAATTTAAAATTGGTGAATCATTTGAATATTTGGCCTTCACCATTGATTTTAAAATGTCATTTTAAGTGAAAAATAAATAATTTCGTGTACTGTTCATTCACCATTTCCATGCAAGGGTGAAAATCCCATTTTGTCAAAACACCTCCATTTTAATCATTTCCATTACCAATTGGTTAATCATGTTTAGAGGGTGATTAGTAGAGAGTATTTAAACCAAAACCCTAACAGAAAATCATAACAACACTTCACAAATCTCAGATCTAGAAATTTCTCTCAAATTTTCTCTCAAATTTTTCTCTCATTTCTTCAAATCAATTCACAAGCCATTGCTTAATTCATCACTATGAAGCATCACTGATCAAGATTCAAGCAGGAACCAAGTGATTTCGTGCAAACTGAAGCAGCTTGAAGCAAGAACACAACAATGGTGAATTGCAACTTCTGTGGATTCGAGCTCAATTGAACATCAAGACCTCTTCCAATCAACTTCACAAGCTTGCTAGAGGAAGATCTAAGCATTACAAGGCCTGGAACACGTGAATTCGAAAGCTGCTCTCCAAGAGGTCATAAAATCGTGTCTCTCTTTTCTCAATTTCATTATGCTAAACTTGTAGATCGTGTTTGTGTGAGCATGTTGAGCTTTAAACCACTTGATTCCATGCATTATTCACTTAGTTTCGTTGATTTGAAGTTTTCATGTTGAAACTTGTTTTGCTCGATCCATGAGATTCATGATGTTATGTGCTTGATTAATACTTGATTTGTGCTCTCCATTGTGTGTGCTTCATGAACATGTGCTTATTTTGAAAAACTGGGAAAAATGTTCATCGAGTTCTTGCTCTGTTACTGTTCATGGCGCGGGTTTGTTTTGGAGAAGAAGATACAGAGCATTGGCAACGGTTTTTCTGATTTGCATTAGCCACGCTTTTCTGTTTCCTAAAGTTCCTAGGGTTTGAATCTTACTGGTTGCATGAGAGCGCCATGCTGGCTCGTGATTGGCTGGGCGTTTCCACTTAATGAAACGCTGCGCTTTGAGCTAGTTACACTAGGCGCCAAAACCATTTCAAAATTAATTCAAATAATTTCCATTAATTCATTTCTTTCTTCAATTTTCATTTCATTTTTTTTTGCATCTTCAAAAATTCATATCAAATCCAAAAATGATCCAAAAAATATGAGGATTTTTGCATGATGTCACGTTTTCTGTCTACTTTTTTTTGGTTATTTTTTCATGAATTGTGCACGGCTGGAAATTATTTTGTGCTAGGGTTTGTTAACATGTATGCTATTTTAACCTTTCTTGCCATATCTTTTGTGAAATGTTGAGTTTTAATCCAATGCTTTTGAAAATTGACATGCTTAAACTAGACACTTTGCTGGATATTTTGGTGTTGAGTTTGATTTTTTATCATTTGTGGTTTCTGGTTTGTGATTTTTCTAAGTAGGTGTGACAATTTGTGTCACACCTTGTGATTTTCATCTTGTGATATGTGTTTACCCTATCAAATGATGCTCAATTGTTCTGATTTTTTGCATGCTGATCATATGAGATGTCTTGAATATGCATGAATATTTTCAGATTTTTGTGAATCATTTCTGATTTAATTGAGATTCTTTCATTCTGGTTGATCACATTTGCACTTTAAAATTGCCTTGAACTTCAATTGATCATGAAATGGATTTGGTAAATGATATTGATGTGAGACTTTTTGCTATGTGTCAATAATTGTTTGAAGTTTAATCATGTCAAATTTGAGCTTCTGTTTCAAATTTTTTATCCATCTTTGACCCTAGGCTTTGACCTAGTGGTTTGCCTCTCATGTTTGAAGCTTTGTTTCAGGTTACACATCCAAGTTACACAATTGATATGCCTCATCTTGAGAGCATTTGATATTTGCTTTTGATTACTAATGTGTGTTTTGTAGGTTGATGTTGATTCATTTGAGCTTGACTTGTGGCTTATGCCTTTGCTTATTGGGTTTGACTGTTGATATTAACTGTTGGTTGTTTATCTGATTTGTATACTGATTTGTTTGATGATTCAACAGGTACATTAGTTGCTTAAGTTCATTTTGAACTTGCTTTTGCTTGGTTGCTTAACCAATTAGGTATAACCTCTCTTCTTCATGTAGTCTGGAAGACCTGGTCTGTTATGTGGTCAGGCACCTGTCTGAAGTCCTCCTTAAGAGGCAATGCTTGTGATTGTTTACTCTTTGTGCCAAGCAGGAAAAGTCCTTTGATAAGGCAATTGGTAGATAAAAGAGATGTGTAGTCCATCTCCTACTATTCAGTGTGTCATCCCTTTGCTCACATACATGTTGATGCATTGTGGATATTAACCCAAGATCCATAGAGTCATTCACTTGTGGAGAGAGTTCCAACTTTCTGAACTCCCACACCTTCTAATATTCAAAGCTCTCCCAGGCCAGGGATAGAAGCTATGAGGTACACCCCTCATCTCCATTTCATCTGCTTCACCTTAACTCTCAATGTTAAGGTTAAGAGCACAACTTACCCCATTCCAGTTGACTGTAAAGTCTAACCCTGCTTGAGCCTAAATACTTGTATATAGTGTGTGCTAATTGACTTGTTTGGTTGATTACCTTATTCATCTGTGCATATTTGCTTATGTGTGCCCTTGTGCATTTATCATCGTTAATTGTACATAATTGCATAATCATTGTTCATATCTGTGTGATCATTTTGTTTTGAGGAGTCAATTGTAGGTCCATTTATTGGCAGTTGTTTCCTATGACCATTGAGGAGTCAATTGTAAGTCCAGTTATTGGCATTTGTTTCCGGTGATATGGTAGGAGATTGGTCTAAATCCATTGATTGGTATCCGGTATCCTTGTTTCTTTGCTTTGGAGATTGGTATAAGCCCAGATAGATTGGCATCTGATATCCATGTTTTGTTTTGTTTTAGGAGATTAGTATAAGTCCATTTATTGGCATCTGATATCCCTGTTTGTTTTAGGAGATTGGTGTAAATCCATTGATTGGTATCCGGTATCCACCTTTGTTTGTGAGATTGGTGTAAGTTCATTGATTGGCATCCGATATCATTTGTTTTGCTTATTTGTTATTGCTCATTGTTGTGTATTCCAAAGGAATCACTTGAATCATCTTCCATATGATTTCAAGAGGTGAACATCTGAGAAGTTTTACACTCCCTCACCCTCCATCCTTTTGTTTCTTTTAAACCTCCATTTGCATGCTACCCAATTTGAAAACTATTGTGCAAACATTTTCATGTCTTTTCAAATTAGAAACCTAGGCCTTAAGCCTTTGATTTTTCAAACTCCATTTCATAATACTTCTTTGAATTGAATTCTAATCATACTTTGACCATCTTTTGTGAATAAATCTTAATTGGTTAATCCAACTCATTCAATTGTTTTGTGGCTTTGTCCATTCTTGATAAGTTTTCATGCATTAGCCATAGGTTTGATTTATCCTAGTTGGTTGATGTTAATCTCACCTTTTTGTCCTTAGTGATTGAATTGTAAGACTTCCTTGCTTATTATAGGGTTAACCTCTCACTAGCAAGTTGAAGCTTTTCTCACATGGTGGACTCGTTGTTTGTATAAGGTTGAGTTTTCTCCCGTGGATAACGAAAGACCTTAGGGCTTTTGTTTTAAAATGAACCCACTCATATTTTGGAAATCTTTTAACCGAACTACGGCGTTTTGATCCTTACCTTTCATGGAAGGTACGTAGGCAACAGGTTCATCCGTTCAAACACAAAAATAACTAACTTGTATATTCTTTTCTCATCCTTTCAATCCATGTTTGCACAATAAATATTTTCATAACAAATAACATTTCGTACAACAATTGTGAAAAGGGCTCCCTAGGAGTACCTAGGACGTTTTGGGTGCCTAACACCTTCCCATTGCGTAATTTACCCCTTACCCAGATTCTCTGATCTTTTCATTAGTTTTCTATGTGTAAAACTTCTTAGGCTTTTGTTCGCTTTTTAGCCATTCCTTAGGATAAATAAAAGTGCGGTGGCGACTCGATTCTTTGTATGCTTTGCTTTTGATTTAATCAATAAATCATAAAGTGACGAATACACCGCTACATCTGCCAACGAGCAACACATCCGGTGAGAGCCGACTTCTTAAAGATGTACTTCACCGGATTCATCTTAGAAATCAATAAGGTAGTATGGTTCAACATATACTGTCTCAGTCGGCGAGCAGCCCATGCCAAAGCACAACAAGTTTTCTCGAGCTGTGAATATCTTATTTCACAGTCGGTAAACTTTTTGCTAAGGTAGTATATGGCATGCTCTTTTCGACCAGACTCGTCATGCTGTCCCAATACATACCCCATCGAGTTCTCAGTCACTGACAGGTACATTATCAGAGGCCTCCCAGGAACTGGAGGTATAAGGATTGGAGGTTTCTGCAAATACTCTTTTATCTTGTCAAAAGCTTTCTGACAGTCATCATTCCACCTGATTGCTTGATTCTTCCTTAGCAATTTGAAAATTGGTTCACACGTGGCAGTTAGGTGAGATACGAACCGTGCAATGTAGTTCAATCTCCCTAAAAACCCACGAACCTGCTTTTCAATTCTCGGTTCAGGCATTTCTTGAATAGCTTTGACTTTCGCTGGATCAACCTCAATCCCCTTCTCACTGACAATGAAACCCAACAGCTTACCGGATCTCACCCCAAACGTACACTTGTTCGGATTCAACCTCAATTTGAATTTTCTCAACCTTTCAAACAACTTCTGCAGATTTTCCAAGTGCTCCTCTTCTGTCTGAGACTTCGCAATCATGTCATCCATGTACACTTCAATCTCTTTGTGCATCATGTCATGAAAGAGAGTCGTCATAGCCCTCGGATAGGTAGCACCGACATTCTTCAGCCCAAATGGCATCACCTTATAGCAGAACGTGCCCTAAGGTGTAATGAATGTCGTCTTTTCCATGTCTTCTGGCGCCATCTTAATCTGATTATAGCCAGAGAAACCATCCATAAAAGAGAAAACGGAGGATTGAGCAGTGTTATCAACCAATACATCAATGTGAGGTAATGGGAAGTCGTCTTTCGGACTGGCTCTGTTTAAATCCCGGTAATCGACACACATTCTGACTTTACCATCCTTCTTCGGCACGGGAACGATGTTGGCCACCCACGGGGGATAATTGGTCACTGCCAAAAAACCCGCATCCAACTGCTTCTGAACCTCTTCCTTGATCTTGACAGCCATATCAGGACTAGTTCTGCGAAGCTTCTGCTTTACCGAAGGACAATCTTCTTTGAGAGGTAGCCTGTGCACCACGATATTTGTGTCCAACCCAGGCATATCTTGATACAACCATGCGAATATCTCCACATATTCTCTCAGCATTTCAATCAGCCCTCTCTTGACAGATTCCTCTAAAGTAGCCCCGATCTTGATCTCTTTCCTGGCGTCCTCAGTACCAAGGTTAATAACTTCCAACTCTTCCTGATGAGGTTGGATGACCCTTTCCTCCTGCTTCAATAATCTGACCAATTCTTTGGGGAGTTCACAATCTTCTTCACTCTCCTCTTCAACTTGGTAGATGGGATTATTGAAATCATACTGAGCCATAACATAACTGTTTATAGTGGAGTCCGTAAGATCGATTATGCATGTTTAATGCTTTATTTTAGAAAAAAGAATTCAAGAAAGTCACGAAAACAAAAAAAACATTGCCATTTTTATTGTTTTGAAAATGAAAAATAAAATGAGAAAGACAGTGATCACAAATTTGTTTGCAAAACGTCCTTTATTAATGATATCATTGAAAACATGATGAGGCCCTATAATGAACCACTACGTCTTGGGCAGAACGTAGGGTTTTGTGCAAAATGAAAAAACAAAAGAAAATTACTCTGTTTGAAGAGTAACTTGGACCACTTCTTCGGCCGTCCAATTGTTGACCATCTCCCCTGGAGCACATGGGCGCACCCAGTTATCCACATCATAGTCACTATCACCGTCTTCACTACTGGCCGCAAAGACGTCCCCATGATTCATCAGCCCAGCGCTGGTGAAGGTACTCGGCCCTTTCTGATCTTGCTCTGCCTGAAGAGGCTGATAACCAATACCGAATTTGTCTTCTTTAACGGGCAGGTCCACCATCTTGCCCCAGCCTTCTGCATTGCCTGAGTTGGCAACCTCCACAGCCTGCTTGTAGGATGCAATTGAGGAACTTGGCTTCTTCTGCTCAGCAAAAGCCACCTTCTCAATGGCAACGGTCTCAAATGCTTGGCACAGAGTTTCATGGATCTCACCATCTACCTCCATATACTTGAAAGAGGATAAATGACTCACCAGAATGTCCTCCTCGCCGCACACAGTCACCACCTGACCATTCCATACATACTTCAGCTTTTGATGGAGAGTTGACGAAACTGCTCCAGCCCCATGTATCCAGGGACGCCCCAATAGACAACTATATGCTGGCTGAATATCCATCACATAGAAGATAATATCAAATACCTTCGGGCCAATCTTCACTGGCAACGTGACTTCACCAAAAACAGACCGTTTGGATCCATCAAATGCACGAACAACGAGATCGCTTGGAGTGAGGACAACCCCTTCAACATCAATCTTGCGCAAAGTCTTCTTGGGAAATACATTCAACAAAGAGCCAGTATCCACCAACACATGTGACAACACTGCGCCTTTACACTCCATGGTGATATGCAGAGCTTTGTTATGGTTACGACCTTCAGGTGTCAGATCCAAGTCTGTGAACCCCACACCGTGCCTTGTGCTCACATTCGCAATAACACCCTCCAACTGGTTGACAGAAATCTCCTGAGGCACGTAAGCCAGATTCAACATTTTCAGCAAGGCATTACGGTGTGCCTCAGAGCATAATAGTAATGAGAGTATAGAAATCTTGGACGGAGTTTGATTCAGCTGATCTACAATCTTGTAGTCACTCTTCTTAATAATCTTCATAAACTCCTCCATATCTTTCTCAAATGACCCCTCAGGCGCCTCCTTTTGTACAGGTTCTTCATCAACCACAGCTTGCTTACCCATTGCTTTGGCGAGAGCCTCAGCATTGTTGTCTCTCAAAGTCTGCGGTGCAAACAGACGACCGCTTCTTGTAAACCCTCCAGGTCCTCCTACATTGTCCACAGCAGGACCAACAGTTACTGAAGCTCTGTTTGGCACACCAATGGTCACTAGAGCCTGACTCATCGGTCTGGTCTAACTCTCTGCCCTTTTGTTATTGCGGTAAGCGTTATCATACTTCCACGACACGAACCTACTATTCTCAATAGCCCTTCTATCAGAAGCAACAATAGTAGTGGGAGCACTGACAGTTACTGGTGCAGATATAGTCACAGGAGCACTGACAGTTACTGGTGCATTAGCAGTTATTGGCACACGTCTGGAATCCTCAGACGGTTTAAAATAAATGGTGACAATTGACACCACTCCACGATCTTTCGCAGCCCTAGCAAACTGCAGACAACCCTCGTCAATCAGTCCCTGGATACCAATCTTCAACTTGTCACAACCATTCTCTGAGTCTTCACAGTCTGAACAACCCTTATCACAGCCCGGGAACACTCCCCCTTTCAACAAGCGTTCTTTCACAACAAACAGCGACGTATGAACATCTTCAACACCAACTACCAAATCCACAGCTTCCTCACCTTCCACATTATTCACCCTGGGCCCACCATGTTGAGGCATAGGGTTGTTCACAACATTCGGAACAGGAGAAAAATGGATTGTTTTGGCGTCAATCAAGTCCTGGACCTTATGAAGAAAAGCCCGACAATTCTCAATATGGTGCCCCGGTGCACCGGAATGAAAGTCACAATGAACGTTGGCATCATACCCAGCAGGTATCTTCGTCAACGGAGCCATTGTACGCAATTCAACAAACCCTAATCTGAGCAATTCGGGCAGCAACTCAGCATATGTCATAGGTAACGGGTCGAAACGGCGATCCGACATTCTCTGTCTCGGCTGAAATGGACGTTGCTGTTGTTGTTGTTGAGGTGGATGCTGGTGTTGTCTCTGTTGTTGCTGAGGTTGATGTTGAGGTGCTGGAATAGTCACAGCAGCAACCTGGCGATACTGGCCTCTGTTTGCATTTCTACGATTGTGCACGTCATTAGTCTCACCCTCCCTCCTTCGGGGCGCCCCAGAAAATGGTTTCTTTGAAGACGAAGAACCAGCATCTTGAATCTTTCCGGCTTTAATGAGGCTCTCGGTTCTCTCTCCATAGATTACAACATCAGAGAAACTACCGAACGGGCAGCTCCCTATCCGGTCCATGAACACTCCTTGCAAAGTCCCAATGAACATATCGGTCAACTCCCTCTCCAGCATAGGAGGTTGCACCCTTGCAGCTAACTCACACCATCTCTGGGCGTACTCTTTGAAACTTTCCCCAGACTTCTGACACAAGCTCTGCAGTTGAGTTCGGCTCGTAGCCATATCCATATTGTGCTTATATTGCCTTAAAAAGGCTTCACCCAAATCTCTCCAACTTCTAATGGATTCTCTCTTCAGCTCCATGTACCAATCCAAGGAAGCTCCAGACAAGCTATCCTGGAAAAAGTACATCCACATCTTCTCATCGTCAGTGTATGCGGAGATTTTTCTGTAATAAGCCTGCACATGGGTGCGAGGACAAGAAGTACCATTGTATTTGTCAAAGGAAGGCGCTTTGAACTTGTAAGGAATTCTCAGCCCTTCAACCAAACCCATATTCGTCACGTCAAACCCCAAAGAGTTCTGACACTCCATGGCTCTGATCTTCTCAGCTAAAGCATTAACCTTTCTGTCCCTCTCTTCAATTCTTCCCACATCGTCTTCATCACTGAGAAGGGTAAACATATCCTCCTGTCTGTCAACCAGCGGAGCAGGATGGCGAACCGGAGCACGGGTTGCTCTGACATTAACAGTCTCTGCAGCAAGAAGTTGTCCATTAATTCTTATACCACTCAACTCATCACCCACAGCATAATCATTGACGGGAATAGTAGCAGCAACAACATTGTCATTAACAGGGACACCCGCTGGTGAAGCACGGCTAGCAGGTGGAACCACAGCTTCCTGTCTCTGGGCTAAGGCACGTAGCTCCTCTTGCCCTTGAACAACTCCTTGCATCATGGTCATGAATTGGGCCATGTTAGCCCTCATCTCTGCTAACTCAGCTTGAACTTGATCCATATTCCTTTGTTGATTCAGTCTGGTAGCGTAGCGGTGCGGACGTTGATCAGCAATCCTGCCTAAAACAGGAACCAGAGTGAGAAGTCTCGTTCAAGAACACCTGTAATACAAGATGATATGTGTATGATGCTTATGATGCGTATGATGCATATGATATGTTCATTCCTCAGGCATTCAAGAGCCTAATTCATCTTTCAAGAAATGACAACCTGCAACAATGAACAACAAAGAAGCAACCTACACAGGATAACGAGCACAAGGTGAAACATCAACAATCTCATCTATAGACATGAGCAACAAGGATCGTACAACATGGTTCAAGCAAAGATCCAAATGATCAGAGTACAACAATGAATCCCATCCAACAATCCTGGAGGTGATTCTCAACATAAACAACATACATAATCTAAGAAAAATGTCCTCCAGGAATGAGAGTCTTCAGATACTGGCACTGGTCTATCAATAGGTCACACTCTGAACACTCAGGCAGAGGGGTGAGCTTCTCCTTCAGTTGTCTTCTGAGCTCCACAACTTCTCCTCTAAGCTGGCTCTCTGATGCATGTCTTAGGTCCACCTCCTTCTTCAATTGAACATCTTTGTCCCTAAGCTTCTTTTCCAAGTCTCTTATCTTCTTCTGGTAATTAGCTTCCGCTTTCTGCAACCTCAAGCACTCATGGTGTTCTTCATCCAGCAATGTCTCTATCTCCTCATAGGACCTCTTCTTGCTCTTCAATCTACTAGCATCTTCACCTTGCATGCCTTTGAGTTGATGAGCCAAGTTCAACCTATCCGCTTTGGCTTTGTAAAGCTCCATCTGAGTATCTTGTTCCTTCTCTTTCAACCGACGATTCTCCATTAAGGCTTGTTTGTAGTGCTCAGCGGGCACAATCTCAGAAAGGATTAAAGGCGGTTGTTCTTGCAATGGCTCCATCCTATCATAGGGCAACAACAAAGTTCCAACTCTCTCCTTGACCCAATCAATGTAATCAGGCATAGCAACTGCAAACTTTTTCCCTAACACAGCTCCACCTTTGACACCAATAGTCTTCCAAGCTCTTCCCACTTGCTCCAATCTAGCTGGGTCACTCCGCTTCTCAAAATACACACTCTCAACTATCTCAGCATCTAGTGGTCTTCCGTTCATAACAAATCCCAACTGGCGAAGAGAAAGAACCGGGTTGTAATTGATGCAACCCTTAGTCCCTATGAGTGGCACATTATGAAACTCTCCACAACTCATGATGACACTACGCACATTCACCCTGTAAGCTTGCCACCAGATGTCATAGGATGTGAGAGATATAATCCTCTGAGTCCACTTATGAGTGTTCTGAGCATCCACAAAAGGTCCCCTGGTTGGCAGCAATGACAAGAACCATCTGAGTAGCAACGGGAGACAGCATCTGATAGCTCCACCCTTACCATGCCTGCTGTGTATGGCATAATAAGTGTCAGCTAACAAGGTAGGAATTGGGTTTCCTCCAATGAAAATAGTGATAACAGCAAGATCCACAAAATTAGGCATACTCAGGAACAACACAACTCCATAGATCAAGATGGCCAACTGAGCGTTGAAAGCCTCCCAATTTCCCTTCTTTGCTTCCTCCTTAGCCATCCTCACCGGGAAATTCAAAGGCAACCCCACAACATCACCACTTGACTTCCAATTGTCACTCACTTCCTTGATACTCAAATAAAGAGCTCTGGCAACAACCCTGAAATCAACCTCCTTTGGCACATCTAAGAAGGGAACCTGATGTCTGATTGGGACATTCATCAGAATGGAATACTCTTCAAGAGTGGGCGCTAACTGATAATCCTGAAAGGTGAAGCAACGGAGCTCTGGGTCATAAAACTGCAGGAGAGTCTGCAACGGTACTGGATCAACCACCATCTTCAACAGTGTCAGAATTACTGCCGGTCACAAGATTGCTCAACTCTATCAAAGATGTCAATGACTCACGGTGAAAACTGTAGGTGCAAGTCTTCCTCTTCAACTCTGGAACGGTTGCCATCTCTCACAGTGAACAAACTTCTGAATGAACCTGAGAAATGATATGCATGAGGAGATTAGCTTTTTCCTTTTCTCTTTTCTTTTTTTTTATTTCTTTTTTTTTATTGCATTATTTTTTTGAAAATAAACATGCTATGATGCAAATGATGCAAACACGACTGGTTGACTGTGTATCTCAAGGCACAGGATCGGAGTTTCGGCCTGAATTCGGAACCGGAGAACACAAATCAAGTCATCTGGAACCCAAAGTCATCTGAGACCCACACTTCTGAACCAAGTCACCAACGGGAACCAAGAGTCACAAACAGAATACGGTCACCAACAGATCAAGTCACCAACTGTACCTGTAATGATCATTCCCTCCCCACTCACGGGTGTCATCTAGGCCAGGGTAAGGTCAAGAGAAACGCAGGATAAACAACCCTTTCATAGAATATCATCATGTACACACCCGATGTATGCACCGATAATACCCCATCAGGATCTGAACTGCTCGTGGTACCATGTTCCGCTAAGTGGCGCAATACCACCCGCTTCCCATGAATCACTCTATTCTTAGGTGTCCTAAAGTTCACTCATAGCCTGGGTATTGGGCCTTTTACCTCTTGTAACTCCCACCCCACAGAGAGACAGACACACAGCCAGCACAATGAAAATATGATGAATGCAAACATAAATGCAAACATAAACAATCACAGCATAATCATAAATGCAATAAATAAAGCAATAAAAGCAACCAAACCCTATCCTAAAGAGCGCTAGGACTGACTCGCTTAGGGAAGATGGACCAGCAAGAGGTCAACTTCTTTTAGTCCCCAGCAGAGTCGCCAACTGTCGCATTACGCGAATAACCGGCGGGAAAAAAAACACAGAGCCGCCACCGTGCGTTATTTATCCCAAAGGAGGGAAAGGAAACGCTCGAAGTAAACCTGGAAAGGAATGGTCTCACGACCTGAGATTGATAGGATCGGGAGTCGGTTATGCGAAGGGAAGGTATTAGCACCCCTACGCATCCGTCGTACTCGACGGGATCCACGCTCAGAAAGAATAGAATAAAGGTTGCTAGATAACTGCTCAAACACTACACACACGCTGGAATCAAACACAGATGAAAGACGGAAGAAGAGGACTCGGCAGGATATCGCATCCTGGGCCTACGTAGTTTGTCAGACACAAACATCAGAGTCGACGTAGTTCAGAGACAGGGGAAACGTGCTCGCTAGGATGTTGCATCCTATGCATACGTATCTTCTCTAACTAGAGAAGAATCAGAGCACTCGTAGCTCAGCTAACTGTTAGTTGTAAATTTACGTGTCGGGTTTTTGTTATCGTATCCACAGGGATTGTAAGATATCACCGCCGTTCGATGGTTGTATTATTTCTAGCTCAATGTAACAATAGGGTTTTGGTTGGTTGTCACGTTATCTTGCATAAAAAGGTAATAAATTGCGGTAAAAGTTTTGGTTTGAATAAATGAGAAATATTGCCAAAGTTAGGGTTCGATGATCACTTTGCATGTATTTGTTCGGTCAACAATCTTATAAACTCCTTTAGATGATAAATCATTTCACAAAGTCCTCCCAATATGTTTCTCTCGAACACACATTATGAGTTTTCCCATTTTGATCCATTGTTTCTCTCGAACACAATCTATCAAAATGACAACTTTTTGGTTCAACCTTATGGTGAACAAAATCATTCATTACTATCTCTAGCTAACAAACAAGATTGGATGAAAACCTAGGTCAAGAGTTGGTAAACATCTCTCGATCATAAACCAACACAAAGAGTTTTAAATAGAAACAAAGTTTTCATCATATATTCACCATTAAAGAGTTTACGCATGAAGATCATTACATTTACACACAAAGCTAGTAATCACCTACATCTAACCTTGACAAATGGATGACTTAGCTACTCATTTTCATGGTAGCTTGGTCGGCAAGTTTCGGAAGAAGGTTGATCAACATCCAAGTCGGATAATCGAGATTGGATGGGAATCCACCTTCTTTTTGTAGAAGATGGTTACAAGATGAAGAGAAATGAAATCTAGGGCATAAAAGATCCTAAGAACAATGCTGGAAAATATCTCTAAGAAAGTACAAAAGTGGAAAAATTAGGTAAAACTAAGGTAAGGTTCTCAAAAGTGGCACTTGCTACTTATAGAGCTGTACTGGGCTGTCACGCTCGCTAGGCGAGCAGAATGGCTCGCCTAGCGAGGGTCAAATTGAGGCACAAGAGGCACCTGCGCCCAGAGACACAGTCTATCTCAGACTGTCATGTTCGCCTAGCGAACAAAACCTTCGCCTAGCGAAGGGCACGCTTCAACCCTCGCTCCAGCGAGGTTGAGAGGTTTGGCTACTGGAATCCTCGTTGGGAACTCGCTAGAGCCTCGCCTAGCGAGTGAGTGTTGGCTGCGCTTTTCACCAAAACTGAACGAACTCGCTACCACCTTCGCTAGCAGCTCGCCTAGCGAATTTATTGATATTTTACTGGAGCTTTTCGCTGGGCGCTCGCCTAGCGAGTGCTTCGCCACAGCCCTCGCCTAGCGAGCAGGCTGATGAATGCTTGTTTTCTTTGGTTCCTTTGCCAACTTTCTTGTGTCTTCATTTTCTATTGTTTCATGCCTTCTTCCTGCACAATAACACACAAATCAAAGGTACCAAGATCGTTTATCAATGTATTGCATTTCATGTTAAAACAAAGGTGGTTTTGACAATTTAGCAAGGAAATAGAGTGAAAGATACCCTTAGTTGATAGCTCAAATAAGCACTTTTGGGTATCTAACACTAACGCACGCCAAACAAAACCCACACAGGAAACCGACTGTCAATCGCTGGACTTACATCAGACTCTGAACCAACAAACACACACAGGAAACCGACTGCCAATCGATGGACTTACGTCAGACTCCAACAAGCAAACAAGACACAGGAAACCAACTGCCAATCGCTGGACTTACGTCAGACTCCAAACACACACAAAGGGGGTTGAAAAAGAAAAAGGGCGCCCGGAGAGATCTGCTCATCTCCTGCCTACGTACCTCATCTGGTATGAGGATCAGGGCGACGTAGTTCCCCTTAACAGGGAAAGAACTTCTATCCTAACCAGAGACTAGGGAGATAACAAGCTACTAGGGAGACTACGACTCGAGCCTAGAAGTTGTCATGCATACGATCCCTATGTTGAGGTCTCTATCCTAACTTAACTTGCACAGGGAGCAAGCTAGCCTAAACAGCACATAATCAAACACAAGCACAAGAGAGCAAGCACACACACTATATGCAAACAAATGGCTCATACAAGGCTAGGCTTTAGTCAAGGGGTCACATCAACCACGACAAACAAGCCAACTGGAATGGGGTGTTTTGAGCTCTTAACCCTAACATTGAGAGTTAGGGTGAAGCAGATGAAATGGAGATGAGGGTTATGCCTCATAGCTCTTATCCCTGGCCTGGGAGAGCTTGAATCAAATAGAAAGTGTGGGAGTTCAGAATGTAGGAACTCTTCTCCACATGACTGACACAACAAGATCTTGGGTTCTTATTCACAATGCATCAACACATGGTGTGAGCAAAGTGAATGACACAACTTAATAGCAAAGGATGGATTGCACATCCCTTTTATCTGCCAATGCCTCTTCACTTAGGAGTTCTTTATATGTACAAGGCACAAAGATAAACAAACACAAGCATTGCCTCTTAAGGAGGGCTTCAGACAGGTGCCTGCCAAAGTAACATGACAGGTCTTCCAGACTACATGAAGATCAAGGAATTATACCTCAGTGGTATGCCAACCACAAGCAAGCAAAGCAAAGTTCAAATGGACTTAAAGCAACTTAAGTACCTGTGGAAACAACTAAACCAATCAGTAGAAAACTCAGACAAACAGTCAAAAGTCAATATCAAACAGATAACCCAATATGCAACACATAAGCCATAAACACAAGTGGCTTGTCCTCAAAGCCTACAAAACAAGCAAATGTTAGCCAACAACAACAAGTGATCAAGCTCAAATGAAGGAGCAACATCAATCATGGAGATGCACACTTGAACTTGAAATCACAACTCAAATGTAAGTAACAAACCACTAGGTCAAAGCCTAGGGTCAAAAGGGGATCAAAAAAACCAAAACAGAACTTGATATTCAACATGGATCATATTTAATCAATCAAGAACAAGTCCTAAAAAGGACCAAACCAAAATCAATTAGCAAGTTCATTTAATAGGAAAGAGAAGTCAAAGACCAATTCAAGGCATCCATTTGATCATTATGAATGAAAATTCCCAATCAAAACAGAAATGATTCAAATAAATCTGGAAAAATTCAATGAGCATTCAACATATCCAACATGATCATCATACAAAAAATCAGAAGCATTAGAGGTCATTTGGCATGGAAATCAAATTGCACAAGTTAGACAACCAAATGTATGACACAAATTGTCACACCATGCAAACATAGGCATAACACATAAATGGTGAATGGGAAAAATACCAAACCAAGCCTAAAACATCCATTAACATGTCTAGAATCAGCATTTACAATTTCAAGTCCATTGGATTAAAAACAAGCATTTCATGATAGTTTGAACAAAGCAAGGTCATACATGCACACATGATCAATCAACCTAGAGCTAATAAATTTCCAGTCATGCACAACTTTCAAACTCATCATCATTAAAAACTAGACATCTCAAGGATCAATTTGCAAAAAATTGGGAGTGATTTGATGCATTTATCAATTTAATATGATTTTTAGAAGTTAGCATGAAAAATGAAAATCAAAGATGAACATGGCATGGCAAATGGAGGGAAAATGGTAAATGCTGAAACAATTTGAAAAGTGCGCTCGCTGGGAATCGATCCCTGTACGCATTTGAAATGAGCGCGTGCTGATGCCAAACGACACCGTTTCACACAAAACCCTAAGCTCGCCCAGATTTGGACGCTAGTCCGTCACTAACATGCAAAAAACCGACGCTAATATGAATCTTCATCATCTTCATCATGAAGAAGATGAAGATTCATACGCCAATTTCCAGAAATTCCAGAAATGTCCAGAATTCAACAAAAATTATATCAATAACAAGATCTTGCAATGTAGAACACGGATCAGTCAACATCTAAACCTAAATCCACATAACAAAGGAGAATCGAGCAGGAACATTTTTACATGCAAAACTTAAATCACTCATAACTCAGTGAATACTATATCATTTCAATTGATTTTTCTACCAGAATGATCAGCAACACAAGATCTACACAAATATGTACATGAATTTGAGAATTATGAGGTTCGAAACTTGACCTCTTGAAGAACAACAAGTTGAAAACGCGTGCTACAAGGCTCAGCAATGGTCCAAATCCACTCTATAATGCTTGTAGTGATGATTGATGAAGGAATTGAAGCTCCAGCACGTGTGAATCCAGCTTAATTTGAATTTGCCATGAACACCTTCAAGCTTCAAGCATGCACGTTTTTGAGCAAAAAATCACCAATGGCACGTTTAATCTCACTCAAAACCACTCCAGGATCAAGAATTATGCAAGAGAAATGAGATTTATGTGAGGAATCTTGAAGTTCCTTGTGAGAGAATTTTTGTTGCAAATATGGATTTCTAGATCTGAACTTGTGTCTTCTTCTCAATTCAGTTGTGATTAACCTTATATATGCCTTGCTAATTAATCTGAAATTAAACTTAAACCAAAGCTAATTGAGATTAAAGGAGTATAAGGTGCATGCACAAATTTGCACTTTCACTCCATGCATGGGAAGCACACGTGAACAGTACACCAAGTTGGCCTAAATCCACTCAAAATTAGCCCATGCACACATTAGGATTGGAATTTCATGCATGTGATCAACCAATTTTGATTTTGGCAAATTTCCTTCAAAAACTTCATGAGTAAGAAAGTGATCATATATTCCAATTTCATGCAATGTGATGAGGTATTTGGAAAATTCATGTCATGAGAAACATTTTGCAAAAAGAACCACCAAATTTGGAGTTTTGGTTCAAAAGATATGGCCATTTGAAGTTTCAAGCATACTTTGCAATGATTTGATCATAACTCCTTAACCATTCATCAGATGCTCATGATCTTGGACTTTTTGGAAATGGGAGAGAAAGATATTCAACTTTCATGTTGGACAAAAGTTCATTTGAAGCTTCTTTGATGTTGGAAAGTTGAGTTGAAGTTGGTCCAAAAACTTGCCATTTTTGGAAACTTTCAAATTACAGGTCACTTTCCATTTTTGGAAACTTTTGATCTGCCTTCAAAATCTTCAAGGTAGATGTTTGACATTTGAATAACCTTCTTTTAGACATGAATGAAGTGTCTCAAACCATTTCTCCATCTCCTAGCCCTCAGTTGACTTTCAGTTGACTTTTATGGGCCCCAGATGACCTGAAACTGCACTGTGGACTTTGAGCCTTCAACACTTGGCCAAATTGCATCAAAATGAACCTTGGGTCATGTAAGCTTTCTAGAACAACCATAGGGCCTTTATCTCATGGAAAAACCCTTGCTCTCTTGCACATATGGATTCTCCTGATCAGTTTTGGCTGATGATATGCAGTGGTCTATGCAATATGAATGCAATGTTAATGACCTAAAAATGAAATGAATGTACAAATGGGAGGTGCAAATTTGAGGTGCTACACCTTGCAGATGTCATGACAATGTCATTGACATGACTGCCCTTAAATAACTTGTTATGAATTGACGATGGAGGCTTCCTTCTACTGGGGATATCACTTGTGTTTAAAATACCAGGTTGCTGGCTTAAAATTATTCCACAAATGATTGAGGGAAGGACAATTGGCAGCTTCACTGCATTAGTGGAAGCATGTCTAACAATTTGTTCAAACATGAACCTTCCATAATCAAAGTTGAGCCTGGTTCCAATAGAATATATTATCCTTCCAAGAACATTAGAGATTGTTGAGATATGGTTTGTTGGCACCCAATTAGCTGAACCTATCTTATGCAAGATAGCATATTTTACAGTTAATTTGCCAGCAGATAGATGCTTTTTGCTTGGCCATTCCTTGACTTGACCAGCAGTGATTGTCCTACAGACTTCATTGTCTGTGGCCTCTAATTCAACAGCTCCTTCTGTTCCTCTCCCTAGGAACTTATTGATTACAGTTGGGGAGAACCTTACACACCTTCCTCTCACAAACACCTTGCAGAATTCTTTGTTGTTCTTATCAGCAATATCCTCCGGGATGTTCACAAGAAACTCCTTCACCAGACCTTCAAAACATCGAGGCAATGCACTAACTATTTTCATCAAACCAGCAGACTCGATCAATTCCATAACCTCCTTCACTTCCACAGCCTCCTTCCCTAGTTCCCTCTCCACAGCAAGTCTCATATATATCACAAATTTCCACTTGGATGCACCATCTTCCAGATGGAAGGAAATGTTATCCAAATGCACAGCAGCAACCTTGGCAGGAGATTTTCTAACATTTTGCTTTTTGGCAGGAGAGATGTCTGGGATAACGTCTTCGACATCATCTTCAGAATTAGAACTTTCTCTGACCTTTCTTTTCTTGACTTCCATTTTACTCCATGATTTTGAAGGACCTACAACAGCAGTCTTCTTACTAGTTCTGGTTGTCATCATCTCAGCCACATACCTCCCTTTCCTGGTCTTCATTCTCTTTGCAACACTTGGCTTCAAGTGATGAACCAAAGTGTCATCTTCCTCATCTGAGCTTTCTTCTTCCAAATCAATTACCTTCTCAGCAGTGTCATGCTTCTTAGACTGAGAAGCATCTACAGGTTTCTTACTAGGCATGGTTTTTCCTAAAGAACATAACCCTTCTGCATCAATATCTTTCTCTGACCTAGATGAATAATCATCTTTCTCAGTTTGAGGTTCCACCTCAGGTGAGGGGTCCCTTCTAGACAGAGGAGTCGAAACTCCCTTGACTGAGTGTCCTTCATTTAGGATCCTTGTGACCAGATTCCTAATGACACGATTTGTATAATGCATGTCATCCTTAGGAGGAGGGTTGTCAGAATTGTTACCTTGAGTGTTTCCTGCCGTGGAAGATGGACCAGGGGCGTCGCCTGGGATTACTAAAAGAGGAATAACTTCCAAAACGTCTTCATCTAGAAAATCCATGGAGGGAGTCCTTGCTTTGTGAGTGGGTTTTGAACCAGAAGAAGACGGATGTTGTGACATTTTGTTGAACTTGTGAAAATATTTTTGTTGCCCTAGCAGAGATGGTGGATACAGTTTGATGAAGATGGAAGTGGTTGTGCTGAGGTTGAGTGTGAAAATGGTATAGATAGTTCCAATATTTGGTAATGATTTTCCATAAATGGGGCACTTTCTTTTAAGTGGGCAGACAATATTTTTATTACCTTTTCCACTCCACATTAATTGCTATAAATTCTCATGGTTACAAATCCCCAATTTCCCTCTTAAACATTCAAACTGATTAGCATCCAAAGCCTTTGTAAATATGTCAGCTAATCGCATTTCAGTAGTAACATGCTCCAGTGCTATGATTTTCTCTTCCACAAGTTCTTTAATGAAGTGATGACGAATATCAATGTGCTTTGTCCTGCTGTGCTGAATAAGATTTTTGGAAATATTTATAGCACTCAGGTTGTCACAGTACAATGTCATGACATCTTGTGTGACATTGTATTTAGTCAACATTTGTTTCATCCAAACCAGTTGAGAACAACTACTCCCAGCTGCTATGTATTCAACTTCAACAGTGGATAGGGACACACAATTTTGTTTCTTGCTAAACCATGATATCAAGTTATTCCCCAAGAAGAAACATCCTCCTGATGTGCTTTTCCAATCATCAACACTTCCAGCCAAGTCAACATCACAGTATCCAGTCAGCATGGATCCAGAACCATGAGTATATAACATTCCATAGTCACTGGTGCCATTGATATATTTCAATATCCTCTTCACTTGGTTTATGTGACTAACTTTTGGTTCAACTTGATATCTAGCACAAACACCTACAACAAAGGCAATGTCAGGTCTACTTGCTGTGAGATATAGCAGACTTCCTATCATGCTTCTGTACAAACTTTGATCTACACTAACACCATTTTCATCATTGGAGACTTTCAAATGTGTAGGAGCGGGTGTCCTTTTATGACTTGCATTCTCCATGCCAAACTTCTTAACAATGTTCTTGGCATATTTGCTTTGAGATAGAAAGATAGAATCTTCCATCTACTTGACTTGTAGCCCAAGAAAATAGGTCAGCTCTCCAACAAGGCTCATCTCAAACTCAGACTGCATTTGTCTAACAAAATGTTCTACCATCTGATCTGACATCCCACCAAACACAATATCATCCACATATATTTAAGCCACCATGAGCTTTCCTCCTTCATTTTTCCCAAATAGAGTCTTGTCAATTCCTCCCTTCCTGTATCCATTATTAGTGAGGAACACAGTGAGTCTCTCATACCACGCCCTAGGAGCTTGTTTCAAGCCATAAAAGGCTTTCTTCAATCTGTAAACATGTTTTGGAAGATTTGGATATGTGAATCCTTTAGGCTATTCAACATAAACTTCCTCATTTAAGTAGCCATTCAAGAAGGCACTTTTTACATCCATTTGGAACAGTGTGAATTTCAGAATACATGCCACTCCAAGCAAAAGTCTAATGGACTCAAGGCGAGCTACAGGAGCAAATGTTTCATCAAAATCCACTCCTTCAACTTGAGTATATCCTTGTGCTACTAATCTTGCTTTGTTTTTAGTAACCACCCCCTGTTCATCAGATTTATTCTTATACACCTACTTTGTACCTATGACATTTATTCCTTCAGGTCTAGGAACCAATTCCCATACTTCATTCCTCTTGAATTGACCTAAATCCTCCTGCATGGCATTGATCCATAACTCATCAGTCAAGGCTTCCTTGACATTCCTAGGCTCAATCTTGGACACAAAGCAGCCATGTGAGATCACATCCCTTGATCTAGTTGTGACCCCTTTATTTGGATCTCCTATAATGAGATCTTTGGGATGATCCTTCTGAATTCTGATGGAGGGTCCCTTGTTGATTTTGTCATCTTCAGGTTCAGCTTGAGGAGGTTCACTCTCCTTGTTTTTGTCTGAGAAATCAGCTGGGGGATCATTCAGTGATGTCTCAACATCGTCTGTGACATCAGTCTGTTAATCATCAACCACAACATTGATAGATTCCATCATTACTTTTGTTCTAGAATTAAAGACTCTATATGCTCTGCTGTTTGTTGAGTAGCCCAGAAATATTCCTTCATCACTTTTGGGATCCATCTTCCTTCTTTGCTCACGACCAATCAAGATATAGCATTTACTCCCAAACACATGGAAGTATTTGACTGTAGGTCTTCTCCCTTTCCAGACTTCATATAAGATAGTAGGAGTCCCTTTCTTCAAGGTTACTCTATTGTGAACATAGCAGGCTGTGTTCATAGCTTCAACCCAAAAGTGGTAGGGCAATTTCTTAGCATGAATCATAACTCTGGCCGATTCTTGAAGGGTTCTATTTTTCCTTTCCACCACACCATTTTGCTGAGGAGTAACGGGAGATGAGAACTCATGATGAATACCTTCTGAAGAACAGAATTCAGCAAATTTGTTGTTCTCAAATTCCTTCCCATGATCACTTCTAATTTTGATAACTTGACTTTCCTTTTCTCTTTGAAGTTTGAGACAAAGATCTTTGAAGACTTCAAACACCTTAGATTTTTCTCTTATAAAATTGATCTAGGTGTATCTGGAGAAGTCATCCACCATTACATACGCATACTTATTCCCACCAAGGCTTTCCACCTACATGGGTCCCATCAAATCCATATGGAGGAGTTCTAAAACTTTGGAAGTGGTGTCATGTCTAAGCTTCTGGTGTGACATCCTTGTCTATTTTCCAATCTGACATTCCCCACATACTTTTCCTTCATCAATCTTCAAGTTTGGAATTCCTATAACAGCTTCAACAGATATAATCCTCTTCATACATTTGATATGTAGATGGCCCAATCTTTGATGCCATATCTTCACTTCTTCTTCTTTGGCTAAAGTACACATTGAAGAATAACCAGTTTCTTGAGAACTCCACATGTAACAGTTGTCTTTAGACCTGACTCCTTTCATGAGCACTTCACTTTCTTTGTTAGTAATCAGACATTTAGTTTTAATGAAGTTAACATTTAGACCTTGGTCACACAGTTGACTGATGCTTATTAAATTTGCAGTCAATCCCTTAACAAGTAGGACATTGTCAAGGTCAGGAACTCTAGGAAGTCAAGCTTACCAATCCCCTTGATTTCACCCTTTGCTCTATCACCAAAGGTTACATAGCTGGTGGCATGAGGATGAAGTCCAGTTAGCAGGTTTTTGTTTCCAGTCATGTGTTTGGAGCACCCACTATCAAAATACCAATCTTCTTTGGCTGAAACTCTGAAGGAAGTGTGAGCTATCAGACTTGTAACATCAGTCCTAGGAACCCATTGCTTTTTGTTGACAGGTCTGTGATGTTTGGGTCTAGGTTGATGATGGGCAGGACTAGGATAGCCATACAACTTATAGCAGAATGGTTTTATGTGGCCAAATTTTCCACAGTAATGGCATCTCCATCTTTGATGTTTCCCTTTCTGCTTTCTTCCTTTATGATGTTGTGACATATGATGTGACATCTCTGGTTTGCACCCAGTGTGACTGCACTTAGGTTTGGACTTTGGTTTTCTACCAGAGTGGCTGCACTCAGGTTTAGATTCATTGAACCCAATGCCAGACTTGTCTCCTGTTATTTGTCCAGTCTGAAGAATTTTGTCTAAGGTGTCAGATACATTGTTTAGCATTCTTACATACTTGGTCATCTCATCCAGTTTAGAATTTAAGAATACAGTCCAGTCTTCAACTTGGAGATGGTTTCCACATGTTCTGCCTTCTCATTCTCCAGGTGTGCTATCACTTTTTTCTAGCTTTCAACTTGTTGACACACTTCTGCACTTCTGTGACATAACTTTCTGTAGGTAGTGGCCAACTCTTCAAAGGTTACTTCTTCATCACTTGAGTCTTCATCATAACCCCATCTTCCAGTCAAGGCAGTCACAAGATTTGCAGACTCTTCTGTTTCACTTTCATCAGACCAAGTGGCAACAAGACTCCTCTTTTGTTTCTTGAGATAGGTTCCACATTCAGTTCTAATGTGTCCATACCCATCACATTCATGGCATTGAACTCCTTTTCCCTCTTTGGGCTTTTCATCTGACCTTGTTCTTCTTCCAGCATTGTTGGATTTACTGATGTCAGATGAGATGTTCTTGACATTAGCCTTAGATCTTACATTCATCTTTTTCAGAAGTCTATTGAACTGTCTTCCCAGCATTGCTACATCATTTTCCAGATCTTCATCAATATCTTGATCACCTTCCTCCTCTTCCTCCTCAGTGTTTGACATGAAGGTTATGCTTTTGGCTTTCTTTTCAGATCCATCACACATTCCCATCTCAAATGTTTGGAGGGATCCAATTAGCTCATCAACTCTCATATTGGAGATGTCTTGAGACTCTTCTATGGCTGTCACCTTCATAGAAAATCTCTTAGGGAGTGACCTGAGTATTTTCCTTACTAATTTTTCATCTGACATCTTCTCTCCCAGGGCTCCTGAGGTATTAGCAATTTCAAGGACATTCATATGAAATTCATGAATATTTTCATCTTCTTTCATCCTTAAATTTTCAAACTTGGTAGTGAGCAGCTGCAGTCTAGACATCTTCACTCTAGAGGTGCCTTCATGAGTGGTTTTGAGAATGTCCCAAGCATCTTTAGCCACCTCACAGTTTTTTACCAATCTGAAGATATTCTTGTCTACTCCATTGAATATAGCATTCAATGCTTTAGAATTTCCAAGGGCTAGATCATCCTCCTCCTTGGTCCATTGTTCTTCAGGCTTCTTATCAGTTGTAGCTTCTCTTTCCTTAGTAACTACTGGATGTTCCCAGCCTGTTAACACAACCTTCAAAGCCTTATTATCCAGAGATTTTAGGAAGGCTACCATTCGAGGTTTCCAGTAGTCATAGTTGGATCCATCCAAAATAGGTGGCCTGTGAACAAATCCTCCATCTCTCTCCATAGTACCAGAAAGTATCGTCCCTAGATCTCACCCAGAACCAGAGCAGGATGCCTGCTCTGATACCAATTGAAATTCTGGTATCAGATATGAGATGTCGAAGGTAATGTCACGACACTAATATCTGAACAAACAGGATAAAAGATAAAGAACAATAATGCAAGAGACACAAGCAATTGTTAAACCAGTTCGGTGCAACTCACCTACGTCTAGGGGCTACCAAGCCAGGAAGGAAATCCACTAAATAGAATCAGTTCAAAAACTCTCAGTAAACAACACAAGTTACAGTCTGTTTCACCTAATCTCTACCCGTGTGACTTCTACCTAAGAACTCTTAGATATGAGATCCCACTCACTCCCCCTCAATCATACTAGTGATATAAACAAGAATTACAATGAAAAGAAGACACTCTTCAAAGACACACACTTGATCTTACTTAGCAGCTTCAATCAAGTAAACACACACTCATGCTTAAAAGCTTTGAGTGACAAATTACAACTCAAAAATCAGACCAATTCAATCATCTATGGATGAATTGAATGGCTTACAATTCACACGACCACACAAGACTTAAACCCTTATTCTCTCTCAATATTTCGTTCCTTATTTCTTGTGTATCAAATCAGGTTTTCCATGTCCTTTTTATAGAAGCATTTGGCTGGGCTTGGACATCATAAGACCTTAAAACTATTTTCCATTCAAATCTTCTCATGACAGTTGATTAAATCTCTTTGGAAAATAAGTAAATCTGGTTGTAATTAATGATTGAATGCGTGTGTAAATCATATCTTCAATCATACATAGATTTGAATTAAAAACGCAATAACATAATACATAACATTCAGACTGAATGTTCTGTATACAGATGTCATGACATCGGGTCTGACATCCTGGAACAATCCTGCATAATCACATTTTAAACATCCAGCAGGTACATGATATCTTATGTTAAGACAACACATGTGACATCTTGTGAACACTCCAGGTTTTACCAAAATTGCTGCCAACACAAGAACCAAAATTCTTGATCTTCCATTGGTGCAGAATTGTCTTTTTGAGGTGGCAAGTTGGAGAATTCTGCCTTAAGATGGAAGTTACTTTTGTTCTCAGTCGTATCAACTCTTTGAGATTGAACCAAAGCTTCAAAACCATGAAGGGTTTGCCGAGGAAGTGTAGTTTGATTTATCCGATCAGAGCACTGCAAATTTCCAGAAACCGGTGGCTCTATGAGTTTTCCGACGAAGCACCGACGAAGCTCCAATGAGGTGAGTTTTCCAATGTTCTTTACAGGTCTGGATTCCTTATGATCTCCTCTTTTTCTTTCCAAATGGTTTTATATTCAATCTGACTTTTGGACGATTTTAGGGTAGTGATTTGAATTATGATGATGGTGAAGGGTGATTAAAGGAAAAATGACAGGAATTGGAACAAAATTGGGAGAGATTTATAAATTTTCAAAAAGTGAAGGTATATGAAGATGAGGATGAATTTCATTTAGTGTAATTAGATTTGAATTTGCTTGAATTGTGATATATTGTGAAAGTGGCTAAGATGTGAACTTGAACATGGATTATGATTTGAAATTGGGTTATGAATTGAAATTTCTTCAAGTAATTTTGGTTTATGTTTGAATGTGTAACTTAGAATTTGTTGTAATTTGTAATGTGTTGTTTTAATGGAAATCATGTATGATCATGTCGTTGCAAAATGGAAATCATGGAAGTTTGTTAAAATTGTATTGGAAATTTGAAGATGAATGAAAGATTATGTATGGATTTGGATCAATAGTTAAATAATGGGTCTTGCACTTGTAATGGTTGTGATGTTGGTTGGTGGTGTAGGCTTTTGGAAAGTTTTAGATTGAATTCTTGTATCTTTGAATTGGACTTATGTGTAATCAAGGGTTTGGAACTTGTGTTTGGACTTGAAGCTAAGTATGATGGAAAATTTGGATGACCATAACCCATTTTCTAAAATTCAATTGAATCAAAGAAAAATTAGAATTTACCAAATCCAATTGAAACCATAATAAACTTGAATTATTGGAATTACTTTGAATCAAAAATTAATTTGATTTGAATCCAAAGTCAAATTGAATTATCAAAATTAATTGACTACGAAATCAATTAGAATTATCGGTGAAATAATTGTCGATACTCATGCTAGATGCCATGTTTAGGTATGCAATCAAATCCAAATCTGAATACATATCACGAACCAAGTGGATCAAGGTGCATGGATACATCTGGAATACATGTCTTTATTAATCACAAACGCTGGATCAAAGTATCAAAGCACAAATGCAAACACGAACTGACGACCAAAGACTTATGAATTTTGAGGAAACATGAAGCTATGGGTTATTAGTGTACTAATGAGGGAATGTAGAAGCAATATGGCCTTGGATTAAGTGGTTATCAGGAAAATAAACATTCCCTAAGCCACAACCTGAAGGTGAACAAGGATGGCTTGATGCAAGCCAAAATGGTTAGACCTAAATCACGATTCAAAGCAATAATCAAAAGGCTCGAACCTAGAATTGATCACCATAAGCAATCCCTCAGTGTCATGTACCCATTCAAGGTTTCCAAACCCTCACACAAAGGTTTACCAAATCCAAGATTAAGGATCGGGGTCAGGATACACAGGTGACTATCACTGTACAATTCAAGAGTCGAGGTCATGAAGGACCCATACACTAGGGTTTCTTCATATGATGAGCAGTACCACAGTCTTCAGGCCAAAACCTTAATTTTTGTTAACCATAATCTTGAATCTATGATTTTTTTAGCATGTGTTAGTCATGAATGAAGGATGCACATGAATGAAATATGAGTGAGTCTTAAGTCATAAGTCTGATGGAAAGCAAAAACGGAGGGCAAATTTTGGGGTACAACACATACTTGTTGATTTTATTCAAGTTGGAGCGCTTCTCATAAATGATGTATAAGGTTCATATTTTCATGCTTGTGAGTGGATAGTTGAGTGTTCTCCAAAAAGTGACCAAAACATCTTTTATCTTTAATTACTAATATCATTTACTAACACTTTACTTGTATTAACTTTTATTTCCAAGTCATTTACTTTATGTTCCTTTATTTTTTTATGTCATTTACTTTATACTTTATGTTTAGCATTTCATATTACATTGTGATTATGTTATTTTGTTCTTGGTCCACCTGGACCATTCTTTATGTCATTACTAAAACCTAAAAAAGAATTTTGTCTCTCTTAATTCATGGGCTTGTGGTTACTATCCTTGGAATCTTTATGGATTTATGGACTTAGAATTAGGATCTTGACCTTTGCTTTGGGACTTGTGACCTGAGACCTTGAAATTCATCTGATACTTTTGACTTTGGACTTTTTTGTGAAGACTTAGCTTGGTTACTTTGAGTTCATCTGATACATGGATTACTATTTGCTTATTTTGCTTACTTGAGGCTTAAGCAAAAGGAGGGAATTCTTGTTTGACTTATGTCACAAAGCTTGTTATCTCTGGGTTAGATCTTTCTTCTTTAGCTTTTATTTTACTGCCTTAGGATAGTCTCTTCTTCTCCTTCCCCCATTCTTTAATTTTCAAAATCTTCTCTCTTTTTCAAAACCTTCTTGTTTTAATTTGAACCACTTTCTCAATAAACCCTTGACTTTTTGTCAAGTGATTTTCAAAACTTTTTTTTAATAAATATCAATCTTTCTTAATCATGTTTAGATTAATTTCTAAAGACTTAAAAAATGCCTAACTCATTTAAACCATTTTGTGACCTTTGTGCACTTTTCCTTTTAAACTTTTTCTCAAGGCATTAGACATGAGTCATTTCCATAGTTGAGTTATAATTCTCCTATCTCCATAGTATTGATGATAATTCTTTTCCATCTGTGGGAGCTAGTGGCATACTTGCTGATCCTTATCCAAGTTGGAGCCCTTCTCATGATGATGCAAAGTTCTCATACTTATGGGTGACTAGTTGAGTATTCTCCTTAAAATGACAAAATGTCTTTTCCATAAAAATGAATTAAAACAAACTCCTTTTGTTATTTTAACCACGAACTACGAGGTTTTGTTCCTCCATTGCACTTTGTTGGTACGTAGGCAAAGAGGTTCCCATGGAGTACCATGGATGTTTAGTGTGTTAATACCTTCCCTTTGCATAACTAAACCCCGAACCCTTGTTCTCTTTTTATTAGCTTTGTTTTAAAACTTCTTTGGGTTTTGTTCGTACTTTTTCCCTTTTCCTTTGGAAACAATAAAAGCGTGATGGCGACTCTTGCTTTGTGAGTTAAGTTAATCAATAGCTTAATCTCAAAATTCCCTACATCCGTGAATATTGATTTGTAAATCCATTCAGTCGTGTTGCGAACATTCCTTTCTCCACTTGTTTTGGGTAGTCAATAATGTTTTCGTCGATTGACACAAAGTAGCTTTCGTTAAAATCGACCAACAAATAAACATTTTTACCCAGAACCACGTAAGCCTTGAGTTCTCTATTGCACATGGAGATACGTAGGAGCATGATTTGTAAATCTTGTTAGGCCTATTAATAAAAAGGTTAGGTTTAGTTCTTTTCTTCGCACATTAGTAAAAAATCCAAAAACATTTTCTTTTTTATTTTGTTCCTATTCATCTTTCCTCTTCATTAATTTGATAAGCCTAACATTTCTAAGCTGACACTAACACGCAATATTAACCTAATGGTTCCCGTTGAGTACAATAGACGTGAGGAGTGTTATTACCTTCCCCTTAAGTAATCGACTGCTGAACCCTGATTTGGCTACGACGACCAACATCATTGTCGTTCTTTCTTAGGTTTTATCGATATTTCCCCTTTATTTTTTAGGAAAATTAAATTTCGGTGGTGACTCTATTTTGTCCATCATGCGAGCATACGATTGCGCTTCACTAAGTCGTGTTCTTATTTTTTGAGGTACGACAATACCCTAAGTGAAGGAGAGTATGCGGTGATAGTGTTGTTTGTTAATTAATTTCCGCTGCATGTTTTCAAATTGTGTATGTGTTGTCAAAGGATTATCGTCGATGACACCTTAAATTGTCGAGTAATCCTTTATTTATAAGTTCCGTGGTTTAGGGTGTTACATAGGATATCCCTTTTGTAGGTATCTCAAAGATTCTCCTAAATTGGTCATTGTGAAGATCAATTTCCACTCCCATAATAGATGTTTTCAAAAAGGTAATACAAGTATCATGTTTAGGTAGAACTGTCTTACTAAGTTTGGGAAGGACCTATCTGATTTTGGTTGAAGAAATCTTTAAGGGAAGCTTGAAAAATTTGGTGATAGGCTTGTGGCTCTTCAAGAGGCTTGGTTCCTTGTTCCAAGTCTGAATTACCTTCTTTGTTAAAATCGCCATCTTCTCTTGTTGCTTGTCATTCACCAATCTCACATTGAACAAATTTCTTCTTAGTGTTTCTATTGGTTTTTGGCTTGAGGAGGGCATGGTGATGCTTACAACAATGTAACTCAAACAAGAAATATAATTTAAGGAGATAAATTTTGAGAAAGGCATACTTATTTATAATGTGTGTTCCGACAATTTCCTTATGTATTTTTGGCAAGTAGTTTATGGAGATTATGTTAATTGAGAATCAGGGCAAGTTCTTTCCAAAACAGAACTGCCAATCGATTGGTGAATCAAATCTCTCAAGATTATGCAAGTTTATCATCAATGCTAAGATTTTCTTTGCTTGGAGGGAAAGTTTAGCTTGGTTATGATATGAAAATCGGAGTGCCACGCTTCTCGAATTGATTGCCATAATGTCAATCAATTGGGCTTTCATTGTTTAACCTCCTTGTGTATATTTAGGCCTTATGTTGTATTTAATTACTTTTATGCTCCCCCCCCCCTCCCCCCCGTTAAGCTTATTTGCACCTCTTTTAAAATACACTTGAAAACACATCCTTTCGGGTGAGAAAAAACATTTATTGAGATGAGCTAAAATCAAGTTCACTATTTTAAAGGATTAATCAAAGTTGTCTGATTAATTTATACTTAAAATAATGTGTACCTCTTAAAGGGAAACACCAAACACATTACGGTGTGTCCTTCTCTACACATCGTTGGATGCAAAAGTTCATAAAAAACACGAGATGAATCAATCCATTACTAATATATTCACTCAACTAATCACTAAGGATCATAAACTTAAAAATGTTTAATTTGATCACTATGATTGATATTTCCAATCATTGTTCATCCTTGGATCAAAGACTTTATAAAAATTGTACAACTCCATTAATAAAAAATCCAAAAACATTTTCTCTTTTGTTTTGTTCCTATTCTTATTTCCCCTTCAATAACAGAGAAGCCTAACATTTATAAGCTAACACTAACGCATACAACTAACCTAATGGTTCCCGTTGAGTACAACAGATGTGAGGGGTGCTAATACCTTCCCCTTGTGTAATAGACTCCTGAACCATGATTTGGTTGCAACGACCAAGATCATTGTCGTTCTTTATTGGATTTTATCTATATTTCCTCTTTCCTTTTTAGGAATAAATAAAGTTAGGTGGTGACTCTATTTAGTCCACCTTGCGAGCATGTGATTGCTCTTCACTAAGTCGTATTCTCATTTTTCAAGGTACGACATATGGCGACTCTATTGGGGATAACAGTTCCCTAAGTGAGTCAAGCCTAGTTAGGTCGTTTGTGTGCCTTTATTTGCTTTACTTGTGTGGCTTTTCTTTATTGATTTTGTTATCTTTATTGTTATATTGTTATAATTTATTGTATGGTTCCATTATGTTGTGGTATTGGGTTGATACTATGATTACAAACCTTATGGGAAATACTCTCTACCCGAGTCTAGAGTGAAAACATAAGATAAGATGATGGTTGAGTAGTACAGACTCCCAGGGTGAATACCTCGTAAGAATCGGTATGAGAACCTCACTTAGAGTAGATCCTTTTGAAAATGTTGTCACCCAAGGTGAATACCTCGTAAGCTTCCATGTTTCAAAGAGGTTCATGACTCTAAGGACCTTTTAGAAAATTAACCCTTTGGCCAATTAGGAATGATGGTTGCACACTATGGATTCCCGAGGTGAATACTTTGTAAGGGTCATTATGAAAACATCGTTTAGAATATATTCTCTTGATGGAGTTGACGCCCGACAATCATTTGTCATAAGCGGTAAACAGTCTTGTGAATTTGTGATTCTGAGTACCCTGTCTAGAACCGAAGTTGATGGTTGCATAGTGCGGACTCCCGAGGTGAATACCTCATAAGGGTCGGTACGAGAATCTCACCCAAAATAGATTTCGTTGAAGGAGTTGATGACCGACAAGCATTTTTCGTAAGCGTCAAACATTCTTGTGAATCCGTGACTCTGGGGTCCTTTGTGAAAACCCTAGCTCATATCCAATGAGACCCCTGTGCTAGAAAGAAATCAGATTCATCCGTACCTCGGACCTTTAAACCCATGTACCAAAAACACCAAAAAAAGATACATGGCATCTTGTTGCAGCTATTCCATTGCATTTGCATTCAATAACATGCATTGCATTCCACTTCCAAAGAGAAAACTCATTTTGTCTTTGTTCATAACGAGCCTGCTAGTTTCTCGACACCCATATTTAACCTATGGTAGCTGTTGAAGGATGTTACAACATTTGAATCCAAATCAAGAAGAGATAAGAAGGATTATATACAACTTAAAATATCAGATAGACCAGACGTTGGAGCTTGTGATAGCTATGTCAAATCTTCAGCATGCTGTTACGGAGAATGTTGGTCCCCCATCAGGATTTAATATGGTAATTAGCATGACATATGATTTTCCCCATGACTATGCCCTTCAACAAGTGGATGTTCCTACTCGACCTCAGCCGATGCATATCCTGATATCTAATGAAGTCCTCATGGCGCAGAAGACCCCCCAATGTTCATGATGGTGAAGGAAATCCTTAATTTACAAGGAACATGCCAAATTCTCAGGGTGTCCATCTGGTGACAAAAGCGGAGCATTCTCAAGTGGCCGAAGTTGTCGAAATAGGCCGTGATCTGGAGAAATGATTGAGAGTTATGGAAGGCTTTGACACGTTGAGACTTGATGACATGTGTTTAGTGCCAGACCTGGTTATACCTCTGAAGTTTAAAGTAACAAACTTCGAGAAGTACAAAGGGGATAGCTGCCCAAGACACCATTTAATGATGTTCTAATGAAAATTGACTTTCCATACTCAAGACGATAAGCTGATGATTCACTATTTTCAAGACAGTTTGAGTGGGGCATCTTTGAGTTGGTACATGAAGTTAGAAAGAATCCATATTCAGTCTCGGAAGGATCTGGCCAACTCCTTTTTTAAGTACTACAAATACAACTTAGACATGGCTCCAGATCGATATGTGCAACGTTGGAGAGAATAGGCAGCTCAAGTTCAACCACCACTCTTAGACAAGGAATTGGTTGACATGTTCATGGGTGTCGCATCTCGAAAAATACGATTCCTCGCGATGGTCGCGGAAAATATTAGTGTTCGAACAGAGTCGCCATCGAACTTTATTTATCCCAATGAAGGAATAGGAAAATATCGATAAAACCTTTAGGAAGTGGAATAATGGTCGTCGCAACCATATTCGGGTTCGGGAGTGGATTACGTAAGGGGAAGGTATTAGCACCCCTTACGTCCGTTGTACTCAACGGGAACCTTTTAGTTCAAATGTGCGTTTCGAGTGTTAATTTATGTTTGTTTGTTATCTTTGGGTTATAGAAATTAATGGGAACCTCAGAAAGGGAAAAGGGAGGTTTTTTATTAGTGTGCTCGCGAAGATACAGCAATCTCCTGCCTACGTATCCTTATAGTGCAATAAGGAAGTCAGAGCACTCGTAGTTCGGGAACTACGGTTGGTTGGTGTGTTTTTTATGAACAACTGTTTAGATCGCGTTCTAAAGGCTAAACACTGGCTTGTCTACTCTCGGCGGAGGCTTAAGCATTGGTTTGTTGTGCGCATTAGAAAAGATTAACAGTGTTCCTTTTTGAAAAGAGTTTTGGTCACACGAGGGTGACAAGTTGGATTAATATGTTGGATATTTTGTTTGACTGGTTTCGATCGCACGAGGGCGAGAAAGGATAAACTTGGTAGGTTGAGATATTTTTGGTTGGATGACGATTACTCGGATAATTGAGTAAGACAACTCGTATCCTAATAGTCGGGAAAGGGAATAGAAGACTCTAGACCACTTTCTTTTTCATCCTTAATTATAGGAAAGATTTGATAATAGTTAAGGTGCTTTGGGCGGATGACGAATACTCGGATAAACGAGTAAGACAACTCGCATCCTAATAATCGGGAAAGAGAATAGAAGACTCTAGACCACTTTCTGTTTCATCTGAATATTTATGAAAATAAGGTTGTATATGGTTGATGTATTTTTAGGATAAACGACAAGTGCTCGAATGACTGAGTAAGACAACTCATATCCAAGCATTTGAGAAGAGGAGTTGAAAGCTCAAAACCATCTCCTTTTTCGTATAGTTTGTTACGAAAATAATTTGATTAAGTTGTCAGTTTATGGAAAAATGACAATTGCTCGACTGACCGAGTAAGAGAACTCGTATTCAAACAATTGAGGAGAGAAGTTGAAAACTCAAAGTCATCTCCCTTTTCATTTAGTTCATTATGAAAATAATTTGATTTAATCGGGTTTAGAAGTTTGTAGAGGAACGACAATTATTTGACTGACCAAGTAAGAGAACTTGTATTCAAATAATCGAGGAGAAAAATTGAAGACTCAAAGTTATCTCCCTTTTAGTTTCTTGTTATAAAAGGATTTGATTTATTTCTTCTTAAATGGATTAGAAATGACGACCATTTGACTAACCGAGTAAGAAAACTCGTATTCAAATAATCGAGGAGAGGAGTTGAAAACTCAAAACCATCCCCCTTTTCATTTTCAAATAGAGTGTCGTTTAGAGGTGATTAAGTATTTTAATTTAACTTTCGATGTCGGATCGAGGTTTTAAGAATTGCATTCTTGTGAATGAATTGAATTTATTTAGTGAATGGTTCATTTAATCGATTAATTAAAACCGAGTAGGTCTCATTGTAAGAAAGCCCAAGAGTAAGCCATGTGAGGTTGATGGCGATGCTTTTACAAGCGATCGACTTACATAGGTGTTTTGAGAAATGGGCTCGACTTTGAATCGAGAGGTTTTATTTGTTTTTTTTTTTAAATTGGTTTGAATTGATGGCATGAGAATTATAATCTTTTTTGTATTTTTTAAGTCTTTATCATTTTTTAGGTTCATTTTAAGATGAGATGAAGGATGTACAATGATATAAAGTAAATATAAAAAATAAATGTTAGAAGCGAAATTTAAAAGAGTTAGATGCTAATTGCGGTAATTAAAAAAATAGCGTTAATCGTTAAATGTTAGGTGGTAATTGAAATCAACATGGAATAATCGAGAGAATTGCAATAAAAATATTAAATCTAAAACAAATAACTAAAGTTTAGTTAATAAAAATATCATTAAATTAAAACTCAAAACAATATTAAACTATCAAAAATCTCAATTCTAAACTATTATCCAAAATATTAATTTTAAAATATTAATAAAGATTTAAATTCTAAAATCATTCTAAATTAAAGTTCTAAAATAATTCTAAATTAACTTATAATTCTAATTAATCTACAATTATTTTAAAAAAAAAAGTCTAATTAAATTCTAAAATATTTTCAAAGATTAAAATCTAAAATAATTCTAAATTAAATTAAAAATTCTAAAGTAATTTTAAATCGACTTATAATTCTAATTAATCTACAATAATTTCTAAAAAAAGGAAAACTAATTAAATTCTAAAATATTTTCAAAGATTAAAATCTAAAATCATTCTAAATTAAACTAAAATTCTAAAATAAATCTAAATCATAATAGGATTCTAATTAGTCTGCAATTATTTCTAAATAAAAAAAACTATCTAATTAAATCCTAAAATATTAACAAAGATTTAAATTTTAAAACCATTCTAAATTAAGTTAAAATTCTAAAAACAAATCTAAATCACAAAATAATTCTCATTAATCTATAATTATTTCTAAATAAAAAATTATCTAATTAAATTCTAAGATATTTTCCAATTAACATTAAAAAAATCATTATGGTCTTAACAAAAAAAAACAGCCAATCGTATGGGGGGTGCTGATAGGGATTAATAGGCCAAATCTGGAAGGCCCGAAACAGACCCATCTAGGTTAAACCTAAAACAGAAAAAGGAAAAGGCATCGTTGCTTTCTCAATAGCCTTTCTCTTTCTGCAGTTTTCAATCGTTCCAAACTTAGCAAACCCTAAAAGTTTCTTCCTCCCGGAGAAGACCGCCGAAGGCGACGGCTTACGGTGGAGCCTCCCTTCTTCTCCAGCCACCCTCTACCCAAAAAACCTAACTTCAAACACTAACTCCCTCTCTTTTTGGCCGGAGAATCAAAATCCGGCCTTCCTTTCCCCTAAATCGTCCTCAATCGACCGGATCGAGACGAAAACGAGCCTAAAACTCGACCAACCGAAAACCCAAACAAACGACCAAAACAAAACCTAAAACTCCTTTCAAACAGCCAATAGAAACCACATGGAGACAAAACAGTTTAAACCTAAACCCTAAATTTGAAATTAAACCTTCAGTAGTTGCATTTCAATGAAATCATAAAGGGGGTTTTACTCAACTCACAAAGACGAATGCAATAGTATGGAGATTTTTGGAAAAGAAGGGAGAAAAAGACTACTTGATCGGAGCCGGTCCGGCGATGAAGTCTCCTCTGACACGATCCAGATAAGCCTTCTTCTACTCTTTAAACTCTCTTTCCCTTCCTCTGTTCTTCCTTCTTCTTTTTGTTTTTGGACTATGTTGATGTCTTTTTTAATCTTAGGGTTTGGATGTTTTTGATTTACTGTTGAATCTGGCTTCGTGTTAAGGAAATATTTTTTGAGTTTAACAGAGAAAAACAATTTTAATTGCTTCTCTTAGATTTCCCCAAAACGTATGTTGTGTTGTTTTTGGATTTTATGCTTACAAAGAAGTATCTCCGTCCCCCTGGATTTGTTAGACGTGTTCTTATATATCTCCTGATCTCTTCACAGATGAATTTTTTATCCTCAAAAGAAAAACCGTCTGTTATGCCTTTCCATTCCCGGTTATTGTGGATTCCATTTTTGTAAATGTGTTACTGTTTTAAGTTATTTTCGAAGTGCTTTTTTGAGTGTTCGTATTGGACTTCTGGATAAAATGTTAAACTGATTAACTCATTAATTACTTTTCAGTTCTTTAAGTGCTTATGAAAAGGGTTTTTTAATTAAGCTATTTTTATCCCTGCAGGTTACAATTTGAAGTGATTTTGATGGGATGGGATGTGGTTGCGTGAAGCTTCACAGAAACAAGTTTGAGGCGTATCAGCTCCAAGGAATGTCCAACGGTCCCTGGCTTTGGTCTCTTGGGGCAGTGGTTCTTATCAATTGCAACAGCTTTTATTAAGTTAGGATGTAATCAATTAAGTATTTAGGTTAAGTGTATATTTGGACTATTTGTAACCTATTGTACTCATAATCCGTTTATGTAATCACTTTGTAGCATTCAAACCTTATTTCCATATTTTAATTATGCTTATTCAATTAAAGCACTTTTGAAGCTACAAATTCAGTTTTGGTCATTCTGTTTTGTTGGTTTTGCTGTTACAATATTTCTTCCCTTGCAAATCACCACATTTAACTGGCACACGCTCTACTTAGGACGTACACACTAATGAAGCGACGGAACTTGGAGTGCCTGGAACATCTTTAAGAAATTACCCTCAAACCAAAACCTTTATACTTTGATGGCACGAAATATTTAGAATAGGACAAATCCCAAATTATTTACTACTATAGCTTATGGCCGGTAATATGCTTCACTCATCTTTCATAATCAATGTAAACATTTTGACCTTTTCACTAATTACTTGCTATTTTTTCAATTCAAATTCTCTTCAGTCAACAAGGCACAAAGAAACCAACTGGGGTTACTTGATTTAAAACAAAAAAATAATTCTAACTTCAACACCTGAATCTGAATATGGTGATTTAATTTAAAACCAACGCATACATGCCTAAAAGAAGATGCAAATTTAATTTGGAGATCTACGAAGGACTTAGGATTTGGCATAAATATTTGGGTTGCGTAAATGGACTAACAAATAGTGAGCATAAAAATAATAACATGGCTCCTAATACTTACTAATAGGAAAATAGATTTTGGATCAGTCATGTAAAAGATTCAAACCACATGAACATGCTTATGCAAATAGCCCTTTAAAACAAAGAGATTTCATGGGTAGACCACAAATGGCCGGACAAAATTGGGGTATGACAATGGGTACCTTGCAAAGCCCCTACTTTGGAATGATGGTAGGCAGTGCATCATTAGACTTCTCAGACCTTGTGAAAGTAGGAGAATGCATCGAAAGAGACCTAAAAAATGGAATAATCTAAGGTGCCTCGAGTAGCCAGACTAGCGAGACTGAATCCCTCAACAGTTCCCAAGAGGAAGAAGAGGATTTAATCAATGCAATTATGTAAGATGTTTAGTATTCTCATGGGGAACCTATAAGACCCTATGGCCCCCCAGCTTTTTAGCAGCTAGCTTTTCCAATGCCACACTATCCTTATGGGTAGCCAATAATGCCTAGAGCATCATATCAGCAATCTCGGACCACTCATTCAAATCAGCGAGCACGAGGCCGAGGATGTCAGAATTAGCCTCGGACCCAACATATGTATCGCAACACCTGGAAATAAGGAATTCGCCTCTTGATCCAATTCCTATAACGTACAATTAATTTCTGCAGCCTCTGATTCAAAACTCGTTGGTGGATCCCAAACCTCTAAATCCTCTACCACAACCATACCCACCTGGGTACGATCCTTATGTGCAATGTAGATATCACGCCGGATCAATATGGCACTCAACCAAAAACTGTAACGCTTTCAAAGATAAGGTTCAAAAGTTGATAAAAAAAATTACATATCTTTTCCAGAAGGAATCCTGATAGTGCACATCAACCTCTCTCCTAGACAAGTGCAAAGACCTCAAGGGGCATCTCTTAAAGTCAGTGGATCAGACAGGAAGTCCTCCCAACATTGGCAGTCATTGGACATTGTTTTATCATTTTCATTTGTGTTTTCTTTGTCTGTTAAATGCTACTTATTTTTAAACATTTTTGTTTTTAATGACAATATTAATGAAGTGATCATGCACTTTGAATCAATCCATTCGTATTCACTTTTGCTATTTTTTTAAATTTGTGCACACACAAAAAAAAAACATTACTCCCATTCACTTTCTTAATCGAACTGTTGTTTTGGAAAATATTAGAGGGAGGATGATGAAAACCATTATCCATAATTGGTGTGGTGTGCTTTCAAATAAAACTTTGCCAATGATGTAAGAAATTGTTTCAAATCCTCAAACATTGAAGAGATAAGGAGTTAATCCCTAGTCAACCACTTTGAGCCTAGAAGTTGGTGTTTCTTTCAGATCTAAAAACCATTAATCTTAACCAGGGGAAAGGTAGTTTGTTAAGTTAATCTGATTTTGCATTCAAATTGCAAGAGGAAACATCCCACCTGAGGATCAACCATACATTTCACACACATTTTAAAGTGTCGAAGAAGTTGATAAAATCCAAAACATTGTAGTGGTTGTTCCTCATCAACCAATAATGTGGAAGTCACAATCTTTCAAAAAAAGAAGAGAAAAGAAAACCCACTAAGTCGAACACCATAAAATACGACTTAGGAATAAATCAGTGCATCCCGATGGATCGAAAGCTTCAAAGAATTGGTCCATGCAAAGTTAGAGATAATAATCAGCCAAAAGAGGTCATCAAATACTCATAAAAAAAAAACTAGGTGATTGTGATCTCAAGACAATGTTATCTTGAATCCTCACCTCACACCTTCGAACTCTCTTGGTAGTTGAATGCGTGTGTCAATTAACTTAACATAGGACTGGAGATCATAGAGAAGAAGGGGTGGGTTAAAATCAAATTTTGAGCCTTATATCCTTTTGTTTCAAAAACCGTGAACCAAACCATGTTACAACCCTTAAAAGACCTAATTGAGGCATGGTTCATCTGAAAGCATACTACAATAAGGTTGTGTTAATCTGACTCCAAACAATCTTTTTGAATCACATCTTGCATACTGTGTATGGCTAGATTAACATTATGTTTTGATCATTGACCCGTTCACTGTATATCACCATTATTTCAATAATGATTGATTTCAGAATTTGCATAAGCACTGCACTAAATTTACCATTTTTGAATGAGCTATTTTATTTGCAAGTCAACATTTAGCATCAAGGGAATTCTAACAAAATGCATTCAGTTGAGATACTTGATCAGTTGAAAGACGTCCAGTAAGAGGCAAATCATTTTGAGCATTAGATGATCTGAGTGAATCACCCTAAGAGTCGTTTAGTCAAGAGGAAATCGTTTCGAGACTCAAACGGGGGCAAGCCACCTAAAGAGCTCGGTTGAGTCCAATTCTCCAAAGGTCAGTCAATCATAAGTCTACCACTCCAAGAGTTGGTTAGTCAACAACCGCTTCAAAGATTCAAACATTTGGGTAAGTCACCTCAATGTCTTATTGTGACAAATTGCTTCCAAATTCCTTGCAAGGAGAACGTCTTCAAAGACCCAACAGACTGAGGCAAGATGAGCCACTAAGGGGAAAGTTATCTCTTTGCCTTCAAGATGCTCAAGCTTATGTCGTACGTCAACAACCATTGAGTTTAAGACGAGTTCTAGGGAATCATGCTCACCCCATCAATTAACATTTTGTGTTTTGTAAATGGAGTTTTACTATAAAGGGACCTTCCATCCATTACCCACCATGGGGCATCTTTGGAAATTGTCGAGTAATTGCATAAAGCATCCTCATGCATTAATCATATCGCTTTGCTCTAGTGTTACGCCATGCATATCATCTCATTTATAGAGCATATGCCCATATCATGAAAAATCAAACATCAAAAACCAGTTCTCGTCTAGTAAATCATTTGAAAGTCAGTTCCCGCCTGACTGTCTGCTTTCAAACACCAGTTCTCATCTGGTAGCCTTTTCTTAACACCAATTTCTGTCTGGTAGCCTGTTTGTAAACCAGTTCCCGTTTGGTAGCCTATTTTTAATACCAGTTCTGGTCTAGTGGTCTTTTCTTAAAACTAGTTCTTGTCTGGTGGCCGATTGTAAAACCAGTTCCCGTTTGGTAGCCTATTTTTAACACCAGTTCTGGTCTAGTGGTCTTTTCTTAAAACTAGTTCTTGTCTGGTGGCCGATTGCAAAACCAGTTCCCGTCTAGTAGCCTACTTTTAACTCCAATTCCCATCTGGTATTCAATTTTCTTTTCAAAAACTAGTTCCCGTCTGGTAATCTTTATTAAAAACCAGTTCCTGTCTGGTAGCTTATTTTTAACCAGTTCCCGTCTGATGGCTTATTTTTAACCAGTTCCCGTTTGGTAGCCCATTTTAAGTCAGTTCATGTCTGACAATAAATCAAAAGAAACCATTTCTTGTCTTGTAGACTATCTGAAAGTCCATTATCGTTTGAAAAACAAAAACAAAAGACAAAGCACTAGTTCCCGTTTGGTAATCTAACCTTCAAGTCCATTTCTCACCTGCCAGTTCATTGTCTCAAGTCCAATTGTTATCTGGCGCCCTTGAACCATATTTTGGTTTTCTTTGGCATAAAGTCCAACTTTCTCTAGTACATTCCAAGATTTTGCTCTATTTGTCCTGATGTTTCCTACAAAGTCATGTATGACTTGTCATTCTAAGGAGTTCCCAAAGTTGTGGATGTTATCTCCTCGTAAGAAGATTTCCTTTTATTTTTGTGTTGGATAAAATCTGTGTTAGAAATCTCCAAAATTTTTGATTGGATGAATTTCTTATGAGAAATCTCCAAAACCATCAGATATATTCTAAGGTGTCATCAGGTCATGTATGAACATGTCAATAAAAATTTCTTTAAATATTCAAGTGTTGTCAGGTCATGTCTGAACCTGTTGTTGAACATTTCTTTGAATTTTCTAGTGTTGTTATGTCATGTCTGAACCTGTTGTTGAAACTTTCTTTGTATGTTTTCCAGTGTTGTCAATTCATGTCTGAACCTATTGTTAAAACTCCCTTTGAATTTTTCAGTGTTGTCAGGTCATGTCTGAACCTGTTGATGAAACTTTTTTGAATATTTCCTAGTTTAGGTATAAACGTATTATTAAAAAACTCTTTGAATATTCTAGTATTGTCAGGTCACATCTGAATCTGTTGTTGAAATTTTCTTTGTATTTTCCCAAGTGTTGTCAGGTCATATCTGAACCTGTTGTTGAAATTTTCTTTGTATTTTCCCAAGTGTTGTCAGGTCATGTCTGAACTTGTTGTTGAAACTTTCTTTGAAAATTCCAATGTTTTCAGATCATGTCTGAACCTGTTGTTGATAAGACTCTTTGAATCTTTAGGGTGTCGTTAGGTCATGTATGAACCTGCTGATAAAATCCCTTTGCATATCTCCCTAATGTCTTTTCTCCAACATGATTGTTATCCCTAGTGAGTCTTCACCCACCTCATTGTCATTTTTATTTTTTGTAGGCCACTTTTACCTTGTCTCCATCATACCTCACAAATTTGTCTTGCTTTATTCATCCATCATAAAATATCCAATTAGGGTTCACCTCATGGCATCATATCCCTAACAAACAAAAATGAAAAAAAGAGTTCTTCATCCATGCATAACATATCATACCCTATGAATTCAAGATCAAAATTTAGGTCTTCTTAGTATTTAACTATCTTCCACTATGATCATATGAAGATTACCCTTCTTCATATTCTCTGGTTGAAGATACTTAAATAGGGGCAAGTATGGCACCCCAATTTTGACACTAAATCGCCAAATCAATACATACATCATAGCATTTGCATCTCGTTATATCATAACATGCATTCCAAACCGCATAATTCTTAGAATGTCCATCGAAATGAATTTTTGGATCTACAGACAGACCGGTTGAATCAATTTGCAAATGTGCGACAAATCAACGGGAAAACAATTTCAAAATCGAGCTTGCTGACATCAGTTTTATTAACCTACTTTTCGCGTAGTTTAACCTGGTGTGCTAGATTTATTTTACGGATACTTTTTCGGTCATATTTTGATCCGTCTTAGCGTTTTAACTGAGTGTTTTCTATTTCAAAATTTGACAAAACCTTTATGTTTTCGAGAAGTTTATTTTGCATTGATCACTGTGGTGCAATTATTCTATTTCTCGAGGCATTTTTGTGCCCAACTTTTGTTCATTTTTGATCTATTTATTCCCATTTTTTAGTTAAAATAATCGGGATGATTATTTAGAATTATTCATGCTTTTAATTTGAATTTTGATTCTGTCATTCATTTTTAATTAATTTTTGAAGTTTTACTATTTAATTAATTTTTGTTAAAGAAAAATCAAGAAAATTGGAAATATCTTTCTCCCTCCACTTAGAGCATGCCACGCATCCATGACTTAGAGAAAGTAAAAAAAAAGAATCAGTTTATCCACTCCTAATTGATATAGTGGAATTGATTTGTTTTTTCATGAAGTTATAACAAACTTCCTCCAATAAATGAGGACAACTGTGCAAATGAGAGAGGGCACGGAAACCCATCCACTAATACTCACCCACGCGCCACCTCTCCAAAGATTCCCTCTCATATGTGTCGCACCTCAAAAAATGATAATGCGATCCTTCACGATGGAATGCGGAAAAATGTTGTTCGAAACAGAGTCGCCACCGAACTTTATTTATCCCAATGAAGGAATAGGAAAATATCGAGAAAACCTTTAGAAATAAGAATAATGGTCGTCGCAACCATATTCGGGTTCGGGAGTCGATTACGCAAGGGAAAGGTATTAGCACCCCTCACGTCCGTTGTACTCAATGGAAACCTTTTAGTCTGATTTACTATTTGACTGTTAGTTGAATGTTATTTGCTTGCTTCGAGTAATTAGAATTGATGATAGATATGGATGAAGACCTTACGAGGGGGGAAATGGGAGGTTTTTTATTAGTGTTCTCGCGAAGATACAACAATCTCCTGCCTACGTATCCTTATGGTGCAATAAGGAAATCAGAGCAAAAGGTTCCCGTTGAGTACAATGGACGTGAGGGGTGCTAATACCTTTCCCTTGCGTAATCGACTCCCGAACCCGAATATGGTTGCGACGACCATTATTCTTATTTCTAAAGGTTTTCTCGATATTTTCCTATTCCTTCATTGGGATAAATAAAGTTCGGTGGCGACTCTGTTTCGAACAACATTTTTCCGCGTTCCATCGCGAGGGATCGCATTATCATTTTTCGAGGTGCGACAGACTGGCGACTCTGCTGGGGAGGTGTGCTCCAAGCAAGAGAGAGTTTAGCCTAACTTAGTCTGATTTTTCTATGATTGTTAGAAGATATTCTTTTCTTCCATGTTTGTTTCTCTGTATCTTATTATGTTGCTTATGTTGTATGTAATTTGTCTCGATACTTTGATATGGGGCTTGATGTGTAATGTGAGATAAGCTCCATACCCGAGCTTCGAGACCAACTTAGAACCTGGAGTTGTGTAGTATTGAACCGAAGGGTGTACACCTCATTGGGACAATAGGAAGACCCCACCTAGAGTAGATCTGTTTGGAGTTTCCATCACAATATGGCTAGCCCATTATTATGGGGAGGTTCTAGATATGATCCGTGACTCTAGGGACCTCGCCTTAAACCCAGGTTTTGTTTTCATGATTGGCGATTATGTAGTATTGAATCGAAGGGTCTACACCCTGTTCGAACAATACGAGAATCCCACTTAGATTAGATCAGTTCAGAACTCCCATCATGATGTGGCCAGCCCACCATTGCGAGGATGTTTTGAACATGATCCGTGAGTCTAAGTTCCTTCCTTGAAAACATAACTTTAGAACCTACCCTTGGGAATTTCTAATAATCAGAGAAACCTATGCTTCTTCCTGTTATCCCGATGTACCCAACATGTGAATGACCCTGAGTATCTGCATTTCTTTACGAAAAACATGGAAGAACTTCATGCATTTGCGTATCATAAACATGCATTGCATATCATCTTCCAAAAACAAAGACTTACATCATATTCTACCATTTGTCCAGTAACGCTGACTAATCGACACCGGTACGAGACACGCCGCAACTACAAGATGACGCTCGAACAGCTTGAAGCAAACCAGGTTTTGATGAGGATCGACATTGACTCCATGCAGGCAAAGATGGATCGCTTGCTGGAAACGATGTTACTCTTAGCCCAGAGGGAGAAGGATGCTGAGACTAACGCCGAAGCCAGGAAAGTTGCTGCCCAGTTTGGATCGCCATCACTTAGCATCCCTGGAGTAACTGAACTTGATGGTAACCCCACCCAGCCTAAAGGAGGACCGATCCCTATTCCGATCCCAATGTTCAATGTAAACCCTCGTGAGCATTCTGCTACATCTGCTCGACATGGATCCATGATGGGTGATGAGGATCCATATGACGCCTTCTTTATGCCACAACCCGCCAAACTTGCTGTTGGAGGTATCCCAGACCCAGCTATTGAGAGACTCCATGCTCTAGAAGAGAAATTCAAGTCCTTGGAGGTTCACGCTACCGGTTTGGACGCCGTTGATATGTGCCTGGTGCCAGGCCTCGTGATTCCGCAGAAATTCAAAGTCCCGGACTTTGACAAGTACAAAGGGATCAGCTGCCCGAGAACTCACCTCAGAGCTTACTGCCGCAAGATGGCTGCCCACATCAGTAATGATCAACTCTTGATTCATTACTTCCAAGATAGCCTCAGTGGGGCATCTTTAGAGTGGTACATGCAACTAGAGAGAGGTCAGGTCCAATCTTGGAAAGATCTCGCTGAAGCCTTCCTTAGGCATTATCAGTACAATACTGATCTAGCACCCAACCGCACACAGCTGCAGGACATGACTCAATGCAACAACGAGTCATTCAAGGAATACTCCCAACGGTGGAGAGAGCTTGAAGCTCGTGTCCAACCTCCTCTCCTTGATAAGGAATTAATCGATACATTTATGGGAACCCTGCACACCCAGTACATGGAGAAAATGGTAGGATCCAGTTTCCCAACTTTTGTTGAGGTCGTCTCCATGGGAGAACGGATTGAGAGCCAGATCAAGAAGGGGAAGCTACCTTGTGCTGCTAATGCTTCAAGTGGGATGAAGAAGCCTTATCCTAATCTCCCAAAGAAGCCAGAAGGTCAGACTAACGCCATAATGAGAGGAGGAGGATATAGGGCACCTCCGTATGCTCATACGCCTTATCATCAGGTTGCTGTGGTCATCCCGACACCATATCAGCCACCCTATCAACAACCATATCAATAACCATATCAGCAACCTTATCAACAGCCGACTTACCAACAGCCACATCAGAATCAACAGCAACAACAACGTGCTCCACAACCATTGCCACCTAATCAGCAGAGGGCAAGGAGGCCAGAAAGACATTTCGATCCTTTCCCAGTACCATACAGCAAGATCCTCCCCCACCTGCTAAAGGATGGATCGATTGTTTTGAAGGAGCTAACACATGCAACTCCACCTTACCCACCAGGCTACGACGCCAATGCTCACTGCGAGTATCATATGGGTGCCCCAGGGCACACAATAGAGAACTGTAAGGCTTTCAAGCACAAGGTCCAGGACCTGATTAACAGTAAGGCAGTTACATTCACGCCAGTTAGGCCAAACGTTGCAACAAATCCTATGCCAGCACATGCAGAGTCGAGTGAAGCTCGAAGATAAAGCTTCCCACCGGCCTGAACAAGCAGAGCAATTACGCCATTAAATCAAGAGATGAATTCCCTTTTCTTTGAATGAAGGCGATCATTATGCCATTCTTACTATTTCGCATTCTTGTAATCTGTTCTTGTTTGTTTAAGTACTGTATGCTTTAAACATTGTTATTTGTATTTGGTCTTATTAATGGGATGATTATGCATGATTTGAATCAATCTTTCATATTCACTCATCTATCACATTTTCAAATCACAAAAACATACTTTTCCACTTCACATTCTTCATCACACTATTGTTAGTAAATGTTGGAAGGAGGATGACGAAAACGAAATACTCATAATTGTTGATTGTATGCTTTCGGATAAAATCCTGCTAATGATGTACATGCATTGTTTCAAATCCCCAAACACTGGAGAGATAAGGAGTTAATCCCTAGTCAACCACTTCGAGCCTAGAAGTAGGAGTTTCTTTCAGATCTAAAAAACCCTTACGCTTAACCTGGGGCAGGGTAGTGTTCAGTTGGTCTAACTACACTTTCGAATTACAAGGTGAAATATCCCATATGAGGATCAACCACATGATGTTCCTCGCACGTATCCTGAAGTGTCGAAGGAACCATGCAAATCCAAATTTTATGTCTGTTGTTCTTCAATGACCAATGACTTGGTAGTCACAATTTCCAAAAAAAAAGTCAAAGAAAGAGCCCGCTAAGTCCAACACCCTGAAAGGAGACTTAGGCAGAAACAGGGGCAATCCCGATGGATTAAAGCTTCAAACAAAGCAGTCCTTGCAAAAATTAGGGATCAAAACAAAAATCGAAAGAGACAATGAAAGTCTCCAACAAAACAAAACAACATTCAGTGACCACAATACCAAAATCAAAGGGTCACCGACATCCAAAAAACAAAATAAGATGGCTTCCATTCCAAGAGACCTTGAATCACCATCTTTATCCTTACACCTGCAAAAGACGAATGTGTGTGAATTAACTGAACGTAGGATTGGAGATCATCATGAAGAAGGGGTGGGTTAAAATAAACTTTGAGCCTTATATCCTTTTGTTTCAGTAACCATGAACAAGCCACATTACAACCTTCAAAAGACCTAATTGAAGTAGGGTCTATTCTGAAAGCATACTATAGCAAGGTTGAGTAAACTGACTCCTAGAGATTTGCTAATATTCTCTTCTCACTATATCACTCACAAGCTAGCTAAATCAAGCACCACGATTGGACACATGATCCACTCGCCACACACTACCACGACACTCCCAAGTGAATGATTGTTTTTCAAAACTTGCATAACTATTGCATTAAAATCACCATTTCTTGGATAACAATTCTTAATTGTTAGTCAGTACTTGACATCGAGAAAATTCCAACAAGGGGCAATTCAAGAGGCACTTGATCGTTGGTGCTGACACGAATTAAAATCATCTCATAATCCTATGGATCAGGGGCATGGCATCTTCTGATCATATTGACCTAAGAAGTAGTCAGCATAGGATAAATCTCCAAAGCATCGATTGATCAGGGAGGAAAAACACTTCAATACTCAGTATGTTTGGGGCAAGTCCCTCAAAGGCTAATCAGGGGCAGACCATGGCCAAATTTAGACACTGAAAAAACAGACTCAGACCATGTCATCGGATAACCACTCCCAAGGTTTCCTTTCAGGGAGAATGCCATTTGATACCCTACAGTCTGGGGCAAGACAAGTTGCAAGGGGCAAGTTCCCTTCATATCTTCAAGTCAGTCAAGCAGATTGCGTCAAGACACTTGTGACTGCTTGAATTCACAACAAAAATGTTGAAAGTCCATACCAGTACAACAAGAATCCTTAGGGCACGTCAAAAGCATAATCATCATGTGTTGATCACGTCGCTATGCTCAGTCACAGGCTGGCCAAACACTTCAGAAGAAGAACTGAGATCTTCTCGAAGACAAATACACAATATATTGGCAAGAGATCAAACTTGGGGCACCAAGAGTTTCCGCATCTATTGCGTGTTCATCACATCATCAACTACCGAGTGTCGGGAAATCAGATCCTTTCCACCAACCAATAATCCAATCCACATTGGAAATTACCAAAAAAACAAAGTCCACCTCGCTGGCATTCTCACAAAAACTAATACAACCAACACTGGTTTCCAGAAAACACATTGCCTTTGAAAAGGGGGGCCAATCCCAAACAAATCAATCATTCTTTGCATTCAAACTTGCAACACATGCATCACATGCATCACCTCATTACATAACGCATACATAACATTTATGCATATAGCACGAGTCAAAATCCAAGGTTTAGTCGTGGGCATCCGGGCCAACCCTCAGTTGAGTCATTGTCACTTCCTCTAAGTGAGTTCCTACCCTACTATCGGGCGTTCCCCATTGAGTTACATCCTTCAACCTTTTGTTGATAAGATGTTATCCTCAACTAAGTCAAACATTGTTTCTTTAAACACTTACCTGGTTTCACGTTGAGCGTCCCTCAATGAGTCGTTTCCTGTAACCTTTTGTTGATAGAAACTACATCTCTCCAGAGAATATTGGTTTTGCAACCTTTTGTTGTTAATACCCCAAACAAGTCTTAACCAATAATGTTCCAATACCACCCAGCAAATCAGGTTTACTGAATTATGACAGTAGCCCTATTTTTCCAATATATTTCTCACTATCATCCTTTTGGTGAAAGTTCATTGAGGAGTAATATTAATCATCGTCCTGTTTACAATAACCATCATCCTTTTGGTAATGGTAAATCCTCGACATTTGTGATCTTACCGTCATCCTTTTGGTGTCGAAGATCCTTGAGGTTTTGATCTGACCTTCATCCTTTTGGTGAATGGATACCTCTCATTGTTAAAGCTTATTGTCATCCTTTTGGTGGTAACAAGTTTTGTCGTTCGATCTTACCGTCATCCTTTTGGTGTCGGCGATCCTTGGAAGTTTTGGTCCAACCTTCATCCTTTTGGTGAATGGTGACCTCTACAACAGTTTCAGCCTACCGTCATCCTTTTGGTGTCGGCGATCCTTATGGTGATAAGGATCTTTGTCATTTTGGTTCCACCTTCATCCTTTTGTTGTTGGTGATCTCTGGTATTATGTCTAATCATCATCCTTTTGGTGATGACGTCCAGTTCAATCTAAATATCATCCTTTTGGTGATAGAGGTTATGGAGTATGGTTTAAGCTATCATCCTTTTGGTGATGGTGACATTTGGAAAGTTCGACCCTACTGCCATCCTTTTGGTGTCAGCAATATTTGAAATTATAACTTACTATCATCCTTTTGGTGGTAACACGTTGCAAAGTTATGATCTCACCTTCATCCTTTTGGTGATGGTGATTGTTGATTCATTATCATCCTTTTGGTGATAACGAGTCTTGTTGTTTCAGTACCTTCATCCTTTTGGTGATGGTAACTGTCGACTTATTATCATCCTTTTGGTGATAACAAGTTTTGTTGTTCAATCCTACCTTCATCCTTTTGGTGACGGTGATCAGTAAAAGTTATCGACTTATTATCATCCTTTTGGTGGTAACGAGTTTCGTTGTTTAATCCTACCTTCATCCTTTTGGTGACGGTGACCATTTGAGTTATGGACTCATTATCATCCTTTTGGTGATAACGAGTTTTGTTTTGATCTTACCCTCATCCTTTTGGTGATAACGAGTTTTGTTTTGATCTTACCCTCATCCTTTTGGTGATGGCGATCATTAAGTTTGTTTCGGCTTATTATCATCCTTTTGGTGATAACAAGTTTTGAAGTTTTGTCCTTATTATCATCCTTTAGGTGATAACAAGTTCTGTTTGTTCTTACTGTCATCCTTTTGGTGTCAGTGATATTTAAGGTTATTAACTTATTATCATCCTTTTGGTGATAACAAGTCTTGTCTTTTAATTATACCTTCATCCTTTTGGTGATGGTGATTGTTTTGACTTATTATCATCCTTTTGGTGGTAACAAGTTTTGTCTAGTAACTTACCTTCATCCTTTTGGTGATGGTGATCATTGAGTTTCAACTTATTATCATCCTTTTGGTGATAACAAGTTTGTTGTGTGACTTTTACCTTCATCCTTTTGGTGATGGTGATCATTGAAGTTATTTGACTTATTATCATCCTTTTGGTGATGACAATTTGTGTTGTTTGATCTTACCTTCATCCTTTCGGTGACGGTGATCTCTGAAGTTGTTGAATAACTATCATCCTTTTGGTAATAGCCTTGATATTATACTCTCGGTAGTGGGAAACTTTATCAGAATAACCCTCATCCTTTTGGTGACGGACATCATCCTTTTGATGATGGAAATATTTGGATTGTGTCTAACTTTCATCCTTTTGGTGATAGCGAGATTTGTTGTTGATCTTACCATCATCCTTTTGGTGATGGCAATCTTTGTTTTAGCCACTGTAACCATCATCCTTTTGATGATGACTACCTTTGAAGTCGGGATTACCCATCATCCTTTTGGTGATGATGATCCTAGAAAGCAATCTTGACAATCATGGTGAATTACTATCCTCCTTTTGGTGATAGCAAGTCCTACTGTCATCCTTTTGGTGCCAGAAAACATGTTCAGTTTTTGTCTTTGCATAAAAAACGACATGTGCAAGATTTGAATGTCGATTCGAGGGTTGGCATTGATTTGGCATTCTGCCCCTTTACCTTGGTGCTGTTAGAATCCATTGCATTTTCTTTCTGCAATTCTCCATTGCATTTCAAAGGACAAAATTTGGATCTTTTCGTATTTAATTACCTTCCACCAAGAATGTATGAAGACCGTCATCATTCTTACTTTCTAGTTCAAGATAATTAAATAGGGGCAACTGTCATACCCCAATTTTGTTCGGGCATATTTAAATTTTCATAGAGTTGATTTCATTTTTATTTTTGCATCATATGCATAGCATGACATACATTCCATCATGAATAATACCTAAAATATCAGTCAGGATAGATTTATTGAGAATACATGCAAATCGGTTGAATCATTTCTCAAGAACGTGCAAAATCAGCGGGTAAAAAGTTTCAAAATTAAAATTACAGACACCAGTATTATTAATCTACAGTTCACGTAGTTTAACCTGGTGTGCTCGTTGTATTTTTCAGCGGCTGTTTCGGTTGCGTTTTGACCCGCCTGAGCCTTTTAATCCGTGCAAATTTATTTCAGAATTTGAAGAAACGCTGTATTTTTTTAATAAGTATATTGTGTGCTGATCATTTTAGTGTGTCCGATTTAATTTTTCGAGTAAATTTATATCCAATTTCTATTTTTTAATCAGGTCATTTTATTTCTTTATTCAAAATATCAAATTAAACAATTAGAGTTTTTATTTGTAATAATAATATTTTTAGTTAAAAATGAATAACAATAATGGTTTTCAGATTAATAATATTAAAATAAGGTTGCATTGGATCCTTATAAAAATGCCAGCTGGTATCCACTCATAACAACCTGACAGCTCACTCAACGTCTCTCTTCACTCTTCACGCATATTCTCTCTCAATCTCTCACTCGCTTCAAAATAAAAAATAAGAAATAAATTAGGACTCCACTCACACGTTACCTCAGATACTCTCTTTCTCTAACAGACGCAACCTATTACCCTAGCTCTCTATCTATTGAAAAATCACAACAACAACTGACTACCGACACACACGCATCCCTCACAAAATCCTCTTTCCCTCTCCTTCTCACTGACCTCACATTCTCTCTTCTCACACACCACCTCAACAACCACACAACTGTCGCAATAACGCCATCACCTCGCCATTAACAACCTTCCGACGACGTGACCGGAAATCTCCTCACACCAGCGACTACCTTTGTCTTCCACCCGCCTACACTCAAAACCACACACCATCGCAACACCCAGCCACCATTTCCGCCGCCACAAACCAAACCCTCGCTGCTTCACCTTTCTGACAACAACCACCACGCCCTCACTCGCTCGCTCTGTTTCCATCTTTGCACAACCACGCTGTTCTCACAAACCCATAACGCCCACGCGACCACACAATATCTCTTCGTCCATACTCCATTCCTCAATTCTCCGACCGCAACGCCACCCCGAGAATAACATCTCACCGGATTGTTCATCTTCTTCGACTTCCTGTGTACACGAAGAATCCATCAGATCCAATTTCTTTTATTCTTGAAAAGCTGTTAAGAAATAGGAAAGAAGGGAAATCGATTGGGATGGTTTGTGTTTTATTGTTGTGTCTTTGATTGTTTTTGCAGGAAAAAGGATATCCATTGTTGTAGATGAGATCCATGTGATGGTCCCTTGATCAAAACTCGTACTCGGCACCAACACAAAGAACAAACACAAATTCATTCTGCAAATTCACAAATACCGCTCAATAATGTCATCTGTTTACAACAACTCCAGAAACAAAGCAAGTCTTTAAAGGTCAAGAGCAACTCAACATTTCTGCAACAATAAAACAGAGCGGCAATACTTGATTCGGTAATATTTCAGTGTCTGTTCATTTCATTTGTTGCGTAGTGTGTGTGTTGTTTCATTTAGAAGGGAGGTTTTAGTGTGGTTCTATTCGAGGTATTGTGATCTATCTATTCTCAGTGTTAGAAATGCCATAAGTATAATATGGTTGATGGCGTTATCTTCGAATGTTTTGATTTTTCCATAATCTGTTCATAGGATGCTAGCTTGGTTTTGAACTCAGATCAGGTTTTGGTATAGTGTTAAATTCCATAATTGTTTGTAGCTAATTTTAGTTCGAATTTGTATTAAACAGGATTGTTTAAGGTTAGAATTTGGATACTGGTGCGTTTTAGTGGGTTTATCTTAATAAGTTATGAAAAGCTCAAATAAGTTATGGAGAAGGAGTTTCTACCCTTTCTTTTAGAATTTAATATTTTTATAATAAGTTTATATTAAGTATTTGGGCCATTGTTAACATTAGGCCCGTTAATCATTCTTTTTTGCACCACCTCAATTGGCAATATACAAAAATATAGTTTTACGTTGTTATCCCATCTCTTAATCCAATTAAATCAATGGACTCGACAATTCCATGTCATTGTACCATCCAAAGTTTCAATAAATTAGTGGACCAATTTCACCGCGTTATGAATTCGCGAATGACATTAATCATGTTGTTATCTCGCACAAACCGGTTTGAACACACCGATTCAATTCAATCAAATAAATCAACATTAGTATCCATTTTCCCTCTTTTGATTTAATTAATTGGTTAAAATTTGTAATTAGTTTAATTTTGATTAATCAATTTTAATTAACTTAATTATTTTATTTAAATAATTTTGATAATTAATTTTAATTAATTCAATTAACCAATTTAACCAAGTTTTAATAAATTAATTTTGTTAAAAAAGAAATTGATTAATTCCTCCCACTCTCACAACTTCACATTACTTCAAACAAAAAACTATTTCATGTCATCATCAATCCATGACCATTTCAAACAAATTCAAACCAATTCAATTTCACCATCAATCCAAACCAATTTCAAAAAGCACAAACCACAATTCTCGATTCAAATGTCGAGCCCAAGCTAGAGGAAGCTGAATGGATCCAGAATAGATATGACCAATTGAACCTCATTGATGAGAAGAGAATGACTGTTATGTGTCATGGTCAGTTGTACCAGAAGTGGATCAAGAGGGCGTTTGACAAAAAAGTCCTTCTTTGTGAATTCAAAGAAGGAGATCTAGTACTCAAGAAGATCTTGCCAGTACACAAGGATATGCGTGGAAAGTGGAGTCCGAACTATGAAGGCCCATATGTTGTGAAGAAAGCATTCTCTGGAGGTTCCTTGATTCTCACAACTATGGATGGTGAAGAGCTTGCACACCCTGTGAACTCTGATGCGGTCAAAAAATATTATGCCTAAATAAAACCCGCTAAGTCGAAAACCTAAAAAGGCGACTAAGGCAAAAAAAAATGAGTATCCCGGTGGATCATAACCTATGAAGGAGATCCAGGCAAAAGTTAGGGGTAAAAAAAATAAAAAATGAAAGTTCGCTAAGTTGAAAACCTGAAAGGGCGGCTTAGGCAAAAAAGAGCATCCCGGTGGATTGAAAACCCGAAAGGGCGGTCCAGGCAAAAATTAGGGACAAAAGGCATTTGTCTGTATCAGATTGTTTACCATTACTAAAGAATCAAAGTTGAAGATCAATCCAGTTGCTCTCATCAAAAGCAAAGTTTTAGGAAAATCTTAGTTATTAGGGATAGTTGTGGTTATTGGATTCAATGTAAACCTTTCCATATTGCCATCTTCTAAATGTAATACTCCATGGAGCTTTTGCCACTTGTGAGCTACCATTCTTGAATAAAAAACAGACTTTGCCTATCAATTTTGTCATTTCTACTTCTCTTACCTTTCCTTGTTATGCAAAACGTTATTTGTTTGTTAATAATGATTTTTGAAAATGAAAAGGTTTTGAAAAGAAAATGTTTTGAAAAAACTTTGAAAAACATAATTTTTCTTTGACATATGGAAACATTGAAAGGGAAATGTTTTGTCTCCCCAATAAGTCTCAAGGTTGCAGAAGCATTTTTACACTATCAATATAGAAATTCCCATTGAAGTCTAAACTGACAAGCACTCTTGGATAAATCCTTCGATTGTGTGTAACTCTCAAGTTTGAGGATCTCCCTAGTGTCCATCTTGTGATACTTATTTAAGTTACTGGTGTTGAGGATGTATTCCCCATTAAGTCTCCACAAAACTCTTTGTCTCTCCAAAGTCAGCATTTGCATATCATGATCATTCACATCATGCTCAATCATGTGCATTTGACATTTAATCTAAATCCTTGTTCTTAGTTTTCGTTCTTGTAACTCCAAAAGTCCATCTATCACTGGCACTCCAGTTGAAAATCCAATTGTTGTTGGTACCTTGAAGTTTGAACATGACCAATGTTTTTTTCCAGTAAGTTATTGGTGTCCCCTGTGAAAGTCCAATTGGTTAACCCCAATATTCCCCTAGAAGTCCAGTTGTTACTGGCATTCTACTTTGAAATTCCAATTATTGTTGACATCATTGTTAAAGTCCAGTTTTTGCTGGCTTTAAATCTGCTAGAAGATGGTCGTGATACCTTTGCTTACGGTATAAAATCGAATTTGATTTGGCACATACAGAAGAGTTTAATTACCCTGTATTCTTCTTGATGGTTCCCGAAGGTCATGTTTGAACTCTTCATTGTAAGGAATTTCCAGAGGATTGGATGTTTTATCTTGTTTGAAAACTCCAATGAGGATATTTCTAAGTGTCAACCGGTCATGCTTGAACCTGTTGATCAATCACTTTGAATACTTCCAGTTTGCTATTTTTAGTGTCAACCGGTCATGCTTGAACCTGTTGATCAATCACTTTGAATACTTCTAGTTTGCTATTTTTAGTGTCAACCGGTCATGCTTGAACCTATTAATCAATGACTTTGAATACTTCCAGCTTTCTATTTTTAGTGTCATCCGGTCATGCCTGAACCTGGTGATCAATCACTTCTTTCCAGTTTGTTTATTTCTTGTTATTCTCAGTGTCATCCGGTCATGCCTAAATCTAGTGATCAACTGCTTTGAATATTCCCCAATTTGTTTTTTCCCAGTACATGTTATCCCTAGTGAGTTGTTGCTCGTGGTCATTAACATTATACTTTATCTCCCTCATTTTCTACATATCATATTCATCATTCATCATAAATCATCATGCTAGAATTCATTGCATTTTGCATCATATCCCCAACTGAAGAAAAAAAATACCAAAAAGAGAGTTTGTTTGTCCATATCATAGCATGCCATTGCATCTAAGGGAAAAATTTCCGGTTATTTCTATATTTAAATACCTTTTACCCTGATTTCATGAGTATTATCATCACTAATGGCATCTGGAAAAGTTATTTAAATATGGGCAACTGTCACACCCCAAATTTTACCCTTAGATTTCATAATCATTTTCATCCTAGACATCATTCATGCATAGCTAACCTCAAGATCAAGATATGCCTGGTTTGTTTCATATGTGAATTAGGGTTTCCCTCAAAGAGCTCAAAGGATTTATCATTCAAAGTTTTGGATTGGCCATCAATAAATGAAGTTCTCATACACTCAATAGATCTCTCTCCATCAACAAACAAGGGTATTATGGTCTAATCACAAGTGCATCAAGCTTCACTTGCATCTGGCTCACCAATTAGGGTTCATCTAAGAATTTTGATCAAGACATGATATCAAGCTTTGAGACATGGATCAACAAATTAAAGTACATCTTAGATCCCATCCATAATGTTCAATTGGCTCAAGAGTTTGAATTCATTGAAGATCGAGAAATTCAAATTCATCTGATACACAACCACTGCACTACAAAGTCAAACCTTTGACTTTTGAGATTTATGATCAAATATGAACCTCTCAAGTTAAATTTCATGATTATATATTTAATTGATGAATTTTATCAAGAAAAATCAAGATAAATGAGGTTACTTGCAAAAAGGGCAATCTTGAAAACATTGAAAATTTCACTAAGTATCCAAATTTCATGTTCAAGTGCACTACTTTCTCAAGCCATAACTTCCAATCCGAGCAGCCATTTTCTTTGCTACAAAGCTCAAATGAAATCTCTTGTTCCATACTTCAACTTTATCCTAGAGGGTTGATTCCCTAAAAATGCAAGGATTTTGAGTTATGAGGACATAAAGTTGGTGTCTCAAGTTGAAACACTTAAAAAAATTTCAAGTCAGCTTTGATCCCTAAAAAGTGAAAAACTTTACAACTAGTTTTCATCATGATCCACTTTGATTCATAAAAAACGCAAAACATGAAAGTTGTAGATCATGTTTGGGGCTTTTTAAAAAGTACAAGTACATTTTTTTCCCATGCATGAGATGTGAGTTTCAAAAATAGGAAGTTGGGGTTCCAAACTTGAATTTCAAGTCATGTTCATGATGAATTTTTGGAGAAAAACCATTTCAAATGTGAAAATATTCTGATTGCAGGTCCTCTTGTGTATAAATCTCTCCATAATCAAATGTTTATATGAATCCTAAGTGCATTACACAAGGAGTTGAGGTTTTGTCCATTGCATTGTACCATTTATGGGTGAATTTACAAAAGATCACATTACTACTTTGATAAAGCAAGCTTTATGCCAATAACTCACTCTTTCACCCTTGAAACTTGTCCCTAAAGATCACAAATAATCTTAAGAGATCAGAATCAACCTTGTAGAGGCTAGGGAAATATGACAAACTCGTTGAAACTCAACTGTTCATGCAAACTTCTCATTCATTCTCAACCAAAATCAAACTTCATAACTTTTGTTTCTAATCAGTTCCAATCCTCACTCTTCTCCTATAAATAGAGGGATCTCTTAAGCCTCAAAACACACAACAACAACCCCTAAACACTTCATCAAACTCCCATTCCATTAGAATTTGCAAAAACACACTATTTTTGCAAGTTCTCTAACCAAACTTATTTTCCACGTGTATCCTCCAAACAAACACCACAAATCATCTCTAGACACCATTTAGAGATTGTTTAATCACTTGAACAAGTTCTGTAACCTCTATTTTATCATTCACCATTTCACTTCTTCATTTTGCAAGAAAATTTGTGCGAGATAATACAAGTTGTTTCTGGCCATTCTCATTGTTCAAACACTATCCTCAAGGACCAACAAGGCTGATAGAATCTCTCTCTTATCTCTGTAATAACTAAGAAGAAGCATTGGACTTTCTCCAATAGGTAAGTGCACTTACACTTGAAAACTCTTGTTCATGCATCGTTCTTGAATATTTATTGAAGTAAAAATGTAGTACATAGTGTGTTTGTTGTATGTTTGCTACTGTATGCATTATACCATGCTCATGCATTGAGATTTTATTGTTTGGAAATTAAAAGTGCAGTTATGGTTTTTGCGTTGGCATGCTTTGTACATTGAGTTTAAGGATTAGATAATGATGCCATTAGATTCCTTGCGAAAAATAGAGCAATTTAGGTTCTTACGGTTTTTAATTTCATGGAAAATTGAGAGAGTTATGGTTGTTTGAAGTTTTGAGAAAAAATAAAAAGAAACATGCAAGAACACAAGTAAGAAGATGATGAGTTGGTGCCATTTTCCAAGTTCTTGAACCCTTTTATTATGTATATTAGTGTTTGCATTTTATTTACTTGATGTATCACCGCCCCAGTGGTTAGAGTGTGTGTGTTAAGGCTTTGTGTGTGCAAGAGGTCTGGGGTTTGAATCCTGCTTGTCCCAAACCTATTTTTATTCATTATTTTTTTTGCCTATTTATTTTTGTTATTTTTCATAACTTCAAAGACTCATAACTTGATGATACCTAAGCCTTTTTGAGCCACTCTTTTTGCTATGTGTTCATAATTTTGTCTATTTTATTATGGTGAAAAGAAATTCTAGAATTTATTTATTTTTCACATACTTATACTTGTCTAAAGTTGGTACCTTTTTAGGATTGTTTTAGGATTTCAAATGACCTTCTTTGGTTGATACTTTAATTTTTGTTGATCACCATGACTTGTATGAATATTTTGAATCATATATGAAATTTTTTGATGTTGTTAATATGTGCCTCTTGGTTTTTACCTAATTTTGACTTACTTTAATGTATGTTTACATGTTTATTTGCTTGAACTTTTGTTAATATGCCATGAAAATTTGTGTGCTTATTTTCCCATTGATCCATGATTCACATGTCATTATTTCATGTCTTGTTGGACCTTTGTGTGCATGTTTTCCCTTGTGTTTGTGTTTGTTTATGTGTTTACAAATGCTTTAAACTTGTAGTAACATGTCTTTGTATGACTTGTATGCTTACATGTTCAAACTTTTTGTATGATGTTGAACCTTTGTTGGTGATCATATTAAACCTTAACATGCATGTATTTAATACCTTAAATTATTTTCATGATCAAGTTGATGTTATGTCTAAACCATGTCTTACTTCATGCATACACATGTGAAATTCTGGTATCAAATATGAGATGTCGAATGTAATGTCACGACAGTAATATCCGAGTTATACTAACAGAAGAAAGATATAGAAAGGAAATGCAAAAGATACACAAGCAATTGTTAACCCAGTTCGGTCCAACTCACCTACATCTGGGGGCTACCAAGCCAGGAAGGAAATTCACTAAAATAGAATCAGTTCAAAGACTCTCCGTACACTTCAACAAGTTACAGTCTTTCTCACCTAATCTCTACCCGTGCAATTTCTATCTAAGCACTCTTAGATATGAGAACCCACTCACTTCCCTACAATCACACCTGTGATCTTAAACAACAATCCCTTGAGAAAATAAAACACTTTTCAATAACACACTCTTGATTTTACTTCACAGTTTCAATCAAGAAGACACACTCTTGATCTTGCTTAACAACTTTGATCAAGAAGACACACACTTGATCTTGCTTCACAACTTTGATCAAGTAGACACACACTCTTGCTTAACAGCTTTAGAGTGACAAATTACAACCACAAATCAGTCCAATTCAATCATCAAAAGATGACTTGAATGGTTTATAAGTCTTACGACTAAACAGACACAAACCCTAGCTCTCTCTCTATATTTCGCTCAGTATTGGTTGTGTTATAAAACAGGTTTTCTAAGTCCCTTTTTATAGAAGCTTTCAGCTGGGCTTGGACATCTTGAAAACCCTAAATCTATTTTCCAATCAAATCTTTTTATAACAGCTGGTTAGATCTCCTTGGAAAATAAGTAAATCAGGTTGTAATCCATAATTGAATGCGCCTGCAAATCAGATCTTCAATCATACATAGATTGCCATTAATTGTGCAATCACAAAACACCAGACATTCACACTGAATGTTCTGTGTATAGGATGTCATGACATCGGTTCTGACATCCTGAAAAATTCCTGCATAATTCCATAATTCCTTTTATAACTTCCAGCAGGTACAACCATATCAGATGTCATAACCTTGTGTATGACATCTTGAAACAATCCTGCATGAACATGTCTTTCATTTAAGCTCCAGCAGGTACACATATATCAAATGCCATGATCTTGTGTATGACATTCTGAAACAATCCTGTATGAACATGTTGTTGAAATCCAGTAGGTACACAAGATATCTTATGCTAAGACATCACACATAACATCTTGTGAACACTCTTTGTTTTACCAAAATTGCTGCCAATACTTAGAATCAACAAACTCCCCCTTTGGCAAATTTTGGCTAAAATATATATCTATCCTTTTTGTTCACAAGGTAAACTATCAGCAGTTAAACATAACAGTAGTTTAAATAGCAACAGAAGCAACACAATTACCAGCTAGTTACTAGTAATACACACATGCACAAGGGTACTTCTCCTCCCCCTAAATCTGTGCAACAAAAACAGAATTACTAGTTATGGATGCAACTAGTAAGACACACAAATGCACAAGGGTACTCCTTCTCCCCCTAAAACTATGCATACATCAACCATCTTCCATGAACATAACAACTACTGTAATCACAACACTTGTACCAGCCAGAATGTCATTCTGACATCTGCTTCAACATCAACACTTGTGCACCATATCAGACATCCTCTTTGACATCTATAAACAGAACAACATTCTGTTTTAACACTTGTGCACTTCCTTCAATAATAGTTGTCCTTCAGTTCAGCTACATATAACTCACAACTCCACAACTGCTTCCACATTCCACATCAACACTTCTCCCCCTTTTTAATCAAAATTGACCAAAGGTGACCAATTAGACAAAATAAATGTCAATTAGTCTATCAGAGAATGTCAGGACAGATGTTATAACATTAAACATGTTAAAACATAATAGTTAAGCAGTACAAACCATCATTATACACAGCTGTGATAGCTGAGATAATGAACAAATCCAAGGAACTCTTTAAGAGCCCAAAATATTACACACAGGCATCAATGAGGACTGCCACAAAATACACATTTTCAAAAAACAATAAAACTTCAGTCTTCCCAACAGCAGAACAGCTTCCAAGACATCCACCTTTCCAGCACACCTCACAGACTTCACCACATCATACCAGTCTTCAACACAGGAAGGAACCTTTAATCAGAGGAAGAAGTATCACCTTCACCTTCAGAGCCTTTAGAGCTTTCAGAGCTGCCACTGGATTGGGCTTTTGCATTTGTATCCTTACTAGCCTTCTCCATTTCTTCCTTTTCCATGCTACAGATAAGAACTTCCAAAGCTTCTTTTCTTGACTTAGCCACCTTTATACCATTCTCCAATTCCTTGCAGGTATCTTTTAGTTGATTAATTAAGCTCCCTTGAGATGCAGGCTCCCTTCTGGAAGATGTCATGACAACATCATTGACATGACTTCCCTCAAATAGCTTATAATGAATTGATAGAGGGGGTTTTCTTCTGCTTGGCATGTCCTTTGTATTAAGAATGCCTGGTTGTTGGCTCAAGATAATCCCACAAATAATGGATGGGAAGGCAATGGGCAACTTCACAGCATTTGTGGAGGCATGTCTGATGGTTTGATCAAATATAAACTTTCCAAAGTCATAGTTTATCTTGGTTCCAATTGCATGAATGATTCTTCCAAGACAAATGGAGATGGTAGAGACATGATTAGTAGGCACCCAGTTGGCTGAACCAATCTTGTGTAAGATGGCATATTTGACAGTGAGCTTGCCAGCAGATAAGTGATTCCTACTAGGCCATTCCTTAACTTGGCCAGCAGTACTAATCCTACAGACCTCATTGTCTGTAGTCTCTAGGTCCACTCCTCTATCAGTTCCTCTTCCTAGGAACTTGTTGATAATGCTTGGTGAGAATTTCACACATTTTCCCCTTACAAACACCTTGCAGAATTCCCTGCTGCTCTTTTCATAAATATCCTTAGGGATATTCACAATAAACTCTTTTACCAACCCCTCATAACATTGGGGTAGAGCTACCACAGTCTTCATTAGTCCAGCATTTTTAATCAAATCAATTACTTCTTTTACCTCTACAACCTCTTTTCCAAGCTCTCTTTCAACAAATATCCTCCTCTGAATGACAAATTTCCATTTTGCAGCACCATCTTCTAAATGAAAGGAGATATTGTCAAGGTGCACATCAGTAGCTTTGCCAGAAGACTTCTGAACAGCCTGCCTTTTTGCAGGGGAGATGTCTGGGACATCGTCTTAGACATCCTCATCAAAGTCAGAACTGTCTCTTTCTTTCCTTTTCCTAACCTCAACTTTACTCCAGGTTTTTGAGGGTCCTACACCAGCAGTCTTTTTCACTCTCCTTGTTGTTCTCATTTTAGCCACACTTTTCCCTTTTCTAGTCCTCAGTTTCTCAACTACACTAGGTTTTACAAGATGGACCAAAGAGTCATCCTCTTCTTCAGAGATTTCTTCCTCTAGGTTAATAACATTCTCCTGAGACATATTTTCTAGTTTCTTGCTAGGTTGGGTTTTACCTAGAGAACATAGTCCCTCAACAACCACTTCCTTTTCTGATCTAGATGAGTCATCATCTTTCTCAGCTTGGGGTTCCTCCTCAGGAGAGGGGTCCCTTCTGGACAGAGGGGTAGAAACCCCCTTTACTTCACGCCCTTCACTTAGAATCCTAGTAACTAGGGTCCTAATGGCACGATCAGCATAATGCATGTCTTTTGGAAGAGAAGATTTATCAGGGATATTACCTTGTTGGTTTCCAGCCATGGAAGAGGAACCTGGGGTGTCGCCTGGTATCACACAGAGGGGAGTAACGTCCAGTACGTCTTCATCTAGAAACTCCATTGAGGGAGTCTTTGCATGGTGAGAGGGTTTTGAACCAGATGATGATGGATGTTGAGACATGTTGTCGAACTTTTGAGAGAATTTTCTTTGCCCTAGCTGAGTTCCTCTGAGAAGTTGAATGGAGATGGAAATTGTTGTGCTTAGGTAGCGTGTGCTAAGGGCATAGATACTATTTTCAATGCTAGGGAATGATTTTTCATTAATGTGGCTCTTTCTTTTAAGAGGACAGACACTATTTTTATTTCCTTTTCTTTTCCACTTTAATTGCCATAATTTCACAAGAGTCCAAATCCCTAATTTCCCTCTCTCGTATTCAATTTGAATTTCACCCAAATTCCTTGCAACTTTGTCAGCTAGTTCCAGTCCATGCTTTAGACATATGAATTTGTCTTCCACGAATTTTCTAATGGAATGATAATAGCAAAAGCAGTACTTGGTCAATCTGTGTTGAATATGATTTTTGGACCTAGTTTCAGTATTCATGTTGTCATAATACAATGTCATGACATCGTGTGTGACATTGTATGCAGTAATCAGTAGTTTCATCCAACTCAGTTGAGCCCAACTGCTTTCATCTTCTATATGAACACCATTTTTACCTTTCACATGTGTAGGAGTAGGTGTCATCCCAATCTTTTCCACATTGTTCTTGGCATTTTTGCACACAGTCCCTTGTGACCTAGTTCCAACAATGCTCTCTCCAGTTCCAGACTGCCTATGACTGGTCACATGTCCACCTATTTGATCTAACCTCTTAGTTGTTTGAGCCATCATAACCTTTTCTCCTATGAAGGTGGGGTTAAGTCTGAGCTTCTGGTGTGACATCCTTGTTTGACATTTCCCACAGACTTGTCTTTCATCACTCTTGAGGGTTCTTCTAGCATCTATACTCATCTTCATCCCTTCCTCTCTGACATAGGAACACTTTAAGGAATAATCTTTTTGAGAGCTCCACATGTAGCAGTTGTCTTTGGTCCTGATTCCTTTCATAATCACTTCACTATCTTTGTTAAAAATTAGACATTCAGTTTTGGTGAAGTTAACATTCAGACCTTGATCACATAGTTGACTGATGCTTATTAGATTTGCAGTCAAGCCCTTAACAAGTAGAACCTTGTCAAGTTCAGGAACTCCAGGACAATCAAGCTTACGTGTTCCCTTGATTTCACCTTCTGCTCCATCTCCAAAGGTTACATGGCTTATGGTATGATGTTGCAGGTCAGTTAGCAGGTCTTGGTTTCCAGTCATGTGTCTGGAACATCCACTATCAAAATACTGTAGCACCTCAAATTTGCACCTATCATTGTACATACCATCTCATATTAGGTCATAGCATATCATGGTCCATTGCATAGCATCGCATTGTCCCTTTTGCCTCAAGTGCAAGCCAATCAAGAGAATTAGGTCAAACTGATTAGGAGGTCAGTCAACCAAGCAAGCAAGGGTGTTTCTCAAGGAGCCAAGGCCCTAGGGTTTGTCCAACAAGTTCACATGACTTGGGGGTCCATTTGAAGTGTTTAAGTCAAGGGTTAGATGTTCAGAAGCCATCAGTTCAGGCACAGTCAGTCAGAAACCCTAGAAAGTCAAAGTCAGTCATTTGCAGTGGATGGTGGCCATTCTTGCAGAATTTGGGCACCATGATCAATAATCAAGAGTTCATATAGCTTGGGACATCATTTGGAATCAAGTTCTCAAGGAATTTGGGTTTGGAATTCATCAGAAATGCTTCAGTCAGGCAAAACCCTAGAGAAGTCAACAGAAAGTCAAACTTGGTCAACTGTTGATTTTAATCAGTGATTTGATGGATGGAATTGATTTGAAGGAGCTCATTCATGTCTATACAAGCCTCATGTATCATGCCAAACCTTATCATGGAAGAATTTGAAGCAAAATCAGAAATTTCCAAAAATAGAAACTGGACCTGTAATTTTAACTGCCAAAAATGGAAACTTCTTGATCCCAAACCTGCATCATGATACAAGCTTCAAATGAATTTTTGCCCAACATGAAAGTTGAAGATATTGTTCTCCAATTTCCAAAAAGTCCAAGAACTCTCAATTCCAATGTATGGTTGTCAAGATATGATCAAATCATTTTCACAAAATCTTGAACTTCAAAAGGCCATATCTCTCAAACCATTTGGCCAATTTTGGTGGGGTTTTTTCCTACAAACCACATTTCATCTCCTCTTTCCAAAAATATAAATTTCATACACCAAAACCTTGCCAATCAAAATGGCATTTTTTGACTTGTCTCATTTAAATGCAAGTGTGGACCAAAATTGACTTTTTGATTTAAACCTTTTCTATCAAGTTGGCCATTTGGAATTGCTTTAGGACTTGATTTCTGACTTGCCAAGGCCCAAAATCGTGCAGAATTGCACACCTCCATATCCACTTGGTCAAAATTAGCAAAATGGCATTTTGTTTGATTTGAGTTAAACATGATTAGCATTTGTTAAGCCAAGTTAAAACAGACCATATAAACTCTTTTTCTGAGCTTTTGAAAACCCTAGCAGACATTGTAACAACAGAATTCATCCACTCTCTCCAAAATCGATTTCCTCATTTTTTCAAGATCTGAAAAAAAAACTCTCAAAGGCCACGACTATATCATTGTTGCTGCATCATCCAAGCATCATGGCAGGCCCATTACAACCATCTTTCTCCATCTGTGAGCGGCTTTAGTTCAACTGGTTTTGCAAAACAACATCCATGGCAGAGTTAGATTCGAGTATTGTCAAGCTTCTTTGAGCTAAACTATCTTCACCAGTCATCCTTTGGAGGACTTTTGCTCATCTGTTTAAGCTCATAACATCCAAATAGCTACTGAATCTCAACTTTCTTCAAAGACAAGTAAGAATTCGATCTCTATGTTTCTCAAATCCATGACATGCTTAGTGTAGATCTCTCCATGCTGAGTTTCATGATGCTTTTATTTTCGAGAATGGTCGGATATTCATGAAGATACATTGAAATGAAGTTGGATGTTGATTTATGTTTGTGCTCGGTTCATGATATATACGATGTTTTAATGAAAATCGATGCTGGATTGTTGTTTGCCATGCTTGGATGAACGTTTCTATGTATTTATTTTGGATTTCTGGAATTTTTTCTGAAACGCGATTTGGGAGTGATGAGTATCGTTACTGTTCATCCAAAACCCTAGAAATTGTTCATCACCCTGCTCAGAATCCACTGTTCACGTGTGCACGTCCCCTGTTCATCCATGCTAGCCAATGAGATTATTCCATTTCCGCGTCCAAAACGCGGTCGTTTGAGTTAGTGAGTCCCAAAATTACAGCATTGCCATTCTCGGTTATTTTAAATCCATATTAATTCATTTATTTCAAATAATTATTTCATTTGATCATCAATTTTGAAAAATTCATAACTTGCTCATTTTAATTCCAAATTCAGTGGGAATTTTTGCATCATGTCCTGTTTGATGTCTAGTTTTTTGTCATGAGTTTTAATGAATTTTCTGATCATTGGTTTTTAAATGGCCTTAGGGTTTGTATAATGTGACCAAAAATGATACATGTTGCCAAATCTTTTGTGAAATGATGAGGATGTGTCCAATGATTCTGAAAATATTTGTGGTTATTCTACACTCATTCATGTTTATTTTGGTGTAAATATCATGATTTTATCATATGTGGTTTGAGAGCTTTGAATTTTTGAAGTAGGGTGTGACAATTTGTGTCACACCAATGTTATGCAAGTTCATGATTTTTGTTGACATGCTTCCTGACCTCCAATTAATGTGAAATTTTGCATGAGCCATCTCTTATACGTCTAGTTGATGTGTGAATTTTCCTGGAATTAATTATGCCATTTCTTAATTGTTTGAGATTTTTCTCCCCTGCCTAGTCAATTGTTGACCTTGTGTGACACATCTTGCCTTTCTATTTGGGAAATTCTCATATCTTATTGGATGATCATGAAATTTCACATGTGCATACTAGACATCTTAAGCTTTGCATTGGTGTTAATCCCATTCATTTCTCATCTGTTTTCACTTAGTTATGATTTTTTGAAGTTGATACATGTATGTTTGACTTCTTTGTGCATGCTAGAAATTGTTTTGACTTTCTGATTTTAATTGACCATCTTCCCATGATCCAATTGAGCTGAAATTTTATATGCATGTCATGCTATGGATTGTGATTGACCCTGAATTATTTGACAATTTTTGGAATTGAGTATGTTTGGTTTTGAGCTAAGTCTTTCTGTTGACTTCAATGAGCCTATTCAAATTTGCTTTGATTTCATGATTTTCATTGACTGCCTTCCACTTGTCCAATTGTGATGAAATTTTACATGCTTACCATGCTAAGTGTTAGGATTGATCATGAATTATTTGGTGATTTTTGAAAATGTTTGAGTTGACTTTTTATGCAAGTCTTTCTGTTGACTTCTATGTGCACCAGTTTACCATGCTTTGCCTTCCTTTGCTTATGAAATCATGATGATGAATGATATGCATGTGGGACCAATTGGGATTGCTTCTTAAATGTTTGATTTTGATCTTGATTGGATATGGTTTTCTGTTTTGACTTTTTCATTTGTTTTTGACCCTAGGCTTGTCCTAGTGGTCTTCTGGGCTTATGATTGAGTTCATGTTTCAGGTTAAGCAACAATGCCTCAAAGATCATACAAATTTGATTGAGCTTGATTATATATCATGTGCTAACCCCTTGTTTTGTAGGTGGTGTGACTCATATAGTTTGAGTCTTGTTGCTTTGCACACTTGTCTCTCTGTGTTGACTGTTGATTCAATTCCTTTTGCTTTAACTGTTGAACTGTGTACTGATTAGTTTGACTATTTCAGGTACCATTAGTTGCTTAAGTTCTTTGAACTTGCTTTGCTTTGCTATTTAGCAATTTGCTTTGAGGTAATCCCTCTTTCTTCATGTAGTCTGGAGACCCGGCCTGTTATTTGGCCGGGCAAACTGTCTGAAGTCCTCCTTAAGAGGCAATGCTTGTGTGTGTTTAAATTTGTCCCAAGCAGGAAAAGTCCTTCAAGTAAGGCAATTGGTAGATCAAAGGGATAAGTAGCCTATCCCCTACTATTCAGTGAGTCTTCTCCTTGCTCCCATTACATGGTTGTAGCATTGAGATCAAAACCCAAGATCTATCGAGTCAATAATGTGGAAAGAGCTCCATCTTTCTGAGCTCCCACACTTTCTGAAATGCTCTCCCTGATCAGGGATAAGAGCAATGAGGCACACCCCTCATCTCCTTTCATCCGCTTCACCTTAGCCTCTCAATGGCAAGGTTAAGAACAACTTTTTACCTTATTCCAGTTGGCCTTAGTGCCTAACCCTCTTGTGTGAGCCTCCTTGTTTGGCTATAGAGTGTGCTGTTTGATATTCGTTGATTGATTGTTTATCTCATATGCACATGTTTGCTTGTATGCTTTATGCATTTATCATCATTAATTGCCCATTAACGCATGATCATCTCCTTTGTCTGTGTGACATTATCATTGTTGTTTACCCATTGAGGACAATTGTAAGTCCATTGCTTTGGCCTTTGTTCCTATGACATGGAAGTGAGTATAAGACCATCACATTGGCCACTCATCTTATCTTTGCTTGTTGCTTTGTTTGTATATGAGGATGCAATTGTAAGTCCCACAAGTTGGCATTTGTTTTCCTAGGATCATACTGTGTATGTCAGAGTAAGCCCAGACAAATTGGCATCTGACATCCATGTTTTGCTTTCTTTGTTTATGAGAGGATGTGATTGTAAGTCCCGCAAGTTGGCGTTTGCTTTCCTATGATCATATGTGGAGTTAACCTAAGTCCAGATAGATTGGCAGTTGATTTCCATATTTCATTCTTGTTTTTTTTCTTTTGAGGAGATTGGTGTAAGACCATTGAGTGGCCTCTGATATCCGTTTCTGTTTTAGGAGATTGGTGTAAATCCAGCTATTGGTATCCGATATCCGCTTTTGTTTGTGAGATTGGAGTAAGACCATTGAGTGGCATCCGGTATCATTTGTTTTGTTTGTTTTATTATTAATTGCCCATTCCAAAGGACACACTTGAATCATCTCCTATATGATTTCAAGAAGTGAACCTTCTAAGAAATTTTACAATCCATATCCATCCATTCATTCTCATTGTGTCCTAAACCTTTTCACACTTTGATTTCAAAACTTGACATAGACATTGTGCAAACATCTTCATGTTTTCTAACTAAAAACCTGGACCCTAAGTCCTTGACTTTTTTCAAACTCCATTTCATAACACTTCTTTGAATCAATCTTAATCATACTTTGACTCCACTTTCATAATCACAATCAATTAACTTCACCCATTCACTTGTTTTGGCTTTGTCCATTGTTAATCTTTTCATGCATTAGCCATAGGTTTCAATTATCATTGTGGTTGATGTAAACCTCACCTTATCTTTAGTGAGTCGACAGTAAGACTTCCGTACTGAAAACAGGGCTAACCCCTCTAGTACGTCGAAGCTATCCTCGCATGGTGGATGTTGGTTTTGGTCGAGTGTTCTCCCATTGATAATGAAAAGCCTCAGTGCTTGTGTTTAAAATTGAATCCACCAACTTTTGGAAATCTTTTAGCCGAACTACGGCGTTTTGATCCTTACCTTTGATGGAAGGTACGTAGGCAACGGGTTCATCCGTTCAAACCCAATAAAACTTGTATATTCTTTTCTCATCATCCCAATCATGTTTGCACAATGTTTATGTCATAACAAATAACAATTTAGTACAACAAGTGTGAAAAGGGCTCCCTAGGAGTACCTAGGACGTAGTGGGTGCCTAACACCTTCCCATTGCGTAATTTACCCCTTACCCAGACTCTCTGATCTTTTATTAGTTTTCTACGTGTAAAACTTCTTAGGCTTTTGTTCGCTTTTTAGCCAGTCCTTTGGATAAATAAAAGTGCGGTGGCGACTCGAAATTTCATTGTATGCTTTGCTTATGGTTTAATCGATAAATCATATAGCGACGAATACACCGCTACAAATACCACTCTTCTTTGGCTGAGACTCTGAGGGGAATGTGAGCTATTAGACTTGTAACATTAGTCTTAGGAACCCATTCCTTCTTGATGGTAGGCCTGTGTTGTTTGGGTCTGGGTTGATAGTGATTCTGATGTTGAGCAGGCCTAGGATAACCATACAGTTTATAGCAGAAAGGCTTCAGATGACCAAATTTCCCACAGTAATGGCATCTCCATCTTTGTTGTTTCCCCTTCTGTTGTTTTCTCCTCTGGTGTTGTGACATATGGTGTGACATCACATGTTTAGTTTTATTATGGATGCACTTAGGTTTGGCTCCAGTGTTACTGCTCTCAGGCTTTGAGTCATTATACCCAATGCCAGATTTGTCTCCAGTCATTTGTCCAATTTGGAGAATCTTGTCTAAAGAGTCAGATCCATTGCTTAACATCCTTACATACTTGGTCATCTCTTCTAGTTTAGAATTTAGGAACATGGCTTCAGTTTTCAGCTTAGAGATGGTTTTCACATGGTCTGCCTTCTCACTTTCCAGCTGTGCTATCTTCTGACTTTCAGCTTGTAGATTTTCAACTAGCTTGGCATTCAGAACCACTACTTATATTTGTAATTTGGAGATGGTTTCCAAGTATTCTACCTTCTCATTCTCAAGTTGAGTCATTTCCTTCTTCTGGCTTTCAACCTGTTTGCATAACTCTACACTTTTGTGACACAGCTTTCTGTAGGTAGAGGCCAATTCTTCAAAGGTTACTTCATCATCACTTGAGTCTTCATCAGATCCTCATCTTCCTGTCAAGGCAGTCACAAGATTTGCAGCCTCCTCTGTTTCACTTTCATCAGACCAGGTGGCAGCAAGACTCATCTTCTGCTTCTTGAGGTAGGTTCCACATTCAGTCCTGATGTGTCCATACCCATCACATTCATAACACTGTACCTCTTTTCCTTCTTTGAGTTTCTCATCTGATCTTGCTCTTCTTCCATCATTGTTGGATTTAGTGATATCAGATGAGTTATTCCTGACATTTGCCTTAGATCTTACATCCATCTTTTTCAATAGTTTATTGAACTGTCTTCCCAACATTGCTACTTCATTGACCAAATCTTCGTCAACCTCCTGACTCTTTTCTTCTTCTGTGTTTGACATAAAGGTCATGCTCTTGGTTTTCTTTTCAACACCATCATTTAGTCCCATCTCAAAGGTTTGGAGGGAACCAATTAGCTCATCAACCCTCATGTTGGAAATGTCTTGAGACTCTTCTATGGCAGTCACCTTCATTGCAAATCTCTTAGGGAGTGACCTAAGTATTTTCCTTACCAGATTTTCATTTGTCATCTTCTCTCCCAGGGCTCCTGAGGCATTAGCAATTTCAAGGATACTCATTTGAAATTCATGAATGTTTTCATCTTCTTTCAATCTTAAGTTTTCAAACATGGAGGTGAGCAGCTGAAGTCTAGACATCTTTACCCTAGAGGTGCCCTCATGAGTGGTCTTGAGAATGTCCCAAGCATCTTTGGCCACTTCATAGTTGTTTACCAGCCTGAAAATATTCTTGTCTACCCCATTGAATATTGCATTCAATGCTTTAGAGTTTCCAAGAGCTAGATCATCTTCCTCCTTGGACCATTGTTCTTCAGGCTTCTTCTCAGTATTGGCTTCTCCTTCTTTAGTAATGATAGGATGTACCCAGCCTGTTAACACAGCTTTCCAAGCCTTGTTATCAAGAGATTTTAGAAAGGCTACCATTCGAGGTTTCCAATAGTCATAGTTAGAACCATCCAAAATTGGTGGCCTATGAACAGATCCTCCATCTCTCTCCATTGTACCAGAAAGTACTGTCCCTAGATCTCACCCAGAACCAGAGCAGAATGCCTGCTCTGATACCAATTGAAATTCTGGTATCAGATATGAGAAGTCGAATGTAATGTCACGACACTAATATCCGAGTTATACTAACAGAAGAAAGATATAGAAAGGTAATGCAAAAGATACACAAGCAATTGTTAACCCAGTTCGGTCCAACTCACTTACATCTGGGGGCTACCAGGCCAGGAAGGAAATTCACTAAAATAGAATCAGTTCAAAGACTCTCCGTACACTTCAACAAGTTATAGTCTTTCTCACCTAATCTCTACCCATGCAATTTCTACCTAAGCACTCTTAGATATGAGAACCCACTCACTTCCCTACAATCACACCTGTGATCTTAAACAACAATCCCTTGAGAAAAGAAAACACTTTTCAATAACACACTCTTGATTTTACTTCACAGTTTCAATCAAGAAGACACACTCTTGATCTTTCTTAACAGCTTTGATCAAGAAGACACACACTTGATCTTGCTTAACAACTTTGATCAAGAAGACACACACTCTCCTTGCTGTTCTCATTTTAGCCACACTTTTCCCTTTTCTAGTCCTCAGTTTCTCAACTACACTAGGTTTTACAAGATGGACCAAAGAGTCATCCTCTTCTTCAGAGATTTCTTCCTCTAGGTTAATAACATTCTCCTGAGACATATTTTCTAGTTTCTTGCTAGGTTGGGTTTTACCTAGAGAACATAGTCCCTCAACAACCACTTCCTTTTCTGATCTAGATGAGTCATCATCTTTCTCAGCTTGGGGTTCCTCCTCAGTGTCGCATCACGCGAAAAACCGGCGGGAAAACAAGAACAACAGAGCCGCCACCGTGCGTTATTTATCCCAAAAGAGGGAAAGGAAACGCTCGAAGTAAACCTAGGAAAGAACATGGTCTCGCGACCAAAGAGAATGGGTTCGGGAGTCAGTTATGCGAAGGGAAGGTATTAGCACCCCTACGCATCCGTCGTACTCGACGGGATCCACGCACAATAGGAAGGGAAAATGGTTGCTAAAACACTGCTCAAACACACACACACTGGCTGAAAGAGACACAAGAAAACAGACTGAAACTGACTCGGCAGGACATCGTATCCTGGGCCTACTTAGTCTATCAGGCATAGACATCAGAGTCGAAGTAGTTCGGACTGGGGAAACGACACATGCTCGCTAGGATGTCGCATCCTATGCATACGTATCTTCTCGGACGAGAGAAGAATCAGAGCATTCGTAGCTCGGCTGACACGAACACACACAAACATAGGCAAAGGCAAACGTGGAGCCTGAATGCCAATCACTGGACTTACATCAGCATCCGAACCAAAACAAACCCACACTGGAACCCGACTGCCACTCGATGGACTTACATCAGCTTCCAAGCACACAACAAGGCAACAAGTTAATAGGGAGTCGGGGACTCGAGCCCATAACTGTCAAGCACACACTCAAACAAACAGACAACAAATTGCTAAGGAGTCAGGCACTCGAGCCTAGCAACTGTCAAACAACACACACAAAAGAAAAGAAAAGGCGCCCGGAGAGATCAGCTCAATCTCCTGCCTACATACTTCATCTGGTATGAAGATCAGGGCGATGTAGTTCCCCTACGAAGGGATAAAGGACTAGCCTAACCAGATAACAGAGGGAGACACAACTAGGGAGACTACGACTCGAGCCTAGATGTTATCATGCAAAATCAACCCTAAGTTAAGGTTTCTAGCTAACTTGCACAGGAAGCAAGCCTATCCTAAACATGACTTGCACAGGAAGCAAGCCACACACACACCTAACTTGCACAGGAAGCAAGCCAAACAATCCTAACTTGCACAGGAAGCAAGTCAAACAATCCTAACTTGCACAGGAAGCAAGTCAAACAATCCTAACTTGCACAGGAAGCAAGTCAAACAATCCTAACTTGCACAGGAAGCAAGTCAAGCAATCCTAACTTGCACAGGAAGCAAGTCAAACAATCTTAACTTGCACAGGAAGCAAGTCAAACAATCCTAACTTGCACAGGAAGCAAGTCAAACAATCCTAACTTGCACAGGAAGCAAGTCAAGCAATCCTAACTTGCACAGGAAGCAAGTCAAACAATCCTAACTTGCACAGGAAGCAAGTCAAACAAACATACAAGCACAGATAGCACACACTATACACAAGCAAGTGGCTCAAACAAGGGTTAGGTTTTAGTCGAGGGGTCATATCAACCTCAACAAACAAACCTCTGGAACTGGGTAAATGTTGCTCTTAACCTTGCCATTGAGGGGCTAAGGTGAAGCAGATGAAAGGTGAGTGAAGATAGGACTTCACAGCTCTTATCCCTGGCCTGGGAGAGCTCAAGACAAGAATGTGTGGGTTCAGAAAGTGGGAACCCTTCTACACATTTGACACTGACTCAACTGTACAATTGTACAAGATCTTGGGTTTGTATCTGCAATGCATCAACACAGTGGTGTGAGCAGAGCAGATGACACACAGAATAGCAGGGGATAGGTTGCATATCCCTTGGGTTCTGCCAATTGCCTCTTCACTTAGGAGGTCTTTGACTCTATGCAAGGACAAAATTAAACACCCACAAACATTGCCTCTTAAGGAGGACTTCAGACAGTTGCCTGGCCAAGTAACAGACCAGGTCTTCCAGACTACATGAAGTTAGGAAGTTATACCTTAATGCAAATTGCTTATACAAGCAAAGCAAAGCAAAAGTTCACAAGGAACTAAGCAACTAAAAGCACCTGAAACAGTCAAGCAGATGTTAGTATGCAACTTCAAAACAAAGCAGAAGGAAACAGACATTAACAGTTAATCAGAAGCAAATGAATGTGCAAGGCACAAGGCTTAAGGCATGTGAGCCAAGCCACCTACAAAACAATCAAGTTAGACAATGATATTCAAGCAAGCTCAATCAAAAAGAATTGGTCTCATTGGTCATTTGTTGGTCAACCTGAAAACACAAGCTCAAAAGTGAGTAACAGGACCACTAGGACAAGCCTAGGGTCAAAGGAGAATGAAAAAGTCAAAACAGCAAAGGGCAAGCATCCAAAATCATGTTCAAACAATTAAGAAACACAACCAATTGGGTTCACTTTCATATCAATCATCATCATCATTTCATGAACAATTTAGGTCAAAGCATGGCATTTAGAAGCTCATAGAAGTCAACAGCAAGACTTGCATCAAAACCAATCTCAAACATTTCCAAAAATCATCAAATAAATCATGATCAATCACAACCCACAGCATGGTAAGCATGTCAAATTTCATCTCATTTGGACAAGTGGAAGGCAGTCAATGAAAATCAGAAAGGCAAGGCAATTTTGAACATGCTCAATGAAGTCAACCAAACATGCATCAACTTAGAAAAATCATAAATCAGAGATGGTGTATGCTAAATGAATGGGACTAAAACCATGGCAAGGATGAGGATGTCTAGTTATCTCATGTAAAATTTCATGTCCATCTAATAAAGTATGAGAATTTCACAAATGAAATGGGAACATGTGTCACACAAAATCAACATTTGACTAGACAGGGGAGAAAATCTCAAACAATTAGGAAATGCCACAAATAATTCCAAGAAAATTCACATGTAAACTAGACATACAAGAGTAGGTTCATGCAAAAAATCAGATCAATTGGAGGTCAAGAAGCATGGTATCAAAAATCATCAAGTTGGACATCAATGGTGTGACACAAATTGTCACACCCTAATTCAAAAAATCATAACTCACAAACCAGCAATGATAAATTCACAAACTCTACACCAAAATCACCATGAGTGTGTCTAGTTCAAGCACAAAAAATTTGGGAACCATTGGATAAAGCATCATCATTTCACAAATGTTTTGGCAAAGTGTACAAAATATGCATACATGTCACAAACCCTAATACCAATTAAAAACCAGCCATCCAAAAATTCTGGAAAAAATGTGATAAAAAAGTAGAGATCATGATGAACACAACACAAAAAATCCCATTAAATTTGGATTAAAAATGAACAAGTTATGATTTTTGCAAGATTGATGATCACAAATGAAATAAAAATGGAAAAATAACATGATTTAATGGGACATGGGGGCACGCTGTGGCATTTTTGTAAATAAGCCATCCACTTATCAAAACGCGCCGTTTTGGGCCAGGGAAACGAAATAAAATGATTGGCTCCTGGGCCACCAGCGCCATGCAGTGTGTGCAGAACCAGTTTTCTGGGCAAGGCTGGGAAATTTCTAGGGTTTATGAACACAGTGAGCAAGTTCATCCCCTTCAAATCGCGCTCAACAATTTTTTTCCAGAAAACTCAATTGAATACACTAAAAGACTCATCAAACAACCAACAACAAGAATCCAGCATTGGTTTTCACTAAAACATCACGAAGCTCAAGAATCGAACACAAACAAATTTCATCACCAAACTTCAAAACAACATAACTTCATAAATAAGCAGCCATTTTCAAAAATAAACACATCATGAAGCTCAGCATGGAGAGACCTACCAGAAACATCTCATGATTTTTGAAATAGAGAGGGTCGAAATCTTACTTATTTTTGAAGCAGAAGGAGAAACAGTTGTTGTTTGGTCTTTTAATGGTGAAACAGATGTTCTATGGTCCTCCACATGATGGTTGGTGAAGGTGCTTTAGCTTGCAACAGCTTGGAATGTCCTCAAACAACTTCTGCCATGGATGATGTCTCTTTAAAACAGCAGTGGAAAAGGGACTTCCAGTTTGGAAAATATGGTTGCAACAGGTCCACCATGTTGCTTGGATATTGTTTTAAGCCAGGCAAAGTTTTGTTCTTTGGAAGTTTTTTTTCAGAAAGTTGGAAGATGCAAGAATGAAGTTTTTTAGAGAATGAGTGATTTCTGTTGGCTTGATGGCTGCTAGTAGTGTTCACAATGACAGAAAATGATGTTTAAGTCTGCTGTTTTGTGGTACAAGGCATGGTTCATGAAAGTATGGAGTATAGTTGGTGAGAAGTGTACTTTCCTTCCAAGTTTCAAGCAACTAGGAATGGGCTATGTGTACTGCATAATTTTGACTTTGCAACATGTCTCAAATGCATTTTCAGATCATATTTGGATAGTAGGAATGGTGGGAAATGATTAATTTAAAACTTCACTTTTTCACCTTACTTAAAATTAATTCAAGTAGGTCCAAAAATGCCATTTTGATTGGTGAAGTTTTGGTACATGAAAGTTACATTTTTGGAAAGAGGGGATCAAATGTGACTTGTAGGAAAAAACCCCACCCAAATTGGCCAAATGGTTTGAGAGATATGGCCTTTTGAAGTTCAAGAATTTCTGAAATCGATTCGATCATAACTTGCCAACCACACATGGGAATTGAGAGTTCTTGGACTTTTTGGAAATGGGAGAACAAGATCTTCAACTTTCATGTTGGGCAAAAATTCATTTGAAGCTTGTATCATAATGTAAGTTTGAGGATCAAGACTTTCCATTTTTGGTAAGTTTCAGTTACAGGTCCAGTTTCCATTTTTGGAAATTTCTGATCTGGCTTCAAATTCTTCCATGATGGTGTTTGATATGATATATAAGGACTATATGGACATGAATGAGACCTCTCAAACCAATTTCCATCATCAAATCACTGATTAAATGGACAGTTGACCAACAGTTGACTTTTAGGGTTTCTGACTGACTGTGCATTGACTGATGACTTCTGAACATCCAATCCTTGACCAAAACACTTCAAATGGATCCCCAAGTCATGTGAACATGTTGGACCAACCCTAGAGCCTTGGCTCAATGAAAAACTCACTTGCTTGCTTGATTGACTGATCTCCTGACCAGTTTGACCTAATTTCTTGATTGACTTGCACTTGAGGCAAAAGAGGCAATGCAATGCTATGCAATGGACCATGATATGCTATGACCTAATATGAAAATGTATGTACAATGATGGGTGCAAATTTGAGGTGCTACAGCTGCCCCTATTCAATCAGCTGGGAACCCGAATGGATGAGAGCAACGGCTGTCAGACTTTCAAGGTAAACAGGAATTGAATACCAAGAACCGTAGAATTTGCACAATACAGGGATCCACCAATGGAAACGTCCACTGGGGTTTGATATTTATTACTGGGTATATATTTTGGTTTTTGTTTGTTTTCAAAGGGTACAGCCACATCCAGACATCGCAACGACGATGAATGGGGGAAAGAAATCACAACTAGATGCCAACGGACAACTAGGAAAAACTCAACGTTTACCGGAACCAACGGAGAGGTAACCAGATACTAATGAATGACTGGGAGGGATACAACCATACGTCAACGGACGAAATGGAAAAACTCAACGTTTACCAAGACCAACGGAGAGGTAAATCCACGTGGGGACAGGTACAACTAGACGTCATAGGACGAATAGGAAAAACTCGACGTTTATCGACACCAACGGAGAGGAGGGAGCTCTACTGGGGAGAGTGAATCACAACCAAATCATCAACGGATGATCGGGAAAAACTCGACGTTTATCGACACCAACGGAGAGGAGGAATACTTCTTCGATTCGAAAAACCGGAAATTGGCCTGAACGCCACCTCGGTCTGAATACCGGAAAATTGGCCTAAGTGTCATGAGTACATCGACCTGATCGTCGGAAACTCCTTCGGTCTGAAAACCGGAAAAAACATAAGTACATCGACCTGATCGTCGGAAACTTCTTCGGTCTGAATACCGGAAAAAACATAAGTACATCGACCTGATCGTCGGAAACTTCTTCGGTCTGAATACCGGGAAATTGGCCTGAGTGCCATGAGTACATCGACCTGATCGTCGGAAACTCCTTCGGTCTGAATACCGGAAAAACATAAGTACATCGACCTGATCGTCGGAAACTTCTTCGGTCTGAATACCGGGAAATTGGCCTGAGTGCCATGAGTACATCGACCTGATCGTCGGAAACTCCTTCGGTCTGAATACCGGAAAAACATAAGTACATCGACCTGATCGTCGGAAACTTCTTCGGTCTGAATACCGGGAAATTGGCATGAGTGCCATGAGTACATCGACCTGATCGTCGGAAACTCCTTCGGTCTGAATACCGGAAAAACATAAGTACATCGACCTGATCGTCGGAAACTTCTTCGGTCTGAATACCGGGAAAAACATAAGTACATCGACCTGATCGTCGGAACGTAGATAATACACTCGCATGGAAGATGATCCATAACCGGGTTGTAGGTTGTTAGATGGATAAACGACCGAAAAGAAAGGCATCGAGGTACCAGACTAGGTAGGCAAAAGATGACCAATCAAAAGAGGATAAAGTTGCTTACTGGGAGTAAGTATCCAAAAAGAAGGGGAAGACCCAATGGGGACGATACTGCTTGATCAAGGCAAGTATCCAGAGGGGAAAGAATATCAATATCACAAACCGGATACTGATAACTGCAAAGAGGGGATTACATCTACCGGTTAGTAGGCAGAAAACCACAGAAAAGTAACCAGTCATCATCGGGATGAGCACAAAGGGTTAATTCCAACAAGGGGAGGAGAGTGGGATTTTACAACTACCAGCTAGTGAGTAGAAAACCACAAAGATAGGACTTACAACTACCGGTTTGGTGGTAGAGGCCAAAAAATCCGCTTAGGATAAGATGAATGAGTGCCGGTTAGTGAGCGACTATTCGTTTATGCCCCAGGGCAGCACAAGAGATAGTCAACAAGAAGCCAATTTAGGATCGATCCAAAAAGGCAGACTGAATCAAGACTCATCCTAATGAGGGAAGAACTCAATAGGGAAAACCCATCCCATTAGGGAGGGAACGGAAGCAACCGTCATCCACGAGGATGTATCTCAGTGGGGAAATGGCAGGAAAAGATTGACACTTTCTGCTTAAGGGGTAGACTCTACATGGAGAGATCAGACACACCCATATCTGCTTAAGGAAAAAAAGACCCAAGCTGGCAAGACGCTAACAATTGGGGAGTAACACTGCTGGGGATACCCACTCGACTGAGGAATCACTTGTTGGGAAAACACCAACCTCTCAACCATGCTGATGAACCCAATTCTGAAGCCGATCCAATGGCGCGATGCTAAACTCTTTCCAACAACCCAACCTCGGTTGATCGCCACGGCCTAGGGCTAATGGATATGCTTGCAATGTTGATGCATGAGTTTTCTCTTGCTTTACACAATGCCCCATGATTATAGAAATGCTATGCACTAATGATGCAATATGCTATGCTTATCTAAATGATGAATGCATAAACACACGTCTCCTTCAGAGACAACACCGGGGAGCTCCAGGAACTGTGCTAGGGATCCTATAACCATGTCAACTTCCATCCTGCTGGGGAAAGACAAACTTTTGCTGGGGAAAAACCATCAACACAACCTCTGCTGGGAAGACAACTTCAGACTTGGAAAACAATTACAACTCCGCTGGGGATACGGCAACCTTCAGGCTTGCTGAGGAGACACTGATCTCGAATCTGTTATGGAGGTAACACTCTCACACCTACTGGGGAAATACAGCTTATTAGACACGGAACACCTGTCGAGTCGCCGAACAGCGGCATCCATCGTCCACCCATAGTGTCGGCTCTCCTCTTTTACGAACTTCCAGACGCTTCTGGACTTTTCTGCTCCATCATCTTGTATTCCCAATCTCGTCCGTACTCCACGGAGATCGAACTCCTGGTATTCAGACAAACTTTCCAATCATCAGACTTTGAAGAGTCTTCTTGATTACCTTTCCAGAACCGTCGTCGTAATCCTTCACTGTCTGTTCACCGTCCAACTATCCCTTACCCCTGATCAGGCTCTGCCGAGATTTTTGTCAACAGGGGTTCACAGTACCACCGATAAGTGAATGAGGATATTTAGCAGTACCTGCACAAGAGATCGTTAGATAAAAACGTGCCCCAGGTATGCCTTCAGGTATTTCAATATTTCAACACTTAGGTCACTCAAAACTTCCGAGTAAGATTTCCAGATTTTAATCTCACAAGCATGCATCGGAAAGGACCTCTATGTTTCAAAAATGCAAATATTCTTATCAAAATGAATAGATGTTTTCGTAATCAAAACAGTAATGACACAAAAACAAAATTTATTTGACCGAACACACGCTTTATTTGACTGGAATAAAAGATGGCTCACAATTGAGCAACACACAGGAAGCAAACCCTGGAAAGAGGTGATTGCACATAAAAGGAAAAAATCTATCCTAATGGCAACGTGAAACTGTGATCTCATCGGGTTCCAACTCAGTTACACCTCATATGTCCTCAGGACTTTCCGCACCTTCTGTCTTCTGAACAAGACGCTTCCGATCGGTCTCTGTCGGAGATTATCCAAGTCATCATGAGCACAAATGATCACGCGGGACGCAGTTGTTCGTTTCATTCCCTCTTTTGCCTGGACCGCCCTTTCGGGTTTCAGTCCACCGGGATACCCTTTTTTGCCCAAGTCGCCCTTGCGGGTTTTCAACTTGCCGGGTGTACAGTTCTTTTCTTTTATTTTTATCCCTAACTTTTGCCCGAACCTTTCTCTTTTTTCTTGGTTCGCCGGGATGCCCTTTTTTTGCCTGGACTCTTTATTCTTTTTGTCCAGCGGGTTTCTTTCACGAAGTATTTTCTAACTGCGTCCGCACTCACAGTGGATGGAAAATCGTCGTCATCCGTGGTCGTAAACAACAAGGTTCTGTCAGATGGGACCCTCTTGACCACGAATGGACATTCATAACTGTTTGTCCCTTTGCCCCACAATCGTCTTGAGGAGGAAGGATCCTTTTCAACCAATTCTTCCACGCGGTACGCGCGAGGTCACACTTCTTGGTTAACAACATGCTTCGTTCACTGGGTACAACTGCCCCATGCCAGGTAACTGTCAGCCCTTTCCTTCAGCTGGGCTCAACGTGTCATTCCGAGTCTTTATCCATTCAGTCTTCTCTGATTTCTCATATTTCTGTGAGGAAGACACCGCCCCAAGTAGATACACATCCCTAGGTTCAATATCCAGGATACAGACTTTATGTTCAGCCACCATTGTTGGTGCAACCAACTGTGATCTGGGAAGCACTAACTTATTCACCTCATCTCCTTCCCCCTCAGACATCGGAATCCGTTCGGATTCGGGGTCAGACCCCTCCTCCGGGATCAATCACTCTCAATCTTTCGATTTGAGTACCTCGGGATGTCCTCATCAGGGACCTCAAACTTCCTTGGTTGATAACCTTTCCATGGGTTGCTACTAGTTTCTCAAACACATATCTGATCAGATCCATTTTGGATATCCATGAAGTGGTATGAATCAGCATACACTGTCTCAGTCGGCGAGCAGCCTATGCCAAAGTACATCAAGTTTTTTCGAACAGTGAGTGTATTGTTTCACAGTCGATAAACTTTTTGCTTAGGTAAATTTCATACTCTTTTCGACAAGGCTAGTCATGCTGACTCAATACGCACCTCGTAGACCCCTCGAGGGTTATTAAGTACCGGATTAACAGTTATTTCTTTCACTGAGGTATCGGAATCAGAGGTTCCTACAACTTACCCCTTTTTTTTTTTTTTTTTTTTTTTTTTTTTTTTTTTTAGCAGGATCAACCTTGATTCCTCTGATTCGCTCACAACAAGCCTCGGTAGCTTGATGGACAACACTCCATAAGTGCACTGATTCAGACTCAAAAGTATGAGTTATCTCAACCGGTCAAACAAATTGCCCCAAGTCTACCGGATGCCCCTGTTCTGCTTGGGACTTTGCCATCATGTCATCAACATGGCATTTGCTTTCACGATGAATCATATCACGAAACAAAGTCACCGTAGACCTCTGATACGTGGCACCGGCCTCATGTGACGGAACGACATCAACTTAGAACAAGAAGGTGCCCCTTGTGTGATGGACCTGGTTTACTTCATATCATCTGGCAACAATTCAATCTGGTCTGGGCCAAGAAGTCATCCATGAAGATAAACACTGAGACCTGAGCCGTATAATCAACCAATACCTCATTGTGATGTACCGGGAATCCATCTTTCAGATTAACTCTGCTCGCATCTTGATAGTCTATTCACACCTTCTTTCTTTCTCATCCTTTGTCGGCCTCAGCTTTTGCACAGTCTCCTCCTGATGGTAGTTTATGCCCCAAAACATTGGTATCCCACCTTGGTGTATCTAGATACAACCAGGCACATGTATCAACCTTCTCTTTCAAAAGGGCTACCAGTCTGCTCTTGACTTGCCTCTGAAACGACCTCAGCTTTTCGCTTTCTAACCTCGGCGGAGCTTGGAGTAACAATCTTGAATCGCTCCTCGTGTGGTTGAATCACCTTCTCCTCTTATTTCAATGACCTGGCTAATTCCAGCAAATCACAATCTTCTTCGCCTTTTTCTCTGGCATGATAGATCGAATTGTCGAAGTCATACAGAGGTGTAACCAAATTGTTATCGATGAGCTCAGGGGAATCACTTTTAAAGTTGGAACCAAATGAAACAAAAGGAGAGAGAAAAAAAACATTGCCATTTTTATTTTTATTTTTATTTTTAAAACTGCAAAATAAGTGAAAGACAGGGAACACTGCTTTTAATTACAAAAACATCCATTTATTACTGATGCAAAATGTTGCAAAATGAAACACATGAGGTGGCCCTTACAATGGACCATTACGTTTCGGGCAAAACGTATGGCTTTCATGCAAAAAGAATTAAAACACAGAAATACTACACTCCTGGATGAGTGGCAGTGATGCTTTTGGAGGCCTTCCAGTTTCCTGGTACGCACGACTTTATCCATGACTCGAGTTTGCGGTCGCTGTCAACATCTTCACCCACTGAACGGGCATGACCAGGATCCAACATTCCTGCACTGACGAAGGCGTACAGTGGACGACATCTTCTGTCCGGTCTAGACGACTCTAAATCCGGCTGATAACCGACTCCAAACATGTCTGCTTTTACCACGATGTCAATGATCCTCCCCCAGCCTTGGGCCTCTTTGTTCTTCACCACCTCCAGAGCTTGTTTATAAGAAGAAATGGACAACTTCTTCTCTTTCTCAGCAGCAAAGGCATTCTCTACCTGGATGGTTTCAACTGCCAGACTGGGTGCTTTGCATTTTACATTATCCATTTCTACCTTCTTCATCTTCTGGGTCGGGTCCTCCATCAATACACACCCTTCTGTAGTGACAGTCGCACAAGCATTATCAACAGCAGGGAAGGCTCCATCCCGTAGCAGAAGTTTTGGAACCATAGCCATTGGACCTTTTAGCTGACCCTCTTCAATCACTTTTATTCCTTTCTTGACCTTTTTCATCATCTTTACCTTTACTGGTCCCTGCCTGAGTACGGGGTTGACATCCTCATTCATTATCTGGGCCAAGCTGATAGCCTTGGAGTCCACCAGATCTTGGACAATATGCTTAAAAGCTCTGCAACCTTCAATGCTGTGTCCGGGTGCCCCAGAGTGAAACTCGCACTTGGCACTCTCATCATAGTTGGCGGGCCTCCGCTGCTGTTCTATAGGAATCAAAATCCTCGGCCGAACTAATCCCAGATCCCTCAACCTTTGGAAAAGAAAGGCATAAGTCACCGGTGGTTCCTCAAACTGACGATCCTCATTCTTCTTCTTCACCTGGCTTTTAGCTCCCGGTGTCTTCTGTTGAGGTGGCAGTTGTTGCTGTTGAGCAGGTGGATTGCTGACAGGAGTGGTTACAGTGGTAGCGTAAGGGTGATAACGATCTTTACCACGTTCTTTCTTTGCAGGCACACCAACTGGCTCAACTTCCCTCTTGAATGGACCACTGTCGGAGGATTTCCTTGCTACAGTACCAGAAGGTTTGTGCACTTCGGAGGACGGCGCCTTCCCCTGAACTTTCTCCACTATCAGCCATTTCTCAATCCTTTCCAATCTTTCAGACATGGCTTTCTGTCCCAAGGCAAGCCCTTGCACAACACTGAACAACTCCCTCATCATCTCTTTCAGTTCAAGGACGTCGGCGTTGGGAAGATCCATCGGCTTGAATTTGTTGACCCCCAGCAGGTTATCTGAACAGACGAGCTATGCGTACCGGTTGAATACTGAAACCTACAAAACAGTAAATGGGTTAGTATGACTCACACATGCAATGTCTGTCCGTACTAGGAATATTCAGTCCTCTTTTTCCTGGTTTCATTGAGACAGATAAAATTTCATCAACGACATTTTGACATCTGAATGTCTCTCAACCGGGGTTTTTAATTTAAAAATAATGGACCCTGAGTACGGACAGACATGAGTTGAATGCAGATGAATGCGAGATGATATGATGCAAATGCACGAATGCAGGTTACTGTGCCACCAAGTCATCTGTAGACCCAAATTCTGAACCAGTCACAGTCAACTGAGTCACCATAAATCCGACTTGGGGGAGTTCCGAAATAAACGGAACCGGAGGTTACATCACTAACTTCACAGGAACAACCACTGAACGGATGACAAACAGATCCTCTGAACAAGTGCTCTCAATTCAACCCGGGGATCCGAAATAAACGGAACCCGCTGATAGATATCACGGACAGAACTCTGGCGTCCCAGAAAGAAATGCCCATAACTCACAGTCACCATCAGTACCAAGAGTCACCAACAAGTCACCAACAATCAGCAACTGTACCTGTAATGATCAAACCCTCCCCACTCACGGGTGTTATCTAGGTCAGGGTAAAGTCGAAGAGAAACGCAGCATAAATAACCTTTCGCAGAATACCATCATATACACACCTGAAGTATGTAACGACAGTATCCCACCAGGGTCTGAACTGCTCGTGATATCAATGTTCCGCTAAGTGGCGCAATACCACCCGCTTCCCATGAATCACTCTATTCCTAAGTTCCCTAGATTTCACTCATAGCCTGGGTATTGGGCCTTTTACCTCAAGTAACTCCCACCCCCAAACAGAGAAACACAGACAACACAGCAGATGAATATGAATGAAATGCAAACATTAATGCAAATAATAAATGCAAACAGTAAGTGCACATATATACAATGAATGCAATAAATACAACAGCAAACAACAACCAAAATCCTAACCTAGAGAGCGCTAGGAGAGACTCGCTCAGGGAAGACGGACCAGCACAGGTCAACTTCTCTATGTCCCCAGTAGAGTCGCCAGCTGTCGCATCACGCGAAAAACCGGCGGGAAAACAAGAACAACAGAGCCGCCACCGTGCGTTATTTATCCCAAAAGAGGGAAAGGAAACGCTCGAAGTAAACCTAGGAAAGAACATGGTCTCGCGACCAAAGAGAATGGGTTCGGGAGTCAGTTATGCGAAGGGAAGGTATTAGCACCCCTACGCATTCGTCGTACTCGACGGGATCCACGCACAATAGGAAGGGAAAATGGTTGCTAAAACACTGCTCAAACACACACACACTGGCTGAAAGAGACACAAGAAAACAGACTGAAACTGACTCGGCAGGACATCGTATCCTGGGCCTACTTAGTCTATCAGGCATAGACATCAGAGTCGAAGTAGTTCGGACTGGGGAAACGACACATGCTCGCTAGGATGTCGCATCCTATGCATACGTATCTTCTCGGACGAGAGAAGAATCAGAGCATTCGTAGCTCGGCTGACACGAACACACACAAACATAGGCAAAGGCAAACGTGGAGCCTGAATGCCAATCACTGGACTTACATCAGCATCCGAACCAAAACAAACCCACACTGGAACCCGACTGCCACTCGATGGACTTACATCAGCTTCCAAGCACACAACAAGGCAACAAGTTAATAGGGAGTCGGGGACTCGAGCCCATAACTGTCAAGCACACACTCAAACAAACAGACAACAAATTGCTAAGGAGTCAGGCACTCGAGCCTAGCAACTGTCAAACAACACACACAAAAGAAAAGAAAAGGCGCCCGGAGAGATCAGCTCAATCTCCTGCCTACATACTTCATCTGGTATGAAGATCAGGGCGATGTAGTTCCCCTACGAAGGGATAAAGGACTAGCCTAACCAGATAACAGAGGGAGACACAACTAGGGAGACTACGACTCGAGCCTAGATGTTATCATGCAAAATCAACCCTAAGTTAAGGTTTCTAGCTAACTTGCACAGGAAGCAAGCCTATCCTAAACATGACTTGCACAGGAAGCAAGCCACACACACACCTAACTTGCACAGGAAGCAAGCCAAACAATCCTAACTTGCACAGGAAGCAAGTCAAACAATCCTAACTTGCACAGGAAGCAAGTCAAACAATCCTAACTTGCACAGGAAGCAAGTCAAACAATCCTAACTTGCACAGGAAGCAAGTTAAGCAATCCTAACTTGCACAGGAAGCAAGTCAAACAATCCTAACTTGCACAGGAAGCAAGTCAAACAATCCTAACTTGCACAGGAAGCAAGTCAAGCAATCCTAACTTGCACAGGAAGCAAGTCAAACAATCCTAACTTGCACAGGAAGCAAGTCAAACAAACATACAAGCACAGATAGCACACACTATACACAAGCAAGTGGCTCAAACAAGGGTTAGGTTTTAGTCGAGGGGTCATATCAACCTCAACAAACAAACCTCTGGAACTGGGTAAATGTTGCTCTTAACCTTGCCATTGAGGGGCTAAGGTGAAGCAGATGAAAGGTGAGTGAAGATAGGACTTCACAGCTCTTATCCCTGGCCTGGGAGAGCTCAAGACAAGAATGTGTGGGTTCAGAAAGTGGGAACCCTTCTACACATTTGACACTGACTCAACTGTACAATTGTACAAGATCTTGGGTTTGTATCTGCAATGCATCAACACAGTGGTGTGAGCAGAGCAGATAACACACAGAATAGCAGGGGATAGGTTGCATATCCCTTGGGTTCTGCCAATTGCCTCTTCACTTAGGAGGTCTTTGACTCTATGCAAGGACAAAATTAAACACCCACAAACATTGCCTCTTAAGGAGGACTTCAGACAGTTGCCTGGCCAAGTAACAGACCAGGTCTTCCAGACTACATGAAGTTAGGAAGTTATACCTTAATGCAAATTGCTTATACAAGCAAAGCAAAGCAAAAGTTCACAAGGAACTAAGCAACTAAAAGCACCTGAAACAGTCAAGCAGATGTTAGTATGCAACTTCAAAACAAAGCAGAAGGAAACAGACATTAACAGTTAATCAGAAGCAAATGAATGTGCAAGGCACAAGGCTTAAGGCATGTGAGCCAAGCCACCTACAAAACAATCAAGTTAGACAATGATATTCAAGCAAGCTCAATCAAAAAGAATTGGTCTCATTGGTCATTTGTTGGTCAACCTGAAAACACAAGCTCAAAAGTGAGTAACAGGACCACTAGGACAAGCCTAGGGTCAAAGGAGAATGAAAAAGTCAAAACAGCAAAGGGCAAGCATCCAAAATCATGTTCAAACAATTAAGAAACACAACCAATTGGGTTCACATTCATATCAATCATCATCATCATTTCATGAACAATTTAGGTCAAAGCATGGCATTTAGAAGCTCATAGAAGTCAACAGCAAGACTTGCATCAAAACCAATCTCAAACATTTCCAAAAATCATCAAATAAATCATGATCAATCACAACCCACAGCATGGTAAGCATGTCAAATTTCATCTCATTTGGACAAGTGGAAGGCAGTCAATGAAAATCAGAAAAGCAAGGCAATTTTGAACATGCTCAATGAAGTCAACCAAACATGCATCAACTTAGAAAAATCATAAATCAGAGATGGTGTATGCTAAATGAATGGGACTAAAACCATGGCAAAGATGAGGATGTCTAGTTATCTCATGTAAAATTTCATGTCCATCTAATAAAGTATGAGAATTTCACAAATGAAATGGGAACATGTGTCACACAAAATCAACATTTGACTAGACAGGGGAGAAAATCTCAAACAATTAGGAAATGCCACAAATAATTCCAAGAAAATTCACATGTAAACTAGACATACAAGAGTAGGTTCATGCAAAAAATCAGATCAATTGGAGGTCAAGAAGTATGGTATCAAAAATCATCAAGTTGGACATCAATGGTGTGACACAAATTGTCACACCCTAATTCAAAAAATCATAACTCACAAACCAGCAATGATAAATTCACAAACTCTACACCAAAATCACCATGAGTGTGTCTAGTTCAAGCACAAAAAATTTGGGAACCATTGGATAAAGCATCATCATTTCACAAATGTTTTGGCAAAGTGTACAAAATATGCATACATGTCACAAACCCTAATACCAATTAAAAACCAGCCATCCAAAAATTCTAGAAAAAATGTGATAAAAAAGTAGAGATCATGATGAACACAACACAAAAAATCCCATTAAATTTGGATTAAAAATGAACAAGTTATGATTTTTGCAAGATTGATGATCACAAATGAAATAAAAATGGAAAAATAACATGATTTAATGGGACATGGGGGCACGCTGTGGCATTTTTGTAAATAAGCCATCCACTTATCAAAACGCGCCGTTTTGGGCCAGGGAAACGAAATAAAATGATTGGCTCCTGGGCCACCAGCGCCATGCAGTGTGTGCAGAACCAGTTTTCTGGGCAAGGCTGGGAAATTTCTAGGGTTTATGAACACAGTGAGCAAGTTCATCCCCTTCAAATCGCGCTCAACAAATTTTTTCCAGAAAACTCAATTGAATACACTAAAAGACTCATCAAACAACCAACAACAAGAATCCAGCATTAGTTTTCACTAAAACATCACGAAGCTCAAGAATCGAACACAAACAAATTTCATCACCAAACTTCAAAACAACATAACTTCATAAATAAGCAGCCATTTTCAAAAATAAACACATCATGAAGCTCAGCATGGAGAGACCTACCAGAAACATCTCATGATTTTTGAAATAGAGAGGGTCGAAATCTTACTTATTTTTGAAGCAGAAGGAGAAACAGTTGTTGTTTGGTCTTTTAATGGTGAAACAGATGTTCTATGGTCCTCCACATGATGGTTGGTGAAGGTGCTTTAACTTGCAACAGCTTGGAATGTCCTCAAACAACTTCTGCCATGGATGATGTCTCTTTAAAACAGCAGTGGAAAAGGGACTTCCAGTTTGGAAAATATGGTTGCAACAGGTCCACCATGTTGCTTGGATATTGTTTTAAGCCAGGCAAAGTTTTGTTCTTTGGAAGTTTTTTTTCAGAAAGTTGGAAGATGCAAGAATGAAGTTTTTTAGAGAATGAGTGATTTCTGTTGGCTTGATGGCTGCTAGTAGTGTTCACAATGACAGAAAATGATGTTTAAGTCTGCTGTTTTGTGGTACAAGGCATGGTTCATGAAAGTATGGAGTATAGTTGGTGAGAAGTGTACTTTCCTTCCAAGTTTCAAGCAACTAGGCATGGGCTATGTGTACTGCATAATTTTGACTTTGCAACATGTCTCAAATGCATTTTCAGATCATATTTGGATAGTAGGAATGGTGGGAAATGATTAATTTAAAACTTCACTTTTTCACCTTACTTAAAATTAATTCAAGTAGGTCCAAAAATGCCATTTTGATTGGTGAAGTTTTGGTACATGAAAGTTACATTTTTGGAAAGAGGGGATCAAATGTGACTTGTAGGAAAAAACCCCACCCAAATTGGCCAAATGGTTTGAGAGATATGGCCTTTTGAAGTTCAAGAATTTCTGAAATCGATTCGATCATAACTTGCCAACCACACATGGGAATTGAGAGTTCTTGGACTTTTTGGAAATGGGAGAACAAGATCTTCAACTTTCATGTTGGGCAAAAATTCATTTGAAGCTTGTATCATGATGTAAGTTTGAGGATCAAGACTTTCCATTTTTGGTAAGTTTCAGTTACAGGTCCAGTTTCCATTTTTGGAAATTTCTGATCTGGCTTCAAATTCTTCCATGATGGTGTTTGACATGATATATGAGGACTATATGGACATGAATGAGACCTCTCAAACCAATTTCCATCATCAAATCACTGATTAAATGGACAGTTGACCAACAGTTGACTTTTAGGGTTTCTGACTGACTGTGCATTGACTGATGACTTCTGAACATCCAATCCTTGACCAAAACACTTCAAATGGATCCCCAAGTCATGTGAACATGTTGGACCAACCCTAGAGCCTTGGCTCAATGAAAAACTCACTTGCTTGCTTGATTGACTGATCTCCTGACCAGTTTGACCTAATTTCTTGATTGACTTGCACTTGAGGCAAAAGAGGCAATGCAATGCTATGCAATGGACCATGATATGCTATGACCTAATATGAAAATGTATGTACAATGATGGGTGAAAATTTGAGGTGCTACACTCAGGAGAGGGGTTCCTTCTGGACAGAGGGGTAGAAACCCCCTTTACTTCACGCCCTTCACTTAGAATCCTAGTAACTAGGGTCCTAATGGCACGATCAGCATAATGCATGTCTTTTGGAAGAGAAGATTTATCAGGGATATTACCTTGTTGGTTTCCAGCCATGGAAGAGGAACATGGGGTATCGCCTGGTATCACACAGAGGGGAGTAACGTCCAGTACGTCTTCATCTAGAAACTCCATTGAGGGAGTCTTTGCATGGTGAGAGGGTTTTGAACCAGATGATGATGGATGTTGAGACATGTTGTCGAACTTTTGAGAGAATTTTCTTTGCCCTAGCTGAGTTCCTCTGAGAAGTTGAATGGAGATGGAAATTGTTGTGCTTAGGTAGCGTGTGCTAAGGGCATAGATACTATTTTCAATGCTAGGGAATGATTTTTCATTAATGTGGCTCTTTCTTTTAAGAGGACAGACACTATTTTTATTTCCTTTTCTTTTCCACTTTAATTGCCATAATTTCACAAGAGTCCAAATCCCTAATTTCCCTCTCTCGTATTTAATTTGAATTTCACCCAAATTCCTTGCAACTTTGTCAGCTAGTTCCAGTCCATGCTTTAGACATATGAATTTGTCTTCCACGAATTTTCTAATGGAATGATAATAGCAAAAGCAGTACTTGGTCAATCTGTGCTGAATATGATTTTTAGACCTAGTTTCAGTATTCATGTTGTCATAATACAATGTCATGACATCGTGTGTGACATTGTATGCAGTAATCAGTAGTTTCATCCAACTCAGTTGAGCCCAACTGCTTTCATCTTCTATATGAACACCATTTTTACCTTTCACATGTGTAGGAGTAGGTGTCATCCCAATCTTTTCCACATTGTTCTTGGCATTTTTGCACACAGTCCCTTGTGACCTAGTTCCAACAATGCTCTCTCCAGTTCCAGACTGCCTATGACTGGTCACATGTCCACCTATTTGATCTAAGCTCTCAGTTGTTTGAGCCATCATAACCTTTTCTCCTATGAAGGTGGGGTTAAGTCTGAGCTTCTGGTGTGACATCCTTGTCTGACATTTCCCACAGACTTGTCTTTCATCACTCTTGAGGGTTCTTCTAGCATCTATACTCATCTTCATCCCTTCCTCTCTGACATAGGAACACTTTAAGGAATAATCTTTTTGAGAGCTCCACATGTAGCAGTTGTCTTTGGTCCTGATTCCTTTCATAATCACTTCACTATCTTTGTTAAAAATTAGACATTCAGTTTTGGTGAAGTTAACATTCAGACCTTGATCACATAGTTGACTGATGCTTATTAGATTTGCAGTCAAGCCCTTAACAAGTAGAACCTTGTCAAGTTCAGGAACTCCAGGACAATCAAGCTTACGTGTTCCCTTGATTTCACCTTCTGCTCCATCTCCAAAGGTTACATGGCTTATGGTATGATGTTGCAGGTCAGTTAGCAGGTCTTGGTTTCCAGTCATGTGTCTGGAACATCCACTATCAAAATACCACTCTTCTTTGGCTGAGACTCTAAGGGGAATGCGAGCTATTAGACTTGTAACATTAGTCTTAGGAACCCATTCCTTCTTGATGGTAGGCCTGTGTTGTTTGGGTCTGGGTTGATAGTGATTCTGATGTTGAGCAGGCCTAGGATAACCATACAGTTTATAGCAGAAAGGCTTCAGATGACCAAATTTCCCACAGTAATGGCATCTCCACCTTTGTTGTTTCCCCTTCTGTTGTTTTCTCCTCTGGTGTTGTGACATATGGTGTGACATCACATGTTTAGTTTTATTATGGATGCACTTAGGTTTGGCTCCAGTGTTACTGCTCTCAGGCTTTGAGTCATTATACCCAATGCCAGATTTGTCTCCAGTCATTTGTCCAATTTGGAGAATCTTGTCTAAAGAGTCAGATCCATTGCTTAACATCCTTACATACTTGGTCATCTCTTCTAGTTTAGAATTTAGGAACATGGCTTCAGTTTTCAGCTTAGAGATGGTTTTCACATGGTCTGCCTTCTCACTTTCCAGCTGTGCTATCTTCTGACTTTCAGCTTGTAGATTTTCAACTAGCTTGGCATTCAGAACCACTACTTATATTTGTAATTTGGAGATGGTTTCCAAGTATTCTACCTTCTCATTCTCAAGTTGAGTCATTTCCTTCTTCTGGCTTTCAACCTGTTTGCACAACTCTACACTTTTGTGACACAGCTTTCTGTAGGTAGAGGCCAATTCTTCAAAGGTTACTTCATCATCACTTGAGTCTTCATCAGATCCCCATCTTCCTGTCAAGGCAGTCACAAGATTTGCAGCCTCCTCTGTTTCACTTTCATCAGACCAGGTGGCAGCAAGACTCATCTTCTGCTTCTTGAGGTAGGTTCCACATTCAGTCCTGATGTGTCCATACCCATCACATTCATAACACTGTACCTCTTTTCCTTCTTTGAGTTTCTCATCTGATCTTGCTCTTCTTCCATCATTGTTGGATTTAGTGATGTCAGATGAGTTATTCCTGACATTTGCCTTAGATCTTACATCCATCTTTTTCAATAGTTTATTGAACTGTCTTCCCAACATTGCTACTTCATTGACCAAATCTTCGTCAACCTCCTGACTCTTTTCTTCTTCTGTGTTTGACATAAAGGCCATGCTCTTGGTTTTCTTTTCAACACCATCATTTAGTCCCATCTCAAAGGTTTGGAGGGAACCAATTAGCTCATCAACCCTCATGTTGGAAATGTCTTGAGACTCTTCTATGGCAGTCACCTTCATTGCAAATCTCTTAGGGAGTGACCTAAGTATTTTCCTTACCAGATTTTCATTTGTCATCTTCTCTCCTAGGGCTCCTGAGGCATTAGCAATTTCAAGGATACTCATTTGAAATTCATGAATGTTTTCATCTTCTTTCAATCTTAAGTTTTCAAACTTGGAGGTGAGCAGCTGAAGTCTAGACATCTTTACCCTAGAGGTGCCCTCACGAGTGGTCTTGAGAATGTCCCAAGCATCTTTGGCCACTTCATAGTTGTTTACCAGCTTGAAAATATTCTTGTCTACTTCATTGAATATTGCATTCAATGCTTTAGAGTTTCCAAGAGCTAGATCATCTTCCTCCTTGGACCATTGTTCTTCAGGCTTCTTCTCAGTATTGGCTTCTCCTTCTTTAGTAATGATAGGATGTACCCAGCCTGTTAACACAGCTTTCCAAGCCTTGTTATCAAGAGATTTTAGAAAGGCTACCATTCGAGGTTTCCAATAGTCATAGTTAGAACCATCCAAAATTGGTGGCCTATGAACAGATCCTCCATCTCTCTCCATAGTACCAGAAAGTACTGTCCCTAGATCTCACCCAGAACCAGAGCAGAATGCCTGCTCTGATACCAATTGAAATTCTGGTATCAGATATGAGAAGTCGAATGTAATGTCACGACACTAATATCCGAGTTATACTAACAGAAGAAAGATATAGAAAGGTAATGCAAAAGATACACAAGCAATTGTTAACCCAGTTCGGTCCAACTCACTTACATCTGGGGGCTACCAAGCCAGGAAGGAAATTCACTAAAATAGAATCAGTTCAAAGACTCTCCGTACACTTCAACAAGTTACAGTCTTTCTCACCTAATCTCTACCCATGCAGTTTCTACCTAAGCACTCTTAGATATGAGAACCCACTCACTTCCCTACAATCACACCTGTGATCTTAAACAACAATCCCTTGAGAAAAGAAAACACTTTTCAATAACACACTCTTGATTTTAGTTCACAGTTTCAATCAAGAAGACACACTCTTGATCTTGCTTAACAACTTTGATCAAGAAGACACACACTTGATCTTGCTTCACAGCTTTGATCAAGTAGACACACACTCTTGCTTAATAGCTTTAGAGTGACAAATTACAACCACAAATCAGTCCAATTCAATCATCAAAAGATGACTTGAATGGCTTACAAGTCTTACGACTAAACAGACATAAACCCTAGCTCTCTCTCTATATTTCGCTCAGTGTTGGTTGTGTTGTAAAACAGGTTTTCTATGTCCCTTTTTATAGAAGCTTTCAGCTGGGCTTGGACATCTTGAAAACCCTAAATCTATTTTCCAATCAAATGTTTTTATAACAGCTGGTTAGATCTCCTTGGAAAATAAGTAAATCAGGTTGTAATCCATGATTGAATGCGCCTGCAAATCAGATCTTCAATCATACATAGATTGCCATTAATTGTGCAATCACAAAACACCAGACATTCACACTGAATATTCTGTGTACAGGATGTCATGACATCCTGCAAAAATCCTGCATAATTTCATAATTCCTTTTATAACTTCCAACAGGTATAACCATATCAGATGTCATGACCTTGTGTATGACATCTTGAAACAATCCTGCATGAACATGTCTTTCATTTAAGCCCCAGCAGGTACACATATATCAGATGCCATGATCTTGTGTATGACATTCTGAAACAATCCTGTATGAACATGTTCTCTAATTCCAGCAGGTACACAGGATATCTTATGTTAAGACATCACACATAACATCTTGTGAACACTCTTTGTTTTACCAAAATTGTTGCCAATACTTAGAATCAACAACATGTTCATTCATACTTATTATGACATCCATATACATGTTCATGAATTGTTATGTCATTCATCTTTGTTTCTTCATGATGATATATCCATGTCATTCATATTCATGTAACTTTATACATCTTTGATTGAATATGTTGTACCTTTGTCCATGTTCACATGTTGTACATATGTGTATACCTACCATGCTTGATATTATTATGATCATGCTTTCATATCTTTGTTGATGTCATGCTTGAACATCTTCTTTATCATGTGTTTGTTCTTATTGATGTCATGTATGAACATCTTCTTCATTTGATTATCTTTGTGGATGTCGTGTTTGAACATCTTCTTCATCCTTGTTTGTTCTTGTTGATGTCATGTATGAACATCTTCTTCATTTGATTATCTTTGTGGATGTCATGTTTGAACATCTTCTTCATCCTTGTTTGTTCTTGTTGATGTCATGCTTGAACATCTTATTTACCATTTGTTTATCTTTGTTGATGTCATGCTTGAACATCTTTCTTTATCATGTGCTTATATTTGTTGATGTCATGCTTGAACATCTTCTTCATCTTGCTTATATTTTGTTTATCTTTTTGCCTAAATCCAAGGGAAAGACCTCTTTATTGACTTAATGTCATAGGTAGTTTAGCAATCCCTAGTTTCCATTTGACCTTGTTAGAGTCATTCTCACTTTCAACTTAGATTTAAGTAAGAGTTTATAACTCTTGTAAGCATGTTTGTTATGAACACTTGCTTCCCCCCTTGGAACCTTAATCACTACCAAGTGTTCTTTCACCCTTAGTTAGGTGAACTACGGTTGCTCTGATTCCATCCTTATAAGGATACGTAGGCACATGACCGCGAAGTTTTGGCGAGCAAACTTAATAAAACCTTTAGGTCCTTCCCAACAAAACATTTCCAAATAATAACATAACACACATACTTTCAAAAGGTTCCTATAGGATACTATAGATACTGAGAATGCTAATACCTTCCCTTAGTATAACCAACCCCCGAATTTTAGATCTCTTCGCATTGTTTTTACATTGCACAATTAGGGTTTTATTTGATCTTTTCCCTTTCCCTTGGATAAATTAAAGTTCGATGGTGAACATTTAATGTTTTGTGATTTAAGTTAATACAATAGCTTGATATTCGATTCTCACCGCGACAAGTAACATGTAATTTTATAGAATTCACACAATCCACATAGATGAAAGAATGTGTAGCTCCAGAATCAAATAACAATAAATCGTTTATTAGCGATTTCACACTCACCTTGGACTAATCCTGAGGCATTTGATGCTTCTTCTCCTCCAATGTGATAGACACGTACCTTAGCAGTAGGGCGGGGGATATCGTTATTGTTATTGGTGGATGGTATATGATCTCTTCTTGGTGCTCTACAATCCTTAGCAAAGTGTCCTGGTTGCTGACAGAGATAAATAAGTCTTGCTCTTTCTTGGCACTGAGTACTCACATGTCCCTCCTTATTGCAATGGTAGCACCGAATAGTACCTGAATTTTGCAGCTTCTGACCTCCATTGAAATGTCCTCAAGGTTGGTCCCTACCATTCCTTTGGGGTCAGGTGTATGGTTGTTGTTGCTTTCCTCTATTACTGTGGTATTGATGTCCCTGTTTGAAAAAGTCTTAGTGAAAGAAAATTCTCAACAAATTTATAGAAAAAGCTTTTTTTCCTACCCGGGGTCTTGACGGTCCTCTAGCAACCCCTCTATGGAGACGTCCTTGTTTCATTCGTTCCACCTTTTTACATTTCTCCACTAGAGCTTGGAACTGACAAATCTCCAAGGGCTCCACAACCTCCTTAATTTCATATCTGAGTCCCTGTTCGAATCTCTCACACTTATAATTCTCATCCACATTTTCACGGAAATAGCGGAAATGTTTGGCTAGGGAGTCAAATTTGTCAGCATACTCGACTATAGTCATGTTGCCTTGGTAAAGCTTAAAGAATTGGGCCTCTTTCTCCGATCTAGCACTTGATGGGAAATACTTGTCCAAAAATTTCTGTTTGAAAGCATCCCAGTTCAATGCTTCATTATTACCCTCCATTAGTTGTTTCACACCTCGCCACCAAGACTCAGCCTTTTCCCTAAGCAAAAAGGTTGCGTATTCCACCTTCTTTAGCATCCTCACAATGGATTATTTTGAAAATCTTCTCCATTTCCTGTATCCAGAGATCAGCCTTATCTGGGTCATATTCTCCATTGAATTTTAATGGATGTTGTCGATTAAAATCAGTCAGTCCTCTCGCAGCAGCAACAACTTCCTCTTTTTGATCCTTTAGTGTCTCACGTTGAGCTCGAATTGCATCTTGTTGAGCAAAAGTTACTGCTTGTTGAACACTAGTTGCAGACTGTTGTGCCATAGCCGTGGCCATCGCGTGTATTGCCTGAATGGCGCTTGCCATGTCAGCAATTGGCTGGGGATTTTGTTGATTGGTAGGAGCTCTTCATGGAGGCATCGTAGCTTCCTACAATTGCACTTGCATTAGAAGGATTGTCAAGATCTCATTCCAACGCTTGGGTTAGAAATATCGGGGTGTCTAAAGTAACCTTCTAGGTGTAAAAGTTTATTTTATAACCTCTTCCAAAAATAAAGATTCACAACATTAATTTAACATATTAAAATTAAAATAAGTAATTCATGCATCATAATCTTCATAATCATGCAACATACAAGATCGTCCCATCCAAAACGTTTGTCCATGGATTATTGCTCTGATACCAATTGTAACATCCCGAAATTTTATCCGAGATATTAGTAATATTTAGATTATTTAATATTTTACGGATATATATATATATATATATATATATATATTTTCTTTGAATATTTATAAAATAACTAGAGAAAGTGAACTTAATTAAAATTAAGAAGTCGTTCGAATATTCCTAGCGGAAAGATCCATGTCCATAATTCTAAATGAGTTTAAAAGTGCCAAGACTTATTGAAATATAAATAGTGTACCATCACATTTTATTTATTACATAAAGTACTAATATTTTGGAAAACCCTGTTTTCCCCCGTGCATGCTTCAAGTAACGTATTCAATAATTTATTTTTCCTTCAGTACCTAAAATCATAATTGTAAATGGTCAATTTCCTTATCCATATTGATCCATACTCACCATAAGCAAATATCACAAAATACTAACAAAACTTCACCAATTCAAAATATAATTATTAGTCCTTTCATCTAAAAGATTTTTTTTATATCATATGAAATGTAATATGACTCTAGTGACTACATGACACACACAAAGGATCCGGATAAATAATCCAATGGGAAACTGCCACATAGGCTTCTGCCACAAAGGCCGAAAAGCGTCAAACTTACCACAAAGGCCGAAGGCGTCAATCTTGCCACAAAGGTCGAAAGCATCAACTTGCCACAAAGGCTTAACACAATGACACCTCTATACATCCTATATGATGCATGTCTCAATAATATAAGAAATCATTCTCCAAAAATATAGGTGACCAGAGACTACCAAAAAATAGTCCTTATCATTATCTATTTTTATTTTCCTTTGATTTTTATAAACTAGTCATCAATAGAGAGATATAATCTTCACAAGTTTTAGGGTAATATAATTATATTCATAATATCTATACATTTTGTGACAGTATAATTATATTTACAATATCTATAAATTTTGTGATAACATTATTATATAGGTATCAACTTAATAATATACTACATATCATTTTTTTTCAAAATACGTGGTGGACAAAATAAAGAATAAATAAACATGCAGCAATCCAAACCAATACCACCAAGATCGAAAACTTCACACTTAAATAATATACTTCATTCTTATAGATAAATAATTAATAAAACTATCATCACATAACATATAATACGAATTTTTTTATTGATTTGTTTTAGTAGAAACTGTAAAATTTCTATAACCAAATTAATAATAATAATTAAGCCATATTTTCTCACACATTTGTTTTTGGTACAAATTGTTTTACTACATCTACTGTACCTCTATGCTCAATCATTTCTCCTTGTCTATTTCATTTTGAGAAGGTTAATATTATCATGGATTAAGATATGATGTCTTGGAATGAGTTACATTTTTATTAAAAACAAAGGAAGAAATCTAACTAGATCATGAGAAAAATGAATAGCTCTTACATTACCATACTGGAAAATTTTATATGCATACTAAATTTTAATTGTTTATCAATATATGAAAATATACATATATCCGTTAACATGTGGTATCTCATAAACAAGTTACATAGTTAATCAAATGCAAGATAAAAATATATTAAAAACATAATCAATTAAATTTAAAACAAGATCAACAACATACAACTAATACATGAATCAAATGAATATATATAGTTAGATAATAATGTCTCTTTTTGTTTATTTTGATTTTTTTTATTAGATAAATGTTTTACTATCATTTTACAACATTGTCCTATGTAGCATGAGTGTATGGGGAAAAAGTCATTACCTTGTGCGCTTTCTAACTTTGAACGATCAAATGCTTAGTGCTCCCTTTTATTAAGAATTTCCGTAGAAATGACCAAGATAAATGGTAGTAAAAAGACAGTGATGATTTTGTTTGTGTATTTTTTCTTTTCACATGTGAGATGAGATGAGTTTGTGAGTATTTATAGGAGTGGAAGTTGGGAAATAAGAGGAATATGAGTGGCTCATAATAAAAGAAGCACTAGAAAAAACTAATCAATTAATTATAAGTTTTAGGACAGTGGAATGTGTATAGTATCATTTTATTAAATTAATTCAATATTACTTTATTCTAACTATTCAATTTCTAGTGCTCATAACACACTTATCTAGAATTGATCATTCTCACTCAAATGATATTTCATATTACTTTTCTATACACATGTTATGTATCCTTTTGTTTTCCCCACTCATAATTATCATAATTCATATAATAGCATATGCACTACTTAATTCCTTAAAACTTAAATTAGAAAATAATAAGACACATATTCTTTTATTTTAGACCTATTGAATATATTAATTCGAACTTAATTTATGAAATGCTACTAACAATAACACATATATTTTTAAATTTTAGATTGTTTATTTTTCCTTAAACTAATAAATTATTTATTCGTTTATTGTAGTCACACTAAATTGGATAATTTAAATAAATGGATAAAACATAAGATTTTACTTATTTAAATAGAATAGAGAATTACAATCCTTGCTAAATTAACTATCTTAAGTGATTAAAATATTTGATTTCATTAACTGATAATTTAGTTAAAATAGAGAGTGCAATAAACCACTAAATCAACCACTTAAAAAAATATATGGTTCTAATTATTTAATTAATTAAATAGGATATTATGATTAACCATTTAAATAAAATAAATAACCAAATAACTAGATGAGTCTAGTTTATTACTTAAAATAGAGGGTGTTACAAATAACGTCTACGTGAATATTGCATATTGTGAATAATTTGAGAGAAAGAAAAGCAAACACACAAGGAACTTTTGTTCATAAACTTTCATAGAAAATAATTTTGTGTGTAAATCTTTATAATACATTTGTGTAATCTGCTTTCCTAGAAGCAACGTTGTAACACACTTTGTTTGTCAACTTTTAAGTTGTATTTCCTTGAGATACTATGGTATATCATAATTTCTCAAGAAGACATTGATGATTAGTCTTTGTGGTTGTAATCAAGTTTGGCCATAGTGGATTAAGTCCTTGTGATAAGGCAAAATCACCTTGGCAGGTGGACTGGAGGTAGCTTTGTTAACAGTGAACCAGGATAAAAATACTTGTGTTAGTTATTTTTATTCTAAGCTCTCTCCTTGTTGTTTTGGGTAGAAAAAGATTTCATTTTAGAAACCCAATTCAAACCCCCATTTCTTGTGTTTCCGATACCTTCAGTTGGCATAAAAGATCTAATTCTTGTATTGATTGTTTATCAAACACTTCACTGTGTCAGATAAATGTCCAGTTTTTTTAAAAACAAAATGGAAAGAGTCCCGCCACAAACTGCACCTGTTATTAACAATGATAGAGATCAATATAGTGCTAAACCCCCATTTTTTGGTGGAGAAATTTTTTGATTATTGGAAAGACATAATTGAAAGTTGTTTTCTTGGTCATGATGTGGATTTATGGGATATGGTAGTTGATGACTACACTCATCCTATAGATAATGGTGGTAACAAGTTAGAAAAAAGAGTGATGACTTATCGACAAAAGAAAGATTACAAGAATCATCATAAATCTAGAATCATTATACTAAATGCTATATCATATTCTGAGTATGAGAAGATCACAAATAGAGGCACAACTAAGTCTATATTTGATTCATTAAAGATGACCCTGTAAGACCCCAATTTTGACCCTAAGATCCATCATGCAGTTTCATCATAAGCATTAGCATTGGGATCATACCTTGGCATCCTCCTTACCCCTCTATCATTGGGTTTATTTTAGGAGATATCACCAAGCACTATGTGATTGTATCATACTTGTATATTATCATTTTATTAACCAAAAAACCAAAAATATGTCTTTGCATTTGCCTAACTCTTTTGTAGGTAAGGCATGATCCCATTGATTTATCAAGTTCATATCTAGGGTTTGAGACCCTCATGACAAAGAGCACAACCATGGATTGATCCAAGAATGCTTATGAGCATCATATATGAGTTCCATTGGTTCCTACATGATATATTGATCAAGTGTTCTTCAAGAGTTTGGAAGTGATTTGCCTTGGAAACCCTAGTTTGATTGGGTATCTTAAGTAACTTCTTCAACAAGCTATCTCACCAATTGATCAAATTTCTCAAGGTACACTTAAAAGTTCATCATCTTATGCATATATGATCTACCATGAGCCAAGAAAGTCAAGATAATTGAAGGTTAGCAAGTTGGTTGAGGGTGGTTGGCCAGATGAATTCATTTGATCAAAGTTGGGTCTCCCTAGACCCTATCTCCTACAATTTTCACCATATGAAAATAATTCCAAGAGAAAAGTTACTTTAAAGGACATTCCAAACAACTTTCATTTTGTGACCTAGATCTAGTTTTGCTTGGAAAATCATTTTCTATGTTGAAACATTATAGGTCATTTTGTCTAAACCCTAATTTGAAAGTCAATTTCCCAAGGCCATAACTTGCTACATTTTTATGAGATGAAAGATTTCCAAGTTGCACAATCAAGTTCAAGATGTCTACTTCAACTTTGATGTTTGGAGTGGAAGCAAATTCAACTTTTATGAGCATGTGATGTGAGGATACATTATAGGTCATTTTTGACCTATACCATTGAACAAGTGATTTTTCCAAACTTCAAAAATGCATAACTCTATCATTATAAATCCAAATGACATGAAATTGGTTGCCATTTTTAAAGTCTTTGAAAGAGCTACAACTTTGTTGAAGACACTTTTCTCATTTGAAGCTCACATAAAAAGTTAAGCAAGGTGGAATAGTGAAGTATATAGCTTGACACTTAGTAAATTTTTCAACATGTTGAAATTTCCAAACTTCCACCTCAAAATTCTCCATATTTCAAGCTCCAAATGAAAAAGTTTTGAACATAAAACTTGTTCCCCTTGATCCAAGCTTTCCAAAGAACCCAATTTCATACATTTTGGATGAAGATTTCTAGGTTTGTGCATGGCTTTAACAGGGCTGCATCGTTGGAAAGAATCAAATGTATAAACTTCAGTTCAGATAGACTTCAACATGAATCATTTTGGACCTTAATGCATTGTGTAGCGGTGTATTCGTCGCTATATGATTTATCGATTAAACCATAAGCTAAGCATACAATGAAATTTCGAGTCGCCACCGCACTTTTATTTATCCAAAGGATTGGCTAAAAAGCGAACAAAAGCCTAAGAAGTTTTACACGTAGAAAACTAATAAAAAGATCAGAGAGTCTGGGTAAGGGGTAAATTACGCAATGGGAAGGTGTTAGGCACCCACTACGTCCTAGGTACTCCTAGGGAGCCCTTTTCACACTTGTTGTACTAAGTTGTTATTTGTTATGACATAAGTATTGTGCAAACATGATTGGGATGATGAGAAAAGAATGTACAAGTTAGTTATTGGGTTTGAACGGATGAACCCGCTGCCTACGTACCTTCCATCAAAGGTAAGGATCAAAACGCCGTAGTTCGGCTAAAAGATTTCCAAAAGTTGGTGGATTCAATTTTAAACAATAGCACTGAGGCTTTTCATTATCAATGGGAGAAAACTCGACCAAGACCAACATCCACCATGCGAGGATAGCTTCGACGTACTAGAGGGGTTAGCCCTATTTTCAGTACGGGAGTCTTACTGTCGACTCACTAAGGATAGGCAAGATTTACATCAACCACAATGATAATTGAAACCTATGGCTAATGCATGAAAAGATTAATAATGGACAAAGCCAAAACAAGTGAATGAGTGAAGTTAACTGATTGTGATTATGAAAATGAAGTCAAAGTATGATTAAGATTGATTCAAAGAAGTGTTATGAAATGGAGTTTGAAAAAAGTCAAGGACTTGGAGTCCAGGTTTTTAGTTTGAAAACATGAAGATGTTTGCACAATATCTATGTCAAGTTTGAAATCAAAGTGTGAAAAGGTTTAGGATATAATGGGCATGAATGAATGAGGATGGATGTAAAACTTCCTAGGAGGTTCACTTCTTGAAATCATATAGGGGATGATTCAAGTGTGTCCTTTGGAATGGGCAATAAGCAATAATAACATAAACAAACAAATGATACCGGATGCCACTCAATGGTCTTATTCCAATCTCACAAACAAAAGTGGATATCGGATACCAATAGCTGGATTTACACCAATCTCCTAAAACAGAAATGGATATCAGAGGCCACCCAATGGTCTTACACTAATCTCCTTAAAAGGAAACAAGAATGAAATATGGAAATCAACTGCCAATCTATCTGGACTTAGGTTAACTCCACATATGATCATAGGAAAGCAAATGCCAACTTGCGGGACTTACAATTGCATCCTCTCATAAACAAAGAAAGCAAAACATGGATGTCAGATGCCAATCTGTCCGGGCTTACTCTAACATACACAGTATGATCCTAGGAAAACAAATGCCAACTTGCGGGACTTACAATTGCATCCCCTCATTAACAAAGAAAGCAAAACATGGATGTCAGATGCCAATCTGTCTGGGCTTACTCTAACATACACAGTATGATCCTAGGAAAACAAATGCCAACTTGCGGGACTTACAATTGCATCCCCTCATAAACAAAGAAAGCAAAACATGGATGTCAGATGCCAATCTGTCTGGGCTTACTCTAACATACACAGTATGATCCTAGGAAAACAAATGCCCACTTGTGGGGACTTACAATCGTATCCTCACATACAAACAATGCAACAAGCAAAGATAAGATGAGTGGCCAATGTGATGGTCTTATACTCACTTCCATATCATAGGACCAATGGCCAAAGCAATGGACTTACAATTGTCCTCAATGGGTAAACAACAATGATAATGTCACACAGACAAAGGAGATGATCATGCATTAATGGGCAATTAATGATGATAAATGCATAAAGCATACAAGCAAACATGTGCATATGAGATAAACAATCAATCAATGAATATCAAACAGCACACTCTATAACCAAACAAGGAGGCTCACACAAGAGGGTTAGGCACTAAGGCCAACTGGAATAGGGTCAAAAATTTGCTCTTAACCTTGCCATTGAGAGGCTAAGGTGAAGCAGATGAAAGGAGATGAGGGGTGTGCCTCATTGCTCTTATCCCTGATCAGGGAGAGCATATCAGAAAGTGTGGGAGCTCAGAAAGATGGAGCTCTTTCCACATTATTGACTCGATAGATCTTGGGTTTGGATCTCAATGCTACAACCATGTAATGGGAGCAAGGAGAAGACTCACTGAATAGTAGGGGATAGGTTACTTATCCCTTTGATCTACCAATTGCCTTACTTGAAGGACTTCCTGCTTGGGACAAAATTAAACACACACAAGCATTGCCTCTTAAGGAGGACTTCAGACAGTTTGCCCGGCCAAATAACAGGCCGGGTCTCCAGACTACATGAAGAAAAAGTAATTATACCTCAAAAGCAAATTGCTAAATAGCAAAGCAAAGCAAGTTCAAAGAACTTAAGCAACTAATGGTACTTGATTTGAAGAACTCAATGAAACAGTGTTGTTTGGAGGTGTTGAGGTGAAACAGATGAAGCTTGTGGTTTGGAATGATGGATGATGAAGTTATTTCAGCTCAAGAATGCACGAGATAGCTTGAATCAACTTCTGCCATTGAAGGGTGCTTGAAGAAAACAGTCGGGTTTTGTGCTTACCGTAGGGAAATGAAGCTTGCAATCAGCTCAAAATGGTGAGCACATGAGGAAACCAACCAAACAGCTCGAATTCTTTTGGAGTTTCAACCGAAATTTCTTAAATGCAAGGAGAGTGTTTTTTGAGAGGAAAGAGTTTTTCTGTGTGTTATGGCTGCTAGCTAGGGTTGAAATGTGCAGAAAATAACTCTTTATACTTCTGTTTAAGCTTAGTTAATGATGTGCTAACAAAGATTAACTTAAATGAAGCGATTTGCAAATTGCTAATTTTTGACATATGCACATGGAGGTGTATGGTTCTGGCCGAGTTTGGGCCTTGAACATGCTTCAAATATCAATTAAAACAAATCCCAAATGGCCAAATGTGCTGAAAATGGATAAATCAAAAAGTCAACTTTTTGCACCACTTGAAATTAATGAAGTCAAGGCCAAAAATGCCATTTTGCATGGTAAGGTTTTGGTACATGAGGAATGCATTTTTGGAAAGAGGGGATTAAATAGGACTTGTAGGAAAAAACCCCATCAAATTTGGCCAAATGGTTCATGAGATATGGCCTTTTGAAGTTCACAAATTTTTGAAATTGATTTGATCATAACTTGCTAACCATACATGGGATTTGAGAATTCTTGGACTTTTTGGAAATGGGAGAACAAGATCTTCAACTTTCATGTTGGGCAAAAATTCATTTGAAGCTTGTATCATGATGTAAGTTTAAGATCAAGAAGTTTCCATTTTTGGCAGTTGAAATTACAGGTCCAGTTTCTATTTTTGGAAATTTCTGATTTGGCTTCAAATTATTCAATGATGTTGATTGCCATGATATATGAGGCCTATTGGGACATGAATAAGCTCTCTCAAACCAAATCCATCCATCAAAACCATAAAATCAGCCACAGTTGACCAAGTTTGACTTTTCTAGGGTTTCTGACTGACTGTGCATGAACTGATGACCTCTGAACATCCAACCCTTGACTTAAACACTTCAAATGGACCTCCAAGTCATGTGAACATGTTGGACCAACCCTAGGGCCTTGGCTCCTTGAGAAACACACTTGCTTGCTTGGTTGACTGATCTCCTGATCAGTTTGACCTAATTTCTTGATTTGCTTGCACTTGAGGCAACTGGGACAATGCAATGCTATGCAGTGGACCATGATATGCTATGACCTAATATGAAAATGTATGTACAATGATAGGTGCAAATTTGAGGTGCTACACATTGCATCATGGGCCTGTACATGCCCATGCACTCGTGCCATTCACATTGCCAATTTTGGACAGATTTTGAAGTGTGCAAATATCATTCCCTTTGGCTATAAATAGAAGGCTTATGAGCTCATTTGAAGTACACCTTGCACGCCAACTTTACCCCCCAATTCAGACCCTCTCATTCTAAAGGAAAACCTGAGAAATTTCAATTTGAAATTTGAGTTTGAATCTCAACTGTTGGAGATTCAAGAACTCCAGGATCCACAGCCTTGAACCCTCTCCAATCACTTCCTGCTAGCTTCTCAAGTGTGATCAGATCGTGTTTGAAGCAAGCAACATCAAGTTCTGCATAACATTAAAGGTAATTTTCAGAAAACTTCATCTCTTCGATTCTCTCTCAATTCTACTCAATTCTCTTGGATCTTTGGTTGTCTGAAGTCCTACCAATATAGGCAAGAAGATTGAGTTGCTTAGAGGTCAAATCGAAGCAACTCAATTGACACACCTCAAAATTCAACTCCTCATATCTTTTTATATATTTGGAGTTAGTTAAAATTGAGGTCAGATTCGTGTTCTACGCCATTTTTTTCTTTTAGATCATGTCCTCCTTTTTTATTTTGGTGGTGGTTGAGGGTGGACCAGTCCGGTGAGGTCCACCGAAGAAGAAGACCGGAGTTACAGCTCTGGCGGTGCGTTGGCACGTCTCCCAGCCATAGGATCCATCCAATTTGTTTTAATCTTGAGCGCTCATTATGATTACCATCCCTGCAGCATGCTGACTCGTGTGTTTGGTGGAACGCGCGTTTTAGGCCACTTGATCTGCCACCTCAATTAATGAGGGAGATCAAGTGGCTCACGTTTTTTTGACATTTTTTTTATTTTCTTTTATTCCTTTTATTTTCATTAATTCATATTAATTTTAATATTGATCCAAAAAATATGAGAGTTTCACCAAAAAAACTTCAAATAATTTCCTCTTTCATATTTTGAATTAAAATTATTTTTTGGATCATTATTAATATTTTTCATGATTTAATTGATTTTGTGTTTATTTTTAATTGTTTAAAAATACTTTTAAGTCTTTAAAAATGCTGAAATTTTTTCTCCAAGGTCCTTTGACCTTGTTTGACCTATGATAAATCTCATAGCCATTTCTTTGGTGTTTTGATGAGGTTTTAGGATTTTGACAAACCATATTTAATTTAAATATATTATTTTAGTCTTTTTAATTTGAATAAATGCCAATTAATTGTGTTGACCAATTGTGATGACTTATTTGAGTTTGACTCTTGTTGTTGGGCCTTGGTCAAGGTTGATTTGACTTTGTCATGTTAATATCATTGAATTTAGGGGATTGATGGAATGTGCATTCCATCTCCCAAAATGAATGGATGATATTAATTTGGTAAAAGTCCTCCTTTGACCAATTTGAGTTTTGATCCATTCCCCTCCCTCTTCATCTCATTCCCATTCTTTATGCATTCATCTCTTTTGGCCTATGATATCTCAAAGTCCTAAGGCTAGTTGATTGAAAAATCAACATAAGTATGGATGAGATTAGGCCACCTCTTTTGCATATTCTTTTTGTGTGCGGTATGTTTCATGAGCATAGTCCATTATACTATGTCTTTAACATGCATTAACACCAAAATTCTATTGCCCGGCCTCAAACAGTTGTGACTTCTACATAAGTCCAATTACGATTGCTTAACATATCGCTAAATTTGTGACACAAAAGGCATAACATTCTAGTTAGTGAGATTGTAAGTCTCCCCTCTTTCATGGTATTGTGTGGAAACTTGGCCTTTTTTCCTTCCTTTGGAAGATGTCTTGGCTCAAGGATCCATGCTTGTGATAAGTGGGTTGAGTGTTCTCCAAAGAATGACTTAAAAATGAAAAGCAAAAGCAAAACAATACTAACTTCTAACTCATCAACAAGTAACTTTTAATTTCAAGCCATTTACTTTAATGTCATTTAATTTTAGTCTTTATTCATTTGCCATTATTTATACCATTCTAATTATTTATGTTAATGCAATTTTCACTTTGTCCACTTGGACCATATTGTGTGATATATTCCATTTTGTGTATACTTTATTTGTTTGTGTGGTCTTTGACCATTAATGTACATAATAACAACAAAAATCCTAAAAAACTTTTGTGTGGACTGTTGACTTGATCTTGGACAAATGGACTTAGAATTTAGGCAACATTCCTATGCTAAAAAGACTTGGCCAATGCCAACTTTCTGTGGAACCAAGTGCTTACAATCCGAAACTTCATATGATACATCTTTGAAGATCCCTTTGAGTTCACCTGCAACATGATCATTGTGAAGTTGTTATTTTGAACCTATGACTTGTGAATTCATCTGTTACATGGGCTATCTTGAAGAAGATCATGGAGTGGCTAAGCTTGGATGTGGCTATCTTTATTTGATGCCTTGCTCTTCAAGATTGATATAATTGTGCATTTGTGTGTTGCTTGATTCTAAATGTCCAAGGGAATTTGGGTTTCTATTGACATTCTTGTCTATTGGATTGCTACCCATTGGTCAGATCTTTTCAACCCTTAACTTTTAATTTTGTGCATAGGATTAGTCTCTTCATCTCCTCCCCATTTCTTTAATTTCAAAATCTCTCCCTCATTTTTTTAAAAATTTTCTTTGTTTGAACTAGTTTTGTTCTAAACTTTGACCACTTTACAAACTAGAAACTTTGGCCTTATGCCATTGAATTTTCAAACTTCCTTTTCTTAATCAAACTTGTAAATAGATCTAATTATACTTGACTTAAACTTTCAAAAAGTCAAAAAAGAACTAACTCATTCAAACCATTTTTGGGCCTTTGTGCCTTTCAAACTTAATCTTTGTTAAAAGCAATGCATCCACTTTGAAATTTGTATCACGAACTACGAAGTTTTGATCCCTCATTTTTATGTTGGTAGGTAGGCACAAGTCCGAAGGTCTTGTCAAACACAAAAATATAATTAATGAATTCTTTTCTCATCCCCCCATTCTATTTGTTTGTAAACATCATTTTGTACCAAATACATATGCACACAAAAAGGGCTCCCTAGGAGTACCTAGGACACTTTGGGTGCTAACACCTTCTCTATGTGTAACCAACCCCCTTACCTGTAATCTCTGACATTTTATTAGTTTTGATTTGAAAACTTCTTACTTTTGGGTTTTGTTCGTACTTTTTCCCTTTTCCCTTGGAAACAATAAAAGCGCGATGGCGACTCTTATTATTTGATGTCTAGCTTATCCATAGCTTGATGATCATGAATTTACCGCTACAGACCCGTGAAGGAAATGCTCAAGTGAAAGAAACCAAGGCGTCTGCCTTGGTACAAAAATAAGAATCCTTCAAAATGAAGGATGATGAAACAATTGAGAATATGTTTTCATGGTTTTAAACTCTAGTTGCAGGATTGAAGGTTCTGGAAAAAGGTTACTCTACACAGATCATGTTAAAAAGATTATCAGAAGCTAACCCAAGAGATGAAGGCCTATGATAACATTATTGAAACTGTCTAGAGATATGAACAACACCACTCTTGAATAAATTATAAGTTATTTAAGATGTCACGAGATAGAGCTTGAAGAGGATGAGCCTCAAATAAAAGTTAAATTTGTGGCTCTTAATTCTATGGGAACGTCTGGAAAGACTAAAGCCTTTCAAGTTGAAGAAGAAGAGGAATATGAAGAAGATTCTGAAGAAGAAGATGAGTTGTCTCTTCTTTCCATAAGAGTTAACCAACTCTGGAAGAAAAGACAAAGCAAGTTCAGAGGATCAAGAAGGAGATGTGGTCACTTCGAATCTACATCTAGATTGAAGAAGTCAAGTGATGGTAAAGACGTTATCAGATTTGAGTGCAAGGAGCCATGACACTACAAAATGAATGTCCCAAGTTAAGGAAAGAGAGACTAAAGAAGAAAGACTTCAGAGGGAAGAAGAAAGGTTTGATGGCTACCTGGGATGACTCTAAATCATCAAAAGATAACTTTGAAGAAGTGAAAGCTAATGTGACGTTGATGGAAAGCATATAAGCATCTGATGATAAGACACAATCAGAATCAGAATCATAATCTGAGTTAGACTCTAAAGAGGTATTTCATAATATATCTCATTCTGAATTAGAATCCTTTTTATATGAAATTCTAGAAAAAATCAGAAGCTTCAGAACAAATACAAGGATATGAAACAAGTCCAAGTATCTGAATCTGAAGCACATAGTAAGCTTAAGAAAGATTTCTCCACTCTGTATGAAGAAAATTTTATTCTTAAAAATGAAAAATTTGCACTTCAAAGTAAGATTTACAAATTTGAGGAAGAAATCATGTCAGAAGCTTCTATGGATTCTAAAATTGTCATAAAGAAATATAACAAATATTTTCAGACATTTGTGGCTAGAAACATAGATATAAGTAAAATGACTTCAATGATCTATGGAGTTAGCAGAAATGAAAGAAGAGGAATTGATTATGGGCCTAAAGAAAAACCTAAATTTAAAGAAAACGAAAAACCAAAATCTCATTATTCCCATTTCTCTGATGCACATACACAAAATAATTATTCTGCACAAAAACCCAAGTTTGCTAAGAACTCTGGGAGAACTAACCAGAAAGGACCCCAAAAATATGTGTGTACCTAAGGACAAGATAATATATGTTGTAGACCTCCTTATCAACATATTCAAAACACCAATCATGGTACCTGGACTATGGGTGCTCACGACACATGACAAGAAGAAGGTATATGTTCCAGGACCCGAAACTTAAGCCACATGGCTTTGTGGGTTTCAGAGGTAATTATAAAGGTAAGATAATAGGTTCCAAAACAATTGGTAATGGTTCTCTCCCTTCTATTACTAGTGTTTTATTGGTTGATGGATTAACGCATAACTTATTGTCCATAAGTCAATTAAGTGACAATGGTTATGATATAATTTTTAATCAAAAGTCTTGTAAAGCTGTTAGTCAAAAAGATGGCCCCATTCTTTTCAATGGCAAGAGGAAAAATAAAATTTACAAAATTAGACTTTATGAACTTCAAAATCAGAATGTAAAATATCTCATGTCTATCAATGAAGAGTAATGGATCTGGCATAGATGATTGTACCGTGTTAGCATGAGAAGAATTTCTCACCTAAATAAGCTTAATTTAGTCAGAGGCCTTCCTAATATGAAGTTTTCTTCAGATTCTTTTTTATAAGCATGTCAGAGAGGCAAGTTTTCAAAATCTTCTTTCAAAGCAAATAATGTTATTTCTACCTCTAGGCCTTTGGAACTCTTGAATATTGACCTCTTTGGACCAGTGAAATCTGCTTCTCTCAATGGCAAGAAATATGGTTTAGTCATTGTTGATGACTACAGTAGATGGACATGGGTTAAATTCTTAAGGCATAAGGATGAGTCACATTCTATGTTTTCTACCTTTTGCTCTCAAGTGCAAAATGAGAAAGACTTTAGAACTGTTAAAGTCAGAAGTGATCATGGTGGAGAATTTGAAAATAAATATTTTGAAAAAGATTTTGATGAAAATGGCATTTACCATGATTTCTCCTGCCCTAGAAATCCACAACAAAATGGAGTTGTAGAGAGGAAGAGTATGACTTTACAAGAAATGGTCAAAACCATGATCAATGAGAAAAACATGGCTAAGCACTTCTGGGATGAGGTAGTTAACACAACGTATTATATTCAGAACATGATCTCTATAAGACCTATTTTGGGCAAGACTCCTTATGAATTGTGGAAGAACAGAAAACCCAACACATCATATTTCCATCCTTTTGGATGTAACTGTTTTTTCTGAACACTAAATACAATATAAACATGTTTGGTTCTAAGGCCCAACATTGTATACTATTAGGATACTCTTAATAATCTAAAGGTTATAGAGTATATAACACTGAAACATGAATTGTTGAGGAATCAATTCATGTCAGATTTGATGACAAGCTTGACTCTGAAAAGTCAAAGATATTGAGAAGTTTGTAGATCTGGAGATTACATATTCAGGCTATGAAGGTAAAAAATCAGAAGCTAAAGAATCTGAGAAAAAAGACTCTGAAACTGTTCAACCAGAGGTTGTTGAAGTTCACACACCTCTGAGGAAGCACATACGAAGATCTTCACATTCTAAAGAATTGATTGTGAGATATATAACTGAACTAGACGGAACCAGATCCTCGTTCAAACCATCTGAAGAGACGCTTATGGGTTTGGTGTCTCTCATACAACCTACATCTATTAATGAATCACTTCTATACACTAAGTGGATTATGGCAATGCAAGAGGAATTAAACCAACTCTCAAGAAATGATGTGTGGAATCTTGTGCCTAGACCCAAAGGAATTCATGTCATTGAGACAAAATTGGTTTTCATAAACAAATTGAATGAGAAAGGATAAGTGGTAAGGAATAAGGCCAGACTGGTGGCACAAGGTTATAGTCAGCAATAAGGGATGACTATATTGAGACCTTTGCACCAGTTGTCAGGTTAGAGTTTACTCATATCCTAATTTCTTTTGTTGTTAATCATAATATCATCTTATATCAGATGGATTTTATGAGTGCATTTCTAAATGGTTACATAACTGAAGAAGTGTATGTACACCAACCTTATGGTTTTGAAAATCATAAAAATCGAGATTTTGTTTTCAAACTTAAGAAATATTTGTATGGTCTGAAACAAGCTCTTAAGCATGGTATGAAAGACTAAGAAATTTTCTTTTAGAAAAAGATTTTACCATAGAAAAGGTTGATACTACTATGTTCTAAGATTCAAAAATGATATTCTAGTTGTTCAAACTAATGTGGATGATATCATATTTGGTTATGCTAATGCTACCTTATACAAGGAGTTTGCTAAGTCAATGCAAGCATATTTTGAAATGAGTATGATGGGGGAACTCAAGTTATTTTTGGGTATCTGGATTAACCAAATTTTAGAAGGAACATATATCCATCAGAGCAAATATACCAAAGAACTTCTAAAAAAATTTGACATGTCAGATTGCAAGCCATTTAAAAATCCAATGCACCCTACTTGTATTTTGGAGAAGGATAAGGTAAGCAATAAGATAGAACAAAATTTATACATAGGTATGATAGGTTCTCTGTTATACTTAAACACTTCTAGACCTGACATTTTATTCAGTGTCTGTTTATGTGATCGCCTCCAATCAGGTCCTAGAGAATCCCACTTAATAGATGTTAAGAGGATCTTCAGGTATCTGAAAGGCACTACTAACCACGACTTATGTTATAGAAAGTCAAAATAGTACAAGCTAGTAGGTTACCGTGATACTCATTACGCTGGAGATAGACTAGAAAGAAAAAGCACTTATGGAAGCTGTCAGTTTCTGAGAGACAACTTGATCTCATGGTCCAATAAGAGAAAATCAACAATTGCACTATCAACAGCTGAAGTTGAATATATTGCATCATCGAGATACATCACTCAAATCCTATGGATAAAAATCCAGCTAGAAGTTTTCAGATATATAAGAGTAACATTCCTACTCTTTGTGATAATACCTCGGCTATATGTTTATCTAAGAATCCCATTTTATTTTCAAGATCTAGGCATATTGAGATTAAACATAATTTTATATGAGACTATGTTCAGAAGGGAATTTTAAAATTAAAATTTGTTGTATACAGGCCATTAATGGGCTGATATCTTCAAAAAACCCTTGCCGAGGATAAACTCGTTTTCTTTCTAAAGAAATTGAAAATGGACTTATGTCTAGAATGAAAAAGATGCATATCTCAGAATGTTTAATTTCTCACAATGATTAAATGAGACTCTGATATTTTTGGTTCTGAGTAGTGAGTCTTCTGAAGTGAGAAGGTTTTATGTATCAGAAGTATCCAGTCAAAACCTCTTTCTGAAAAGTTCTGCCTTCTAGATTCTAGAGAGTTGCTATATTAACCAACAATCAATCAAATGTAAGTGTGTTATTCAAATTAAAGACATGTGTGTTTTACTGAAACACTCTAATGATTGAGTGACACGTTGGTGTAAGTTTAAGGAGTGCCTTAGAGGGGGGGGGGGGGGGGGGGGGGGGTGAATGAGGCACTTAGAGTATTTTCTGGATTTTTGACGGTTTATGAATTTTACTTTGTGAAATGCTTAAGTGATGAAAAGCGGTAAAGTGCGGAAAGTAAAGGACACAACGATGTATAGTGGTTCCCCTCACAGATTGAGAGTACTCCACTCCCCTTTAAACACGAAAGAGAATTTCACTAAAATGTTAGATACCTAGACAAGACACCTTAAGGTCTTTCTATCTATTCTAACACACCAAGAACAATCCTCTTGGATTTACAATGTTTAAAGTCCAATCGAGACTGAATTTCTCACAGATGGACCTCTTGTATCCACACACCGGATAACAAGGATAAACCTTACACACTTATCCTTAACAATCATAAGAATAAGTTATAATCAAAGAATATAATTCTGAATAATTTGTATAAGATGAGATAGATGAAAATTAAAGTATATCAATTAAATAATTGATCTTCTCCTTTGTAACACTCAAATCTCACAGTAATTATACAAGTGTTCTTGAAATGGAATGAAACTATGATGCTGGAAAAATGAAGGTTTATGCAAAGTTTCACTCTTAAGAAAATGTGGATGAACACTTAGAAAGATTGAGAGAATGTGTGTAAATGATTTAAATTTTTTCGCAAGGAGGTAATTTTGAAATCTGAAAAATGATGTTTATATAATGTCTAAAACACCTCCTCAGATGAATGCAATAATCCAAAGGTTTCCATGTTTCATGATGAAGAGACCATAAAAGTTTTCATGAAAAGATGCAAATATTTTTCATTCTGGATCAATGGTAATCGGTTACCTTAAATAGGGTAACCAGTTACATGCATTCAACGTTACAAAATAATTTGAAATTTGCTTGAGGTAACCGGTTACCTTAAATTGGATAACTGGTTACATGGTTCCAACGTTAAAAAAATGTTTGAAAATCACACAGAGTAATCGGTTACTCTAAAACTGATAACCGGTTACTCTAACACAGTTTTGAAAAATAACTTAAAAAATGAAGTGTGGTGATTTGTTGATGCATAAAACTATTTTCAATGATTATGATATGAATGCAACATGTTATGAACACTTGTATAACATCTAGAGTTCAAGTGTTACCTAATCCATGTGAAAGCCGAATCTTCATGTGATTCACCAAGACTTGATCATTTGTTGGAAACTTCACATACGATCTTGAACTTTGATCAATCTTTTTGTTAATCCGACTTTAGCTATGTAGCAAGGTTTGTCGTCATCAAAATATCTGAGAAGTCATGTCTTCACAGTTGGGAGAATAAATTTGTTGGAAATAGGTTAAATATGTCTACACTTACCCCTATGTCAGATTTTGTTGCACTATTCTAGATTTTGTCATCATTGCAAATCCGATTTATAAACCCACTTCACTCACTATTCACATACCAACGCTACTCATTATCCCGCACTTTCTCTCTTTCAACCAAAGTTCTCTACAACCCGATGTCAGATTTTGTTGCACTATTCTAGATTTTTTCATCATTGCAAATTCGATTTAAAAACCCACTTCACTCATTGTTCACACACTAACGCTACTCATTATCCCACACTTTCTCTCTTTCAACCAAAGTTTTCTGCAACCCTAAAACCCCTTTCGTCACCATGACTGATATCTCTCAAGATCAACAACAATCTTCTCAGCAACAATATCAATCGTCTCAGCAACAAGAATACTGAAAGAAGGTCTTCAAGATATCACTCTATCTACTCTGGTCAATGAGTTGGAAGCTCTGTGTGAAATGATTGTGGACTTTGACAACCTTAAGGTAAATGGTTTCAACCTCTCTGAAGATGTTAAAACCCAACGATGAGAAGGGTTCATGCAACTCCTTTAAAATTTCAAATTTCATCTTATGTTTTGGGGCATAAATTCTTCATTTCCGAAAAATCCATTTCCAAGCTTCTAAACCATGATGGCTTTGATAAAAGATGTTTTAACTTGCCTTATAAAAAGGAAAAGTTGGAGTAAATCGTTGTTGTGATCTTTCAAGATGGAAAGAATTCGTCAAATGCAAAGAATATGCACCAAAAGCTCAGAGTGTGGTTGAGGATTCTTTTGGGTTGTGTGCATCACAGACCTTCAAGTAACTCCTCAGATTACATAAATACATATCATAAGTATATGTTGTTCTACATATCTTCTAAGTCCAAGATGAACTTGCCATCGATTCTTTTCAAGTATTTAAGGGATTTGTCAAGGAAACCAAAAATGGTGGTACTAAAATCAGAAAGCGGATTCCTCTAGGAAGACTCATTTCTGATGTGCTTGTTGAGAGCAAGCTGGTAAAGACTCAACAAGAGTTGAATATGACCTAATGAAACAACCACAATCATAGGGAAAGTATTCAATGGAAGAAATTCGGAGAATATGTCTCTGATTTCTGAAGTTAATGATCCCTCAGAAGCTCTGGATAGGGATGCAATATCCTTTAGAAGGATACCCATTGATAACTATCTAATCTTTACCAAGGTGGATCCCCCAGAAATCCTAGAAGCCTACATTGATGACTGCTTATCCTCAGGTATTACACTTATAGTTTATTCCTATGATGAACTTCCAGATGACCCTCCCGAACTCCCTCTCAGAAGGAAAAGGAAAGCATCTAAGAAGGCTGGTGAAGAACCTTCTAGAACTGCAAAAGTGGCTAAACTTCTGCAATTATGAGAAGGCATATGGAAACAATACTAGAAGAAGACAGTGAAGGCTCTTAGAATGCTAAGATAAATGAAATATCTCCTGCTTAGAAGTAACCATCTGGTAAGTCTCATCCACCAATACCTCATAAACCTTTTGGAACCATCTCTACCCCTAAACAAAAAAACCCTTTACATCTAAACCATATGAAAATATACAACCATTTGAACCTAATAAATCATCTGAACCTACACCATCTAATCCAAAACCATCTAAAACCATTTTCTCTTAACAACCACAAATTCCTAAAACACTTCTTTCACAACTTCAATCACAACCTGAGAACCCCCCCCCCCCTTTGAACATCCTACTCATACACCAACTGAACCTATACAACCACAAACTTTTGAACCAATCCCCTCACAACCTCAACCAAAACAACCTGAAAATCCCCCCTCTGATACTATCCATTCCATTCATACATCCTTTCAAATTATTATTCTTGAAATTCTTACCTTTCCGGATTCAACACCATCACCTCAACCAAATGTAATAGATAACCCCAACATGGACACCTTCATGGAACATATCCGAAACAATCCTCTCTCTACAACTGACTCCTCAAATAAGACTATTGCAGTCTCATCTAACTCTAAGGATGAACCTGAACCTGAACCTGATGTTAATGAACTAGTGTTACACTTTGAGTCTAACCCAAATGATTGTCTATGCTTTTTGACGCAAGTTTGCACAAATTGAGTCAACCCTGCTGAGAGTGATGCTATCTGATCTGATTTCAGAAGATGGATCAACTCTCATTCCCGGGAGCTGATATAATTATGTTTTAAATCTGCTCAGAAGAAATTCCATGAAAAACTTTCTGGTATCATGGAGCCACTTTTGGAGATGTTCAAACCAAAACCTCCATCTGCACCAGAAGTTGAACAAGAAATTGAAGTTATTCCTCCTCCTGAACAGTAAGTTGTTTCTCAACCTGAGATTGGAACTACTTATGGGACGAAGCCTTCTGAATCTGAATCCATTCCTCTAGTGCTGAAGACTTTGGAACAACTGAAGCAAGAGAATAAATTCGTTAGGTCTTATTTGGAAAAACAAGATGACATGTTCAAAGAACAAGCTTTGACTAACACCAAGATTGAAGGACTTTTCCAAGTGATTCTGCCAAGGTTGTCACCCCTAACCTAAAACCAAAACCTTTTTATGTTGCTTTCTGTTTCTATTTAATGTTTTTTTTGTGCTAAGTGTTTCTATGTATCTTTTTCCTTTTAATATCAATGATATTTCCTTTTCTCGTTTCTATTTTATTTCATTTGTTTTTTTATTGATGACAAAAGGGGAGAAGGGTATATATGATTTTGATATACCTATTTTCCTTTCTATCCCTAAACATCTAACTCTTACATTTCTTTTTGACATATGATTCTGATAATTCTGAATGATCTGGGAACTTTGAAAAAGTTCACCAATGTTACTAAGAATTTGTAGTCAAGAATTGTTAGTTAACCAGGCTATCCAAAACTTACTTTCAGAAAAAAGAAACATAGACTTAACTTTCTAACCAAGTTCTAATACAAGCCAGATTCTAAAGGAATCAATAATTTATAACCATGCATTATGCTTCATCAAGCTCTGATTAAACCAAGCTTAAAAAGCTTAACCAAAGTCTAAAACTCACGGGGAGCTTGCAAACTTCACTCTGAAGATTTAAGTTGAGAAATATTTTTAATAGTATAAAACTCAAGGGGAGATTTCAAACCTCAGTGTGATAGGCCTTTATGTGATTAAACCAAGTTAAAATTGTTCTTAAAAATATATGGTTTTGTCATCATAAAAAGGGGGAGATTGTAAGAACAAGATTTGGTTTTGCATCTGGCCTTATATTTTGATGATAACACTACATAGATTCATAAAGAATAATTTTGTATCCTAGATACAAGTTCCGACTCTGAAGAAGTTGCGTGTGACGTCATCAGACTCTAAACCTAGTGCACTCTGACTATGAGATATGTGTTATACAAAGAGAATCAAGCTCTGGATTACACTACTAAACACTTCTGAACATCACTCATGCAAAGCTTTATAACTCTAACAAGAGAAGCGTCTGACGTTGTCAAGCTTTGAAGTCTTGCGTTCAACAACTCTGATGAACTGTGTCACCAGACTCTAGATCAAGACTCTGAAGACCAAGGTTCTGAAGACTCAAAAGACTAAGTTCTGAAGACTCTGAAGAGAAGGTTATGAAGACTCTAAAGAGAAGGTTATGAAGACTCTCTCATACAGACTATGAATCTTCTTCTATGCATGCTTTATCAACTCTCTATCTGAAGCCCCTGAATAATTGAAGATTAGATCAAAAAATTTTACATCATATAATAGTACACAATACAAGATCAATATTCTTTCCAATACGTTTATTTTGTGGGAAAAGGACTTTTGTAGTGTAGCATTGTGTCTCCCATTTTCACAGACCGTTAGCAAGGATACAACTACATTTGTGAATTCCATTTATGTCCTCCAACATATCGTTTCATTGCCTATATAAAGGAGTCTTTGAAGAATGGAACAATGTCAACCTTAAGAGAATATATTCTACGTGAAAATTGTATACTGTGAATAATTTGAGAGAAAGAAAAGAAAACACATAAGGAATTTTTGTTCATAAACCTTCATAGAAAATAATTGTGTGTAAATCTTTGCAATACATTTGTTTAATCCGCTTTCTTAGAAACAAATTTGTAGCACACTTTGGTTTTCAACTTTTGAGTTGTATTTCATTGAGACACTAGGGCATAGTCGGAATTTCTCAAGAAGACACTAATGGTTAGTCTTTGTGGTTGTAATCAAGTTTGATTATAGTAGATTAAGTCCTTGTGATAAGGTGAAATCATCTTGGCGGGTGGACTGGAGGTACTTTGTTAACATCGAACTAGGATAAAAATATTTGTGTTAATTATTTCTATTCTAAGTTCTCTCCTTGTTGTTTTGGGTAGCAAAATATTTGCATTTTAGAAACCCAATTCAACCCCCTCCCCCCTTTTCTTGTGTTTCTGTTACCTTCAATAATGCCCTTATGTTTTACAAAGTATTTTCACTTTGCCAAATTGAGGTAGGGCTTTCTTGTTCTTCAAGACTTGTCGGATGCTATCTTTCTTATAGACACTTGCTTGAGTTCACTTGAGATGAGGCTTGAGTTATATTCTATTTGGTTGTTATAATCAGATAGTCAAGTCCATCAAACCCTAATATTCTAGCTTGCATCTTTAATCGCTTATTCTTGACTTGTCATTAATGACTAGTTGTCATCATCAAAATTTGTTGTCCTTATTAAAGACATGTTACCTAGAAGTAACCTTCAAAACAAATGTCCACACTTTTATGTGAGCATTGAAGTATTTGTGGATTCTATCACATACTTCAAATGCATGCTTGCACGACAAAACACAAGGCAACATCAATTTAGAGATGATAAAACAAAGCCAAATGAAGACATCTTGATCTCACACTATCCACGTCTCATACTCATATGAAAGTTTACCTTATAGACGAACAAGCTATCTTTTGTTTTGCTTTGGAGCTTGTGAATTCACCATAATCTTGTGCGCTCTTTGTGCAAAAATCATATCTTCAACTTGTTGATTCCAAAGTAAGTAATTGTTCTCCTGCAATTTGATGGAGAGTTTAGGACCGAAATGTTGGAAAAAGGACGATGAATCAACCGCAAGAACCGAAAAGTTTGTCATCTTAGTTCTCTGAGATATATTTGGGGTAACCTCCGAAGATTCAACCATGGCAGAGGAAGAGCAAGGAAGAAGATACAGTTGAGAGAGAAACCATAACAGAAAATGGTTAGACTGTTAGAGTAGTTGGAGAGCGGAAGGGACCGTACACTGCAAATAATACCATGCTATATAATGTATAATTGTGAACTTCATTTACACTTTGTGTAACTTAGTTATACATGATGAAAGAAACTAATATGTATAGTGATACATAGCTTTTTATCTCATGTTTAGTTATATCACGTTCTACCAAATGATTACACCATGCATGAGTCTATGTTATTCATGTTTCTATCCTGAATTCCACGCAACTTTTGCTGCTTCATCTAATATGGGGTCACAGTTTCCCTATTTTTGCTATGTTTCACTTCCTTGGATTAATTGGATTTAGTCTTGACAATCTTGAATTGTTACATCATTAGACAAATATGTAAATTCAAAGCAAATATTAGATAAAACTGCAGAAAGTCACTTTTAATAATTAATTTGCACTTGGTGTATCATAATTTTGTCTGATTAACTAATTTTTTATTTAAAAAATAGGATTAGATTATACTACCTCCGTTTTTTATTATAAGTCGCTTTTGGAAAATATTTTGTATCACAATATAAATCATTTTATAATATCAATGAGTCATTAATATTATTTTTCCTATTATACCCTTAAATATTTATTATTCTCTATTCTTTCAATTATATCAATTTATCTTTCCAATATTATTAATGAAGGACAATTTTGTAAAATCCTTCCTAATTTCTCTTTTTTATACCATAATTATTACATTTCTTAATACGTGTGAAAAGTTAAAAACGACTTATAATAAAAAACGGAGGGAGTATTTGTCAAAAAAGAGTAATTGTATATTTTGATTTTCATTATAATGGCAATATATTTATCTCTAAAAAAATCCAAAAATATGAGTTACATTTGCAAGGTCTATTGAATTCATTTCAGTTTCGATGTAGTGTTCACTACATTTTTAGTTAGGTTTCGATTTGGTATTTACTACATTTCCTATTTTCAATTTTAATTTTAATTTTCGTTTCGATTTTGATTTTAATTTGGAGCTCACTACTTGTCCAAATTTCAATTGCGACAACAATGGCAAGTTTTATGATATGGTAAAAGTTAAAACATAAAAATAAAATACATCATTTCTAGTAATCAAATATTGTATGTTCATATCTATGCATGTTGGTGCGGAAATTTTAAGCTTTAATAGGCAAATCTCACAATCAGAATAAAAATTTATTAATAAACTTTCATGAATATTAAAAAAAAAAGACAAATAGACAAAAAATAAAAACTCAAATTCAAATCTCTTAATCGATAGAAAATGTATACCTTAAAATTTTCTTTGGTTGTATTTTTTATTCATATTATTAATATATTTTACCTTAATAGAATATCAATCACAATAAAAGAAATAAATATAAAATTTAAAGTAAAAATATGATCCAATAGTAGTTTTTCACATATTCAAATTTTAAAAGTATACAAAACTTATGGGAATTAGACAAAATCAACATCATTTCCATCAAATCCCTAAATTGTATTCATCCTCTCCCAATCGAGTTCATCTTCTCCCGTCTCCAACAATGACATCATACGATACAAATGACTCAAATTCACGAAGATTGAACTGTCAGTCCTTCATTTCGAGTGCAACTCATGGTGAAATCGAATCAAGGTGTCCTTGTGGAGTCAAAGTTGTGATACGAACTGTTAGGAAAAAAAGACGAAACTTTGGGAAGCTATTTTGGAACTACAAATATTTTGTGGTACGTTTATTGCTATCTTGTTCTATGTCTTATTTGATAATGTTAAATGTTATATGTTAACAGAGTGAAGGTTCAAACTGTGGCTGCAACTATTTTGAGCGGGTTGAAAAATAGTGCAATGGTGAAACGCAAACAAATATCAACACACAAAGAAGATGTTCAAGATGCGAGGAAAAGGATGTAGAAATCAACATGTTGAAGAAGATGATGAAGATCCATTGAGATGACTACTGCACAAAGAAGATGATGAATAACATGTTGAAGATGTTAGTCTTTGTCATAATGTCTTTAGTTTTGATTTTGGTAATGTTGATGTATATTTTGATCAATAAGTGGTTATTATGGTTTATGTTGATGTTAGTGTTGTAAGACAATTTGTTAATGTTATGTTGTAATGACTTTCTTCAATGATGATGTTCATTTTGTGCCCAGAATGCAAGCTTCATACTCATCCATGTTGTTTGTACACTTGAAAGTTAATCTTACTATGAACAAAAAATGAGTGCCTTGAGGAGTAATAATCACTGCCCCAATGCCATTACCATATGAATTAACAGCTCCATCAAATACCATGCCCCAACGGGGACTAGGTTCTAGCTCTTCTACAAGCAATATTTCGTCACAATCTTTCATCTTCAAGTACAAAATATCTTCGTCAGGAAAATCATACTGCACTGACTGATAGTCTTCAATTGGTTGGTGAGCCAAAAGGTCAGCCAAGACACTACCCTTAATCGATTTTTGAGATCGGTATTCAATATCATACTCGGATAACAACATCTGCCAACGGGGAATCCTCCCATTTAAAGCAGGCTTCTCAAAAATATACTTGATTGGATCCATTTTGGATATCAACCAAGTAGTATGATTCAACATATACTGGCGTAGACGCTTAGCAGCCCAAACCAATGGGCAACAAGTCTTTTCCAGCATAGAATACCGAGTCTCACAGTCGGTGAATTTCTTACTGAGGTAGTAAATTGCATATTCTTGCTTTCCAGATTCATCTTGCTGACCAAGAACACAACCCATACTCTTATCAAGCACTGTCAAATATATGATCAAGGGTCTTCCTTCAACAAGTGGAGACAGAATTAGAGGCTCAAGCAGATACTCTTTGATACTATCAAAAGCTTTCTGGAAATCCTCGATCCAATCACAAGATTGATCTTTCCAAAGAAGCTTGAATATAGGCGCACATGTGGCAGTCATATACGGTATAAATCTTGAGATATAGTTCAAGCGACCGAGCAAACCTCTGACTTGCTTCTCAGTTTTGGGCGCAGAAATCTCTTGTATTGCTTTGTCCTTGGAAGGATCAACTTCAACACCCTTCTCACAGACAATAAAGCCCAACAACTTACCAGAACGAACACCAAAAGTACACTTATTGGGATTCAAGCGGAGTTTGTACTTCCTCAAACGCTGGAATAACTTTAACAAATGCTCAACATGTTCTTCTTCATTGCTTGATTTGGAAATCATATCATCAACATCAACTTCAATCTCTTTATGCATCATATCATGGAAAAGAGTGGTCATAGCTCTCTGGTATATTGCACCAGCATTCTTTAAACCGAAAGGCATCACTCTATAAAAGAATGTTCCCTAGGGTGTAATGAATATGGTTTTCTCCATATCTTCAGGTGCCATCTTGATTTGATTATAACCGGAAAATTTGTCCATAAACAAAAAGACTTTGAATTTAGTTGTATTGTCTACCAACATATCAATGTGTGGCAGAGAAAAATCATCTTTCGGACTAGCTTTATTCAAATCTCTATAATTAACACACATGCGGACTTTTCCATCCTTCTTCAGAACAGGCACAATATTGGCCACCCACTGCGGATACTCGGAGGTTACAAGAAAACCAACATCAATCTGCTTCTGCACTTCCTCTTTGATCTTAACTTCCATATCAGGATGAGTTCTTCTTAATTTCTGCTTGACCGGTGGGCATTCTGGCTTCAACGACAATCTATGCTCCACAATCTCAAAATCCAATCTTGGCATGTCTTGATAGGACCAAGCAAACACATCGGAATACTCTCGAAGAAGATCAATAAACCCCTTCTTAGCTTCTGGACCCAATTGAGACCCAATCTTGACTTCCTTCGCATTATCTTCGGAACCCAAGTTGACTTGTTCAATCTGCTCTTCGAACGACTGAATGGCTTTTTCCTTGGGCTTAAGTAAACGAGATAGCTCATCAGATACTTCTTCATCATCAGTCTCTTCCTCAGCTTCAAACACAGGGAAATCAAAGTTTGGAGAGGGAGTATGATCATTGTATTCAACGAGTTTGAGAACCAACCTGCATAATGATTTGATATTTTGATTTTAGAGAAGTGAATTGTGACCAAATATTATGCAGATGGAAAATTATTATTTATTTATGTTTTTTTGTGATTACCATTTTCAGAAAAATACAAAAAGTAAAAAAATAAAAACATCATATATGTGGATGAATAAAATTGTATTTTATTGATGATAATAATAAAATGCCCAACAATTTTCACTTCTCCCTTAGGCATAGGAGAAGGATTTTTCTTAAAAAATGAAAAACAAATTACTTAGAGCAATGAATAATAGTAGGAACATCAACAACAACCCAATTGTTGCAAGTCCGGTCGTGCGTCACAAAGTTAGCGCAAACTTCATCTTCATCATTATTGTCTTCAGTCACAGCAACTGAGTGTTGATCATTCCCATGAATGAACCCTCCACTGCGGAAATTTGGTTGCATACCTTCAGTTCTGACGTTGAACGGCCCTGGTTGAAATCCCAATCCAGCCCTATTCGTGTTCTCAGCAATCTCCACCATACGGCCCCATTGATCAATGTTGTCAGCCTTAATAGCCTTTTGTGCATCTTTTAAAGAAGACATGGGTGCCCCGGTTTTCTTCATTTCCTCAGCAATAGATAAGGCTAATAACGGAGTTCCAACCTCTTCCTCAACTTCAACATATGAAAAAGATGACAAATGGCTTAACAATAGTGCATTCTCTCCACCAACAACGACAAGCTTGTCGTTCTTCACAAATTTTAGCTTTTGATGTATAGTAGACGTCACTGCTCCAGCTTCATGAATCCATGGCCTTCCCAATAGATAACTGTAGGCTGGGTGGATATCCATTACCTGGAAGGTTATCTGGAAATCACTCGGACCTATCTTCACTGGAAGGTCTACTTTACCAATGACAGTTTTTCGAGAACCGTCGAACACTTTGACAATCACGCCACTGTATCTCATTGGGGCGCCTTGATAAGAAAGTCTCGATAAAGTTGAATATGAAAGCACATTCAAAGACGAATCGATGTCAACTAACACATTGGACATATCGTCCTCCTTACAATTGATTGAAATGTGTAGCCCCAAACTGTGATCTCTACCTTCCTCAGGAAGCTCTTCATCACAAAAGCTCAGATTATTGCAAGAAGTAATATTTGCAACAATGTGGTCAAACTGATCCACGATCACATCATGCTCAACATAAGCCTGCTCAAGCACTTTCTACAATGCCTCCTTATGTGCCTCAGAGTTTATTAATAGTGACAACACATAGATTTTTGACGGAGTTTGAAGTAGTTGCTCGACAACATTGAACTCACTTCTTTTGATCAATTTCAAAACTTCATCATCATCATTAGCCTTCAATTTGCTGGACTCACCGGACTGACACACTGAAGTACTAACCAGATTCGATACTGGAATCTCTGCCTTCTTGCTTGCTACAACATCTTCTACCTCTTTCGGAAAAATCGGACCAAACACACGACCACTACGGGTCACCTTTGCAATATCAACAATATTCACCATAGAGTCTACAACTGGAAGAGGAACCTCTTGACCATTTTCTATCATTGTGGCGTTGTATTGATAAGGCACAGCTTTATCGGATGCATACGGAACAGGGTCCACTAACCGTATAACCAACGGCGATACTGATCTGTTGGCATTGTTGTTATTGCTGCTATCAAACTGGATAACTACCCGCTCAGGGGTCTTGAACACATGCATGATCACATTCACATCATATATATCTCCCGACTGGAAAATTTGAATAATTTCTTCATCCATCAACCTTTGAATATCCCTATTGACAACCATACACCCACGAGGGTTCACACTGCAAATCGCACAACCATCATGGTCATGTTCATAGTCATTTATTAAACAAAGAGTCCTACGCATTTCCACAAACGACCTACGGATACGTCGTACATCGAATACTCGGAAATTCCCTGGACAACCGTCCACCATGTTAACAGTAGTATTACCATGAGCAGGCAATGGATTAGCTTCCACATTAGGCGCTCTGTCCTCAAAGGACACCATCCCACTCTTCACAAGTTTTTTCACTTCATACTTCAATGAATAGCAGTTTTCTATGTCGTGGCCAGGGGCTCCCTGGTGAAAAGCACAGCGAAGTTCAGGTTTGAACCACCATGGAAGTGGCTCAGGGATTTGTGGAGGATTTCTGGGTTGAATGAGGTTCTTGAGAACCAAGGATGGGTACAATTCTACATACGACATATGAATAGGGTCAAAGGAGACCTTCTTCCTCTCAAAGCTTTACTGGTTATTATTTTTGTTGTTGTAGTTGGTTCTTTGTTGCGGTTGTTGTTGACGTTGTTGTTGCTGAATCAGAACTGATTGATTGTTGGAATTGTTGGAAAATACAGGAATCACTTATGAAACTTGATGTTGATGTTAACAAGGTTGATAACTCTTTATGACATGAGGCCTCCTCTGCCTCCCTACTGACACTGAATTAGTTTCTCCTTCCTTCCTTTTGGAGAAACTCCCACTGTATTTCTTTCTCGACGATGCTTCTTCTTTAGACAGACGTCCTTCACAGACTGCTTCTTCTAGCCTCATCCCCATATTTACCATTTCGGTAAAATCATTGGGGGAACTTGCAATCATACGTTCGTAATAAAACAAACTCAACGTCTTCAAGAAGATCTTCGTCATCTCTTTCTCTTCCAATGGTGGACTTATCTGGGCAACCAACTCCCTCCATCTCTAAGCATACTCTTTGAATGTCTCTTTATCTTTTTGAGACATAGACCTCTGTTGGTCTCTATCGACCGCCATATCAACGTTGTACTTGTACTGCTTAACAAAGGCTTCACCCAAGTCATTGAAAGTATGGATGCTTGCACTGTCTAAGACCATATACCATCTCAAAGCGGCACCAGTTAAACTGTCTTGGAAATAGTGAATCAGCAACTGATCATTATCAGTCTAAGTAGACATCTTTCTAGCGTACATCACAAGGTGGCTTAGCGTACATGTGTTCCCTTTATACCTTTCAAATTCAGGGACCTTGAACTTCATCGGGATCTTGACATTGGGGACCAGGCAGAGCTTAACAACACTCTTCCCCAAATAAATCCTTTCCTTTTAAAGTCTTCAACTTTTTACGCAACTCTAGGAACTGATCCTTTATCTCGTCCATTTTCTCATATACGTTTGGACCCTCAGATGACTCAGAGTGGTAGATAGTATCCTTAATACGAGGCAAAGTGTGAACAACTGGAGGTGGCACTGGCATGACCGGGCTAGATGCCGGCAGAGAGACAAAAGTGGGTGCATACCCTTCAGGAATAAAGTTGGATGGCATTCCCCAAGGGAACCCAACAGGCATAGAAGGACCAGATTGGCTGGAAGCAACAGGAATGGTTGAGGTAGCAACCTCAGAAATAACAGTCCTCTGGGGAGGAGTTAGTGAAGATTGGTTCTACACAGCAATGACAGACTCCATCAGTGTTGTTAACTTGGTAATTTCATCCTTTAACTCTCTGTTCTCTTGCTCTAGATGCTCCATTATCCTAGGTTTATTAGCGCGATTGTTGTATCGATGAGTCAGCTTAGCTGAAGCACAGAAGAATAACCGATAAGACATCTGGCTGAATAAAATCTGCTATGAAAATGATGCATGAAATTCAATGTTTTTGTTTTGTTTTTAATTTTAAGGAACATATGAAATCCTATTTGAAAATATACATATTTAAATAATAACAATAGTAACAATTTGATTGACCATACAAATCTCTTTTTATTCATAAAATTGGGAAGGATTACATTGAGTACAATTTCAGAAACCAAAATACAAATATAAGAGAAAAGGAAGCTAATCATCCTAAGATCCCTTAGTAACGGTATCAGATGGTATAGTTACGAGTGCGTACTTCCTTCGAATGCGTCGAATCTCGAACTCAAAAAATGTCTTCATCTGAGCCTTCTCAAGGACAAGCTAATCAATAATCTTCCCAAGCACCGGAAGGCTGAGGTATGTTAGAGGTGGATAGACTCTCTGGCTCTCTCTGTCTCTTCACTGCTCGGTCTTCAAGAATCTCAATAAGCGCATCTTTGTCTTTCGACTCAAGCTGCAACTCTTCATACTTTCGACTCAAAGCATGAAACCGCTCTTCCCACATATCTTTTTCTTACTTCATCTTGGTGAGTGTGTCTTCCAACTCCTCTATATCTTGGTTAGGGAGAGTTGATGGCTCAACCACAACTAAAGACATAGGTCTTTCACAAGGGTACGACATCTTCAACTCCAAAGCTCTCTTCTTCACCCAAATACTGTAAGCTTCCAAAGCTACACAGTTGCACGGACCAAGCTCGGATCTTCCTTTCCTATGCACATTATGCCAAACATGTATCATCCTCTAATTCAAATGTTGGGGATCTTTACCCTCTTGATCGAAAAGACCTTCTAACTGAGTGTTATTAGGTTTATCTCTCAAGGGGAACCCAAGTTAACGACGAGTCAAAGCAGAGTTGTAGTTGATTCCTACTTGTGTACCAATGAAAGACACATTAGAGAATTCACCACAACTATCAATAATATCCACACTATTCAATGCAGAATCATACCAAACAATATCATCATTAGTGAGAGACATGAGTCTCTGAGACCACCATAAACATTGTTTGTTCTCCAAGAAAGCAGGCATCTGAGGCAAGTGCGAAATAAACCACTTGTACAAAAGAGGAACACAACACACAATAGTCCCACCACCTTTAAAATTCCTCAAATGCAAAGAGAAATACACGTCACCCAACAGATTAGAAACATGATTCCTAATCAGGAAGATTCTAATGGTGTTAACATCAACAAAACTGTCAATGTTAGGGAACAAAGATATACCGTAGATGAGCAACATAAAGATGGCTTCAAAAGCATCCATACTACCGGCTTGAGCAAAGATAGCAGCTTTTCCTATGAGGAACCCATAAGTCGACCCAAGAATACCTCCTTTCTTCACCAAATGGGCATCAATCTCCGATTTCTTCAGATGAAGAGCTTCAACTATAATATGAGATCTGGGAATCTCTTCCAACTCACTGAAAGATACCTTGTCAGATACGGGTATACCTAAGAGATAGGCATACTCCTCTAACATAGGTACAAGCTGATAATCAAGAAAAGTGAAACAACGGTAGAGAGGATCATAGAATTGAACCAAAACACTCAGAAGCCCTTCAACCACATCAGCAGACAACACATACAAGAGCTTCCCATGACGTTGCTTGAAGTCCAAGGGATCTAATACAAAGGATGTCAACTTCCTTATCTCTTTCAAATCAAGACACCTGAAACTGTACTTCTTAGTGTTCCTTCGTCCATAATCTATGGTCTGAAAACATTTGCAAATAAGACCTCAGTTCCTTGAAATTTATTTTTCTGTGATGAATGTTATGATGTGCATGTATGCATGAATGCAACAATCACAAACAAGGGATCACACACAAGGCAAACACAAACAAAGTTCAAGGGATGGATCAAGTCGTCATCAAGATCAATCATCCATTTTGATGGATTATGGTTTTCACCTTATCAATACCTAAGTTCCATTGATATTAATGAGACTTAACGGATCAACCAAGAATCAAAGGGTTTGTTGTGAGTCACGAGCATGGAGTTAGGTTAAGAACCATCCCAAAGGAGTGTACTAAGGATAAAAACCTATAGATCATGTTCTAAAAAGTTCCCATAGTCTTAATCCCATCTATCGAATATTACAGGTTAGGATGACTGACTCATCAACCCATAATATTCTCAAGAGAAACTCGTCTGAGTGTAGTATCGCGTAACAACTGTTATCAGGTCTACACCTGAACAGTCTCCGCACTACGTCCTAAATAGGCCAATTTGGGTTAAATGTTCTCCGGTCCTCAGCTTCTCGGACCCCAAATCAGAGAAAGTAATGCCTAACCATAAATAACTTGTGTGACATTAGTAACTCCAAAAGGGTCTCCACTGAGTAGATGGGTCTCAAGCCAACTTGTTAAGGACTACTCCACACAAGTTAAACATGACTATACCATCCTCCTATCTTAATTTCACTCAATTCCGGGTTAGAACCTATCTCACAACTCAGAGATCACCAAGCACAACAGACAGATTATATCACACAAACAAATATACAAACATCAAATATACAAATATATACACATAAAAAAGTAGGCTAAACCCACTGAGGACTACTCCCCAGCAGAGTCGCCACTTAATTTCTATAGCGATAAATTCATGATCATCAAGCTATGGATAAGCTTAACGTCAATAAAACCAGTTTCGCCATCGCGCTTTTATTGTTTCCAAAGGAAAAGGGAAAAGTACGAACAAAACCCAAAGATAAGAAGTTTTCAAATCAAAACTAATAAAATGCCAGAGATTACAGGTAAGGGGGTTGGTTACACAGAGGGAAGGTGTTAGCACCCAAAGTGTCCTAGGTACTCCTAGGGAGCCCTTTTTTTATGTGTATATGTGTTTTTGGTATAAAATATATTTGAGAAAAATAGAGTGTGGGGATGAGAAAATAATTCATTGATTCTACTTTTGTGTTTGACAAGACCTTCGGACTTGTGCCTACGTACCAACATAAAAATGAGGGATCAAAACCTCGTAGTTCGTGGTAACAATTTCAAAATTGGTGCATTGCTTTTAACAAAAGTTTGAATGTTAAGGGCACAAAGGGCCAAAAATTTGAATGAAGTTGTTAGTTCTTTTTGTCTTTTGAAATTTTAAGTTAATATGATTAAGTTTATTTACAAATTTGATTTAAGGAAAAAAGTTTGAAAACCCATTGGCATAAGGCCAAAGTTTCTATTTGAAATAAAGTCTGAGTTTGAAATCACAAGCAAAGAAATTTTTTGAAAGGGAGGAGAGATTTTGAAATTTAAGAAGTGATAGAAGATGAAGAGGCTACCCTAAGCATAAAGTTAAAAGTTAAGAGTTGAAAATATCTGACCAATGGGATGCAATCCAATAGACAAAAATATCATATAGAAAACTCAATTTCCCTTTGGACTTTGAATCAAGCAATAATCAACAAGCAATTAGCAATATCCAGACATCATGAAGATCAAGGCAATAAATAAAGATAGCCACATCCAAGCAAGCAAATCCTATAACTAGCAGTCTTTTTTGTCTTCTCATGTACCAGATGAAATATTCCTTGATCAACTTAGAGCAAAGCATCAGACACAAGATTAAAATAATAATAAGCATTAAGACAAAGTAACAAATGAATTCAAACAGAGTCTAAGGCTTGCATCAGATGAAGGCTTGGTTTACAATAACTTGGTCTCAGAATGTTGGCATTGGCCAAGTCCTTTTTTGCACAGGGAATGTTGCTTAATCCTAAGTCCAAAAAGTTCAGATCAAGTTCAATAGTCCACCAAATATTTTTTAGGGTTTTTGTTGTTTATTAAGTGTTTTAAGATCCTTGGACCACAAACAAAATCAAAATGCACAAACAATATATATAATCATAAGATATGACTCAAATGAGCAAAGTGAAAAGGATTGAAACATAAATAAGTTATATGAAATGTAAATGGTAATGAATGACAAATGAATGAAATTTAAATTGCATAAAATAAATGACTTGAAAGTAAAATCATAATGAGTAAGAGTTAGTCGATGGTTAGTCAAGTGTTAGTGCTGTGTTTTAATTGATTAAGTCATTCTTTGGAGAACACTCAACCATCCATTCACAAGCATGGATCCTTGAACCAGGACATCTTCCATGGTAAGGAAAAAAGGTCAAGTTTCCACACAATACCATGAAGGATGGGAGACTTAAAATCCCACTTACTAGAATGATATGCCTTTAGGGTCAAATTTAGCTCTATGTTAAGCAATCGTAATTGGACTTATGTAGAAGTCAAAACTATCCGAGGCCAGAGAATAAAAATTTAGGTGTTAATGCATGTTAGAGATTTGGTATAATGAACCAAACTCCTAAAATATACCACACACTAAAAGAAAAGATCAAGAGGGATTGATCTATCTTAGTCATACTTGCATTGGTTCATCTGACACAAGTTCATTGATGAACCAATTAGCCTTAAGACATTAGATATTTCATTTGTCAAATGAGTGAATGGGAAAGAATAGGGATGAAGATGAAGAGGGAAGGAAATGAGAGAAATACAAATTGGTCATGGGAGGAATTTTATCAAATTAAAACCATTCATTCATTTTGGGAGATGAAATATATATTTCATCAATCCCCTAAATCCAATGGTTTTAATCCAACAAAAGTCAAATCAACCTTGACCAAGGCCCAAACAAATAGTCAAACATCACAAGACCATAAAAATGGCTCAACATAATTTTTACACAATTAATCAATTAAAAATGCATTAAAATACAATTTAATTTAGTCAAAACCTAAAATCTCTTCAAAATACCAAATAAATTGCCAAGAGATTTATCCTAGGTCAAACAAGGTCAAAGGACCTTGGACAAAAATTTTCATGATTTTTGAAAAGTCAAAAGTATTTTTAAACAATTAAAAATATGCATAAAAACATTTAATTCATGAAAAATATCAAAATTAATCCAAAAAATAATTTTAATTAAGAATATGAAATAGAAAAATATTTAAAGATTTTTGGTGAAAGTCCCATATTTTTTGGATTAAAAATGAAATTTATATGAATAAAATAAAATAAGTGGATTAAATGGAAATTCAGAAAGTACAAAAAAAACAAGGGCCACCAGATCTCCCTTATTAATTGAGGTGGCAGATCTGATGGCCAAGCACACGTGTTCCACAAACACCTTAGTCAACTGAACCACACACTTGGTAATTAAAAGGAGAGGCTGAGATTAAAACATGAGATGATGATCAAATGGTTATGGGCACGCCAACACACCATCGGAGCTAGGGCTCCGGTCATCTTCTCTGGTAGACCTCACCAGACTGATCCACCTTCAACTCAATGAAAAATGAAAAACAATGACACTATTTTAAAGAGAAAAGGCTTAGGATCACGAATCTGGCCTCCATTTTCTGCAATTCCAAGTATATAAAAAGATACGGGGATTTGAATTTTGAGGATCATGAACTAAGTTGCTTCGATTTGACCTCAAAGCAACTCAATCTTGTTACCTACATTGGTAGGACTTCAGCCAACTAAAAATCACAAAGAATAGTGAAGAATTTAGAGAGAATTGAAGAGATGAAAATTATGGAAAATCACCTTCGAATGAGCTTTAACCTTGCTTGATCTTGCTTCCAATTGTCCTTGGCTTGGCTTCAGAAGCTTGTAGGAGATGAATTGGAGAAAATAAAATCTTGGACTCTTGGAGTTTCAATCTCAAAACAGAATGAGATTTGAAGCTCGATTTTCAAATAAACACCTTCAAGTTTATCATTTAATGATGAGGGTTTGGATTGTAGGTTCAAAGCTTGGGCATGAGGTCCTTAACTCTGAGCCAAGAGGGTTGTATTTATAGGCCTTGCATTTCATTTTCACACACTTCCAAAATTTGCCAAATTTAGCAATTACATTGTATGCTTGCATGGACGTGTGATAGGCCCATCAAATGATGCCATCAGGTCCAAAATCACCAATGTGCAGTGCTGAAATCATGTCATGTATTCATGGAATGGAGATTGAAAAGTAAATATGAAATCCATCCAAATGATCCTTTGAAAAGAAACCATGTGCAAGTCCTTCATTTTTTGGCCAAATGAGATGATCTTGGACTTTTTAGAAAGGTGATATCAAGGGGAACAACTTTCATGCTTAACACTTTTCCATTTGAAGCTTGTATCATGATGAATTTTGAGGTGGAAGTTTGGAAAATCAAACATATTTGAAACTTTTCTAAGTACCAAGTCAAATGTTCACTTCTTCCACCTTGAATAACTTTTGTTATGGGCTTCAAATGGAAAACATTCCTTCATAAACTTTGTATCTATTTCAAACCTCTTAAATTTGGTCACAAATTTGACCTCAATTGGCTTTGTCATGAAGGAGTTATGCATTTTAGAAGTTGAGGAAAATCACTTGTTCAATGGTAATGGCCCAAAATGACCTATAATGTTTCCTCTTGGCATATGAATTTTAAAGTTGAATTTGAACTTCTTCCAAGAACCAAAGTTGGAAAGGAAATCTTGAATTTGATCATGGAACTTGAATGGATTTCATATCATAAAAATTGAGCAAGTTATAGTCCTTGGAAGTTTACCTCCTAACTAGGGTTCAGACAAAATGACGTATAATCTTTCACCATAAAAAATGACTTTACAAACAAAACTAGCTCTTGACTTCAAAATTGAAGTTGTTTGAAATGTCATAAGGAGTAATGTTTATCTTGGGATCATTTTCATATGATAAAAAGTGTAGGAGATAAGGTCTAGGGAACCCTGGTTTTGACCAGTTGACTTTCTCTGATCAACCACCATGAACCAACTTGAAAACTTCACATTCTCTTGATATTTGGGACTCATGGAGGATCATATATGTGTAATATGATGTAATATGAAGTATCCCTTTAAATATTTGATCAAATGATGAAGAAACACGGTGAGGAAGTCACATAAGATACCTAGATGAATTAGGGCTTCCAAGGCAAACAAGCTTCAAAATCTTGATGAATTATTGATAAAAAGGATATGTGAAAACCATGTGGACCAATATATGATGTCTAGAACCAATGTGGATCATCTCTTGGTTAGTCTCCTTGCATTGAGGGTCTCAAATCCTAGATATGAGCTTGATGGAGCATAGGTGAACACACACACTACATACAAGAGAAGTAAAATATACATTGACATATTTTTGGCATTTTGGTTAGTAAATAATAAAAAACAAAGTATGATACAATCAAATGTGCTTGGTGATCTCTCCCAATGCAAAACCATTGAAATAGGGGTAAGGAGGATGTCAAGGTGTGATCCTAAAGTCAATGCATATGATGAGATAGCATGAGGGATCTTAGGGTCAAAATTGGGGTCTTACACTAACCTGCAACTGTTGTAGCCCTTGCAGCACTCCACATAACTTCTTTTAAATCCATGTCATGGTACTTCTTTTACCAATTTCCATATAGGTGCTTTACACATAGCCTTTGCTCAACATTATCACTAATAACTTAAAATGCTGGTACATGTCCCTACAACACAATACATAAATATGAAAGGAAAATGTATAATGCAGAAACGTGAAAGGACAATGCAATACATAAATATGAAAGGATAATGTATTTTACCTTTTGCTGATCAGATATGAATGAATATATTATTTGATTGAATGCTTGCAAGTCTTCAATAAGAAGGTTAATGAACCATCCCCAAAAAAATTAGTCTTCGTGTCTACAAAAACATAGGCAATTGGAAATATTTGATTATTTTCATCCCTTCCTATAGCTGCCATTAGCTGACCCCCATAATCCCCTTTCAAGAAATAGGCATCTAGCCCTATTATTGGCCTACAAGTCATTGCAAACCCAACTTTTCATACTTCCAAAAAGATGTAAATCCTTTCAAAGACAGGTCCATTACTAGAATCAGAGCACTGGAGAACAACAATACTATTTGGGGTTGAGTTTAGTAATTCTTAAGCATAAGTCCTTAGATGAGTGAGTTGATCCCTACCATCCTTCTATATCAATTGTATTTCTTTCCTTTTAGCTCTGTAGGATAGGTCACATGAAAATTTAACTCCCCGTCTATCCATTGCTTCAGCTTGTAGCCCAAGAGGTTTCATGTTAGGATTATGTCTTAAAATATGCGAAAATGTTTTGGCTAGCCATTCAGTTTTGGCTTGTATATTTTTAGGTGTCCCATGACATGTATGATCATTAATTAGAATAACTACTTTCCAGAATTGGTTTCTAACGCTTTTACTTAACCTCAAATAAAATTTGAACCAACCATACACTTAACCACCATCCCGTTTCCATCTTTTTTCTTCAAGAACACATTCTTCCTACACTTTACGATATATTCCTTTATAATATCCCTTATCAACTCTTTACTATTAAAAACTACACCCACTGGAATTTGATGGCTTCGCCACTTTTGTAACATGGAAAAGTCCCATACTCTTGCTCATCATCACTTTCAGCAGGTGTATGCAATTGATCAGAATCCTCACCATGATTCTATTCAAACTCAGCTTGATATTTCTCACATTGGGCATGGGTTGTTTCCGTTTCAGCATTTTAGACTCTTGTCTAATCCAAGTCAATGGAATATGAAGGTATGAAAAATACAAGAAATAGGGGTTAAAATTGGGTTTTAAAAACAAAAGCTTTATACTAACTCAAAAACACCACTAAAATGTTAATAACAAAGAGATAAAAACACATGTATTTTTATACTGGTTCGCTTGAAAATCAAAGTTATCCAATCCACCTGCCAAGGTGATTTCGCCTTATACAAAGGACTTAATCCACTATAATCAACTAATTACAACAATCACAAAGAATAACCTTCTTTTTATTCTCAAGGATCCGACTATACCCTAGTCTCCTTAAGGAATCACAAAGAATAACCTTCTTTGTCTTCTCAAGGATCCGATATACCCTAGTCTCCTTAAGGAATCACAAAGAATAACCTTCTTTATCTTCTCAAGGATCCGACTATACCCTAGTCTCCTTAAGGAAAATTAAACAAACAGTTTGAATAATATTTTGTGTGTTACAAGTTGCTTCTATACAAGCAGATTTTAAACAAATGAAAAAACAATACTTAAAGAAAAAATGTGTACAAAATTGATAGCTTTTCACAAAGAAATAGACTTGTCAAATTGTTGTAGTGCTTCAACATTTTCTTCAAGTCTCCAAGTCTCGCTTATATAGAATAAGAAAAGAGACAGTTGGAGAGAAAAATGGGTATACCAAATAGAGAGGATGTCCACTGTTCGATAGGCGAAAGGAGTGATACTATGTATTGTCCTTCACCCACAAATCCAGTGACAGGTGTGATGAATAATACTGTCCTTGCCCATGATATCAGGTAGTGGAAATAATATTTTATTTGTACTATGTACTATTTGATCACGTACCCATTTGATCTTATCTTCATGTTCATTGGCTTCTGATGAAAGTTGATTAAACATAAAATGAAGAAATATACAACTGGATTCAGAAAATCAGAATCCTTAGTCAGAACCTTGACAATGTCAGCAGTCTGACTTAAGATCTTCAGTATCTTCAGAATCTTCAGAGTCTTCAGAATCTAATGTTAAAACCTTGATAACCTCAACGTTTGGCTTGAGATCTTCAGAATCTTCACCTTAGTAACAAAAATTCAGAAGTTTTCCATTCTTCAGAAGCTTGACTATTAAAGTCACGCCAAAAGCAGAAGTGGAGAGAACATTTTAGCAGCAACTTAGCATCTCTTCACAAAACTTCTCAGGAGTGAATTAGCACAGAAGCAGAAAGAACATTGCAACAACAACTTGATATCTTTCAGAACTTATCATGATTAGCGCATAAGATGAATTTGGAACACAATGTTCAGAATCTAATGACGTTGCACGTCATATACTCAAAATCAGAAATGGTTGTTAAAGCTACATAATAACAAACTATTAGGGTACCAAAAATTTTCTCACATAAATACAATATTGTTATAATCAAAACTCAAGGTATAGATGCATAACTAAATCTTTTTTTACTAACAATCTCCCCCTTTTGATGATGACAAAAACATGTATTTTGTTGAACAGTTTTGTACAAGGTAATCATAGAAGGATCCATCTTATAGAAGCAAAAAGCTCCCCCTAAGATGTATAATCCTAAAAAGATAAAATCATAATGACAGAACACTTTCCTGATTAACCTTTTCGAAGTACCAGAATGATCTTCCATCAAAATCCAGTTTATCTTCAGAAGTTGCTTGAACTTATCCAGAGCACTGGTTGTCAAACTCAACATTCTGATGAACTTTACTTCAGAAGCTTGGTTGAATTATTTTGAAGAAGCTTCGGAGCCTAGTTCTCTTTGAAATTCTCTTTCAGAGCCTGATTACCATGGAATATTCAATTCTTCAAATCTTGATACAAAGTTCAGAGCCTGGTTTTCAATTCCTTTAAGACTTGATGCTTGGTTATGATTCCTGGTTGAGATCTTTCTCAAACAACACTGTGAAAGTTTCAGACTCAGATAATAGACCATTTCTTCAGAAATCGGTAACTTACATTATGATCTTAAAAACTTCAAGAGATTATGGTGTTTTGAACTTATCCTTGCAAAACACTTAACAAACTATTCTTCGAAGTAGTTGTTATCAGAAACATTAACAAATATTTGGGTTCTTATTCAATAATATAGGTATATCAAAATCAATTACAATTCTTTGCCTTAAGAAAACAAAAAATATAAAACAATTTTGAAAAAATGCTGAGGGTTTTGAGGAGGAGGAGGAGGAGGAAGTCTGGATAGTATCAACTGAAACATCATTTCATGCATGTCCGAACGTTCTTTGACCATGGAATTATCAACTTTCATTTCCTCAATGGTCTTCAGAAGCACTTCAGGAATATTCCCAGAAGAGGTTCCAACAGACTGTTGTTTATGAGAAACCTCAATCTGATGTTCTTCATAAATAATCGGTTGAGCAACAACTTCTTCCATGACACAATGGAAAATTTCATAACTTTTAGATTTTCATTAGGGGTACAAACTCATAACGGAAGTTTCTTTCAAATACTTTGTACCCAAATTTATTTAGCTTGGATATTTTGGAGTTTATCCATCTCCTGTAGGCTTCCCAAGCCGAGTCACTTTCAACAGGATTAGCTGATGAATGACTAGTCGTCATAGCTGCATGAAGGCGACTTCTTGAGTTTGATTCAAATTTCTTTAGAATCTTACCAATAATTGGGTTAGGTTTAGGTTGGTTAGGGATTTTGACAGAAAGATCTGTTATGGTTAGATGAGGATCCATACCATAAACAATTGGAAGAGAAGGGGGAATGACCTTGAGTGGTTCTGAATCAAATACTTATGGTTCAGGTTCAAATTTGAACATGCCTTCAGAAGTACCCTTAGACACTTGGTTACCAGAATATCTCGAGGGAGATCTTTTAGGTGTTGTTATCTTTGGATTTTCAATGTGGAAAGCAGAAACAGTTTGAGAAGGAGGTGGAATGGGTGATGAAGGCAATTGTGAAGAAGGTGGTGTTTGTTGTATATGTTGTTGAGGTTATTGTAAGTGAGTTTCAGAAAATTTAGGAGTTTCTCTAATAGGTTCTAAAACAGGTTTTTCTGTGTGTAGTGGAAGTGGAATGGGTTGTGAAATTGGAATGCTTTGATAAGGAGATGAAATTGGTTGTGAAATGGGATATGGAATTGGTTGATTTGGTAAGTCCCTTTTAGAATTAACAGAATCAGAAACAAGAATATTTTTGGCCTTAGGAAGCTTACTAGGAGTAGGAGTGTTAGAAGCTTTGGAAGATTGTTGGATAGCATCAGACATGTCCTTCAGAAGTATTGCTTTCTGGCGCTCACTAAGAGGCACCTCATCTTTATCCAAAAAGGTAGCAACCTTCTTCTTCTTCTTCAGAGGTCTTGAAGATCCGTCTTCACGAGTCTCTTTTTTCCTTTTCCAATGTACGTTTGGATAAGTCTCTGGTAGGTTGAATGGGTCAACCATTGGATCAATTCCATCCTTAAGACAACTCTCAAGGTAGTTTTCATGAATTTCTAGAGGATCAATCTTGGTAAAGATTAGAAAATTGTCAACCGAAATCCTCATTTCACAGATATCATCCTTTGAATGAATGATATATGGCTTTAATACCTTGGATATGAGACCCATGCTCCTGAGATTCTTCCCCCAGAATATATTTCCAGCATCCTTCACCAGCTCCTCAGTTAATTCGCTGATCTGAAGGTCATCCACCACACCATTTTCAACTAGAAGGTCAGAAATTAACCTTCCATTTGGAATGAACCTTCCCTTCTCGGATGTTCTTATGTAAGACCCTAATTTTGACCCTAAGATCCCTCATGGCATCATATAATTGCTCATTTGCATTTGCCTCAAGGATCATAGCATCTTGGCTCCTTAACCCTAGGGTGGGACTTGTGTGAGTTGGTTTGAGACCACCAAGTGTAACACCCCGACAAAAATAAGCTAATTATTTAATTTTAAGTTAATATTATATTTATTAATTTAATTAAATAATTGGAATTATTGGATTATTATTATTATTATTGGAATAATAATTATTGGAAAATATATAAGTTGGAAATAAGAAAAGAGTTCCATTTTTTTTGGTAAAAGAGTTTTCACGTGGAAACAGAGAAGCGGCTCAAAAAGAGGAAAAGGGCAAAGAGGCAGAGCAAGAGGAAGAAGGTTGGAGAAGAGAAAAGCTTGAAGCTTAAAGATTCGTCGGATTAACTCAGGTAAGGGGGGTTTATCGTCGTTTAATGGGTATTATGGGTTAACATGTAATGGGTAGTGATAAGCCGTTGATTTGACCCTAATTGGATTATGAATGTCGAGAAATTGTGATGAATAGATGATGAGAAAACTGTAATTGAATCTGTATTTGGGTTAGTTGTGATTTTCCGAACGTATAGCTTTTTACGGAATTGGAATCGGAGGTCCGGAAGTCCTCCAACGGCGGAAAATGCGGAGAATTCTGCATTCTGCTTCGTGTTAGCGCAGGAACAGCTTTCTGTCTTGCGTTAACCGGTTAACCCAGGGTGTTAACCGGTTAACACTGTTAGAAATTATGAAATATTGCTGTTTTGCTTGCGTTAACCGGTTAACCCAGGGCGTTAACCGGTTAACACTGTTGTGATTTGTGAAAATTGCTGTTCTGTCTGCGTTAACCGGTTAACCCAGGGCGTTAACCGGTTAACACTGTTAAATTTGGCCAGGAAGCGTGTTTTGGTCTGCGTTAACCGGTTAACCCAGGGCGTTAACCGGTTAACACTGTTGAAAAGTGGGAAAATTGGTAATTAAATGTTGCGTACATATTTGATGGGTGGCCTATATCGGTGTGTGATATAGTAGGGATTATTTCCCGTTGTTTTGAGTAGGATAGGTATTAGTGGAGTGTGTTAATACTGTGATTGAATTATTTGGCATGACATGATATGATTATGTGATAAATATGCTAATGATGTGTGAAAATATGCGTAATGTTGTGAATGTATATATTATGCATGTGTTGGTGAATGGGTTGTTTTATGACTTAGAGTGTGAGCATATGTCCATTGTGGATTATTGTTAATGATGTTGCATTGCTAGGTGAATTAGCATGCATATTGTGGCCTTTAGGGTGGTAGATAATTCCCATGGTGAGGAATTAGTGAGTAAATCATTATGGATATTTGTTGATGATTTTGCATTGCTAGGTGATTTAGCATGCATATTGTAGTCTTTATGGTGGTAGCTAATTCCCATAGTGAGGAATTAGTGAGTTGGTGGTAGCTAATTCCCGTGGTGAGGAATTAGTGAGTGAGTCACTGGGTCTCAAATGAGTGGGACTAGTGGGCTTGGTAGCCGTATCTGGATTTGATCGGTGAGGTGAACTATATGTTCACGAATAGTCGGTACCGCATGCATGGAGTCTCATTGCATAATGTATGTATTGTGTATAATATGAATGGATGTGTTCCAATATTATACGTGTGTTTTGATGTTTATGTTGAGTATGATTATGAGTATGAGTTGATGTTGCCGTTACTGAATGTGTGATGTAATTAGGGTGATTAATGTGTTAATTACTTAGCATTTCATGATATTCTATAATGCTTTTTATATCGATTGAGGAACTCACCCTTACAACTATTTTTCAGGTAACGAGCAGTGATTGAGTAGGAGCTAGTGCGTGAAGTCTAGTGTAGTTCCTTAGTGGGTCATGCTCTGATAGATGTAACATCGGGACGGGATGTTTTAAATGTTTATTGTTGGTTATGAACCAGTTTACATGTAATATGCTACATGTTTTGAATGATCGATTTGATCTCTATCCGCTGCGTATTGTGCAACGTTTTATGTTTTGAATTAAATAATGAGCATGACAAGCTACTTTGATGAATGGTGTGAAGTTGTTTGTGTGACACCCTTAACTGCATAATTACTCTGATTTATATATTGTTGTTTTAATTGAATATTTGGGGTATTTTAGAAGGGTGTTTCATTAGTGGTATCAGAGCATAGTCGGTCGAGTCGAGTCGTAATTATTCTGTTTTCCCTGTACGGGATAGGTGTTGTGTAACCCTATCAGTACTTATTGTTTTAGCTTGTTGGGTTTTCAGAATAGAGATGGCTGGAAGAGGTAGAGACGATGCTGCAATTGCTGAGGCTCTGGATATGCTAGCTGGAGTACTTGGAGGGAATCCGAATGTTGTGGGATTGGGAGCTGCTCGTCAGCTGAGTGAGTTCCAGAAGAACAATCCTCCAATGTTCAAGGGAGCATACGATCCAGATGGTGCTCAGAAGTGGTTGAAGGAGATCGAGAGAATCTTCCGAGTGACTGAGTGTGCCGATAACCAGAAGGTCAGGTTCGGTACGCATATGCTGTCAGAGGAAGCAGATGATTGGTGGGTTGCTACCCGCACTGAGTTGGAATCTGCTGGGAATGCTGAGATCACTTGGACTGTGTTCAGAGAGAGATTCTTGAGGAAGTATTTTCCAGAGGATGTTAGAGGAAAGAAAGAGATAGAGTTCTTGGAATTGAAGCAGGGCAATCGGTCTGTTACTGAGTATGCTGCTAAGTTCACAGAGCTGTCGAAGTATTACACTCCCTATGATGAGGCTACTGGGGAATTTTCAAAATGTGTGAAGTTTGAGAACGGGTTGCGTCCCGAGATCAAGCAGGCTATTGGATATCAGCGGATTAGAGTGTTTTCTGATTTGGTTGACTGTTGCAGGATTTTTGAACAGGATACCAAGGCCAGAGCGGAGAGCTATCAGCAGAGGGTTGATAGAAAAGGCAAGAATCAGAATGATCGTGGGAAACCGTATGCAGCTGGCAAAGGTTTCCAGAGACAGGGTGGGATGAAGAGGCCTAGTGGGGGAGACTCTAGTGCCCATGCTAAGTGTTACAGATGTGGTCAGGCTGGACATCGTGTCCATGAGTGTACCAGTGCCGAGAGGAAGTGTTTCAAGTGTGGAAAAGGTGGTCATTTGGCTGCAGAGTGCCGGTCGAATACTGTGACTTGTTTCAACTATGGAGAGTTGGGTCATATTAGCCCACAGTGTCCTAAGCCGAAGAGAGAGAACCAGTCGGGAGGCAAGGTCTTTGCTTTATCGGGTTCTGAGACTTCTGCAGATGATCGTTTGATCCGAGGTACATGTTATATTAATGGCTTTCCTCTTGTAGCTATTATTGACACAGGTGCGACTCATTCCTTTATATCTTTGGATTGTGCTGTGAAACTTAAGTTAGAGATATCTGAGATGCATGGTAGTATGGTGATTGATACTCCTGCGAAGGGTTCAGTGACTACTACTTCAGTTTGTTTAAATTGTCCTTTGAGTATTTTTGGTAGAGGCTTTGGGATGGACCTAGTGTGTCTTCCACTAGTGCAGGTTGACGTTATTCTGGGTATGAACTGGTTGGTGTTTAACCGAGTCTATATCAATTGTTTTGATAAGACTGTGATCTTTCCTGAGATTGAGGGAGGGAAGAGTTTGTTTCTATCTGCAAGGCAGGTGAATGAAGCAGTAGCAGATGGGGCAGAGTTGTTTATGCTGTTAGCGACTTTGGAGGCTAAAGATAAACTGGTGATTTGCGATCTAGCTGTGGTGTGTGATTTTCCTGATGTGTTTCCGGAAGAAGTGAATGAATTACCGCCAGAGCGTGAAGTTGAGTTCTCGATTGATTTGGTACCTGGTACTAGGCCGGTGTCGATGGCTCCGTACCGTATGTCTGCTGTTGAGTTAACTGAATTGAAGAGTCAGTTGGAAGATCTGTTGGATAAGAAATTTATTCGTCCGAGTGTGTCACCGTGGGGTGCACCAGTGTTATTGGTTAAGAAGAAAGAAGGTACCATGAGGTTGTGTGTGGACTACAGGCAACTGAATAAAGTGACGATCAAGAATCGGTATCCTTTGCCGAGGATTGATGATTTGATGGATCAGTTGGTTGGTGCGAGTGTGTTCAGCAAAATAGATTTGAGATCGGGATATCATCAGATACGTGTGAAAACTGAGGATATTCAGAAGACTGCTTTCAGAACAAGGTATGGACATTATGAGTATTCTGTAATGCCTTTTGGTGTGACTAATGCGCCTGAGGTGTTTATGGAGTATATGAATAGGATTTTCCATCCGTACCTAGATCAGTTTGTTGTGGTGTTTATTGATGATATTTTGGTGTATTCGAAATCTGAAGAAGAGCATGCTGAGCATTTGAGATTGGTTTTAGGAGTTCTACGAGAAAAGAAGTTATTTGCTAAACTGTCTAAGTGTGAATTTTGGTTAGAAGAGGTTAGTTTTCTTGGTCATGTGATTTCAAGAGGTGGTGTTGCTGTTGATCCTTCTAAGATAGAAGCGGTATCTAAGTGGGAAGCTCCGAAGTCAGTTTCTGAGATAAGGAGTTTTCTTGGACTTGCAGGTTATTATAGGAAATTCATTGAGGGATTTTCTAAGTTGGCATTACCGTTGACGATGTTGACTAGAAAGGGGCAAGCGTTTGTTTGGGACTCAAAATGTGAAGAAGGTTTCCAAGAGTTAAAGAGAAGGTTGACTATTGCTCCTGTTCTGATATTACCGAGTCCATCGGAACCATTTGAGGTTTACTGTGATGCTTCATTGTTGGGTTTGGGTGGTGTGTTGATGCAGAATAAGCAGGTTATAGCTTATGCTTCGAGACAACTGAGGGTTCATGAGAAGAACTATCCGACACACGATTTAGAGTTGGCAGCTGTGGTATTTGTTCTGAAGTTATGGAGGCATTACTTGTACGGGTCAAGATTTGAGGTTTTCAGTGACCATAAAAGTTTAAAGTATTTGTTTGATCAGAAAGAGCTGAATATGAGACAGAGGAGATGGTTAGAGTTTCTGAAGGATTATGACTTTGGTTTGAATTACCATCCGGGTAAAGCAAACGTAGTGGCTGATGCATTGAGTCGGAAATCATTGCATATGTCTATGTTAATGGTTAAAGAATTGGATTTAATTGAGCAGTTTAGAGACTTGAGTTTGGTGTGTGAGAGTACTCACAATAGTGTTAAATTGGGAATGTTGAAGTTAACGAGTAGTATTCTGGATGAGATTAGAGAGGGTCAGAAATCCGATATGCTTTTGGTTGATAAGTTGACTCTAGTGAATCAAGGTCAAGGTGGTGAATTCAGAGTTGATGAGAATGGTGTTTTGAAATTTGGTAATCGGGTGTGTATTCCGGATGTTACCGAACTTAAGAAGATTATTCTTGAGGAAGGACATCGTAGTGGCCTGAGTATTCATCCTGGAGCTACGAAGATGTATCATGACTTGAAAAAGTTATTTTGGTGGCCGGGAATGAAAAGAGAAATTGCGAGTTTTGTTTATTCTTGTTTGACTTGTCAGAAGTCGAAGATTGAGCATCAGAAGCCGTCTGGGCTAATGCAACCGTTGGCTATTCCAGAGTGGAAGTGGGATAGTATCAGTATGGATTTTGTTTCTGGTTTACCGAGGACAAGTAAGAATTTTGAAGCTATTTGGGTGATTGTCGATAGATTGACGAAATCGGCTCATTTCGTTCCGATCAGAATGGATTATCCGTTAGAGAGATTAGCCGAGTTGTATATTGAGAAGATTGTAAGTTTGCATGGTATTCCGTCGAGTATTGTTTCGGACAGAGATCCTAGATTTACATCGAAGTTCTGGGAAGGTTTGCAGAGGGCTTTGGGAACTAAGCTGAGATTGAGTTCTGCATATCATCCGCAGACTGATGGTCAGACTGAGAGGACGATTCAGTCACTGGAGGATCTTTTGAGGGCTTGTGTTTTGGAAAAGGAAGGTACTTGAGTTCCAAGAGGGAGATCATGTGTTTCTTCGCGTTACTCCGATAACTGGTGTTGGTCGAGCTTTGAAGTCGAAGAAGTTGACACCTCGATTTATTGGTCCTTATCAGATTTTGGAGAGGATAGGGGAGGTAGCCTATCGTATCGCTTTATCGCCGTCACTTGCGAATTTGCATGAGGTTTTTCATGTGTCTCAGTTGAGGAGGTACATCCCCGATCCGTCGCATGTGGTCCAAGTAGATGATGTACAGGTGAGAGATAACCTGACTGTTGAAACATCACCTATGAGGATAGAGGATCGAGAGTTGAAGCAGTTGCGGGGTAAAGAGATTGCCTTGGTGAAGGTAGCTTGGGGAGGACCAGCAGGTGGCAATGTGACTTGGGAACTTGAGAGTCAGATGAAGGAGTCTTATCCGGAGTTATTCGCTTGAGGTATGTTTTCGAGGACGAAAACTCTTTTATTGGGGGAGAGTTGTAACACCCCGACAAAAATAAGCTAATTATTTAATTTTAAGTTAATATTATATTTATTAATTTAATTAAATAATTGGAATTATTGGATTATTATTATTATTATTGGAATAATAATTATTGGAAAATATATAAGTTGGAAATAAGAAAAGAGTTCCATTTTTTTTGGTAAAAGAGTTTTCACGTGGAAACAGAGAAGCGGCTCAAAAAGAGGAAAAGGGCAAAGAGGCAGAGCAAGAGGAAGAAGGTTGGAGAAGAGAAAAGCTTGAAGCTTAAAGATTCGTCGGATTAACTCAGGTAAGGGGGGTTTATCGTCGTTTAATGGGTATTATGGGTTAACATGTAATGGGTAGTGATAAGCCGTTGATTTGACCCTAATTGGATTATGAATGTCGAGAAATTGTGATGAATAGATGATGAGAAAACTGTAATTGAATCTGTATTTGGGTTAGTTGTGATTTTCCGAACGTATAGCTTTTTACGGAATTGGAATCGGAGGTCCGGAAGTCCTCCAACGGCGGAAAATGCGGAGAATTCTGCATTCTGCTTCGTGTTAGCGCAGGAACAGCTTTCTGTCTTGCGTTAACCGGTTAACCCAGGGTGTTAACCGGTTAACACTGTTAGGAATTATGAAATATTGCTGTTTTGCTTGCGTTAACCGGTTAACCCAGGGCGTTAACCGGTTAACACTGTTGTGATTTGTGAAAATTGTTGTTCTGTCTGCGTTAACCGGTTAACCCAGGGCGTTAACCGGTTAACACTGTTAAATTTGGCCAGGAAGCGTGTTTTGGTCTGCGTTAACCGGTTAACCCAGGGCGTTAACCGGTTAACACTGTTGAAAAGTGGGAAAATTGGTAATTAAATGTTGCGTACATATTTGATGGGTGGCCTATATCGGTGTGTGATATAGTAGGGATTATTTCCCGTTGTTTTGAGTAGGATAGGTATTAGTGGAGTGTGCTAATACTGTGATTGAATTATTTGGCATGACATGATATGATTATGTGATAAATATGCTAATGATGTGTGAAAATATGCGTAATGTTGTGAATGTATATATTATGCATGTGTTGGTGAATGGGTTGTTTTATGACTTAGAGTGTGAGCATATGTCCATTGTGGATTGTTGTTAATGATGTTGCATTGCTAGGTGAATTAGCATGCATATTGTGGCCTTTAGGGTGGTAGCTAATTCCCATGGTGAGGAATTAGTGAGTAAATCATTGTGGATATTTGTTGATGATTTTGCATTGCTAGGTGATTTAGCATGCATATTGTAGTCTTTATGGTGGTAGCTAATTCCCATAGTGAGGAATTAGTGAGTTGGTGGTAGCTAATTCCCGTGGTGAGGAATTAGTGAGTGAGTCACTGGGTCTCAAATGAGTGGGACTAGTGGGCTTGGTAGCCGTATCTGGATTTGATCGGTGAGGTGAACTATATGTTCACGAATAGTCGGTACCGCATGCATGGAGTCTCATTGCATAATGTATGTATTGTGTATAATATGAATGGATGTGTTCCAATATTATACGTGTGTTTTGATGTTTATGTTGAGTATGATTATGAGTATGAGTTGATGTTGCCGTTACTGAATGTGTGATGTAATTAGGGTGATTAATGTGTTAATTACTTAGCATTTCATGATATTCTATAATGCTTTTTATATCGATTGAGGAACTCACCCTTACAACTATTTTTCAGGTAACGAGCAGTGATTGAGTAGGAGCTAGTGCGTGAAGTCTAGTGTAGTTCCTTAGTGGGTCATGCTCTGATAGATGTAACATCGGGACGGGATGTTTTAAATGTTTATTGTTGGTTGTGAACCAGTTTACATGTAATATGCTACATGTTTTGAATGATCGATTTGATCTCTATCCACTGCGTATTGTGCAACGTTTTATGTTTTGAATTAAATAATGAGCATGACAAGCTACTTTGATGAATGGTGTGAAGTTGTTTGTGTGACACCCTTAACTGCATAATTACTCTGATTTATATATTGTTGTTTTAATTGAATATTTGGGGTATTTTAGAAGGGTGTTACACCAAGCATGCTTGAATTGTATATTATTGCTTTTCTTATTTTGTTTACTAACCGAAAGCATAAAAATATGTTACTAACTTTGTTTGTTTTGAAGCTTGAGCAATCATGTGATACAAGGCTCCTAGGAGGCTCCTATGTCCATTGAAGTGGTCAGATGAAAGTGAAAGCAAGCATGACAATGGTTCACAAAGCTCTCAATCACCATATATGCCTCCCAAGTATCCCAGTTTTTCAATTTGATCAAGATAAACCAAAGGGCTTGAGGATTGTTTCCTAAGGAAACCCTAATTCAACTGTGCATGAATTGTGCCTTGCTCATGAAGCAACCTCAACCCATGATCAAATAAAATCAAGGGAAGTTCTTTCATTCATCATTTCATTCATATATGTGTTTATTTGAGTGTCCTCAATCATCAATTCATCAAGATTTGAAGTTTGGACTTGAGAAGTTGGTCAGTCAATTCATCTGACTATTTTGAAATCCACTGAGACCTAACTTTTGATGTCTTTGTCAAATGAAGATGACCCCAAGAGAAACATTGTTCTTAAGAACCATATGAACAACTTTCATGTTCATAAAAAATTGATTTGAATCTTGTAAGGTCATCATTCATTTCAAAACATTATAGGTCATTTTGACTGAAACCCTAATTTTGGGTCAACTTCCCAAGGACATAACTCCTTCATTTTTCATGATTTTGAGGTGGTCTCAAATGAATTGGAAATTTTAAGATGTCTACTTCATTTTTTGTGTTGAACAAAATTTCATAATCCTAAAATAAGTACATGTGATAATACAAAACATTATATGTCACTTTGGACCAAACCATTGAAATGTGAAAAAGTCCAACTTCAAGGGCCCATAAATTTCTCATAAAAAATCCAAATGATGCAAAATATAAGTCCAAATTAATTTTCTTGAAAAGATATACAACTTTTATGTTGAAGGTTTTGTCATTTGAGGCTTGCATCACTAAAACAGAAGGGCTTGAATTTGGTCTATTTTGGCAAAATTCACATACACATGTTTTGTACATTGAACTTCATGGCTTGTTTTCATAAATTTCCCAATCCCAAATGTATTTTTGTTCAACATAACAATTGTTCCTCATGTCAAGACCTTTCCAACCATTACCCACATGACCATATTTTAATTTGGCAAAGTGCATTTTCAAAGAGATGAAGATTTATGTTCATTTATGGAAACTATGTGAAATATTTGTGCACAAGCCAATTCAATCACATTTGCACGTCAAAACACTTCCATGTGACTTCATCATGCTAAACCAATTGCATTTGGGCCTCCCATGCGCCTGTACAGGCCCATGCATGGAGGCTCTCATTCCACATGCACATGAATTTTGCCTTGCTTGCATCAGCTTTCACTATAAATACAGGTGCTTAGCTCCATCCATTTCCAACCTTAAGGTGCCTAATACTCTGCAGAATTGGAATCCCACCTTTCATCTAAAGGAATTTTGAGTTTTCTTCTTCAATTTTTCAGTTCAATTTTTAACTTCCTTGGTTGATTATTGAACTCCAATTCCTAAGCCTAGCTACCTCGACATCTAAGGATCATATTGCATCAAAGAGTTGGGAGAGATCGTGCCTTGTAGAGCTGCACTTCAAAGGTTGTTGTTCAAACTTTTTCTATTCAAATCTTCCTGGATCTTGCTCATTTCTTGTGTTTGTTGGTTCCTCTGATGTCATCTCATAAGAGGCAATTGATATGTGCATTTAATTTCATGAATCCATCAAGTTCAGTTTGAACTCCATAATTTTCTATCTCTAATTTCTCCTTCTATGAGAGTCAAGAGTAGAAACCAATGGCACAGGGGTGATGTACATCACCCCAACTTTCCAATGATATGAGGATCGTGCATTTTGGTTAATTTTTCAAAACCTGCAATTCCACTGGAGTTGGCTTGCTCGCCAGAGAAGACGGTGGTGTACACCACCATCCCCCATGCCAGATTGCATCTGAACCGTTGGTTGCTATTTCCAGTTTGAATCATGGCCTTTAGATGTTATGACTTTTAATAATGCTGCATGTTTCGCCTTTGACTGTGGATCACCATGAGCGCGCGCATAAGGACCTTAGGATGTGCCACCTCATTTAATGAAATCAGATCCAACGTGCCAGGCTTTTCCTCATTTTCTGAATTTCATTTTATTTTCTTTTATTTCCTTTTATTTCAAAAATTCATATCTTCTTCATTTTAAATCCAAAAAATATGGGACCAATTGCATTATTTCCCTTTTTAATTCTAGTTTCTGAAAATGATTTTGAATATTTTTTATGAAGTCATTTAATATTTTTTGTGGATTTTCTCTTTTCTGGTTATTTTAAATTCATTTTAAATAGTTTCCAATATTCAAAAAATGCAAAAATATTTTCTTAACATCTTTGAATGATGATGAATCTATGAAAAATAATCTCATCAATTTTTTAATTGATTTGAGATTTATTTGATATTTTAGTGCAATTATGTTATATTTTCTTCATTTTTAATTGTTTAAAATTAGTTTCTGGTTTCTAAAAATGATGAAATTTTTTGTCAAACTTTATTTGACCATGTTGAACTTAGGATGATCCATTTGGACTTTTCCAAGTTGATTTGAAATGGATTTGAAGTTTGACCTTTATTTGTTTATTTTAATTCAAGTATTATTTTAATTCTCAAAAATACCAAAAATATTTTGTTTGTTTCTTGACTTCTAAACTTCATCTCACTTCTGTTTACCATTGAATGACTTTGATTCTATTCATGTTTGATCAATGTGTGTTGGATATTTCATTTCAATTTATGTACATTCTTATTCTTCTTCTTCATCTTTTTCTTTTTGATCAATGAGTTAAAGATTGGTGGTTAGCCTTGACATATGAGGGGCTTAACCTTCTTTGATTCAAATCTAATTCATCTTGATCAAAGATCAAGTGAATGGCTTTGCATTAGAGATAGGTTGCTTCTTGGTCAAGCAAAAAACCTAAATCAATACAAGATCATTCTTCTTTTCTTTTGGCATGGCAAGTTGTAGGAGCTTGGCTTACTAGTCATGGTCTCTAACTTGTGTTTGTTGCCTATAGTTTTATTGACCGGCCTCAGATAGGTGTGACTACTACATTAGTCCACTTACGATTGCTTAACATAGCACTAAATTTCCTTATGGCACACTAACACTAACTACTTATGACTAACTTTTAATTCAAGCATTTAATTTTTGCAATTTACTTTAATGCAATTTAATTTATTGCACATTAATTCATTTGCCTTTGCCCTTTGCCCACTTGAGCTCATGTTTATGTTAATGCAATTTGCCTTTTGCTCACTTGAGCATATTATTGTGTATATACTATTGTGCTTGTTTTGTTTTGTTTGTGTGAACCCAATGCAAATGGAGAAAGGACTTAGATTTTAGGATCTTACCTATGATAATGGAGTTTGAAGAGCAACTAGGCCTCATGCCTTTAGAGTGCTAAAATTGTCAAAGAGCAACTAGGTCTCATGCCTTTAGAATGCTTAATCTTGAAGATGAACATTGAAAGGATCCTAATTCTAAACTCACTCTTGTCCATTCTTTATTTGCATTGTGGAACTTTTTGATTTGTGTGTTCTTGTGTGCTAGGGATCCCAAACTTCCCAAATAGAAGAACCATTGTCATGAGCATCCAAAGTGAGAGATACAAAAGCCATTGGAAGATTCCTAGGAGCTTTGATTGTTTGATTGATTGCTTGAGTTATTTGCTTATTGCTTGCTAATTCCAAAGGACGGGAGCAACTTGGATCATCTTTATGATCTCAAGAAGGGAACTCCAATGTGGTTTTATTTTTCTTCCTTCATCTTTGCATGTTTAGGACCTAGCCATTCTCTTCTTCCCTCCACTCTAACCCAAGCCAACTTTTGTGCAAACATTAACATTGTTTTCAAAAATTAGAAACCTAGGCATTATGCTTTTTATTTTTCAAACTCTTTTCATAATACTTATTTTGAATTAAATCCTAAGTCAACTTTGACCATATTTTGTGAATACTTTTCATTTGTAAATATAACTCACTCAATTGTTTTGTGGTTCCAATCGCCACTATTTGCCAAAGCTTTTCATAAACATTAGCTATTAGGTTTGAGTTATCTTAGAGGTTGAGATAATACTCACCTGTATCCTTAGTGATGAGCAATAAGTCTTCCATACTTATTATAGGGTTAACCCCTCACTAGTATGTTGAAGCTCTCCTCACATGGTGGATTTGTGGTTTTAGGTTGAGTTTTCTCCCTTTGATAACAAAATACCTTAAGGATTTTGACCAATCAATTCACCAACTTCTTTTGAGATTTTTACCCCGAACTACGAGGTTTTGATCCTAATCTTTTTTAAGATGGTACGTAGGCAATGGGTTCATCCATTCAAACACAAAATTGTAAATAATTTGTATATTCTTTTCTCATCTCCCCAATCATTTTTCGCCCAAATATTTTTCAAAATACCAACCTACCTTACAACATTTGTAAAAAGGGTTCCCTTAGAGTACTAAGGATGTTTTGGGTGCTTAAAACCTTCTCATTGCATAACCAACCCCCTTACCCAGATCTCTGACATTTTTATTAGTTTTTGATTTGATAAAACTTCTCAGTTTTTGTTCGCTTTCTAACCTTTCCTTTGGATAAATAGAAGTGCGGTGGCGACTCGAATTATATGATTTACTTTTGATTTAGTCAATAAATCTAAAGGTAATGAATACCCCGCTATAACTTCCAATTCTGGTTTCTCTAATAGAGTCCCTTAGATATTTGAACATAATCGTTGGAAGTGCCAATTTGAACCCTTTTTCCAAAAAGAACAAGATATACTTTTGGTTTGTGTTGATGTAATCAGAGGAGTTTGTATTGGGTCAATGATGAATACATCTCAAAATTATCTTGAACCAAACCATCAACCTATCAGATAGGTTTTTAGCACTTGGACCTTTGTCTTCATCAAATTTTATTCCTTCCTTGGAAATAACTAATGCTACCATAGCTTCTCTTCTTGCATCAGTTTTAACATTGTGAACCCTTTTTCCACAACCATTGTGAGAAATTAGGTCAACGATGGATTTCTCAGTGACAACAATATTCTTGTTCATAATGAAGGAAGTAATTATGTCCTTGGCAGCAAAATCGTGTATCTAAATCTAATTCACAAGCATTGGATAATACAAGACCAATTAATCTTTCGAAGAATCCCTTCAACCCTTGTAATTCTAAAGTCTCATTCATATCCTTGAAGTCCACAATGGTTTCACAAAGAACCATAAGCTCATCAATAGGGATGTTGAGAGTTAACTCAGGGATCCCTTCCATAACTGGATGATTTTCGTCATCCATGGAGAGACTGGGAGATTGTTGTTATTGTTGAATATGTTGTTGAGGAGCATCCATTGTTGAAGTTGAAAGAGAGGATGAATAGTTTGCAGAAAATGGCGTTTGAAAGAAGAAAGTGTATGAGTATAATGCGTGTAGTGTGAAAATGTGAGTGAAGTGGGTTTATATAGATATTGTTTTGCAATGATGACAAGCTAAAAAATATGCAGACATGGGGGGAAGCGTAAAAGATTTTAACCTAATTCCAAGAAATTTGAAACCCAATGTGTCACTCTATCATCACGCATGCTCAGAAAGTGGGAAAATTGTCACCACTTAGAACCACATGATATCAAATGACAAGACAAACATTTAATGCAACAAATGTTCATAATCAAGAAGATAAATTGATAAGATTGCTTCTGATCGGGACCTTTCTGATTTAAGAAACTTCCTCACTTCAGAAAGCTCATGTCTCAAAATCAAAAAATACATTGTCAGAACCTTATCTAAAGTTCTGAAGACTTAACATTCTGAAATTCATCTTTTCATTATGGACAAAAATCCATAAATAAGTTTTTCAGAATGGAAATGAATCTATCTTCAGCAAGGGGTTTTGTAAAGATATCAGCCCATTGATGGTCTGTATCAACCGATTTTAAGTGAAAAATACCCTTCTGAACATAGTCACGTAAAAAATGATGTTTAATTTCAATATGCTTAGCCCTAGAATGCAAGATAGGATTCTTAGACAAACAAATAGCAGAAGTATTATCACAGAGAATAGGAATGTTACTCTCGAATATCTGATAAACTTCCAGCTGACTCTTCATCCAAAGTATCTGAATGCTGCATCCAAAAGGTGCAATATACTCAACTTTGACTGTTGAAAGTGCAATTGTTGACTGTCTCTTGCTGGACCATGAGATCAGATTGTCTCATAGAAATTAACAACTTACAAAAGTACTTTTCCTTTCTATTATGTCTCCATCATAGTCAGCATCACAATAGCCTACTAATTTATATTCACTTGATTTTCTATAAAACAAACCAAGATTAGTAGTACCTTTCAGATACCTAAAGATTATCTTAACATCAGTTAACTGAGTCTCCCTCAGATTTGATTGGACACTAGCACATAAGAAGACACTGAATAAAATATCAGGTTTAGAAGCGGTTAGATAAAAGAGAGAGACTATCATACCTCTGAATAGATTCTGATTTACCTTACCGTTTACCTCTTCTTTCTCCATAATGCATATAGGATGCATTTAAGTCTTTGCTTGCTTGCATTCTTACAAGTTGAACTTCTTCAAAAGTTCCCTTATATACTTACTCTGATGAATGTACGTTCCTTATGAATGTTGATACATCTCGATTCCCAGAAAGAACTTGATTTTTCCCATCATACTCATTTCAAATTCTACCTGCATTGACTTAGCAAAATCTTTGCACAACGAAGCATTAGCAAAACCAAAAATAATATCATCAACATAAATTTGCACAACCATAATATCATTCTTTAAAGGTTTTGCAAAAGAGAGTTGTGTCCACTTTCCCTATGGAAAAATCCTTTTCCAAATAAAACTTATTTAGTCTGTCATACCAAGCTATAGGTGCTTGTTTCAGACCATATAATAAAATTTTCAGTTTAAAAACAAAATCTGGATTTTAAGAACTTTTAAAACCATGGGGTTGGTTCACACACACCTCTTCAGAAATGTATCCATTTAATAATGCACTCTTAAAATCCATCTGATAAAGGATGATGTTATGATTAATTGTAAATTGTTAGACGATAGTGCAAATCTAAAGGGGGGGTTGAATAGATCGGTTTTAAAATTAAGCACGTTTTAAAAATATTTTCAACTGTTGCAGAAGCACCCTAGATTGAAATCGTCTAAATGATCCCGTTAATGGAAAGATCAGATATACGTGAACCGAATGGAATTACTTAAGATAGAGAAAATCAACCCCCTATCTAACACAATCAATTAACTACTATGATCCTTGATATCGTTACCTCTAATGATGCTCAACACAATAAGAGATCAAGGAAAATATTACTAAGTTTGTGCAAAATTAATTTTGTCGAACGCTTGGTGTGCACTTCACACCAAGTATCAATTTCACTTAAGTTGAATGTGCAGAATTTTACTAAAACAATTTATCGAACAGTTGATATGCACACCAATCAAGCGATATTGATTTTACAATCAATTTCACACACAAAGTAATTATGCAAAATTTAAAGAGTTAAGGGATAGAGAGAACAAGATCGGCTTTGTTGAGGAAGTTCCCCTATCGTCCTCTGTTAGGGTACGTCTTCTCTCAATTCTAAATCTAGAATTAAGATGTTTTTATTAATACTTTGCAAAGTCAATACAAGAGAACAAATGATCACTAGAAATTAACTTCTAGAGTTGTTGCAGATCCTATTCTATTCTCTCCCCTTGATTCGAGTTGAACCAAGATCTTCAAGCACTTCGAACAAACCTCTATTTACCGCTACCTTATTGGACGAACGCCTCGTTCTCCAAAACTTCAGCTCGACTGATTTCGAATGTAAGTTGCTTGAACCCTAAGCTTTCTTAACAATCCCCCGTTTACCGCTACTTGTTTGACCGAACCTTCCGTTCTTCAAACTTTTCACTCGGCCGAATCTGCCAAGACAAGATTAGTGCAAAAAACCCCAATACTTGGAGGACAAAACCTCAAGGGTTTTATTCAAGAAAAACCCACACAATGTCTTAACCCAAACTAAGATAATCCAATCTTATTTGAACGTTATCACAGCTGCAATGCACAATGCTCAACAAAGATTATTATGTGTGATTATTGAGAAATACAATGAACAATGAAGATGATGAGCACTTTGGTGTATATATTTCACTTTACTTGTTGTTTTTATGAAGAAGAGAAATTTGAATATTTATATGATGTATGGACAAATAACTAACATAACAGAAAGATTTCACAAAGTTACACAGCAGAAAATTAGGTGAAACAAGCGACGAGTCGACTCAAACAGAGTTTATTACATGGTTGAGTCGACCGATGAGTCGACATGTTCGGACCCGTGGAAAGATGATTGGGAAATGAGTCGACCTAAATAGTGCATGAGTCGACTCATTCAGGTTTTCCAGGAATGAGTCAACCTGTTCAGACCTAAAGGTTTTGCTTTGAGTCATGAGTCGACTCACAGAGGTTTAACTTCCAAAAATGAGTTTTCCAACATATTATGACCAATTTAAGCCTATCTCTTATGAACCTAGGATGTTTACTATGATTAAGTGCATGATTCATATATAAGATATGCTCCTATATGCTTGAACACACGAAACCTATACTTTGAACATGTTAAAGGATGAATGCTTTCTATGCTATAATGATATTATTCAAAGACACGATGTGGGCGAATAGAGAGGTTTGACATCATTAAAATAAGGACTAGGAATATTTGCCCTCACAGATTCCCCCTTTTTGATGATGGCAAACCGTGGCACAAACGTGTGCTTTGATGGATATGCTCCCCCTAATTTTATGCATTCCTTTGAACATCCTTCTATATTATTCACCTGCTACATCTGGCTGCTAATGTTTGTTTCCATTGCTTTCTCCCCCTTTGACAACATCAAAAAGAGGCAAGGAAACGGTCAAGCATGGAGTAAAAATATTCAGAATCACTTAGTCAGCGACTTTGCAACACATGGTCATTAACAACAATGCATAAATCATGTAGTTAATAACACAAGTACATGCATAAGTAACACATGGTGAAAGAACCAATACAAAAATAACATTACAATAGGTGTTCAAAAAAAACAGTAAGACAAATAAGTAACTAGAAAAACATGCACACATAGTGAAAATTTGAAATGCGTTGAGTTTGAGCAGTCATCTAAGGTCGTCGTCCACATAACGATTCATGTTTGCCTCTATAACCGGAAGGTGGACGTGCAAGTCTTTCTTATTCATAGAGGCTGGTTAATTCAATGACTTTTGTGTTCAGCATGTTTACGGAGCCTGCGAGAACGCGATTTGATCCGTTGATCCTTTGTAGGATGGTAGAGGAAAAGAAGTTGAAATTTTCACTTTATGTTTGGATTTGACTCCTTAGTTCTGCATATCGTTCCTCTTGGATGGAAGCGAAGGATGTAAAATTGTTACCTTGACTCTGAATTTGTTCCTGTAGGGATGGGAACTTCTCCTCTTGAAGTGTAACGAAGTTTTGCTGCTGGATATGCATGGTTCTTAACATTTCCATTACTTTAGAGTTTTCGGATGGAGAAGAGGGTGTGGGTATGTATGATAAACGATTGATGGTCCATCTTGTGTGTTGCTATTCACCTCATCCTTGATTATCGGACGGATGTTGGCCGGGAGTAGGACCAAGCCAATCACCATGATCAGTGACTTAATGGTCATGCTCCATTGGTTGAGAGTGGACTTCGTTATTTGCTTCCTCTTCTTCACCTTCATCATCATCATCATCATCATCATCAGCGTCATCATCATCATCATCCTCAATGTCTTCCACATACCGAGCATTGGTTCCTGGGTCTGGTTGACGGGTTTTGTATACTCGCGCCGAGTGATCCCAAGTGTAACCCATTAAACTTAAGGTCTTCTGACAAAATTCTTGATGTATCGTTATGGATTTGTAAGGAATTCCTTGAACATAAACATATACTCGATGAAGTACGCTTTGAATGGATGAGAGATAACAGAGAGCAGTTCCTCTCCCTGACCCTTTAAGTGCAAAGATCCTACTTGCAATGTAGTATGACCAATTGACTTTTATCTTGTGTTTCAGTACATAGGTGTACTTCGGCCTTGTCGACAGTAACCGCCTTGCTTAGGATGTAGAATATGCGTCACAATCCAATGCAAAATTCTGTCAAAAGGCTTCAACTGCCAGGTAGTCACATTTGTAGGAAATAGAGTACTCTGAACAACTTCTGGAGCAAATGGTTTCCTCAACATTTTGTTTAATGCAGTCCTAAAATCATAGTCAGGTGCGTATACATTGTCGGTGATCTTGAGATCAGTTGGAGACGATAGTGGAGAGATCTCAAAGAGAGATTTCCACACGTCATCATTCACTTCAACAATATGAGTACCAATGTTATAGAAAAATCTAAACCCCTCAAATTTTTCAGCCGCGCCGATATAGAACAATTTAACTAACTCCTCATTGTACTCAATGATGCAGTTTAAGAATAATTCAATGCCTTGAAAACTAATACGTTCAACAACATCTGAAATGCACATGCGTCTAACCACTAAAGGTGAGTAAACGTATTGCTTTATGGCAGTTCTATTTTTAAACTTCTTATTGTAGATTTCAACCAGATCATCAGAGAGTAGAGATAAAGGGGTTACCGGAACATGAGATCGAGATGGAGCATTCCTGGTGTGAGAGGAGGGTCCTCTAGTAGATCTTTGGTGGAAGTTCTTGATGCCATTTGAGTGTTGGTAGTAAAGGATAGTGGTGGAGAGAAGTAGAAGATAGAATAACCAAGATAATCAATTATGCAGAAAAAGAGGTTTCTTGAGAACTGAGTCGACCGAATTCCAAGAGGATATGCGCAGACCTAAGCAGCGAAGAGTCGACTCATGGGGCGATGTTGTCGGACCCAAAATAAATGCAATCCCAGTATTGGGCAGAGAAGAGTCGACTCATGCGTGTGATGAGTCGACACATTGATGTTTGAAAACCCAAAAAGTAGATATGGGTAGCGATGAGTCGGCGCATAGGTCGACCTGTTGGGACCCAGAGATTTATGAGTCGACACACTGGTCGACCTGTTGGGACCCGAGGAGAACTCCTAGATTGATGAGTCGACTCACAGGTCGACCTATTGGGACCCAAGGAAAACACATAAATTGGTGAGTCGACTCATTCAGTTGGCCTGTTGGGACCTTAGTTACTAATTTGATGATATGAGGTTCAAACCCATTATGTTAACGCAAAATGCATGATAAATAACATACGTAAGCAAGTTTAAGCATAACTCAAGCATATACATGGATCATACTTAGTTTAAGTCAATCATGAATATCAAAGTTTAGCAAGTATGTATTCATACATAATTGATTAATATGGGTCAAATGAATAGGAACGATATTACCTCCAATGATGATAGACGACACGTGCCTTCATGTAGCCCTCACATAAGAATCATGGAACGAATATGCATGCTCTCTCTCTCTCTCTCTCTCTCTCTCTCTCTCTCTTTCTATATATATATATATATATATATATATAAACGCGATCCGAGATATCGAGAACACCAACTTCCCTATGGATGTGTAAGAAAGGCTCTGTCGCAAGTGGTTTTGTGAAAATGTCGGCAAGTTGATTTTTGCTATCAACATGCTCAAAGACAACATCACCTTTCTCAACATGATCCCTAAGGACGTGATGCCGAATTTCAATATGTTTAGTGCGCGAATGTAGTATAGGGTTTTTGGTTAGATTTATGGCGCCTGTGTTATCACAAAAGATGGGAATACATTCAAGTTGAACATCGAACTCGAGTAATTGTTATTTGAGCCACAAAATTTGAGCGCAACAATTACCCGCAATAACGTATTCCGCCTCGGCGGTTGACAAAGCAACTGAAACTTGCTTTTTGCTATGCCAACTTACCAAGGAATTCGAGTAAAAATGACAAGTGCCACTGGTGCTTTTCCTATCCGATTTGCAACCGACAAAGTTGGAATCGGAGTAACCAACCACAGAGCAATCACTACCCTTTGAGAACCAAAGCCCATACTTTGAAGTACCACACAGGTATCTAAGTATGCGCTTGACGACTTTTAAATGTGATTCTTTGGGACATGATTGATACCTAGCACACATACATACACTAAACATAATGTTTGGTCGGGATGCAGTAAGATAGAGGAGAGATCCGATCATACCTCTATACCTTTTGATATCAACAACCTTACCATTTTCATCCCGATCCATGTTGACAGCGGTAGGAATTGGAGTGTCGATCACTTTGGAATTTGCCATATCAAAGTGTTTAAGTAGTTCATTACAATACTTGGTTTGGCTCACGAAGGTTCCTTCTTCAAGTTGCATGATTTGAAGTCCGAGGAAGTAATTTAGCCCCCCCCCCCCCATCATGCTCATTTCAAATTCTCCCTACATCAACTTAGAGAACTCTTTGACCAAATTAATGTTAGTAGATCCAAAGAGGATGTCATCTACATAGACTTGAACTAATATGGAATGTTTTCCTTAACGTCTAATAGAAAGGGTAGTATCAACCTTCCCTCTTGAGAATCCTTGTTCTAGTAGGAATTTGCTAAGACGCTCATACCATGCCCTAGGGGCTTGTTTGAGGTCGTACAAAGCCCGCTTGAGCTTATAAACATAGTTTGGATGCTCATGGTTTTTAAATATGGGAGGTTGAGATATATAGACCTCTTCATTTATGTGACCATTAAGGAAAGCGATCTTCACATCCATTTGAAATAACTTGAAATTTTGAGAACAAGCATAGGCAAGCAGAAGGCGTATATCCTCGAGTCGGGAAACTGGAGCATAAGTTTCCTCATAGTCTATGCCTTCCTCTTGGTAATACCCTTGGGCAACAAGGCGAGCCTTATTGCGAGTTATGACTCCATTTTTGTCTAACTTGTTCCTAAACACCCATTTAGTGCCGATTACTCGATGGTCTCGCGGAGGGGGAACAAGATCCCATACCTTATTTCTTTTAAATTGATTAAGTTCCTCTTGCATAGCTAGAAACCAAGTTTCATCGAGTAATGCGTCTTTGGAGTTTTTAGGCTCATTTTGGAAGACGAAAGCAAAGTGATAACAAAAGTTACTTATCTTAGTCCGTGTCGTGACTCCCTTTGAGATATCTCCTAGAATATTATCAATGGGATGATCCTTGGAAGATTTCCATTCCAAAGGAAGGTCATTGTTATTGATGGAATGATCCTCCTCTTTCTTTTCAGAATTGAGATTCGGCTCCTCCTTAACTTTTTCTGGATGGGTATCAACACGATTTTCTTCTTGATATTTTATTATGTCTTCCGAAGGAACACCTGCACCATTAATAAAACTACCTTCTCCGACAGTTTTCAGATAGGACTCATCAAAGGAAACATGCACGGATTCTTCAACAATAAGTAACCTTTTGTTGTATACTCTATATGCTTTACTAGATTGAGAGTATCCTAGAAAGATACCTTCATCATATTTTGAGTCAAATTTACCAAGGTTTTCTTTCCCATTATTTAACACAAAACACTTACATCCAAAGATATGAAGATGTGAAACATTTGGCTTCCTTCCCTTTAGCAATTCATAAAGGGTTTTGTTTAGAATAGGACAAATGAGTATCCTATTCAGTACATAGCATGCCGTGTTTATGGCATCGACCCCAAAATATTTAGGAAGGTTGTTTTCATTGATCATAGTTCTTCCAAGTTCTTCTAAAATTCTGTTTTTACGTTCCACAACACCATTTTGTTGTGGAGTTCTTGGAGCAATAAAATTATGATCAATGTCGTTTGTTTCACAAAATTACTCAAAGTGGTGGTTTTCAAATTCACCTCCGTGATCACTTCGAATGGTAACTATGCTAGTGTTCAGTTTGTTTTGAGACATCTTGGCAAAATTTTCAAACGCAGAAAAAGTGTCGCTTTTACTAGCTAAAAAGATAGTCCAATAAAATCTAGATTAGTCGTCCACTATGACAAAACCATAATGGTTTCCACCTAGACTTTTAATTCTATATGGCCCAAAGAGGTCCATATGGAGAAGTTCAAGAGGTCTCGTTGTGGAAAACAACATTTTTAGATTTAAACGAGATCCTTGTTTGCTTTCCCATTTGGCACGCATGACATAGGTGATCTTTTGAAAATTTAATTTTGGGTAGACCAACTACTCGATATTTTGAGACAACTTTGTTAAGCAAGTCAAAGTTGACATGCGCTAATCGCCTATGCCAAAGCCACGAGTCTTCACTCATGGAGACGAGACATTTAGCGCTTGTCGAGGATACTTCATTCAAGTTGAGCATGTATACATTGTTTTCCCTCCAACCCTTAAGCACATCATTTTTATTTTCATTATGTTCAATCATGCAACAGTCTTTGAAAACGAGACTTTATATACTTTGTCGCATAATTGGCTAATGCTAATGAGATTGTGCTTAAGGCCTTCAACTAATAGGACGTCTGAGATAGTAGTAGAGGAGGGATTAACTACACTACCTTTTCCGAGTATAGCTCCCTTTTTATTGTTACCATAGGTCACAAACCCTTTCTTCTTAGCCACAAAGTCAAAGAATAAGGAAGAGTCACCCGTCATGTGCCTTGAGCATCCACTATCGAGAATCCATGTTCTCTCCGTATCCTTAAGACATTCCACCTACAAATTTAAACAAGGGAAGGAGATACCAAATTTTCATTGGGTCCTAGTGTGTGAGGGAAACTTTGGTTGCATTTGGGCAACCATTGAAAAATGCCTTTAGGAACTAGAAATCTCATAAATCGACATTTAGTAATAGTATGTCCCTTTTTGCAACAATATAGACAATTTAAGTTCGGATGAAAGTTGCTTTTGCTAGTTTGATCCTTAACCACATAAGTGCATTTTTGATAAGGATTATTCATATTTCTTCTAAAGTGTGATTGATCAATAGCAAAGGTAACTTTGGGTTGTAGAGCCTTGTCTAATTTAGCTTGGAGAGTTCTAACCTCTCTTTGCCAAATATGACAGGTTTCACATCCACCCCATCTAAACTAAAATCCTTTATCGTCTTCCGTTTTGCCTTTAGTAGCCTCTATCATAGATTTCTTGAGGGTTGCTAATTCCTTTTTAGAATAAAAAATATTCTTTTCTAAATGGTTCAAAATTTTCTTATTAGAGGCCAAGCGTTTAAAAGCTTCCTTGACCTAATTGTGTAGAGTACTAAAGGAATTTTGTAAATCAGCATAAGACATTTTATCAGTATGATCATATTTGGAATGACTTACATTCTTTTTCTTCCTTTGATGAGCTGTGAGAAAAAGATTGACAATTTCTTCTTCATCACTTGAGTTGTCATCGCTTGAGGGCTCGCTATCGCTCTCCTATGTGATGTATGCTCTTCTAGGTTTGCTTGGTTTGTTATAGTGTTTGTATTTTCCTTTGTCTTTCTTCAATATGGGACACTCAGACTTATAGTGACCAGTCTTTCCACAATTGAAGCATGATCCTTTTGACTTGTTTGTCTTGCTTTCCTCTCGATTCAGAAATTTTGATTGCCTTCTGTAATTGACAAGATTTTTGTCCGAATGTTGAACTTTATTCTTTTTAAGGTATCGATTGTACCTCCTAACGAACAACCCCATGTCTTTACTTGAATCTTTGTCATCATCACTTGACTCACTTTCACACACATCATTGGTGGATGACTTGTATCTTGAAGCCTTTAACGCAATAGATTTCCTTTCAGTGTTCTTATCTTTCTCCTTATTTTGATTTTTCTCATGTTTCTCAAGATTCATGAGCTCTTGCTCATGCTCTTGTAGCTTGCCGAACAATGTCGTCATGTCCAACGTTCTTAGATCATTGGCTTCCTTGATTGGGGTGACTTTTGATAGTCAATCCCTGTTAAGACATCTTAAGATTTTATTAGTAGCAACATCATTAGGGGTATTTCTAGCAAGAGCATTTAACCGATTGATTAGATGAGAAAATCTCATTTGCATATCGGCAATGGTTTCACCATCTTCCATATGAAAAAGGTCAAATTCTTGAGTTAGGGTGTTGATTCTTGCTAGTTTGACACCATTTGTTCCCTCATGGGTAATTTGTAATGAGTCCCACATAGCTTTAGCACTAGTACAATGGGAAACCCCATAGTACTCATCAACACCTAAAGCGGTAATGATCATATTTCTAGCTTTCTAATCGTAGTTGTACTTTTTCTCATCTTCTTCGTTCCATTGTGCTTCCGGTTTAGGTACAACAAGGCCATCCGCATTGGTCATGGTTATTTCCATAGAACCATCTTGGATGACTTTCCATACTTTCCTATCAATAGAGTTGGTATGGATACGCATACAATCTTTCCAATAACTATAGTTTTCACCGGTAAAAATAGGCGCCCTATTGTACGCCCCTTTAGGATCGTTACTCATTTTCTAAAAAGTTATATGCAAAGCACTAGATGAATCGGCGCTCGTGATACCACTTGTTAGACGATAGTGCCGATCTAAAAGGGGGGTTGAATAGATCGGTTTTAAAATTAAGCGCTTTTTAAAAATATTTTCAACTGTTGCGGAAGCACCCTAGATTGAAATCATCTAAACGATCCCGTTAATGGAAAGATCAGATATATGTGAACCGAATGGAATTACTTAAGATAGAGAAAATCAACCCCTATCTAACACAATCAATTAACTACTATGATCCTTGATATCGTTATCTATAATGATGCTCAACACAATAAGAGATCAAGGAAATATTACTAAGTTTGTGCAAAATTAATTTTGTCGAACGCTTGGTGTGCACTTCATACTAAGTATCAATTTCACTTAAGTTGAATGTGCAAAATTTTACTCAAACAATTCATCGAACAATTGATATGCACACCAATCAAGCGATATTGATTTTACAATCAATTTCACACACAAATTAATTATGCATAATTTAAAGAGTTAAGGGATAGAGAGAAGAATACCGGATTTGTTGAGGCAGTTCTCCTATTGTCCTCGCTTAGGGTACGTCTGCCCTCAATTCTAAATCTAGAATTGAGATGTTTTTATTAACACGTTGTAAAGTCAATACAAGAGAACAAATGATCACTGGCGACCAACTTCTAGAGTTGTTGCAGATCCTACTCTATTCTCCCCCCTTGATTCGAGTTGAACCAAGATCTTCAAGCACTTCGAACAAACCTCTGGATATCGCTACCTTATTGGAGGAACGCCTCGTTCTCCAAAACTTCAGCTCGGCTGATTTCGAACGCAAGTTGCTTGAACCCTCAGCTTTCTTCATAATCCTCTGTTTACCGCTACTTGTTTGACCAAACCTTCCGTTCTTAAAACTTTTCACTCGCTTGAATCTACGAAGACAAGATTAGTGCAAAACCCCCTAGTACTTGGAGGACAAAACCTCAAGGGTTTTATTCAAGAAAAACCCACACAAAGTCTCAACCAAAACTAAGATAATCCAACCTTATTTGAACATTATCACAGCTGCAATGCACAATACTTAACAAAGATTATTATGTGTGATTATTGAGAAATACAATGAACAATGAAGATGATGAGCACTTTGGTGTATATCTTTCACTTTTCTTGTTGTTTTTCTGAAGAAGAGAAATTTGAATATTTATATGATGTATGGACAAATAACTAACATAACAAAAAGATTTCACAAACAGGGGATGAGTTGACTCAAACAGAGTTTATTACATGGTTGAGTCGACCTATGAGTCGACCTGTTTGGACCCGTGGCAATATGATTGGGAAATGAGTCGACCTAAAGAGTGCATGAGTCGACTCATTCAGGTTTTCCAGGAATGAATCGACCTATGAGTCAACCTGTTCAGACCCGAAGGTTTTGCTTCGAGTCATGAGTCGACTCACAGAGGTTTAACTTCCAAAAATGAGTTTTCCAACATATTATGACTAATTTAAGCCTATCTCTTATGAACCTAGGATGTTTAATATGATTAATTGCATGATTCACATATAAGATATGCTCCTATATGCTTGAACACACGAAACCTATATTTTGAACATGTTAAAGGATGAATGCTTTCTATGCTATGATGATATTATTTAAAGACACGATGTGGGCGAATAGAGAGGTTTGACATCATTAAAATAAGAACTAGGCATATTTTCCCTCACACAAACAAAATCAAAAGACGAATAGACTCTAACCTGGAAACTGGAGCCAAAGTTTATGTATAGTTTATACCTTCTTGCTGACTATAACCTTGTGCTACCATTCGAGTCTTGTTTATGATGACTTCACCATTCTCAACTAGCTTTGACTTTTTAGGGTCAATCTTCTCATTGAATCAGACATGAATTGATTCTTCAATAATTTGTGTCTCAATGTTAAAGATTCTGTAGCCTTTAGATCATTCATAAAATCCTAACAATAAGCACTTTTGTGCCTTAAATTCTCTTTAGTGTTTAACATAAAACACTCACAACCAAAAGGATGAAAGTAAGAGATGTTGGGCTTTCTGTTCTTCCATATTTCATAGGGAGTCTTACCTAGAATAGGTCTAACAAAAATCATGTTCTGAATATAACAAGTTGTGTTAATTGCTTCTGCCCATAAATGCTTAGCCATGTCAGTTTCTTGGATCATAGTGCGGGTCATTTCTTGCAAAGTTCTATTCCTCCTTTCTACAACCCCATTTTTTCGTGGAGTTCTAGGGTAGGAGAAATCATGGGAAGTTCCATTTGCATCAAAAATATTTTCAAAATGTTTATTTTCGAATTCGCCACCATGATCACTTCTGACTCTGACTATTTTGCAATTCATTTCTGTTTGCACTAGTGAGCAGAAGGTAGAGAACACATAATGTGACTTATCCTTGTGTTTCAAGAACTTTACCCATGTCCAACAACTATAGTCATCAATGATAACCAATCCATACTTCTTACAATTGATAGACAGTTTTCACTGGCCCCAACAAATCATTGTGCAAAATTTCTAACGGTCTAGAGGTAGACACAACAGTTTTCACTTTCAAAGATGTTTTATAATACTCACCTTTTTGACATGCTTCACAAACAACATCTGAAGCGAACTTCAGGTTGGGTAAGCCTTTGACTAGTCCAAGCTTATTTAGCTTAAAAATCCTTTTAATGCTATCATGGCCCAAACCTCTATGGCATACCCATTGCTCCTCATTAACAGACATTAAAAACATTTTACATTTTGATCCTCAAGATCGTAAAGTATGATTTTATAAATGTTGTTCTTTCTCTTTCTGTTAAAAAGGATTGTACCATCTTTCTAACTAACATCCTTACATGAATTTTGACTAATGTACAATTGGTTATGCATCAGACCATCGACCAAAAGAAAATTAGTAATAGAAGGAATTTTATCGTTACCAATAGTTCTGAAGCCAATGATCTTCCCTTTCTCGTTTCCTTCGAAACCAACGAAGCCTCCAGATTAAGTTCCAAATCTTGGAACATAGATCTTTTGCCCATCATATATCCCGAGCGTCCACTTTCCAGGTACCATGATTGGTGTTTCAGTTGAGCTGCTAAGGATGTCCGCAACATAAATTATTTTATCCTTAAGTACCCACTTTCTGGGTCCTCTCTTGTTAGTTTTCCTAGAGTTTCTTACAACTTTGGGTCTTTGTGCAGAAGGATAATCGTGGGAATTTTTTGCATGATACTTAGGTCTCAGAACTGATTTCTTACCCTATGTATGTTTTTGTGTCTGTGCAGAAACATCAAGCTCAGTGCCAGCAGGCACGAAAGGCTTATAGAGAGGTTTTGGTTTTACCTTCTGACTTTCGTCAGGTTTTATAGTTTCTGTACAACCTAAACCTTTCTTGCCATTTCTGATAACTCCATAGATCAAAGAAGCCATTTTACTTCTATCTATGCTTTTAGCCAGAAAGTAATGAAATTCTCTGTCATATCTAATGACACAATCAATACCAGAATCTTCTGAGACTATTTCTTCCTCTAGTTTTAAAATTTTACTTTTCAAAGTAGAGTTGTTACTTTCTAAAGAAAATACTTTTTCATTTAGAGAAGAAATGTCTTTCTCAAGCTCTTAGTGAGTTTCAGAAGCAACTACTTGGACTTGTTTAAGGTCCTTGTACCTACTTTGAAGACTCTGGTACTTTTCCAATATTTTAGAGGGACATGATTCTAGATCAGAACGAGACAGTTCAGAAAATACCTTTTCAAAATCAGAGCCTGATTCTGATTCTGACAACACCTTGTCTTTTGGTTATTAAGAACCTTTTGGATCAGCTATTGTTGATATCAATGCAACGTTGACTTGTTCTTCGTCTGAATCTTCTTCTTCGGTTTCTGAGTCATCCCATGTAGCCATCATCCCCTTCTTGCCTTTAGAAAAACATTTCTTAGGACTTTTTTACTTTTTCAATTTATGACATTCATTTTTGTAGTGGCATGGATCCTTGCATTCAAAGCAGGTAACTTCTTTACCAAAACCTTGCTTCTTCTGTCCAGACGAAGAATCAGAATGACTAGCAGTCTTTCTAGCTCCTCTGAACTTCCCTTGCCCATTATGGTTGTGTTTCCAGAGTCTTTTGACCCTATTAGAAATCAAATACAACTCATCATCATCTTCCGAGTCTTCATCAGAAACATCTGATTCTTCCTCAGCTTGATAAGCTCTTGTCTTCTCAAGCTTGGACTCTAAAGCAACATATTTACCTCGCTTTTGAGGTTCATCTTCCTCGAGTTCAATCTCGTGGCTTCTCAAAGAACTAACAAGTTCTACAAGACTAATACTATTAAGATCTTTTGCCAACTTCAAAGAAATTACCATAGGTCTCCATTTTTTAGGGAGACTTCTGATTATATTTTTGACATGGTCAGCTGTAGAGTATCTTTTGTCCAAAACTTTCAGTCCTACAACAAGCATATGAAATCTAGAGAACATAGTCTCGTCGGCTTCATCATCTTCCATTCTGAATGCTTCATACTTCTGGATTAATGCCAAAGCATGTGTCTCTTTTACTTGAGCATTCCCCTCATGAGTAATTCTCAGAGAGTCAAATATGGATTTTGCAGAATCTTTGTTTGTTATCTTCTCATACTCAGTATAAGAGATATCATTTAGCAATATAATTATGACCTTATGATGATTTTTGAAATCTTTCTTTTATTGATCTGTCATAGCACTTCTTGCTATATTATTTCCTCCAGCATTAACTAGATGAACATAGCCATCGACTACAAGATCCCAAAGATCAATATCGTATCCAAGAAAGAAAATTTTGATTCTATCTTTCCAGTAATCAAATTCTCACCATCAAAGATTGGTAGTTTAGCACTGTAGTGATCTCTTTCATTGTTGTTAACAATGTTAATAGCAACCATTGTTTCACACATAAACTGGATCGGTACTGAACACGGTGAAATGTTGATAAATATTTTATCATAATAAGAACTAGAGCTCTGCTACCATTTGAAGGTGTGAAAAACACAAGAAATAGGGGTTTGAATTGGGTTTTAAAAATAAAAAGCTTTTACCAACTCAAAATACCACTCAAATGTTAATAACAAAGAGATAAAAATACAAGTATTTTTATCCTGGTTCGCTTGAAACTCAAAGCTACTCCAGTTCATCCGCCAAGGTGATTTCTCCTTATACACATGGACTTAATCCACTATAATCAACTAATTACAATAATCACAAAGAATAAACTTTTTTGTCTTCTCAAGGATTCGACTATACCCTAGTCTCCTTAAGGAATCACAAAGAATAACCTTCTTTGTCTTATCAAGGATCCGACTATACCCTAGTCTCCTTAAGGAATCACAAAGAATAACCTTTTTTGTCTTCTCAAGGATCCGACTATACCCTAGTCTCCTAAAGGAAAATCAAACAAATAGTTTGAATAATATTTTGTGTGTTACAAGTTGCTTATACATAAGTAGATTTTACACAAATGAAAAACAAATACTTAAAGAAAAACTGTCTACACAATTGATAGCTTTTCAAAAAAAATAGACTTGTCAAATTGTTGTAGCACTTCAACATTCAATATTTTCTTCACGTCTCCAATTCCCAATTATATAGCATAAGAAAAGGGACCTTTGGAGGGGAAAATGGGGATACCAAATAAAGCGGATGTCCATTGTTGGATAGGTGAAATGAGTGATACTACATATTGTTCTTCGCCCATAAATTCAGTGACATGTGTGATGAATAGTACTGTCCATGCCCATGATATCAAGTAGTGGAAAGAATATTTGATTTGTACTATGTACTATTTGATCACTTACCCATTTGATCTTATCTTCAAGTTCACTGGATTCTGATGAAAGTTGATGAAGCCTGAAATGAAGAAACATACAACTGGATTCAGAAACCTCAGAATCCTCAGTCAGAACCTTGACAACGTCATCAATTTGGCTTGAGATCTTTAGTATCTTCAGAATCTTTAGAGTCTTCAGAATCTACAGTCAGAACCTTGATAACCTCAACGTCTGACTTGAGATCTTCAGAATCTTCAACTTAGTAACAAAACTTCAGAAGCTTGTCATTCTTCAGAAGCTTGACTATCAGAGTCACGTCTAGAAGAGAAAGTGGAGAAAATATTGCAGCAACAACCTAGCATCTCTTCAGAAACTTCTCAGGAGTGAATCAACACAGAAGCAAAAAGAACATTGCAGCAACAACTTGATATCATTCAGAACTTCTCATGGTTAGCGCAGAAGCCGAATTTGGAACACAATGTTCAGAAACTGATGACGTTGCACGTCATATACTCAAAATCAGAACTGGTTGTTAAAGCTACACAATAACAAACCATTAGGGTGCCAAAATTGTTCTCACACAAATACAACATTGTTATCATCAAAACTCAAGGTATATATTTAGAACCAAATCGTGTTCTAACATAATCTTCATTGAGATCAAGGTCACTTTTAAAAGAACCATCATTTCCAACATAGTCACCATATGTATTATCATTATCCTTATCATTTTTAACTTCGACATCATCATCAAATACAACATTGTCATCCTTGTCGTTGTTAACTTCAACATCATCATCAACTACAACATTGTCATCCTTATCATTGTTAACTTCAACATCATCATCAGGTACAACATTGTCATCCTTAGCATTGTTAACTTAAACATCATCATCAACTCAATATTGTCATCCTTATCATTTTTAACTTCAACATCATCATCAACTACATCATTTTCATCCTTATCATTGTTAAGTTCAACTACAACATTGTCATCCTTATCATTGTTAACTTCAACGTTAAATTCATGAACTGCTTCTGCATAATCTATTATCTCTGGGTTATCAACCGTGTGTTAATCTCCCAAATTTAGAACTTTGTTTGTCCTCAAACAAGAGTCTTACAAACCTAAAGAAACAAGAGCAACCACCAAGATTTCAGATGATCAAACAAGTTTTGAGAAAATAAGATAAATGCATGGTTCAAAATTTCAAAGACACAAGCAAAGTGATGCTTACCACTATACTACAACCAAACCATGATCATGAAACAAATTCTAAACACAAAACTCATGTCATAAATTCTGAAACAACACATGCTCAATTATGAATCACACCTAGAACACATCTTCAATTTGTGATGAAGAATAAAAATGAGGGACTTGACTCACACCAACCATCTTGCTAACATCTTGATTAACTTATGCATTCATCTAAGCAAAGAATATTTAAAGCACAAAAGCATAAATCACAAAGGACTTTCAAGGGTTGTAATGAGGTTTGGTTAACAAAGAAGGGTCGTATCTAAAGGTCTTTGAAACAAAGTTGCCAAACTCTAGAAGAGCATTCACTTTTCAATTTCTTTACAATTCACAACTTCATTCACCACTTTTCTTTGTTCATGTGATACACCCTTGATCACACTTTCTAGCACAACTATTTGCAACTTTTTTTTCAAACAAGTTCGTTTCTTTTTCAATTCTTTTTCACCATTCACTTTCTTGTTCAAATTATTTTTCAATTTATTATCAACCTATCCTTTTTCTTTCTCTTTTCTCCCCAACTTGAATACAACCAACATTGCACATGAATGCTCCTCGATTTTCTATGGCATGGGACAAAGTTTCAACCATAATTTGAAGGTTGACGGTTCAAATGTTTCAAGAAAAAGATTTTATGATCCATACAAAAATCAATGATCAACTAATATTTATTTACAATTTCACAGCTCAACATCAAATGGATCCTGACATTAAGCCTCAAAGGGATTAAAGAATTCTTGCTCACTCACAAGGTAAGTTAATTTTGGTCAAGTGGTTGTGCTCAAAATAAAAAATTTCCTTGATCACTTTCATGCTTTCATAACTTCAAACCTAAATTCAAGATTAAATATAAATCAACCGAGTTAAAACAACAGATTATTGGTCTCCTGTGCATATTGTAAACAATGGAAGTTTCCTTATATTTAGACTTTGATCTAAAGTGATTCAATTTGAACAAGTATTGAAAAAGAATGTATGATAAATTATTTGTACAAATTACAAGTTTCATATTCATGCTATGGTCTAGAAAGCAATAAACATGTACCTTGACATTGTACCATCCTTCAAGCTTTTATCATTACCAAAGCATTTGTTAGTTGAAACCTTGAAACTTGAAATGATCACTCAATGATTTTTCAAGCCATAATTTTTTTTTGAGAATAAACTAAAAAGTATTGCTAAAAATATTGAAATTAAACTAAACTACTATACTATCTACTTGAAACAAATTAAACAAAACATAACTTAATTAACAAAAATCACTATAAAGATGGGGTAAATGGGCATTGGTGAAAGTTGATAAGTGGGTTGAGTAAAAAGAATTTTTACTGGTATAGCAGGGCATGCTCAGCACCATCAGACCACGCTTAGCACGATTTCTGTTGCTTCTAGCTTTTCAAAATTTTCTAGGGCGCGCTCAGCGCCCTCTGCTATCGCTTAGTGCCGACTCTGCTGCCCAGAATTTTTAAAATGATTTTTTTTGTCAAGCTTTCCATCCACTTTCACTCTTTAAGGCTTATACTAATTAATTCAAAGCTATTAAATAATTATAAGTTAGGTTTCCTCCTAACAAGCGGTTGTTTAACGTCGTTAGCTCGATGCCTTTTTCAATTAGATGCTCCCTCTTGTTGCTTCTTTTGCTTGGCTAGTTGTTTACTCCCTCTTGTTACTTATTTTGCTTGGCTAGTTATTTGCTCTTCCTGGTTTTATTGTTGTTCCTTCACCAACAGTTACCCCTAACCAACACTTGATCAAACGAGATGGGAAACAAATATATATACAATATACACAAATGCATAAAGCTTAAAAAAAGAAACTATTGCTATGCTTTTAATATATAAACGCCAGTCCCCGACAACGATGCCATTTTGTTGATTGCAATATTACAATCAAGGGTAAGTATTTGTTTTATCGTATCCACATGGACTGGTGCAATATCAATGTCGTTCAACAATTACTATGATTTTAAGTGCAAGTTTGTAAGATGTTTGATGGTTTAAAGCTACAAAATGTAAAAAGGATGAATGATAAATAAAGTTTCAGAGAGATAAGAGCATCATAGTTTAGGGGTCTAAGTCCTCTACTAAAGCTAAACCTAGGGTTCCAATACCATAGACATTTCTTGTTAAATAACCCCTCACTATTATTCAAAGACTCCAAATCCATATAGGATAAATAGTCAACATCCGTCTTACAACTCATTTCAGTCACTACCCCAGCCACATACCATTTAACAGGGGAGTGTACAAGTTCTCTCTTGTGATATAATCTTAATCTAATATTGTGAATCTTAGTTGGCTTGTAAATCATTTTTAACATGCATATTAGATTAAACACAACGGTCCCCTAAACTTGAAATTAAGGGGCCACTAACTAAGCATATGGTCAACATACAACTGACAAAAACTTAGGGTTCGTCATATGGACCACACTTAGAAATAATAACATTCATAAATAACACACATACCTGAGACAAAACTTCACCTCATCGTCTCTTTTCTATGAATGTCGTGGGTTGTTCATCATTAGAGAAATGTGTCGCTGCAAACAAACGAAACAATGTGATTAATGTTTCGAACTGAAAATGGACAAATTTGTAACTAGGGTTCAGAAGGCATTTGGAAGATAGGAATACCAATTTGGAAGCTAGGGTTCAAAGATGGAAAATTAGGGTTCACAAACTGAAGTGAGAAGACAAAGGGAATGGCACAATATGGATTAGGGTGATTTAAATGGAAAATATGGTTCGATTTTTAATTAAAATTGAAAATATAAATTCATTTAATGTAATTACATAATAACTAAAATTTAAAATATTAATCAGAAATATAATAAATATGATATGGTAGCAGCTAATACATGTGGCACAAAAGAGTGGTTGCCACGTCATTAAAATCGTGCCTTGTGTTTGAGGACCACAAAAAAAAAACAAGGAAAGTGAATTATGGAGACTAAAAAGCTGGTTTTTTTAAACGGGTGCAAGAAGTGAAATTTTTACTCAACTAACCCATTTTTTCAAAAAAAGTCCCAAAATAACCCATTTTTCAGATTAATTCCCAAACTACCCCACTTTGAAGAAGTGACGCCAGATGAATTGGCACCTGCTCTCTAAGTTAAAGAGGCGGCGCCAATTGGATTGGATAGTGCACTTGGTGTTGCCAATCCAATTTTCGCCCATGTGTAAAAAAGGAGAGGAGGCGCCAATTGGTCTAGCGCCCCTGTGTATTGTGTAATTTTTTTGAAAAACAATGTACGTTTTAGATAAAAGTCGAAATCAGACCAATTGATATTTATATTAATATGCATTTACATACGAATACCATAAAGACTAATGTCATTGACTGGGATGACCTAACCGACCTTCGGTACCACATCCCTTAGCTATCCGAACGCGCACATTGATGATTCACCCAAGGTGTTTGAGGATTTGAGGGCCCAAGAACATCACCACCACCTACAATGAAGCGCTACTGCCATAACTGAGTTCGTGACCCATACTAGAGTAGTTGGGATGTGTTTGAATTATTGGAGGACGACCAGGACGATTAAAGGGAGACATTGGTGTGAAAGATGCGTCGAGGAAAGGTTGAAATGATTGTTGTGGTGTTTGGTAGCCATATGGTTGTTGTATCATCCATTGTGTATGCTTCACTTACCTGGTCAAGATCTATTTAAGGCCCACTTGTTCATGGTCTATTATGGAGGTTTCTTTGGTTTATTTAGCATTCACTTCTTGGCCTTACATGTTCATCTTTTGCTTGTCCATGTTCATTGGTTCAAGCCCATTTCCATGGCATCACAACTTCCACTTGATTCAATTCATCCCTAGCATTGCATCTAATCATATCATCATGCTTAGTATATGCCTAACCTATTTCATTTGGCCAATGTCATTCATGCCATTTGCATTGCCATTGTTGTTTGGTCCATGAATCTTTGATTATGACCTAGTTCATTGTACATCTTAGGCCTTGCTAAAGTTTTTTTTTTCATGCTTGACATTGTTCATCCAAGTTATGGTCATGTCCTTTGATCCATGATTAGGTATTCATCAAGTTCATCACTTAGTCTATTCTATGTTGATTCATGTTATCATGTTCATTCATTTCAATATCTTTCATATTCATACAATTCATTTCAAACAGTCAATGCATTCAAATATCAAATGTCATTTTATACAATCACATTCAAAGTCCATACGTGTACAAAGACTACAAAATTGACCATTTATACAACAATTGACTTTTGGTCAACGGTTGACTTTTTGCGCGACAACCACAACATTTCTAACTGATTACAACAATCAAACTGATATCATTTGGTCCAAACATCACTTCCATAACATTCTTATCATTTTTTACTCGCACTCATCCACATAAGGCATCAAGTCTCTCGATACTTCTAATTTTTTTTGTCTTTAGGTATGTTTCTGTCTAACCAACGGACCAGCTCGCATCAACATGGGTTAGGGTCACGCGTACGGGTAGCTAAGGGATGTGGTACTGGAGGCCAGTTAGGTCATTCTGGGTAACGACATTAGTCTTTATGGTATTCGTATGTAAACACATATTAATATTAATATCAATTGATCCGATTTTGACTTTTATCTAAAACTTACATTGTTTTTCAAAAACAATTATGCAATACACAGAGGTGTCACATCAATTGACGTCTCCTCTTCTTTTTTACACATGGACGCCAATTGGATTGGCAACACCAGGTGCACAGGCAATCCAATTGGCAGCACCTCTTTAACTTAGAGAGCAAACGCCAATTCATCTGGCGTCACCTCTTCAAAGTGGGATAGTTTGAGAATTAATCTGAAAAGTGAGTTATTTTGATTTTTTTTTTTTAAAAGTGGATTAGTTGAGTAAAAATTTCGCAAGAAGTTAAGAATATTAAAATAGGGAGAATAAAAGCGCATTTAAACATTGATTTTATTATATTTTTTAAATTTTAATGTCACTTTAAAACTATCTTCACACTTTTTTTTATAATATTTTTATTTAGATTTTATTGTATTCTATTATCTTTTAGAATTTTATATTATTATCCTTACGATTTTACAAAAGTTTTTATGTTATTTCATTGGATTCTAATATTTCACTAATAAATTTGTGTTCAATTAGGAATGGTAAATATCATTTGTAATTAAAACAATTCTCCTCTCTTCTTGATTTAACCAAACAGATCTAAATGGCAATTTTTTCACAAATGCTCGTAGCAACTAATTAGTATAAAATTAATTAAAATTCACATTAATTGTAGAAAATAAAAATATAGGCTCTATACATAAATTTATATGTCAAAACCACAATTTTGGTTTTTTTCTATAAGCAAAGATTTCACTACCATAAGAGAGGACAACAAGAAAAAAAAAACCAGTAACCTCCGAATCAAACAGTTTAAAAGAAAATTTGGAAAATTATCATGACTTTTACTTTGGTAAACCTGAGGTGGAAAAAAACTAAGAAATGCCATTAATATGATGAATTCAAATTAAAATAACCATTAATGTACATTAAAAACAATAATTTCGCGTGAAATTGAGAATATTTGTTTCACTCTACAAATGGAAATTGAAACAATACTATGAATTATCAGAATCAAAATTTATACGATGCCATGAATGGAAGCACTATCCTTGTTAAGCTTAATTAATTAATTGTCACAACCATATTTCATGGAAAACACTTTATATACATATTCACCTTTCAAAAAAAAATTCTTATCTTTGAAAATATTAATTCTCTTTTTTTTCTACCTATAATTATGTCTTTTCATTGGTTTTATTTCACATGGCTATTTCTCATGATTGGTTTGAGAATAGAGCTATCAAATGCTCAAATTCATAAAAGATATGGCAATAGGTTATATCCTTACAAGACAATAGTTGTTGATCCAAAGAGAAGAGGATGTTTTTCCACTATACAATCTGCCATTGATTCTATACCTTCAAACAATAGGTATTGGACTTCCATTAATATCAAAGCAGGTTACTACAGGTAAGTTATTATAAGTGCTTTTCTTTATGATTAATTTTGTGTTGAAATGATTTTTTTTGTTGAAATTTTGTATGTTTTGTTGTTTATAGGGAGAAATTGACGATTCCATATGATAAGCCTTATATCATTATTCAAGGAGATGGAATGAGCAAAACTTTGGTTGAATGGGATGACCATGCAAACACTATGCAGAGTGCTACGTTTTTTACTATGGCTGACAATATTGTAGTCAAGTATATCACTTTTAAGGTAAGATATTACAATTTTATATTCTTCTATAGCTACTTTCATTCTCATTTCTTTATTGTTTGTTCTTGTTGATTTAATTTTTCACCTATTCTATTCATGATTGTGTTCGATTTTTTTATTTAATATTGCATGGTATGCCTATGTCGTCTTATTGTTATTCAATTTGTTGGTGTTGTTGAAATTACTTCTTAAATATGCTTTATGGTAAAAAAAACACTATATATAAATAAATTTGATTGTCAGTTTTTTTTTTCTGAATTATTAGATTCTATTCTTGTGTGTTTTCAGAAAGTTTAAATGTTTTTTAATTTTATAAATATAATAATACAACTCCTCTTAGAATTAGGTTTTAGAGAGAAGATATCTTGGAACTTTGTTTAGAGGAGGCTATTCTCCGGGATTTCTGATTTTTTTTTTTCCTTTAAAAGTTTCAGTTTAGTGAAAAGAGTGATAAGTGGGTATGGAGACATATTAGAGATGGCTTGTTTTCTTAGATGTCTGCTTATTAAATCCAAATTTCTCTTTATTCTTCATCTTAGTCCCTTTTATTTAGAGAGAATCTAAGTTTTCTCTTAACTGGAATAGTTAGGTCCCTCTAAGGTGATAATCTTTTCTTGTCAGCTTCTGCAAGATAAATTTTCGACTAGGGAAAACCTCTTCAAATGAAAGGTTATGTTGACACGGAAAGAAACCCCTATATCTTAGGTGGGAATTGACCTGAATAAGTCTCTCATTTATTTATTACTTGTAGCCTAACTTCTAATGTTTGATATAAGATTTTTCGATGGTTATGAGTTATATTGGTTCTCTCTTGAAAGTTAGTTTTTTTTTTCTAGTTTTTCTTTTTTTATTTAAGTGGGAGAGTTAAGTCTAGAGGAAGTTTTGCCATGATTTGACATGTAGTACACTAGATGGTTAGTGCGTAATGATAAGTTGTTTCTTTGGATTGTCAAACAAATGTTAAAGAGATGAAAGATATCTATGTCACAGAACTCATACAATGATCCAGAAAAACGTAACCCATGGTTACCTGCCGTAGCCGCAATGGTAAGTGGTGACATGTCATACTTCTATGGCGTTGGCTTCTTAGGTTTTCAAGACACTTTGTGGGATGATAATGGACGACATTACTTCCATAATTGTTTCATCCAAGGTGCCGTCGATTTCATATTTGGTGCCGGCCAGTCTTTATACGAGGTATATAATAGTTTTTCTTTTCGTCTAAATATATTTTGATGTTTATTTATAATGTATAATATTTTATTTGCATAGGGTTGTACGATATCAGTTATTGCTCAAGCATTAGGTCCAGGAGTACCTGGAATTATAACAGCGCAAGGGAGAACAAATCCAAATGATGCAAATGGGTTTGTTTTTAAGCATTGTAAGATATATGGAGATGGAACAACATATTTGGGAAGACCATGGAGAGCTTATGCTAGGGTTTTTTTCTACAATAACAATATGTCCAATATTGTTAACCCTCTTGGTTGGGATCCATGGAATTTTGTTGGACACGAGTAAGAACATTATGTTACACCATTTTTATTTTACTTGCATGCCTTGGAATTGTGATTTTGATATCAATGTATACTTTTGCAGGGATCGTATACAATTCTCGGAGTATTTAAATTATGGATATGGTGCTACCACAAACTATAGAGTGAAATGGACTAAGAATTTGGATATGAATACTATTAATACAATGGCAAGTCTTAGTTTTATTGATAATGATGGATGGCTTCAAAATCAACAATTCTAAATCAATAACTAGCATACTCATGTCTTCGAACGGGTAGGGTGTGTTTTGATGATAAAGATGCAATTTTTGTATGTTTATCCTAAAAATAATTATAATGGTATTGTTGATAATTTTATGTTTTGATAAGAAAGTAGAGTAACACAAGGATTAAGTATAATGAATTTCTCACACAATAACGAACAAAAGTTCTATGTGTGTTTCTATTCTCTATACACAAATGTCTAGAAGCATAAGCCACCACTTGACCATTATGCATCAACACACCACCTAAACCCATCTTCAAAGCATCACAATACACAACAAATGATTCATTTGGACTTGGAAAAATAAAAAAATTGGAGTTGATGTCAACGTCTTCTTAAGTTCTTGAAAACTCTGTTCACACTGGACACTCCAAACATAAGCTTGACCCTTTTAAGTCAACTGAGTAAAAGGAAACATCAACTTCAAAAAGCCTTGAATGAATCTCCCATGATAACTAAACAAACCCAAAAAATTTATGATCTTAGTAACAGACTTTGGAGTTTCACATTGCAACACAACATCGATCTTTGATGGATCCATTGTGATATAACCACTAGATATCACATGACCAAGGGAACTTACTTCACATAACATGAACTCACACTTGGATAACTTTGCATATATCTTCTTTTCTTTTAAGGCCTGCAACACAATTTTCAGATGTTTCACATGCTCTTTCTTAGACTTAGAATATATCAAAATATCATAGATGAACACAACCACAAACTGATCTAGATAAGGATGAAAACTCCTATTCATATATTCCATAAACACATTGGGCACATTACACACCCTAAATGGGATTATTGAATACTCATAATAACCATATCTCATCCTGAATGCAGTCTTCGGAATATCTTTTGGCTTCACATGTATCTGGTGATAACCCAACCATAAATTAACCTTACCGAATACACAAGCCCCAACCATTTGATCTATCAGATCATCAAGTCTCAGAAGAGGATACTTATGCTTGATAGTGACCTTGTTTAGCTGTCGATAATCAACATATAACCTCATGCTACCATCTTTCTTCTTAATTAACATCACTAACGCTTCGCACGTGAAACAGTCTGTCGAACAAACTTTTTCTTAAGTAAATCCTCTAACTGTTTCTTCAGCTCACTTAACTCTAAAGCATACATTTTATACGGCTCCATCGACACATGACTAGTACTAAGTACTACGCCTATAACGAAATGAACGCCATGCTCAGGCGGAAAATCACTAATGTCATATAGGAACACATCAGGAAAATCACACACAATAGGTAAATTTGTAATCATTCTTTTGTTTCCCCATCTCAAGGACGCTAACACCACAAAAACTCAAGAACTCTCTCTCAAGGACATACCTACTTGTCTCGTGGTCATGAAACTCGACTCTGTACTCTCCTTAGATTCAAGAAACTTCACCGATTTATCAAAACAATTGATATGAACATGGTTCAACTCCAACCAATTAATTCCCATAAAAACATCGAGTTGACTTAGAGGAAAAAAAACTAAGCCAATCCCAAAATCTCTACCATAAATTGTCAAAGGACAATTCAAACAAACCCATGAAGTGGTTATTAGAACATAATTTTAATTCTGCAATATATCTCTAAGTTTTGATGATAACAAAGAATGAAAAAATTTGGTACCCTAACAATTTTCTTAAGTGTGCAGGATTCTAAGTTAAAATGAATTTGAGGAAACGAATAGCTGGCCCAGCACAAAGAAATCAGATTTGACTCTAAACAAGAACACATTTGAAGAGCAATCACCTGAAGAATCTGACGTTGAAGCTCAAACTCTGATATCTAGAGACTTTGCAAGAAATATATGAAGTCTGCAAGTGATATCTGAAGACTCCGCAAGATTGAAGTATGCAAGAGATATCTGAAGACTGCAAGAGATATCTTACCTCTAACTTTGAAGACTCTGATCACGCTCACTCTGATACATGCTCAACACATCACCTGATCAGAAACTTACGCTGGAAGTATTCAACTTGCAATGCAACAGATGTCAAAGAACAGGTAACATATCAAAGAGAAATAAGATGCCTCAGAATGCCATGTTGGAGGTAGAATTGTTCGATGTACTAGGAATAGACTTTATGGGATCCTTCCCACCGTTCTTTGGAAAGCAATACATTTTGGTCACAGTTGACTATGTGTCAAATGGGTGGAAGCAGTAGCATTATCCACGAATGATGCTAAAGTGGTGATCAATTTCCTTAAGAATTGTATCTTCGCTCGGTTTGGGGTACCAAGGGCACTAATTAGTGACAAAGGTACCCACTTTCTGAACAAGCTGATGGAGAACCTGTTAAGGAAGTATAATGTAAAGCATAAAATCGCCACACTGTACCATCCCCAGACAAGTGGACAGGTTGAAGTATCAAATCGGCAGATAAAACAGATTCTAGAAAAGACAGTTAGCGCGTCACGAAAGGATTGGTCGATCAAGCTAGAGGATGCGCTATGGGCATACCGAACAACATTCACAACCCCCATAGGTATGTCCCCGTACCAACTAGTCTACGGTAAAACTTATCATTTGCCGCTCGAAATCGATCACAGGGCATTCTGGGCTACCGAATTTCTCAATTATGATCTGTCCAAAGCGGGGAAATCCAGGATTCTTCGATTATAAGAGCTGGAAGAATTTAGAAATCGAGCATATGAGAATGCCAAGATATACAAAGAACAAACCAAAACATGGCATGACCGACGCATTCAAAAGAAAGAACTTCAGGAAGGGCAATTGGTATTATTATTTAATTCGAGGTTGAAGTTGTTCCCTGGCAAACTAAAGTCGAGATGGTCAGGGCCCTTTATGATACAGAAAGTATTCCCGCATGGAGTCATTGAACTGAGAAACCCAGCAAACAGGGACACGTTCAAGGTAAATGGGCAGAGAGTCAAACCGTACCTACAAGACCAGGAGGGTGGTCTGATAGACAAAATATGTCTTACTTGAAAAGAGGAAGGACCGTCGAGCCATGCGACGTTAAACGAAGCGCTTCGTGGGAGGTAACCCACACAATTTTAATTTTAATCAGTGTGTGTATGTTTGTAGGTTTACACATGTGCTCTACAAAGGAGGGGAAAATCACTTCAATAAATGTATAAGTCATGCCGAATGAAAGAACGCTACCTGAAGTTGAACGGAAGGAAAGATCCAAAAAAACGGCCAAATTTGCAGTCTGACACGGGTGCCCGTGTCAGGATCTTGGACAACCGTGGAGAAAGAGTAAAAATAGTAGCCTGACACGGCCACCCATGTCAGCTGACACGGACCGTGTCAGGAGCACTGAAGGTTGAGCATTTTTGGGGCGTGGCAGTGGCCTGACACGACCCCCCGTGTCAGGAACACTAAAGGTAAATGCAATTTTTGGGCGTGGAAGTGGCCTGACACGGGTGGCTGTGTCAGCTGACACTGCCCGTGTTAGGCAGACGGGTTTTGAATTTTTTTGAAAAATGTAATGTTTTTGGGATCCACCCTTTTAATTACCTCTTAAAAACATTTCATCCACCTTTTCACCTTATCATTACTCAGATTTTCACCACATAATCCACCTTCTCTCTCACACAAACTTCATCATTCTCACACTCTCTCTCTCTCTCGCTAAAATCCTTACCAAAACTCCATTAAACCTCCTCCCTCAAAGCTTCCATAACCACCACTTCCATTACCCTATCGCCATAACACCCTTCACAACTATTACTCCATTCGTCATCCTCGTTCTAACCACGGTTTCAGAATTTTCTAACTCCATATATCAGAAATTTCATTTTTTGCAGGTCCAAAATGCCGCCGAGGAGAATTTTAACCGGAAAGCAACAACTAGCTGAGATGTTAAGGTCACGGAAGCGACCCAGCTGGAACCCAAATCCGCACAACATTCTATTAGACAATCCAGAACAAGAAAAGCGGTATCAAGTCCACCGGAAACGAAAACTCACACCTACCAGGTATATGTGCGAGCATACTTTGAACGCTTTAGGGATAAAGTTAAAGTGTAAAGGATGTTCCACGTATTAGGGATGTTGGAGTTTATGAGCCTTGAAGCACCGACATATGAGCGCATCACTCTCAAATTCCTCAGCACGCTGGAATTCCAACTCGAAAAGAGATGGATCGACACCACCAGGTACTATTTTGGGACTTTACGTTTCCTCCTGTTCAATAACTATCATGAATTGTATGTGGAAGAATTGGTAGGGATACTCCGACTCCCATTGTACGGACCAGGAGCGGTCCCAGATGGGTTTTCTCCAAAGGACTTCTGGATTACCATCACGGGGAGGACGAATTTCACCTCCAAGGGTGTTAAAGCCTCCAGCATCCAGAACCCGTGTTTCTGTTATGCCCAGAAGGGTTTGGCCTACACCCTGTTCGGACGGGGTGATAGCACAGGTGTAGCCACTTAGCGGGAGTTATTTTTTATGTACTCGATGGCGCAAAACAAAGCCATCAATGTAGCTGCCTTTGCAGCTGATTATCTAGGTAGGGTTGTCCGATCGGACTTTGGAGGCATCTCCGTCGACGACATGATCACCCAAATTGTTGAACATTTCAGGTATCAGGCAGTTTTACTTGAAGACACTCCGGTTGTAGGTAAAACTAAAATTGACATTTCAACTCTGATACAGCAAGGTATAATTCATGTTGCTCCCACTTATTATTCTGTTCTTATCCATAAACGGTTTATTATGGCTCTTCCGGATCCGGACAGAGTTAGTATTACTGACTGTACAAACTGGCTATATGTAAGTGTTGACCCCGACACTGAGGAAGACCATGACACTGAGCACTTTCGCTACTTTTGAAATAGTTAAAAACAATTAAGTTTATAAAGACGTTGGACGGCTTTCGATCTTACCCAACAGAATTGAAGTGCGGGAAAACTTAATTTGAAGGTTAAAATAGCCCTTAAGTGTTTCTATGGACAATTGTACGGATTATCGGTTCAATTGCGATCCTTACATTCTAACCTTTTAGATTTAGTTAGACATGGTAAAATAAAAGTGCATTAATTTAAATAAAAGTAGTGCGAGTGCGAAAAGTAAATAATTTAAAGCAAGTGCGAGGAAATAAATAAAGTAAAAGCGAGTGCGAGGAAATAAATAAAGTAAAAGCGAGTGCGGGAAATAAATAAAGTAAAAGTGAGTGCGAGGAAATAAATAAAGTAAAAGCGAGTGCAGGAAATAAATAAAGTAAAAGCGAGTGCAGAAAATAAATAAAGTAAAGACAAGAAATAAAAACCTGCTCCAATCGGAGGGCTGAGTAAACTGCAATGCGGAAAAGAAAATGGCGGCAGGATTAACTTCCTTCCAAAGTGCTCCAAACTCGATTACAGACTCTATCACAAACTTGATTACACAATTGTGGTAACACTCCAATGCGAAGCGATTACCACTATAAAATACTGAATATATGCCTAAGTGAAACAAAGTTGCTTCTGAGTTTGCCTCTGTTCTAAGTTTGGATGATTGTAAAAGTGAATTCGCGTTTCTATTTATAAGCAAGTAAAAAGATGGAAATGACTTGGATGCCCTTCAACTTGAAAATAGGAGGGAACCGTTTTTCCTCTTGTGGTGCCCGCCACAAGGCCATGGCGCCCGCCACAAGGCCAAAGTGAGGCGCCTTAGTGGATGTAGTGGGGAAACGTGGGAGTTGAGGGAAGTTGAATTTGATACGTCATGGCTGTTGGAGAATAGCCATCCAAGGCGCAGCGGAATTTAAAAATTTCTCCATTTAGTGATCCTTACAAATGGGCATGATCAGTGATAGAATCCTTACCTCTTGTGGCGATTCAAACCTTTGGTGCAGATCTCTGATAATGATCAAAACCTTTGATACAGATCCACGGGGCGATCACGAGCGTTGAACGATGACAACGTCTCTACTCAGTCCACACGAACGGATTCCTTCAATCGCAGTGCTAGCTGTTATGAATGAAGGCTTTGAGTGAGAGAAAGAGGGAAACAAAATTCCAAGTCTCTACTTGAATTTCTGCCTGAGTGGATTGGAGTGACAATGCTTCTACCCAAGGGGTTCTATTTATAGAACCACTTGTGTGGGCTTCAAGCTAAAAAGCCCACTTAAGTGTATTTTGGCCCATATCTTATAATATGCCCAAAATCACTTAAGTATTTGGTACCTTACCATATTTCGTCTCCCACTTAAGTGCACCGTACCTTACGATGTTCCTTAGTTACTCTATCTCTCATCAATCCGTCCTTTGTGTGTGACCTTATAGGTTTTCGCGGCGTTGGCAATTATATTAAATCACGCATTTAACATAATAAACAGTGAGCGGTATCTAGCAACACATCACTGCTACCCAAGTCACGAAAATGTCATGTGATCTGACAAAACCTACTGTGATAATAATTATGTGTATAATTACCCCTTTGCCCTTATGTCTATATTGAACACAAGGTATAGACCGTGTCACCCTTGTCCAGTTCAATATTGGGCCCATAGACATTTATCCTGTTACGCAGGATTGACAAATTCCATCTAGGACACTCATGTCCCTCAGCATGCTTCGTGGAGTACCCATCAACTGTCTTTATGGTTATCCAGTTACGGAGAACGTTGGATCAACAATAAAGCACTCGACTCTACATCTAGGATCCATAGTGGTTTCAGGTCGAAGAGTGGTATACACTATTATCACCATGAGAATAACTTATGACACTTTGCATAACTTTCTATATAGTATTCTCATAGAGGGTCAATCCGGTATAAATATTACTCCTAATATTCATACCTATGTTTAAGACTTGATAACTCTTTATCCATGATCCATGAGATGTGATCATCAGTCTACAAACATAATAGTCTCAATGCTTTAATGTTATCCCACTTCACACTAAAGCTCGACTACGGATACTTTAAGAATAGTAATGTCCTTATGTTTAATGTGTTCTCATGATTAAGTCACACTTAATACATTAAACGGACTATTTATTCCAGGGACTTTATTAATCAACCATAATAAAGAAAATGCCTTTAAATAATTCGATACAAGTACCAAAAGTATTGGCCTCTAGGGCTTACACCAACAATGGCTTGGTCTGTGGCGCCCGCCACTGGGTAGGCCATAAGCACAAAATGCTGAATTTTAGGGTTTTTAGCCCTTTTTCACTCCTTTTCTCGATCGGGGCTCCGATTAAAGTAAAAACCTGAAAACAAAGGAAAACACAGTAATAACACAACAAAATGACAATAAAACAACTAGAATGCATGTGAAATCGGAGTCGAAAATACGTAAATTTTAGTGTTATCAAACTCTCCCACACTTAAACCTTTGCTTGTCCTCAAGAAAAACATTATAAAGCTCATGAAAGAAAAACCGGTGTAAACGAGTGCTTCAGGTAGAAATTATAAGTTCAAGTCGGGATGCAGTGATAGGTACTAACTGAGTGAACTAAGGGTATCATGATGACACTAATCCGCAAATACGGACATAAACTTCATTCCTATATTAACCAACCCATATTATCCCACAATTCCTAGGCCTGCCTCTTCATCTCTTTTTGTGTCCTTTTCATTCAGGCGCAATCACATTAAGCCCGTTATCCGTACATGCTTCATAGTAGAGTGGCCTGTTAGTGATTATGATCTGAGCTTGGGTTTTCCGGCACATAAACATGTGTAAACCCTTTTATTGGACCCGACTGGAGTTGTGGGGGATCGGATCGTAATCCGCCCTACCGAGTTCAGTGCCAGATACCTCTGAACCAACCAACAGTGGGTGAGTTTCTTTCTTTTTCTTTTTCTTTTTCTTTTTCTAGCAATTTTTTTATAATCCTTTGGTTTAAATGACTTTGTGAGGGTCACCTATACAGGAGTTGCCTTTTTTCTTTCTTTTATTTTTTTGTTTTTCTGGATCATTCACTTATTTGCATCGGTCCCCTACGTAGAGGATGCGTAGGCCAGAGCTGACTGCTAGGATAAACTACTGAGGACTTATACGGAAATGATGATTAAGGCCATGGTATATGGGGTTTCGGGAATGATTCCTATATTTACGAAGTCTATGGTGCTAAAATAATACTGATGTTTCGCAAAGTTCTCCCAAGTCACCGCATCCTTACTCAAAACATGTCTTTAAAACCTGAAAACTTTCGGAATAACACTGTTTTCTTTTGCAAAAAAATTTTGGTGGGGCTAAAAGGTATGGGGAGATTAGATTATACTAAAGATCTACTATATTCGGTGACTCGTCAGACTCATGCATTATACTAAAAAGAAAAATAAACAACTAAAAGGGAAATTAAACAACTAAAAGGAAATAAACAGTCTAAAAACAGCAAATAAAACTGGAAATAAAAGGAAAACGATAAATGCTCCTCCCACACTTAAATCGAACATTGTCCCCAATGTTTCGAAATAAGATAAGGGAAGAGTTACCTGGCAACCTAATTCTGACCACTAGTGCCCTCGCCATCCTGAGGTGGACGACGGGATCGGGTACGACGACGGTCTCTCTGATCCATCCTCGCCTGCCGGGCATCCTGAGCGGTCCTCACCTCTCGAAGGTTACCAAGAATGGAACCTTGAGTAGCTTCGATGAGTGCCATGTGTCGCTGGTTGTATTGTTGTTGACGGGCTTGTGTATTTGTTATCGCAAGCATAGACTATAAAACAGTCTCGTAGGACCTGTCTGTCCTCCGCTGCGACTCTTGCATAAAGCTCATGTTGTCCGCCATTTGTTGCTGGATGGTAGAGAGTAGGTCATCTCGCCGCTGCTCTCTAGCCATGTGGTCTCACCACATCTCCTCTGTAATATAGAAGCCAGGAGTGGTACCTGCAGAAGAAGAAGATGGTGCGGTGTGTGGTGGTGAAGGATGATGGGGGGACACATGGGGTACGAGAGATCTCTCTCTCCGGTCATATTCATCATCAGTGTCTGGTCCCGCCTCATCAGGAATGTTAGGAGGAAGAGGACCCAAAACAGGTGGAACATCTAAATCGTAGGTCCAATTCCTCTCATCACGTATATCGGTACGTCTAGTGCAAGGTAGAATAACATATGGGATGGCTACACCATGAATCATAAGTGTATAACCTCCTTCTCTCCTTGAACGGCACAATTTCATGTCTCTCAGAAATTTTAAGTTAATTGTGCGAGGAGGTAAGGGGTCTAGGGTAGCCATCTCATTGTTCAAGTTAAGTGCCCGAGAAATAGACGTAATCAATCCACCAAAAGAAATCGGTCCCGCCTTATTCAGAGTTAAAATCATATGGGCGAGCATAAACGGAACCGAATTAATTCGCCTATTTGTGAGGCTTCCTTGCAAATATAAAAGCTCTATAGCATTAACCTTATTTGGATTCTCCTGGCCAAAAATAGTGCATGCCAACAGATATCTAAAAACTCTGATGGCCGGGTTATGGATAGTTGAGGCAAGAACTCCTTCAAAAGAGTTTATGGAAGTGTTTGATAAACGCTCCCAGAAGGAAAATACCTCAACAGACCATTCGGAATCCAAAGGGGCCTCACAAATAGCACCTTCCCCATGAGGGATCCCTAACAAGCTGGCTATGTCGTCGGTACTGAATTGATATTCAACAGCAAACATTCTAAATTTGACAGTACCAACTGTGCTAGCAGTGTTAGGGTTGACAATATAAATTAAGGAACTTAAAAATTCGATTGTCAACCGCTCATAGGTGGGTTCTTTGTTGATAAAGAAATTATGCAAACCTAAGTTGTCTAATAAATGGAAAATGCTATGGTAGATACCTAAAGTGTAGAGACAGTTTTCGTCAACATACCTTGTCGGGAGGATTTCCCGGTTTTGCAACCGTTCAATGATTTTTCTTTGTCTCTCCCCCGGTTTCCCTCCTCGAAGAATGAATCCGTTGAACTCCATTTGAATGCTCTTGAAAAGTGGATGAAGAAGATGAAGTGGTTGGTGAAAAGGTTGGATTTATACAAAATCCGGCGGATGAAATCGAAAATGGAAAGTGGATTAATGATTTGTGTGGTATGATGGTTAGGAAAGTATGAGCTTTTTGTGGGTTCAAGGACTTTTTTCCAAGGTGAAAAAATGGGTTTTGGAGGTTGTAAGTTGCAAAAATGGTGAAGAAAAGGGGTCTGTCCCGACCATTTACAGACGCTGTGGCGAGCGCCACAGGTCCTATGGCGGGCGCCACAAGGCAAAATCTGGCTGGGCCAGATTTTGGTCCTTTGGTTTGGGCTTCTCTTGTCTTTTGGCTTTGAGGGGTCTGGATAGCATTTGTCTTATGATTCTCCTAGTTTCTTCGACTTGCATAATTTTATAAAAGTAAAAACAAAAATAAAAAAGTGAAACTGAAACAAAAACAAAAATAAAAATTAAATATAAATAAATAAATAACTGAAAAATTAAAATGAAAATAAAATAAATATAAAACATATATAGATAAAAATAGAAATACTAATGTATAGTAGTGGTTTATATAATATTCTAAATGCGATAATATAAAATAGATAATGCAAATACGATAAATATATAAAAGAGAAATAAAATGAAATGGTGAGATCAGGTATTAGGGGTGTCGTCTGCCTGAGTGGATCCACGGAGCACGGCTATCTCCTGCCTGAGCTCTGCGATCTCCTGATTTAGACAATCGGCTTCAGTAGCATGGGTGAGATCAGACACTCCTATCTGTAAAGTTAGGTCCGCCACTTCCTGTCTAAGCTCTGCAATCTCTCTACGACACTCAGCAATCTGGGTGCGTATGTCGGGTGTCTGCAATGAATGATTATTAGAGAAAACAGTGATTCTAGGAGATGGTGGTGTAGGCGTGTATTCAGCAGCGGGTGGTGATCTCGGTGCCTCGACGGTCTCTCTCTGGCCCTCTAGAGCATAACTCCAATTCGCTGGATCATGCACACTGGTCATCATAGGGTCTGGCAGTGTGAAATAATGGATAGCCTCACTGTCGACTATCAATCGGAACTGACATGGGTGGAAAGAGGCTCTCCTCATCAATCCTCTGGTCAAACAGAAATCGATATCCATGATAGTGTGTCCACAGTAGATCCGAAGATGTGACAGCTTGTGAGACAGACCTAAAGCGACAGCAATCTGTGTGATGATTTCACCAACATGGATGACTCCTTTGGTGGATCTAGAGATACCGCTGAGATTATTCAATAAAAAGTTCCCACATGCTACTGGGAGAGACTGGGATGCGCAAAATAATAGGAAGATCTCCTCTTCACTCAGTAGTGTTTATGCATCCTGTCTTCCCAAGAAGGAATGTGCTAATATCATCTGAAAATATCTGAAGGCTGGGTTATGTATGACATAAGATAAATGCGTAGATGGATCCTGGCTTCCGCCACCTGATATATCACTCCAAAACTTCTCCACATCCTTACCCAGAAAATATCCCATAGGTGTCTCCGGGATAGCATCAGGAGTGGTCTGGAAGCCCGATAAGTCGCCGAACTCTTTCTGGCTGAAGGAGTATTCAACTCCAAAAAGTCTGAAAGCAGCATACCCATCTGGTCCAGAATATGGATCATAGTCGAATGAACTCAGGAACTCCAAAGTCAGGTTCCTGTATGTGTTATTCAAGTCATCAGCAAATTCATCCTAGTGAAGTTGGTGGCTAAGGAATATGATAATCGGCTCGATACCCAGTGCCTCCATATAGTGTTGATCAGGGTAACGTGTGGGTGCCATAGGGCGCTGATACAAAGCAATGTAGCGCTCCCTCTGAGCATTATCTCTATAGGCAACATGCATGTCATCAAAACCCTGCATCCTGTAAAAGTTAAGAAAGTGATCCTGAAAATGCAAACCATTCAAATTTTTAGTCTCTATGCAAAATAAGATAAAATAAAATAAAAATAAAAATAAATGTAAATAAATGAGAAAAAAAAGTAAAATGAAAAGAAAAACCATGGGTTGCCTCCCACGCGGCGCTTGTTTAACGTCATTAGCTTGACGATCAGAATTTATACACCTGTAGTAGTTGGAATCGGTGGATCAATCAGGGTGTGGCTTGAGTAGTATGCTGGAATGTTTCCTCTTTCGTAGAGCTTCAGTCTTTGTCCATTTATAATGAATGGAATACATGTTTGGTTCTTGATTTCTACGACTCCTGATCTCAGAATCTTGGATACTTCGAAAGGACTAGTCCATCTTGAACGTAGCTTTCCAGGGAAGAGTCGTAACCTAGTGTTGAAAAGGAGAACAAAATCGCCTACATTGAAGTTTTTCTTTACTATTCTTTTGTCGTGATAGGCTTTTGTCCTCTCTTTATATATTTTTGCATTCTTGTAGGCAGATTGCCTAAGTTCTTCTAATTTATGAATGTCTAGGGAACGCTTTTCTCCAGCGGCTAGGTAGTCTAAATTCAAAGTTTTAATGGCCCAATAGGCCTTATGCTCTAATTCAAATGGTAAGTGACAAGATTTTCCATAGACTAGTTGGTAAGGAGTAGTTCCTATAGGGGTTTTGAAAGCGGTTCTATAGGCCCATAATGCTTCTTGAAGCTTCTGAGACCAGTCTCTCCTAGAAATAGAAACAGTTTTCTCTAGGATTTGTTTTATCTCCCTATTAGATACTTCTACTTGGCCACTAGTCTGTGGGTGGTATGGTGTTGCTACTATATGCCAAACTCCATATTTTCTTAAAAGTTTGTCAAATATTCTCGATATAAAGTGTGATCCTCCATCGCTTATGACTAAACGTGGTGTTCCAAATCTAGGGAATATATAGTTTTTAAATAGTTTGATTACTACCCTAGTGTCGTTTGTGGGTGCAGCTGTAGCTTCAATCCACTTAGACACATAGTCTACAGCTACTAAAATATACCTATTTCCTAAGGATGGTGGAAAGGGTCCCATGAAATCTATACCCCATACGTCAAAGAGTTCTACTTCTTGAATGTTTCTTAGAGGCATTTCATCACGTCTTGAAATGTTTCCAGTGCGTTGGCATCTATCACACTTGACAATGAAAGCATAGACATCACGCCACATGGTAGGCCAGAATAGGCCAGCTTGAAGAATCTTGGAGTATGTCTTAGAGGTGCTCGCATGTCCACCATAAGGTGCAGAATGAAAATGCTCGATAATACTATTTACCTCTTCTTCTGGAACGCAACGGCGAAAGATGCCATCTTTACCCCTTTTGAAAAGGAGCGGTTCGTCCCAATAGAAGTTTCTCACATCATGGAAGAATTTCTTCTTGCGGTGGTAGTCAAGATCAGGGGGTACTATATCAGCAGCTAGGTAATTAACGAAATCTGCATACCAGGGTACGTTACTTATTGCTAAGGAATTTTGGGGGTGCTCATAAAGATCTAGGTTATTATCTTCAATGGTTTCTACTTTAGCGATCAGTCTATCATAGGCAAAATCATCATTTATGGGTACTAGTTCAGGTTTTAGATGTTCTAGCCTAGAAAGGTGATCGGCTACTACATTCTCAGTGCCTTTTTTATCTCTTATATCTAAATCAAACTCTTGTAGTAATAGAATCCATCGGAGTAACCTGGGCTTGGCATCTTTTTTACTTAATAGGTAACGAATGGCAGCATGATCGGTGTAAACAATAATTTTTGCTCCTACTAGATAAGATCTAAATTTGTCTATAGCGAAAACTACAGCGAGTAATTCTTTTTCGGTTGTTGCGTAGTTAAGTTGGGCAGCATCTAGGGTTCTACTGGCATAATAAATGGCATGTAATTTTTTATCTTTTCTCTGTCCTAGAACGGCTCCAACTGCATAATCACTAGCATCGCACATTATCTCAAAAGGTTCCGACCAATCTGGCGGTTTCATAATGGGTGCAGAGATTAATGCTTGCTTTAAAAGATTAAATGCGTCATTACATTTTTCATCAAAAATGAATTCAGCATCTTTCATTAAAAGTCCGGTTAATGGTTTTGTTATTTTGGAGAAGTCCTTAATAAAACGCCGGTAGAATCCAGTGTGTCCAAGAAAGCTTCGGACTTCTCTGATGGTTTTGGGGGGTTTTAGGTTTTCTATAACTTCTATTTTAGCTTTATCTACCTCTATACCTTTTTCGGAAACTATATGTCCTAAAACTATTCCTTCGGTCACCATGAAATGACATTTTTCCCAATTTAGCACGAGGTTCACCTCCACGCATCTCTCCAGGATTTTCTCAAGGTTAGCAAGACAATTGTGAAAATTGAATCCGCAAACCGAGAAATCGTCCATAAACACTTCCATGATACCATCTAGGTAATCTGCGAATATTGACATCATGCAGCGTTGGAAAGTAGCTGAGGCGTTACAGAGGCCGAAAGGCATTCGTCGGTAGGCAAAAGTTCCATAAGGGCATGTAAAGGTAGTTTTTTCTTGATCTTCTGGGTGAATAGGTATTTGGAAGAATCCAGAGTATCCATCTAGATAACAAAAGTAAGAGTGTCTGGCTAGATGCTCCAACATCTGGTCTATAAATGGTAAAGGGAAATGGTCCTTCCTAGTTGCTTTATTTAATTTTCTATAATCTATACACATCCGCCATCCTCCTTCTAAACGTTTTGCTACATGTTCACCTTTATCGTTTTGCACGACTATGATGCCTCCCTTTTTAGGTACTACATGCACAAGGCTCACCCACTTACTATCCGAGATCTGGTAGATTATACCTGCCTCAAGTAACTTAAGAACTTCCTTTTTAACAACATCACTCATTATAGGGTTTATTCTTCTCTGATGTTCCCTAGAGGGTTTTGAATCTTCTTCGAGCGAAATCCGATGCATGCATACGGATGGGCTTATACCTTTCAGGTCAGAGATATTATATCCTAAGGTTGAGGGATGTCTTCGTAAAACTTCTAAAAGTTGGTTCGTTTCCTCATGGCTCAAGGTAGCACTAACTATAACTGGACGGTTCATCTTTTCATCGAGGAACTCATATCTCAGGTTCTTAGGCAGTTCCTTAAGTTCTAAGGTTGGTTTCTCAGGGCATGGCCTAGGATCTGGAGTAAGGGATAAACATTCATAAAGGTTATCATCGATGTAGGGTTCTTTAAAGTCATCATCTTCCTTTACGGGGGTTGATGGTAACTTAATTGTTTTTATAATTTCTTTTTTTTCTAATTCTCTAACACATTCATCAATGATATCTAAGGCATAACACGAGTCTTCCATCACAGGTGCCATAAGAAATTTCGAAAGTATAAATTCTATTTTCTCGTCACCTACCTCAAATGTCAACTTTCCTTTCTTCACATCTATTATGGCTCCTGCAGTTGATAAGAATGGTCTACCTAGAAGGATTGGTATATCATTGTCCTCTTTGATGTCCATGACGATAAAATCAGTAGGGATAAATAGTTGACCTATCCTAACAGTAACATCTTCTAAAATTCCTATCGGATATTTAACAGATCTATCGGCTAACTGAAGTGACATCTTAGTGGGTTGTAACTCTCCTAAGTTTAACCTCTCACAAACTGCTAGAGGCATTAGGCTCACACTAGCTCCTAAGTCTAGAAAAGCTTTATCGATGACATGATTACCTAAAAGGCAAGGAATGGAGAAATTTCCAGGATCTTTATCTTTCTTTGCTAATTTGTCCTCGGAAATAGCATTACATTCCAAAGGCTTCAGATCGTCAAGTCTACGTTTGTTGGTAAGGATGTCTTTCAGAAACTTTGCATAAGAAGGTATTTGGGTGATGGCTTCTGTGAAAGGGATTTCTACATGAAGTTTTTCTATAACTTTAATAAATTTTTGGTACTGTTTATTGATCTGGGTTTGTTTGAGTCTTTGCGGATATGGTATAGGTGGTTTATATGGCGGGGGTGGTACGTAAATTTTATCTTTAGGTTCTTCTCCTTTCTCTCGACCTTCCTGGTTTTCAGATTCCTCTGGTTCCTTTACTTTGTCTGGGGGTTTAGTACATTCCTTAGAAGTTTCGGGTTCACTCAATCTTGGGTTTGGTGGCTCATCATAAGCGTTCCCACTTCGTAGGGTAATGGCATTGGCTTGTCCTCTCGGATTTTGTTGAGGTTGTCCAGGGAATTGTCCTCCAGGTGTAGTCTGAGGGGCTTGGTTTAAAGCTACCTAAGAGATCTGGGTTTCAAGCATCTTGGTATGAGTAACTATTTGGTCAACCTTGGTTCCTAACTGAGTATTCAATTCGTTAACATGAATGTTTTGGTTCATGAACTCCTTGTTTTGTTGGGTTTGAGCGGTGATAAAATTTTCCATAATTTTCTCAAGGCTCGGCTTTGGTGGTACAGGTTGCATAGGTTGATTTGATCTAGGGGCTTGATAACTAGGTCTCGGAGGTGCATTATTTTGAATAGGGTTATTGTATTTATAGGAGAAGTTCGGGTGATTCCTCCATCCAGGGTTATAGGTATTTAAATATGGGTTCCCTTGGGTGTAGTTCACTTGCTCAGAGTGGATTTCGTTTAATAGACTGTATTCTGCAGATTGGTGTCCTTGGGTTCCACATATCTCACAATTCGACGAAACTGCGGCTACAGTATTCGGGTTCGTGTACATATGCTCGACTTTGAGGGCTAATGCATCCATTTTAGCTTGCATCATGTCTATAGAACTCAGTTCATGCACTCCTCCTTGGGCTTCCTTCTTCTCAACTGTCGCTCGTTCGACTCCCCATGATTGATGGTTTTGAGCCATGTCTTCGATGAGGGCACTAGCTTCAGGGTAAGGTTTGTTCATCAGAGCACCGCTTGCGGCAGCGTCGATGGTCATCTTTGTGTTATAATGAAGTCCATTGTAGAAGGTTTGAATGATTAACCAATTTTTTAAACCATGATGTGGGCATGCTCGTAACAACTCTTTATATCTCTCCCAAGCTTCGAACAGCGATTCTCCTTGGTTTTGGGTAAATCTAGTTATATGGTTTCGAAGAACGGTGGTCTTACTCGGGGGAAAATATCTAGCAAGAAAAACTCTTCTAAGGTTATCCCAAGTCGTGATGGAATTGGGTGGAAGGGAATCTAACCATGATAGGGCTTTACCTCTGAGGGAAAAAGGGAATAATCTTAAACGTATTGCCTCAGGAGAAACTCCATTGGTTTTAAAAGTGTCTGCTAATTGAAGAAATATCTTTAGATGTTGGTTAGGGTTCTCGGTAGCGAGACCCGCGAATTGTCTCTGTTGCACTAGTTGCAATAGGGATGGTTTAAGTTCAAAATTATTAGCTGGGATGGTTGGGTTTACTATACTAGAACTAGGTTCTTCATTAGATGGTTGAGCGAAGTCCTTAAGAGGTCTTTGGTTTTGATCTTCGGCCATAGCTCTCTTAATTCTATGAAAGAATAAACGTGCGCGAGCGTAACGTTCAGGTTCCGCCAGAGGGTATACTAAACTTAAACTTCCGGTGCTACGAGTTCTTCGCATTGACCGGCGGGAAATAACCTAAGTCTAAACGATATAACAACAGGAAAATGAAATTTGACGAAATTGGTCCCCGGCAACGGCGCCAAAAACTTGATGCGTGCTTTTCGCAAGTATACGAACGCGTCAGAGTAATATAAAAGATTGTCGAACCCACAGAGACCAAGTCTCAAGCTATCGTTATCTGTTGTTATGGTGTTTACCAAAGGCAGTCAAAATAGGTGTTTTTCGTAGTGTGCAATGAAAAGTAAAGTATTTAAATAGATTTAATTAATAAAGACAAGGTCGAATGTAATTCACGTAATCAATTGATAATCCAAGTATTTGCTAATAGAACTACTTATGGGCAATGTTTCCTACTTTGAAAAGAACTAATTTAACAGGAACTGTCGCTTTCGCGTATTCAGAACCGAGTTGTACTCCCTAATCAAACCCTCTTATTGTCACTTATAAAAAAGGCGCGCATTGCGTTAGAGTAGTAAACCTATTTTTAAGAAATATAGTATCTTAACTAAGTTGAAAAGTATTATAACCTGGACTTCTTAACCAAAAGAGGTTCTTACGAACCAGACTCTAAACTTATAAACGCGTCCGAAAATAGTTTTAAAATCTCTTTTCTTCTTAATGTTAAAAACTCCTAATGAACTAAACAAAGCGCTTTCGCTGCTTTTGAAATAGTTAAAAACAATTAAGTTTATAAAGACGTTGGACGGTTTTCGATCTTACCCAACATAATTGAAGTGCGGGAAAACTTAAGTTGAAGGTTAAAATAGCCCTTAAGTGTTTCTACGGACAATTGTACGAATTATCGGTTCAATTACGATCCTTACATTCTAACCTTTTAGATTTAGTTAGACATGGTAAAATAAAAAGTGTATTAATTTAAATAAAAGTAGTGCGAGTGCGGAAAGTAAATAATTTAAAGCGAGTGCGAGGAAATAAATAAAGTAAAAGCGAGTGCGAGGAAATAAATAAAGTAAAAGCGAGTGCGGGAAATAAATAAAGTAAAAGCGAGTGCGAGGAAATAAATAAAGTAAAAGCGAGTGCAGGAAATAAATAAAATAAAAGCGAGTGCAGAAAATAAATAAAGTAAAGACAAGAAATAAAAACCTGCTCCAATCGGAGGGCTGAGTAAACTGCAATGCGAAAAAGAAAATGGCGGCAGGATTAACTTCCTTCCAAAGTGCTCCAAACTCGATTACAGACTCTATCACAGACTTGATTACACAATTGTGGTAACACTCCAATGCGAAGCGATTACCACTATAAAATATTGAATATATGCCTAAGTGAAACAAAGTTGCTTCTGAGTTTGCCTCTGTTCTAAGTTTGGATGATTATAAAAGTGAATTCGCGTTTCTATTTATAAGCAAGTAAAAAGATGGAAATGACTTGGATGCCCTTCAACTTGAAAATAGGAGGGAACCGTTTTTCCTCTTGTGGCGCCCGCCACAAGGCCATGGCGCCCGCCACAAGGCCAAAGTGAGGCGCCTTAGTGGATATAGTGGGGAAACGTGGGAGTTGAGGGAAGTTGAATTTGATACGTCATGGCTTGGTCTGTGGCGCCCGCCACTGTGTAGGCCATAAGCACAAAATGCTGAATTTTAGGGTTTTTAGCCATTTTTCACTCCTTTTCTCGATCGGGGCTCCGATTAAAGTAAAAACCTGAAAACAAAGGAAAACACAGTAATAACACAACAAAATGACAATAAAACAACTAGAATGCATGTGAAATCGGAGTCGAAAATACGTAAATTTTAGTGTTATCATGAAGGATCTCCTCAGGAAGTCGACACCGCTGAAGAAAAAAGATCGGACGCAACGTATACAGCTTAACCAACATAAATGTCATATGTATTCCGAAGTAAGGAATAAGTCGCACCATACTAGAGGTACCGTGGATACTGTCAAGCTTTACCTAACAGGGTGAGTCATAGAAAGCCAAACACATTGATCATCATGAGCGATATTCATGTATGTCTTTATCACTCTAAATTTGCGTAGATTCTCTGGGACTGTCACTACATAGACACACACACTGAGGCACGTTGTTTGAATATAACCTTGAGCCTTTCTAGTCGTCCCAATAATTCTATCCTATGTAAACCCCATTTGAGCTTGTATCTATTTTTTGTTTAACCTCATAAATGCACCCCGTGACCAAAACACTTCCTTACCTTGTTCAGAGTCAAGTTAATATTATGAAGTTGTGTTGAAAATTCTATGTTTGGGGTAAAACCCCATAAGTTTCAAAAGCCAGGGTAAGTGAGAAAAAAAGAGAGAGAATCATCGAGAAAAAAAAGAGAAAAGAAAATAAACTTGAGGGTTCAAAAGAAGCACTAGCCAAAGAAGGGGACTCGGTTGCAAAACAAGAATAGAAAAGAAAAACCCAGCGAAAAAAAGAAGAAGAGAATCTTAAGAAAGGAAAACGAACCAACACAGTGAAACTAACAGTAAGATTGACTTTGAACCAAAAACACTTGTTTCCCATTTTGTTTGAATATCCACACCATAACCCAAGCCCCGTTACAACCCGAAAGACCTCAAAAAGTGTGTGTTGTGTGTAAGTGACATGAAAGGAGAGACTATTCAAACTTATGAGTAGATATTGCATATTCTGAATTATGAGTGAAAACACTTAACCCCAGGAGACTTGGTGAGAATGTGATATAAGCTGACTGGTGAAACAGTGCCTCGAAGTGGAAGGGCGACTGAAAACTCACAAGGAAAAGCATGAACTATAAAAGGAATAGTGAAGGCGTTAGCGAATGATCTCAACAGTGTCAGGAGAAATAAAGAATCTTGGGGAGTGATCCACAGTATCATCTAAAACATTACTTGAGGACAAGCAATGAGCTAAGTTTGGGGTTGTGATCAGTCACCATTTTCATTAAGTTTTCGTTACTGATCCGACAAGAAACCGAGGATTTTGAGACACTATGCAAGCATTTTGGTACTTTTCAAGGAAATTTTACTTCCCGTATAATATTTGAGCATTTCCATTCATTGTCATGTTTTACTTTATATTTTCGTGATTTTACGCGTAGGATGTTTGTGTTTTTGTCCAACAGGTCCAGGTGGAAGAACCGAGGAACTCGAAGCGAGACAGTGTGAAATTCCGGCAAACAAAGGAATGGAAAAACTTCAACACATGAGGCCTGACACGGGCCGTGTTAGGCAGAAGGAGGATGAAAGCTAAAACAGTAGCCTGACACGGCCCGTGTTAGGCCTTTCCCTCAACCGTGTTGAGCCCCCATGGGTGTGTCAAGTGAAGTAGTGAGCTGACACAGCCACCCGTGTCAGCCCAGGCCCAAAATTTCCCTTTTTTACGGGCTTTGGATCATCGGGCTTGTGAAGATATTTTTTGGAGTTGTCCACCTTTTGCTTGGAATTTTCACTATATAAGAGAACCTTCTACCAAAGAAAAGATGATCCTGGAACGAGGCAAACACCAGAATTGTCAAGCAATCAAGTATTACAGAGATCAAGGAATTCGAAGAGCGGAAGGTTTTTATGAGCGGAAGCGATTGAAGATCTAAGTCATCCAATTACTTGTAATGTGTAACTTTTATCTTGCATTCGTTTTGAATAATATGAGTAGCTAAACCCCCCAATTCTAGGGGGTGTCCATGATTTAGAATTGTAATGACTTTGAGTTTACATTTGCATTTATAATATTATTCTTACGGTAACCTTTTGATGTGTTTAATGCTTTCTCTTTCGGACCAATTGAGATTATTCTATGGTTATCAATTAGGCTGGACCGCCATTGGTAAGGTTTTCATAAGGTTAAAGTTTAGAACAAAAGTAGTTCACACAAAGAAGATTTTGAAAAATGGAGGGAGAGAATTTGAAATTAAAGAAATGGGGAAAAGATTAAGGGACTATCCTATATACAAAATAAAAAGTTAAGAGTTGAAAAGATCTGACCAAATGGGTAGCAATCCAATAGACAAAAATGTCAAAAGAAACCCAGAATTCCCTTGGACTTTTAGAATCAAGCAACACACAAATGCACAATTATATTATCTTGAAGAGCAAGGCATCAAATAAATATGGCCTCATCCAAGCTTATCCATTCCATGATATTCTTCAAAATAGCCCATGCAACAGATGAATTCCACAAGTCACAGGTTCGAAATAACAGCTTCACAATGATCATGTTGCAAATGAATCATAGAGAGGTCTTCAAATATGTATCATATGAAGTTCAAATTGTAATCACTTGGTTCTTCAACAAGTTGGCATTGGCCAAGTCCATTAGCATAGGAATGTTGCCTATATTCTATGTCCATTTGCCCAAGATCAAACCAATAGTCCACTCAAAAGTTTTTTAGGGTTTTTGTTATTATTATGTACATTAATGGTCAAAGACCACACAAACAAGCAAAGTATACACAAACAAAATATATCACACAATATGGTCCAAATGGACAAAGTGAAAATTACATTAACATAAACAATTAGAATGATATGAACAATGGAAAATGAAATAAAGTGCTAGAAGTAAATTGCATTAAAGTAAAAGCTTGAAATTAAAAGTTAGTAGTTAATAGGTTAGAAGTTAGTTTTGTTTTGCTTTTGCTTTTCAAGACATTATTTGGAGAACACTCAACCCACTTATCACAAGCATGGATCCTTGAACCAAAACATCTTCCAAAGGAAGGAAAGAAGGCCAATTTCCCATACAATACCATGAAAGAGGGAAGACTTACAATCTCACTAACTAGAATGCTTATGCCTTTTATGTCACAAATTTAGCGCTATGTTAAGCAATCGTAATTGGACTTATGTAGAAGTCACAACTATTTGAGGCTGGGCAATGGAACTTTGATGTTAATGCATGTTAGAGACATAGTATAATGGACTATGCTCATAAAACATACCACACAGAAAAAAGAATATGCAAAAGGTGTGGCCTAATCACATCCATACTCATGTCAATTTTTCAATCAACTAGCATTAGGACTTTGAGATGTCATAGGCCAAATGGAATGAATGAATTAAGAAGAGGAATGAGATGAAGTGGGAAGGGGATAAATGCAATCACAAATTGGTCAAAGGAGGACTTTTATTAAATTAATATCATTCATTCATTTTGGGAGATGAAATGTACATTCCATCAATCCCCTAAATCCAATGATATCAACTTGACAAAGTACAATCAATCTTGACCAAGGCCCAACAACAATAAGCAAATTCATACAAGTCAATACAAATGGCCAACAAAATTTAATTGACATTTATTCAATTAAAAATAATAAAATAGTGCATTTAAATCAAATATGTTTTGTCCAATTCCTAAAATCTCATCAAAACACCAAAGAAATGGCCATGAGATTTATCATAGGTCAAAGGACCTTGGAGAAAAAATTTCATAATTTTTGGACATTTAAAAATATTTTTAAACAATTAAAAACAAATGAAAAATCAATTAATTCATGAAAAATATTAATAATGATCCAAAAAATAATTTTAATTCAGAATATGAAAGAGAAAAATATTTGAAATTTTTTGGTGAAAGTCCCATATTTTTTGGATCAATATTGAATTTAATATGAATTATTGAAGAAAATGCAATTAAAATAAAAATTCAGAAAATCAAAAATATGTGGACCATCAGATTTACCTCATTAATTGAGGTGGCAGATCAGATGGTCCCTAGCGCGCGTTCCACATGGACTTGAGTCAACAGCGCTGCAACTTGGGTAATCAACACCAACAATCAAGATTAAAACGTAAGGGACGGATCATGTGGTTCAAAGCCTTGCCAAGTCATTGCTGGAGCCAGAGCTCCGGTCATCTTCTCCGGTGGACCTCACCAGACTGGTCCACCATGAACCATCACCATAATGAAAAACAAGGACATGATCTTGAAGAAAAAATTGCACTGAGCTCGAATCTGACCTCCATTCACTCAAATTCCAAGTATATTGAGAGATACATGGAATTGAAATTTGAGGTACATGAACTGAGTTGCTTCGATTTGACCTCAAAGCAACTCAATCTTCTTGCCTACATTGGTAGGACTTCAGACAACCAAAGAATCAATAGAATTGAGCAAGAATTTGAGAGAATCGAAGAGTTCAAATTTTTTGGAAAATACCTTTAATGGAGGTGTGAATTCAACTGGTCTTGATCTTGCTTGTGCTTGGACTCACTCCACTTGCTTGTAGGAGAAGGATTGAATGGTTAAAAAGCTATGGATTCATGGAGAATTGAATTCCAAAACAGCGGAGATTCAAGCTCAAATTCAAGAGAATTTTTCAGGCTTATCCTTTAAGAATTGAGGGGTTGAAATGGGGGATCAAAGCTGACGCGATTGTGTGTCTATTTCTGAGCAATTGAAGCTCTATTTATAGCTGAAATGGTTGATAATTGCACACTCTAATTCACTTTCCAATTTTGGAAAATGGTGATGTAATGGTGCATGGGCAAGCATAGGCCTATGAAATGATTGCTAGAGGTCCAAAAATGAACATCATATGGTCTAAAGTAAGCTTGGATTGCAAGGCAAATGCACATTGATGTTTGAAGTTTGATCCATGCCAAATGATGTCACACTGTTTAAGCCATGCACAACCTATGCATTTCTTGTCCAAAATGAATGAATTTGATCTCTTTGGAAGGGTGAGATCAAGAGGAACAACTTTCATGTTCAACACTTTTCATTTGGAGCTTGTAACTTGGAGAAATTTGAGGTGGAAGTTTGGAAATGTTTGGCATATCAAAAAATTTATAAGTGTCAAGCCATATGTCTTAATATTCCACCTTGCTTAATTTTTTATATGAGCTTCAAATGAGAAAAGTGTCTTCATAAAAGTTGTAGCTATCTAAAATACCTTAAAAATGGTCACCAATTTCATATCATTTGGATTAAAAATGATAGAGTTATGCATTTTTGAAGTTTGGAAAAATCACTTGATGAATGGTATAGGTCAAAAGTGACCTATAATGTAGCCTCGTATCATATGCTCAAAAAAGTTGAATTAGCTCCCACTCCAAACATCAAAGTTGAATTAGACATGTTTAATTTGATTTTTCAACTTGGAAATATTTCATCTCATAAAAATTGAGCAAGTTATGGCCTTAGGAAGTTGACTTTCAAATTAGGGTTTAGACAAAATGACCTATAATGTTTCAACATAGGAAATGATTTTACAAGAAAAACTAGCTCTAGGTCTCAACATGAAAGTTGTTTGTAATGTCATTTATAGTAAATTTTCTCTTGGAATAATTTTCATATGGTGAAAATTGTAGGAGATAGGTTCTAGGGAGACCCAGTTTTGATCAGATGAATCCACCTGGCCAACCACCATCAACCAACTTGCTAATTTCCAGTTCTCTTGACTTTCTTGGCTCATGGTAGATCATATATGCATAATATGATGAATTTTGAAGCGTCCCTTGAGAAATTTGATCAAATGGTGAGATAGCTTGTTGGAGAAGTTACTCAAGATACCCATTCAAACTAGGGTTTCCAAGGCAAATCACCCTCAAACTCTTGAAGAAAACTTGATCAATATAACATGTAGAGAACATTGGGACTCATATATGATGTTCATAACCATTCTTGAATCAATTCTTGGTTGTGCTCTTTGTTCATGAGGGTCTCAAACCCTAGATGTGAACTTGATGAATCAAATGAGATCAATGCCCTACCTACAAAAGAGTTAGGTAAACACAAAGACATATTTTTGGTATTTTAGTTAGTAAAATGATAATATGCAAGTATGATATAATCACAAAGTGCTTGGTGATCTCTCCCAAAACAAACCCAATGAAAGAGGGGTAAGGAGGATGCCAAGATATTATCCCAATGCTAATGCTTATGATGCAATTGCATGAGGGATCTTAGGATCAAAATTGGGGTCTTACAGCTGCCCCTATTTAAGGACATTCTAGCTGAGGAGGTGAAGGTTAAAATCTTTGGCTCGATTTAGTAGAATGGGCTTAAATAACAACATATAGAAACAAATTTTGGTCCCTAAGAGACCTCATGATGCATATGATATGAATGTGAAAGTTAATGCTCTGTGGGAAATATTGCCACAAAGGAAAAAGAAATCAGATTGATCGAAAATCCGCAGGAGCATAATGGATTCCATAAGGAAAGCTCGCCGGGGAGACAGAGACTCTGGGGAAAAGGAGTTGTGCGTAGGCCAGGCTACGACTTAAAACTACTGGGGGACTAGAGGGATTCCACAAAATGGAAAGACTCAGCCGGGGAAATAACAACATCTGCGGGGGGATACGAATACGTCAGGATAAAGCTGAGGTACTCGACTCGTGCAGGGGAAAGCGATTTCACTAAGGAAATATGCACTCAACTCTACTAGGGAAGAAATAAATTTCAACACAGGAGGAGCATAAATCTATTATCTACTACCTGTTACTGGGTAAGGAGATAATAAAAGTCTGACAGAGAGAACATCCGTCATCGGTTAGGATGAACATATCAAGGATGACTCGCTGAGGAAATGCCAGGAGGGAGTATTCATTACCGGTTATTGGGTAAGAATAGCCTTGCTGGGAAAAACTGTAGAAAATAGGATTTACAACTACCGGTTACTGGGTAGAAGACCAAGGGTGAGAGTATCCGTCATCGGTTAGGATGAACATATCAAGGATAAACTCGACAGGGAAGAAAATCCGTCACCGGTTAAAGTGAATATATCAAGGATAGACTTGCATGGGAAATGTCAGGGAGGATACCCGTCATCGGTTAGGATGAAGATTTCAAGGATATACCAACTGAACAAAAAGGGAGGAATTACATCTATCAAAATCTGAATAGAAAACCGTCGGAGAGAGAATCCGTCATCGGTTAGGACGAACATATCAAGGATTATCTTTGCGAGGGGACAAAGTAGGACTTACAACTACTGGTTACTGGGTAGAAGACCAAAGGTGAGAATATCTGTCACCGGTTAAGATGAACATATCAAGGATAGACTCTGAAAAGGGGAGCAAAAATAGGGATTACATCTATCAGTTACTGGATAGAATACCAAAGAAGAGAAAATTTGTCATCGGTTAAGATGAACATATCAAGGATAGTCTCCGTACAGGGGAAAAAGTAGGATTTATAACTACCGATTACTGGGTAGAAGACCAATCAAGGAGAAGAAAACCTGTCATCGGTTAAGATGAACATATCAAGGATTAACTCTCTGAGGAACAGAGTAGGGATTACAACTACCTTTTTACTGGGTAGAAGACCAAAAGATGAGACTATCCATCACTGGTTAAAGTGAACATATCAAGGATAACTCTCGCGGGGGAAAGAAAGATATTCGTCACCTGTTAGGATGAACATATCAAGGATATACTTCCAAGGGACTCCACTGAGGAGAAAAAAGGGGTACATTTGCCGGGTATTGGGCGAGAAGTAACAAACTGCAAACTAAGAAGAATATTACCAGTTACTGGGTAATAGACCCTTAGGGGACCAAAATATCTATCTAGGTAAGAGCTAGAAAGAAAACGGTCAATCAAGACTCAATCCAATGAGGACATAACTCAAGGGGAGTAATTCTATCTAGCAAATTTACTGGAGAGGAAACTGAAATAAAAGTCATCCACGAGGAAACAAACTCAGTGGGGAAACGGAGAAAGGTTAAAGTCTTTCTGCTTAAGGGGCTGATACTCTACAATTTGAAGGAGGACAGACACCAGATTTGGTATAGGGATAAAGTACCGCCATAACAGAGAATGAGAATCTCAAATAAATCAAATATGAAGATACATGATATGTAAATCATGAAATTATATGAATATATATGTATATGTATATATGATGATTATGCTGACAAAATGATCACAAAGGATACAAAGGTGTCGCAAAGAAATTGAATCATCGATACAATCCTCGGTCAATCCACAAAATATGGAGACAACTGCTGGAGAACAGAGAGATCAACATCCCAAAGGGCTCAACTCTAGCTGAGGACGGAGGAGATCTGCTGAGGATAGAACATCCAAATCTGTGGGGAATTTTAGGTCAGCACCATGAAATGGGAGACAACCCTACAGAGAAAATAATCAACAAAAGCTGCTCAGAAACCAGGAGGAAACTCTGACTGGGAACAAGTGCAAACTATTGGGCAAGATCAACCATCTCTGAAGATCAACCCTGTTGAGGAGATGCGAACTCCACTGGGGAAGGCTGAAACTCTATTGGGGACAGAGAAAAAAGCTCCACTAGGGAAAGTATAATTTCTGTCGGGGAAAACAACACACCGCAGGGTACCTGAATCTACCAAATAAGTTGGGGATAGCAATATTCCCCCGGGGAAATGCATAAACACTAATGACCAGGGATACCCGAAGGGTTAACTGCTTCGGGAACCTCCGATGCTTCGTACTTAAGGACTTGCTATCCGTTGAAATGTTGTTGATATTCCTTTTACTTGCTTTGGAAAAGTTCTTGCTTTTATATTTTAAAGAAAACTTGATTTTGATTTAAAATTTTAATTTCAAAATGATCATAATAAGATTTAAAACTATTGGCTGAAGTAAATAAGAGTAGAAACAATTTGGATAAAGGTTCAACTTTATTTAATATAATGGTAGTCTGTAAATGACAAGACTCCATAGATTTTACAAAGTTGAAAATGGTAATTTACATGGAAAAGGGGTACATTGAATACAAATGATCCTTAATCCTTCTACCAACTCTTGCTATCCACCGTACTCTTGACCACTGCTCGAGATGAACTGATGTCAACTATTGTGCTCAAACAAGTCCTCAAAACCACTGAAGATTAGCAGAATGCAGTTACTTGCCATAATCCCTAATTTTTGCATAAGTTGCCTTAAGGTGGGGTGCTCAACTTATCGGGAAATTCTTTATGTTTTATGTCTCTAATTTTTTCCTGGGTCGCCCTTTCGGGTTTTCAATCCACCGAGATGCTCATTTTTGCCTAAGCCTCCCTTTCTGGTTTTCAAATTAGCGAGTTGTTCTTTTATTTTTTAGGAGAAGTATTTCATGACTGCATCTGCGTTCACTGGACGAATGAACTCTTCACCATCCATAGTTTTAAGAATCAGGGCACCGCCTGAAAAAGCTCTCTTAACAACATATGGGCCTTCATAATTGGGAGTCCATTTTCCTCTGGAATCTGGCTTGAATGTCAAAATCTTCTTGAGCACAAGGTCACCTTCTCTAAACACTCAGGGTTTGACCTTCTTATCAAAAGCTTTATTCATCCTCTGCTGATATAACTGACCATGACACATTGCAGTCAATCTCTTCTCTTCTATTAAATTCAACTGATCAAACCTGGTCTGACACCATTCAGCCTTAGTCAACTTGGCTTCCATGAGCACACGTAATGAAGGAATCTCAACCTCTACGGGGAGTACTGCTTCTATACCATACACAAGAGAGAAAGGGGTTACCCCTGTTGAAGTGCGGATGGATGTACGATACCCATGCAAAACAAATGGGAGCATCTCATGCCAATCCTTATATGTGACAACCATCTTCTGGATAATCTTCTTGATGTTCTTATTCGCAGCTTCAACAACCCCATTCATCTTGGGTCTGTATGGAGAAGAATTATGATGTGCAATCTTGAAGTCTTTGCAAAGAGCTTCCACCATATTGTTATTCAAGTTCGATCCATTATCAGTAATAATCTTACTTGGCACACCATAACGACATATGATCTGATTCTTAATAAACCTTACAACAACTTGCTTGGTTACATTTGCATACGATGCCACTTCAACCCATTTTATGAAGTGGTCAATTGCCACTAAAATGAAACGATGTCCATTAGAAGCTTTGGGCTCAATCATCCCAATCATATCAATTCTCCACACAGAGAATGGCCATGAGGAAGAGATAACATTTAAAAGTGTCGGAGGAACATGAATCTTATTAGCATAAATTTGACACTTGTGGCACTTCTTCACAAATTTGCAACAGTCAGATTCCATTGTCAGCCAATAGTAACCTGCTCGCAACATCTTCTTTGCCATTGCATGTCCATTGGAATGAGTACCAAAGGAACCTTCATGCACTTCAGTCATCAACAAGTCTGCTTCGTGTCTATCCACACATCTGAGCAAAACCATGTCGAAGTTTCTCTTGTACAGTATATCACCATTCAAGTAGAAGTTACCGGCTAATCTTCTCAAAGTCTTCTTATCTTTCAAAGATGCCCAATGAGGGTAAATCTAACTTTGGAGGAAACATTTGATGTCGTAATACCACGGCTTCTCGTCTTTAATCTCTTCAACAACAAACACATGAGCTGGCCTATCAATACGTATCACAGATAAATTGGGAACTTCATTCCAATATTTCACTATGATCATTGATGCCAATGTTTCAAGAGCATCTGTCATCCGGTTCTCATCTCGAAGAATATGATGAAACTCAACCTTTATAAAGAAAGTTGAAATCCTCCTCGCATAATCTCTATATGGTATCAAACCGGGTTGATTCGTCTCCCATTCTCCTTTGATCTGATTCATAACCAAAGCCGAATCACCGAAGACATCCAAATACTTGATTCTGAGATTCATGGCCTCCTCAAGCCCCATAATGCAAGCTTCATATTCTGCCATGTTGTTTGTACACTTGAAAGTCAGTCTAGCTGTAAATGGTAGATGTGTGCCTTGAGGAGTAATAATCACTGCCCCAATGCCATTTCCATATTGATTAACAACTCCATCAAATACCATGCCCCAACGGGAACCAGGTTCTGGCCCTTCTTCAAGCAATGGTTCATCACAATCTTTCATTTTCAAGTACAAAATCTCTTCATCTAGGTAGTCATAATGCACTGACTGATAATCTTCAATTGGTTGGTGAGCCAAATGGTCAGCCAAGATACTACCTTTGATTGCTTTTTAAGATCGGTATTCGATATCATATTCTGATAACAACATCTGCCAACGGGCAATCCTCCCAGTTAAAGCATGCTTCTCAAATATATACTTGATTGGATCCATTTTGGATATCAACCAAGTGGTATGACTCAACATATACTGACGCAGACGCTTAGCAGTCCAAGCCAATGCGCAACAAGTCTTCTCAAGCATTGAATACCGAGTCTCACGGTCGGTGAACTTCTTACTGAGGTAATAAATTGCAAATTCTTTCTTTCCAGTCTCATCTTGCTGACCAAGAACACAACCCATACTATCTTCGAGCACATTCAAATACATGATCAACGGTCTCCCTTCAACAGGTGGATACAAAATCGGAGGCTCAAGCAGATATTCTTTGATATTGTCAAAAGCTTTCTGGCAGTCTTCGGCCCAATCATAAGACTGATCTTTCCGAAGAAGCTTGAATATAGGTGCACATGTGGCAGTCATGTGGGAAATAAATCTGGAAATATAATTCAAGCGGACGAGAAAACCTCTGACTTGCTTCTCAGTTTTGGGCACAGGTATCTCTTGTATTGCTTTGACCTTGGTAGGATCAACTTCAATACTCTTCTCGCTGACAATAAAGCCCAGCAACTTACCAAAACGAACACCAAAAGTAATTTATTGGGATTCAAGCGGAGTTTATACTTCCTCAAACGCTGGAATAGCTTCAACAAATTCTCAACATGTTCCTCTTCATCAATCGATTTAGCAATCATGTCATCGCATAAACTTCAATCTCTTTATGCATCATATCATGAAAAAGTGTAGTCATTGCTCTCTGGTAAGTTGTACCAGCATTCTTTAAATCGAAAGGCATCACTCTATAACAGAATGTTCCCCAGGGTGTAATGAATGTGGTCTTCTCCATATCTTCGGGTGCCATCTTGATCTGATTATATCCGGAAAATCCATCCATAAACGAAAAGACTTTGAATTTAGCAGTATTGTCTACCAACATATCAATGTGTGGCAGAGGGAAATCATCTTTCGGACTGGCTTTATTCAAATCTCTATAGTCGACACACATGCGGACTTTTCCATCTTTCTTTGGCACAAGCACAATATTGGCCACCCATTATGGATACTCAGCGGTTACAAGGAAACCGACATCAATCTGCCTCTGCACTTCCTTTTTGATCTTCACAGCCATATCAGGATGCGTTCTTCTCAACTTTTGCTTAACTGGCGGGCATTCTGGCTTCAACGGCAATCTATGCTCCACAATCTCAGAATCTAACCCAGACATGTCTTGATAGGACCAAGCAAACACATCTGAATACTCTCGAAGAAGATCAATCAACCCCTTTTTAGCATCTGGACACAGTCGAGACCCAATCTTGACTTCCTTCACATCATCTTCGGAACCCAAGTTGACTAGCTCAATCTGCTCTTCAAACGGCTGAATAATCTTTTCATCTTGCTCAAGAAGACGAGACTGATCATCACTCACTTTTACATCACTTTCCTCCTCGGCCTCGAACACAGGGAATTCAAAATTTGGAGAAGGAGAAGGATCATTGTATTCAATGGGGTTAGGAACCAACCTGCATAATGATTTGATATTTTGATTTTAGAGAAGTGAATTTATGACCAAATATTATGCAGATGGACAATTTTATTATTTATTTATGTTTTTTTGTAATTACCATTTTCAGAATAAAGCAAAAAGTAAAACAAACATCAAAGATGTGGATGAATAGAATTAATTTTATTAATGATCAATTTAAAAATGCCCAAACAATGTTCACTTCTCCCTTAGGCATAGGAGAAGGATTTAAAAATATAAAAGCAATTACTTAGATTGATGTAAAATAATAGGAATATCAACGGTAGTCCAATTGTTGCATGTCTTCCCAAGCGTTACAAAGTTGGTGCAGTCTTCCTCTTCGCTATCCTCTAGCACAGTAGCTAAGTGTTGTTCATTGCCATGAATGAACCCTCCGCTACCGAAGCTAAGTTGCATATCTTCAGATCTTGCAATTGATGAACCTTTCTAGAACCCCAAACCAGTTTTGCCCTTGTTGTCGGAGACCTCTACCATGCGACCCCACTTATCAACATGACCTTCTTCCACAATCTTCTGAGCATCTCTTAATGAGGACATAGGTGCCCCAACTCTCTTCTCAGCAACAATAGATAAGGCTTGGAACGGCGTTCCAACCTCATTCTCAACTTCAACATACGAGAAAGATGACAGATGGCTAACCAACAACGCTTTCTCTCCTCCCACAATCACTAGCTTGCCATTCTTGACAAATTTGAGTTTCTGGTGCATAGTGGAGGTAACAGCCCCTGCCCCATGAATCCATGGCCTTCCCAATAAACAGTTGTAGGCCAGGTGGATATCCATTACTTGGAAAGTAATATGAAAATCACTCGGACCTATCTTAACTGGAAGGTCCACTTCACCAATAACCGTTTTGCGCGAGCCATCAAAGGCTTTGACAATCACCTCACTATATCTCATGGGAGCTCCTTGGTAAGATAACTTCGACAAAGTTGACTTCGAAAGCACATTGAGTCACGAACCGGTGTCAACAAGCACATTTGACAAAGCATCTTCCTTACAGTTCATTGAAATATGCAAAGCCATGTTATGATTTCTTCCCTCCTCAGGGAGCTCTTCATCGCAGAAGCTCAGATTATTGCATGAAGTGATGTTAGCCACGATGTGATCAAACTGATCCACAATAACATCCTGCTCTACATACGCTTGTTCAAGAACTCTCTGTAGTGCTTTTCTATGCGCTTTAGAATTCAAAAGCAGAGACAACACGAAGATTTTTGAGGGAGTCTGGAGCAGCTGCTCAACCACATTAAACTCGCTTCTCTTTATTAGTTGGAGTACCTCATCATCATCATTGGCTTTCAAGTTGCTGGATTCACCAGACTTATCCTTTGAACAGCCAACTGGTTCTACGTTAGGTACCTCCACCTTCTTACCAACAATTGTTTCTTCTGGGACCACCGACCCAAACACTCGACCACTGCGGGTCACCTTCGTAACATCAGCAATGCTCACTACTGAACTAGTCGTAGGTAACAGGACCTCTTGACCATTCTTCATCATTGTAGCATTATACTGGTACGGTACAGCCTTATTAGATGAATACGGGACTGGGTCCACTAACCGTATTACCAACGGCAATACTGATCTTTGACTGACATTCTTACTATTGCTGCTATCATACTGAATTATCAACCACTCTTGTTGCTTGAAAACGGGCACTATGACATTAATGTATTCATCTACATGACGAGATTGAACAATCTGGATCATGCCTTCATCCATCAGACGCTGGATGTCCCTTTTCACCATATCACACTCTCTTGGGTTCACACTACAAACAACACATCCATCATGGTCATGTTCACAGTCACTCACCATACAGATATCTTTGTGCATCTGCACCAAAGATCTTCGGATAAACCGGACATCAAAAACCTTGAATTCTCCAGGACAACCGTCCACCATATTCACTGAAGAGTTCCCATGAGCGGGCAAAGGGTTTGCTTTCACATTCGGCACGCGGTCCTCAAAGGACACCATACCATTCTTCATGAGCTTTTGAACCTCATATTTCAATGGATAGCAGTTTTCAATATCATGGCCGGTGCTCCTTGATGAAAAGCACAATGAAGCTCAGGTTTATACCACCAGGGAAGTGGTTCTGGGATCTGCGGTGGGTTCCTCGGTTGAATTAAGTTCTTGAGAACTAACGGTGGATACAACTCTGCATACGACATAGGAATCGGGTCAAAAGAGACATTCTTCCTCTCAAAGTTTTGTTGATGCTGATGATTGTTGATATTGCTGTTGTTGTAGGTGTTCGTTCTTTGTTGCGGTTGTTGTTGTTGACGTTGATGTTGTGGTTGTTGTTGAATTGGTGTTGCTTGTTGATTAGAAAATACCGAAATTACTGATGACACTTGATGATGATGATGTTGATGGGGTGGTGGATTTCTTCTGATCTGAGGCCTCCTCTGCCTTCCACTGGAAATTGCATTTGTCTCACTGTCCTTCTTCTTGCTGAAACTACTGCCACACCTCTTACTTGTTGACGCCTCATCTCTTGACAAACGTCCTTCACAGACTCCTTCTTCAAGTCTCATCCCCATGTTTACCATTTCGGTAAAATCACTGGGGGCACTAGCGATCATGCGTTCATAGTAAAAAGAACTCAGGGTTTTTAAGAAGATCTTTGTCATCTCTTTCTCTTCCAAAGGAGGAGTGATCTGGGCAGCCAACTCCCTCCATCTTTGCGCGTACTCTTTGAATGTCTCTTTGTCTTTTTGAGACATAAACCTCAACTGGTCTCTATACGACGCCATGTCCATATTATATTTGTATTGCTTCAAAAAAGCCTCTCCCAAGTCGTTGAAAGTGCGGATGTTTGCACTATCCAACCCCATATACCAACGGAGTGCAGCACCAGTCAGGCTATCCTGGAAGTAGTGAATAAGCAATTGGTCCTTATCAGTCTGAGTTGACATCTTGAGGGCATACATCACTAGATGACTGAGCGGACAAGAGTTCCCCTTATAATTTTCAAAGTCAGGCACTTTGAATTTCACCGGGATTTTGACATTTGGCACCAAACATAACTCGGCAACACTCTTCCCAAACAGATCTTTACCTCTCAGCGTCTTCAATTCCTTGCGCAATTCAAGAAATTGGTCTTTCATTTCGTCCATCTTCTCATAAACATCTGGACCCTCAGGCGGCTCGGAATGATAGATGGTGTCCTCTACGCGAGGCAAAGTGTGCACAACTGGAGGTGGCACGGACATGACCGGGTTAGATGCCGGCATGGAAGCAAAGGTAGGCGCAAAGCCTTCTGGCACAAAGTTGGGCGGTGGCAGCAGGCGCAGTAGAGGTAACCACTTCTGAAGTAACAGTCCTAGCGGGAGGAGTTGCAGGCGTTGGAGAAGCTTGGCTTTGAGCAGTAAGAACTAACTCCGTCATGGCAGTCAGTCAGGCGATTTTGTCCTTTAGCTCTCTATTCTCTTGCTCTAGATGCTCCATAATTTTCAGATGATTGGCTCTAGTATTGTACCGGTGAGTCAGCTTGGCTAAAGCACAGAAGAAACACCAATCAGACACCTGGCAAAAACCTGCTTATGCAAATGATGCATGAAATGCAATGCTTGATTATTTTTATTTCCAAGGAACTTACTGTATCATTTGAAAATATATAATATTTAAATGGAAATAATTTGATATGACCAAAAAATTTCTTTTTATTTATATAAATTGGAAGGATTACATTGAGTACAATTTCAGAAATCAAAATAAAAATATACAAGAGAAAAGGAGACTATTCATCCTAAGGATCCCTAACAACAATGTCAGAAGATTTGGCTGAAGGTGCGTACTTCCTTTGAATGCGACGGATCTCGGTCTCAAAAGAAGTCCTCATTTGAGTCTTCTCGAGGACAAGCTGGTCAACAATCTTCTTCCAAGCAACGGAAGGCTGAGGCATGCTAGAAGATGAAACCTCTGGCTCTCTTTGTCTCTTCGTCACTCGATCTTCAAGTAGCTCAATAAGTGCATATTTGTCTTTAGACTCCAACTACAACTCTTCATGCTTCTTGCTCAAAGCACGAAAACGCTCTTCCCACATATCCTTCTCTTGCTTCATCTTGACGAGCGCGTCTCCCAACTCCTATACATATTGGTTAGGGAGAGTTAATGGCTCAACCACAACCATAGACATAGGTCTCTCACAAGGATAAGGCATCTTCAACTCCATAGCTCTCTTCCTCACCCAAAGAGTGTAACCTTCCAAAGCTACAGAATTGGGCGGACCAAGCTCAGATCTTCCTTTCCTATGCACATTATGCCAAGCATGCACAATCTTCTGCTTCAAATGTTGGGGATCTTTACCCTCTTGATAGAAAAGACCTTCTAACAACATGCTATTAGGTTTGTCTCTCAAGGGGAACCCAAGTTGACGACGAGCCAAAGCAGGGTTGTAGTTAATTCCTCCTTGTGTACCAATGAGAGGCACATTAGAGAATTCACCACAACTATCAATAATCTTCAAACCACTTAAAGATGGATCATACCAAACTATATCATTATTAGTGAGAGACATAAGTCTTTGTGACCACCTTAGACATGGTTTGTTCTCCACAAAAGCAGGTGTCTGAGGCAAGTGCAAAATAAACCACTTGTACAGAAGAGGAATGCAACACACAATCGTTCCACCACCCTTAGAATTCCTTAGATGCAAAGAGAAATACATATCACCCAACAAAGTAGGCACAGGATTCCCAATTAAGAAAAGTCTAATGGCGTTAACATCAACAAAACCATCAATGTTAGGGAACAAAGCTAATCCATAGATGAGAAACACAAAGATAGCTTCAAAAGCATCCACACTACCAGCTTGAGCAAAAGTAGTACCTTCCTTGATGAGGAAAACAGATGGCAACCCAAATAACCCTCCTTTTTCCACCCAATGAGCCTCTATCTCAGACTTCTTCAAGTGAAGAGCTTCAGCAATAATACTAGACCGAGGAATCTCCTCCAACCCACTAAAAGGCACTCTACTAGAAACAGGTATCCCCAAAAGATGAGAATACTCCTCCAAGGTAGGCACAAGCTGAAAATCCGAGAAAGTGAAACAATGGTAGAGAGGATCATAGAACTGCACCAATACACTCAAGAGTCCTTCAACCACATCAACAGACAAGATAGACAAAAGTTTCCCATGACGTTGTTTGAAGTCCAAGGGATCTAATACAAAAGATGCTAGCTTCCTTAACTCTTTCAAGTCGGGACATCTGAAACTGTACTTCTTAGTGTTCCTTTGTCCACAATCCATGGTATGAAAATATTTGCAAATGGTACCTTAGTTCCTTGAAAATTTCGTGTGATGAATGTTATGATGCGCATGAATGCATGAATGCAACAATCACAAATAAGGGATCACACACAAGGCAAACAAAGGTCAAGGGATGAATCAAGTTTTTGTCAAGATCAATAATCCATTTTGGTGGATTATGGTTTACACCTTATCAACACCCAAGTTCCAGTGATATTGACAAGACTTGATTGGATCAACCAAGAATCAAGAGTTTATTGTAAGTCACGAGCATGGAGTCTGGGTAAGAACCATCCCAAAGGAGTGAACTAAGGATAAAACCTGTAGATCATGTTCTAAAAAGTTCCCAGAGTCATAATTCCATATATCGGATATTACAGGTTAAGATGACTGACTCATCGACCCATAATATTCTCAAGAGAAACTCGTTTGAGTGTAGTATCGCGTAACAACTGTTATCAAGTCTACACTTGAACAGTTTCCGCACTACGTCCTAAATAGGCCAAGATGGGTTAAATGTTCTAAGGTCCTCAGCTTCTCAGACCCAATTAGAAATATTAATGCCTAACCACAAATACTTGTGTGACATTTCAAAATCCAAAGGAGTCTCCACTGAGCAGATGGATCTCAAGCCAACTTGTTAAGGACTACTCCACACAAGTCGAACATGACTATACCATCCTCCTATCTTAATTGCACTCAAGTTCGGGTTAGAACTTATCTCACCACTCAGAGATCACCAAGCACAACAAGCAGATTATATCACACATACATATATACAAACATCACATATATACAAATATATTCACACAAAAAGTAGGCTAAATCCACTGGAGACTACTCCCCAGCAGAGTCGCCACTTAATTTCTGTAGCGGGAAGTTCATGATCATCAAGCTATTGACAAGTTAGAGATCAATTAACAAGATTCTCCACCGCGCTTTTATTTTTTCCAAGGGAAAAGGGGAAAAGCACGAACAAAACCCAAAAAGTAAGAAGTTTTCAAATAAAAACTAATAAAAGTCAGAGATCACAGGTAAGGGGGTTGGTTACACAGAGGGAAGGTGTTAGCACCCAAAGTGTCCTAGGTACTCCTAGGGAGCCCTTTTGTGTGCATATGTATTTTGTACAAAGTGATGTTTACAAACAAACAGAATGGGGGGATGAGAAAAGAATTCATTAATTATATTTTTTTATGTTTGACAAGACCTTCGGTCTTGTGCCTACGTACCAACATAAAAATGAGGGATCAAAACCTCATAGTTCGTGATACAAATTTCAAAATGGATGCATTGCTTTTAACAAAATTTTAAGTTTGAAAGGCACAAAGGGCTAAAATGCTTTGAATGAGTTAGTTCTTTTTGACTTTTTTGAAAGTTTAAGTCAAGTATTGTGAAGTTTATTTACAAGTTTGATTTAAGAAAATAAGTTTGAAAATGCAATGGCATAAGGCCAAAGTTTCTATCTTTTTGCAAAAGAGGTCAAAGTTTAGAACAAAAGTAGTTCACACAAAGAAGATTTTGGAAAATGGATGAGAGATTTTGAAATTAAAGAAATGGGGAGAAGATGAAGGACTATCCTATATACAAAATTAAAAGTTAAGAGTTGAAAAGATCTGACCAAATGGGTAGCAATCCAATAGACAAAAATGTCAAAAGAAACCCAGAATTCCCTTGGACTTTTAGAATCAAGCAACACACAAATGCACAATTATATTATCTTGAAGAGAAAGGCATCAAATAAATATGGCCTCATCCAAGCTTATCCATTCCATGATATTCTTCAAAATAACCCATGCAACAGATGAATTCCACAAGTCACAAGTTCGAAATAACAGCTTCACAACGATCATGTTATAAATGAATCCTAGAGAGGTCTTCAAAGATGCATCAGATGAAGTTCAAATTTCAAGCACTTGGTTCTTCAACAAGTTGGCATTGGCCAAGTCCATTAGCATAGGAATATTGCCTAGATTCTAAGTCCATTTGCCCGAGATCAAACCAACAGTCCACTCAAAAGTTTTTTAGGGTTTTTGTTATTATTATGTACATTAATGGTCAAAGACCACACGAACAAGCAAAGTATACACAAACAAAATATATCACACATTATGGTCCAAATGGACAAAGTGAAAATTACATTAACATAAACAATTAGAATGATATGAACAATGGCAAATGAAATAAAATGCTAGAAGTAAATTGCATTAAAGTAAAAGCTTGAAATTAAAAGTTAGTAGTTAGTAGGTTAGAAGTTAGTTTTGTTTTGCTTTTGCTTTTCAAGACATCTTCCAAAGGAAGGAAAGAAGGCCAAGTTTCCACACAATACCATGAAAGAGGGGAGACTTACAATTTCACTAACTAGAATGCTTATGCCTTTTATGTCACAAATTTAGCGCTATGTTAAGCAATCGTAATTGGACTTATGTAGAAGTCTCAACTATTTGAGGCTGGTCAATGGAATTTTGGTGTTAATGCATGTTAGAGACATAGTATAATGGACTATGCTCATAAAACATACCACACACAAAAAAGAATATGCAAAAGGTGTGGCCTAATCTCATCCATACTCATGTCAATTTTTCAATCAACTAGCATTAGGACTTTGAGATGTCATAGGCCAAATGGAATGAATGAATTAAGAAGAGGAATGAGATGAAGTGGGAAGGGGATAAATGCAATCACAAATTGGTCAAAGGAGGACTTTTATTAAATTAATATCATTCATTCATTTTGGGATATGAAATGTACATTCCATCAATCCCCTAAATCCAATGATATTAACTTGACAAAGTCAAATCAACCTTGACCAAGGCCCAACAACAATAAGAAACTCATACAAATCAATACAAATGGTCAACAAAATTTAATTGGCATTTATTCAATTAAAAATAATAAAATAGTGCATTTAAATCAAACATGTTTTGTTCAATTCCTAAAATCTCATCAAAACACCAAAGAAATGGCCATGAGATTTATCATAGGTCAAAGGACCTTGGAGAAAAAAATTCATAATTTTTGGACATTTAAAAATATTTTTAAACAATTAAAAACAAATGAAAAATCAATTAATTCATGAAAAATATTAATAATGATCCAAAAAATAATTTTAATTCAGAATATGAAAGAGAAAAATATTTGAATTTTTTTGGTGAAAGTCCCATATTTTTTGGATCAATATTGAATTTAATATGAATTATTGAAGAAAATGCAATTAAAATAAAAATTCAGAAAATCAAAAATACGTGGATCATCAGATCTCCCTCATTAATTGAGGTGGCAGATCAGATGGTCCCTAGCGCGTGTTCCACATGGACTTGAGTCAACAGCGCTGCAACTTGGGTAATCAACACCAACGATCAAGATTAAAACGTAAGGGACGGATCATGTGGTTCAAAGCCTTGCCAAGTCATCGCCGGAGCCAGAGCTCCGTTTATCTTCTCTGGTGGACCTCACCGGACTGGTCCACCATGAACCATCACCATAATGAAAAACAAGGACATGATCTTGAAGAAAAAATGGCACTGAGCTCGAATCTGACCTCCATTCACTCAAATTCCAAGTATATTGAGAGATACATGGAATTGAAATTTGAGGTACATGAACTGAGTTGCTTCGATTTGACCTCAAAGCAACTCAATCTTCTTGCCTACATTGGTAGGACTCCAGACAACCAAAGAATCAATAGAATTGAGCAAGAATTTGAGAGAATCGAAGAGTTCAAAATTTCTGGAAAATACCTTCAATGGAGGTCTGAATTCAACTGGTCTTGATGTTGCTTGTGCTTGGACTCATTCCACTTGCTTGCAGGAGAAGGATTGAATGGTTAAAAAGCTATGGATTCCTGGATAATTGAATTCCAAAATAGTGGAGATTCAAGCTCAAATTCAAGAGAATTTTTCAGGCTTATCCTTTGAGAATTGAGGGTTTGAAATAGGGGATCAAAGCTGGCTTGATTGTGTGTCTATTTCTGAGCAATTGAAGCTCTATTTATAGCTGAAATGGTTGATAATTGCACACTCTAATTCACTTTGCAATTTTGGCAAATGGTGATGTAATGGTGCATGGGCGCGCATAGGCCCATGAAATGATTGCTAGAGGTTTAAAAATGAACATCATATGCTCTGAAGTAAGCTTGGATTGCAAGACAAATGCATATTGATGTTTGAAGTTTGATGCATGCCAAGTGATGTCACTCTGTTTAAGCCATGTGCAGCCTATGCATTTCTTGTCCAAAGTGAATGAATTTGAGCTCTTTGGAAAGGTGAGATCAAGAGGAACAACTTTCATGTTCAACACTTTTTCATTTGGAGCTTGGAACTTGGAGAAATTTGAGGTGGAAGTTTGGAAATTTTTTGCATATCAAAATTTTTCTAAGTGTCAAGCCATATATCTCAATATTCCACCTTGCTTAATTTTTTATATGAGCTTCAAATGAGAAAAGTGTCTTCATAAATGTTGTAGCTCTCTCAAATACCTTCAAAATGGTCGCCAATTTCATATCATTTGGATTCAAAATGATACAGTTATGCATTTTTGAAGTTTGGAAAAATCACTTGATCAATGGTATAGGTCAAAAGTGACCTATAACGTAGCCTCATATCATATGCCCAAAAAAGTTGAATTAGCTCCCACTCCAAACATCAAAGTTTAAGTAGACACATTGAATTTGATTTTGAAACTTGGAAATCTTTCATCTCATAAAAATTGAGCAAGTTATGGCCTTGGGAAGTTGACTTTCAAATTAGGGTTTAGACAAAATGACCTATAATGTTTCAACATAGAAAATGATTTTCCAAGAAAAAATAGCTCTAGGTATCAACATGAAAGTTGTTTGGAATGTCATTTAGAGTAAATTTTCTCTTGTAATAATTTTCATATGGTGAAAATTGTAGGAGATAGGGTCTAGGGAGACCCAGTTTTGATCAGATGAATCCACCTGGCCAACCACCATCAACCAACTTGCTAATTTCCAATTCTATTGACTTTCTTGGCTCATGGTAGATCATATATGCATAAGATGATGAATTTTTAAGTGTCCCTTGAGAAATTTGATCAATTGGTGATATAGGTTATTGGAGAAGTTACTCAAGATACCCAGTCAAACTAGGGTTTCCAAGGCAAATCACCCTCAAACTCTTGAAGAAAACTTGATCAATATAACATGCAGAGAACATTGGGACTCATATATGATGTTCATAACCATTCTTGAGTCAATTCTTGGTTGTGCTCTTTTTTCATGAGGGTCTCAAACCCTAGATGTGAACTTGATGAATCAAATGAGATAAATGCCCTACCTACAAAAGAGTTAGGCAAACACAAAGACATATTTTTGGTATTTTAGTTAGTAAAATGATAATATACAAGTATGATATAATCACAAAGTGCTTGGTGATCTCTCCCAAAACAAACCCAATGGAAGAGGGGTAAAGAGGATGCCAAGATATGATCTCAATGCTAATGCTTATGATGTAATTGTACGAGAGATATTAGGGTCAAAATTGAGGTCGTACAATACCCTGTATGAATTAGAGAATTCTTGATATAATAAAGCTTAACTTCACCCTAATTGCCTATGGACATAGAAATTAGGGTAGATTGATTAAAGGTTTTCTCACCAAGGACTTGGGAGAAAATACCCTTGAGAACTGATAGTAATTGATATTTGTTGATGCAATATTGACTCAGAGTTGTTACAGGGATAAATCATACACCTTCCCTGGCATTGTTCCTCTTACCTCGTAGACCTTTATTTTTATTATTCTTTGCATTTGCCTTTATTTTTATAATTTTGAATTAAAAAACCCCAATTATACTTTTTGTTTAATTGAATGATGAATTGAACTCAATATTAACTTGCAGTCCTTGAGATCGACATTCGGAGAATTTCCCCCTTTATTACTATAATAGGCAAAATAGTACACTTGCTATTTTTCCGATCATTAACCATAACCAGGATCCAGACCATGTGGTTTGACAAGTTCGACACGGTGCAGTCATAGGGGAACAAAACCTAGAGGCTATCGTAGAACGGATTATTGTGTGAAACGGAGTAAGTCCTTGCCTCCAGCAATCGACGTACTCTTCGCCTCTACCAGATTTTGTCTTACAGACAGAATTACCAAGGGGATGGGAAGTCCCTAAATTTACTAAATTCGCTGGGGATATTGAAGAATCCATCGTCGAATACGTGGCCAAGTACCAGACCGAGGTTGGAGACATAGCGAACAATGAGGATTTGAAGTTAAAATACTTCCCTAGTTCTCTAACAAAAACTGCATTTACATGGTTCACGATGCTACCTCCACAATCGATCCAAACATGGACACAGTTAGAGAGGTTGTTCCATGAACAATTTTACATGAAGATCGTCCTCAAGGAACTAGCTAGCGTTAAGAGAAAGGTTGTTAAATCAATTGATCAATATCTGAACATGATTAGACTACTAAAAGCACGATGCTTTACTCAAGTCCTTGAACACGAACTAGTCGAGATGGTAGCTGGAGGTCTAGATTATTCTATAAGGAAAAAGCTGGATACTCAGTATTTGAGAGATATGGACCAATTGGCCGATAGAGTTCGACGTATCGAATGCCTGAAAGTTGAGAAGTCTAAGGCGGGTCGATATCATAAGAAAGAAAAAGTGTCCTACATCGTAGTCGAGGGAGTTTCTTCTAACGATGAAGATATAGTCGACAGGAGTGAGGTTAATGTGGCAGAACTTAAGCCCAGACCTTTGTATGTGTGTAAGGTTTTGGAGCCGTCAAATAGAAAAAACCCTGTCGAACTAGAAAAAATAGACAAGTACGTAGCTAAGACCTATACTTTCGACGTGTCTAAGTGCGATGAAATATTCGATCTATTAGTAAAAGGTGGTTAGATTATCATCCCTCGGGGTTTAAAAGACCCCCCTAGAACAAAATAAAAGGATTCTGTAAGTTTCATAATTTCCTTGGTCACAAGACTCACCAATGTGTTCTTTTCAGTGATTTGGTGCAGAAAGCCCTGAAAGAAGGAAGGCTACAGTTTGGCGAAAGGCCAATTTTGTATGCAGAGCCTCTTGAGTGCATGATGGTAGAGACTGCTGATGGTCTCATCGAGGTTTCCAAAGCAACCTCGTTAGCTGAACCATTCGAAGTTATGATGGTCGAAACTACTGAAGGTTACGAAAAGGAGGACGAAAGGAGGCCCGGGTCGGCCTACCCTTAGCCTGGTGAAAGCTTATCTGACTTCTAGGAGAAATGTAAGGGAAACGGGTGAAAAACTCTGTTATGCCCAAAGTGCAGTGTGGTGTTCGACGAGAAAACCACCGAGAGACTGGAGGCCGACAACAAGGTTGTGAAAAAGGAAAAGCATGTTGTCACACAATTCGTGTTCGACAGGAATGGAGCACCTCGATGGAACAAAGATTATAGAAGACAGTTTCAGCGTTCCCGACCAAAGACCTTCATTCCCCCAACTAATGTTCCGCATGAGAAATGGATAGAATTCGTCAATCAGAAAGGGGGCAAAAAGCCAAAATGGAGAGTGTTGGAGAAACAGACGACATCTCCAGAGAAGAAAAGAGGTTACACAATCTCTCCTAACTACAAGGGAAAGAATCCAATGACTAGGACATAATGGAGACGCCACCAGCAAAACAAAAAAGCTGAGAAAATCGTTGCCACTCCACAGTCGAAGACTTTGGAGACCGCTGGACAAAAGGAATAGATGTCAAAGGTCGTAGGACCAGGAAAAATGGTGGCCAATCAGACAGTGGCCGTGACCGTTGACTCAGCGGGAAAGAGGGAAATCATAACTACTCAGAATATGGAATATTCATTGGAGATCAAGAGGCAACCAAGAAGCGAGGGCAAATCGAAGGAGGAGGAGCCTGAGTATTCTCCCCAACTAGAGGAAGAAGAGCCTGAATATTCCCCTCAATCGGATGAGGAGTTCGACAAAGACATGTATGAAGAAAACAACGATGATATTTTTGGTGACGATTTTGTCGTGAACTATAGCATTGTATCGATGCTACCATCTGAATACGACATGGTGTCTGAGGTCTCTGAAACAGAGAGAGACTTTGTACCAAACGAAACAGATGGAGGAAAGCTTTTATGCTACTATGTCATGAATAAAGGCGTGGTGGAAGAACAAAAAGCGATGTTTGAAAGGCCTAGTCCTAGGATGATGTATCATCTAAAATGTTTGTTCATCAGAGCTAAGGTTGATGGAATGGCGGTGAATAAGGTTTTTGTCAACGGGGGTGTTACAGTCAATCTAATGCCTTATACCCTGTTCAAGAAAATGGGAAAGGGTGACGAAGATCTCCGACAACACAACATGGTCCTCTCAAATTACGAAGGAAAAACCATAAATATAATGGGGGTTGTTCAGGTCGACCTCGCGGTGGGCACGACAACACGTTCAACACTATTCATGGCGATAGACTCAAAGGCAAATTTCAACTTACTCCTGGTCGAGAATGGACCTATGGGATAAGGGTTGTTCCCTCAACAGTCCACCAAAGGCTTATAATCTGGCGAAAGGATGGCATCGTAGAGAATAGTGAGGCCGACCAAAGTTATTATCGGGTCGATGACAAGGGTTCCAAGAGGTCTTTAGACCAACAATTGGCGAATATAGCACCATGTGATGACGAATTGGGATCCTATACTTCCGTCAAAACTGGTCGAGTGCTAAACTTGGACCCTGATCATTGGTTCAAATGGGATAACGAGGAAGACACAGGACCAGAGACAGGAATCCCACCTACGGGGTGGCCAGCAGTCGATGAGGATGACTGCTGAGTCAGAAAGCCTAACTCGACTTTTGGCCTATTTGGCTGAAAATAAAAGGAAGTCAATTCTGGATAGGGAGAAACTTCAGAATTTGGCCGGTGAGGCCAAAGGTCTAGAAGATGCTTGACTAGACCAGACAACAACTTCAGAAAGCCGAAGGCTTGATTGTATCTATGACAATGAGCCTTTGGGGTTCGAGAAGAACCCACAAAATGAGTCCCAGAAGATGCAAGCACAAGATTCCCTCGAAGAGATCGATCTGGGGGATGGAACCACAAAAAGACCAACCTACATAAGTACTAAGGTGGGATCAGAAATGAAGGTGAAACTAGTCGAGGTATTGATCAAATACAAGGACTACTTTTCCTGGGATTATGACAAAATGCCATGTTTAAATCGAAGTGTCGTAGAGCATCGACTTCCTATCCAACTTGGGAAGAAGCCGGTGAAGCAACACCCTCGACGATTTGCTCCAAACGTTACTTCAAAGATCAAGCAAGAAATCGAAAGACTCCTAAAAAGTCGTTTCATAAGAACGACAAGGTACGTCTAATGGCTGACCAACATAGTGCATGTCATCAAGAAAAACGGAACTCTTAGGATTTGTATAGATTTCATAGATCTAAATAACGCCACGCCAAAGGATGAGTATTCGATGCCTGTGGTGGAAATATTGGTCGATTCGGCCACAGGTTTTGAGTATCTGAGCCTACTCAATGGATACTCTGGCTACAATCATATTCTCATTGCCGAAGAAGATATCCCCAAGACCGCGTTTCTATGCCCTGGTGCGCTAGGGACATACGAGTGGGTCGTCATGCCGTTTGGTTTAAAATACGCAGAAGAAACTTACCAAAGGGCCATGAATGCCATATTTCATGACTTCATTGAGAAGTTCTTGCATGTGTATATCTATGACATCATGGTGAAGTTATCATCTCAAGAAGGGCACCTGGATCACCTTCGACGCTCGTTTGATAGAATGAGGAAATATGGATTGAAAATTAATTCATTGAAGTGTGCTTTCGGGGTGCACGTAGGTGACTTCCTGGGATTTTTGGTACATAAATGAGGTATAGAGATCAATCAGAACAAGACGAAGGCAATCTTAGACCTCAAAAGCCTATCTACAAAGAAACAACTCCAGTCTTTGCTGGGGAAAATAAACTTCTTAAGAAGATTCGTTTCGAATCTAAGTGGTAAAACAAAGGTATTTTATCGCTAGTTAAAATTAAGAAGGAAAGTGAAGATTGGTCGCGGTCGAAATGCTGATCCAACAGAAGGAGTGCATAGCCAGGGTATACGATAGAAAGGTAAGGGAAAAAACATTTGCTAATAATGATTTCGTATGGAAAGTAATATTGCCTAAGGATCGTCGAGATCGAACCCTAGGTAAATGGTTTCGTATGGAAAGTAATATTGCCTAATATTGCCTAAGGATTGTCGGAGTCTTTTGGGCTGGAGCCTTCTTCCACCGCGTTGGGGTAGGTGGAGTTCTAGGAGGTGCTTTTGATGGAGAAAAAATTTGTGAGTGCACACTCCCATCTGAGTCTTCGTCCTCCGCCACAGGAACTTCTTTGGGTACTTGAATGTTGAAACATATGAAGAGGTCATAAAGAAAAGTCTTAGTAAAAAAATTGTTCAAAAGATGAATAGGTCATACCCGCGAAGGCGGGGTCGAAGGCACCCGTTGCTTCTTCGGAGGTTTCGCCAGCGTCAGTTCAGTAGAGGAGGTGACCCTCTTTCGACCCTAACAGCAAAAAAACGTCAGATTGGCATAACACCAATTAAAGAAGAAACTAAGTCATTGTACATGTACCTTTTTAGGGGCTTCGTGGACATGAGGGTTTTGGATTTTTGGACATGAGGGTGGAAAGTGCATCAACCATGTTTTGAAGAAACTGGTCTCTAGGGAAAGCATGACTGTAGTAGGAGTTCCACCGGTCATCAAAATCAGTGGTTGTCAGAAAAGATTGTTGGAACCTAAAAACTTGAAGTTCGTGACGATTAGTGGATCGGTAGAAATGGAGGAAATCCTTGTGATCATCGGTTGTTAACGTTCTACCAGACCAGACAATGTCGATATCATGAGATACCAGAGGCTTCAGAACCATCTGGCTTAGGCCGAATTGACGAGCCACAAGGTTCGACTGGTAGATCATGAAACCAAATCCCTTCGACCCTGGTTCAATCATGTATGACAGCAAGGTTGGAGTCAGAAAAGCCCTCCATATTGTGTTCGAATGAGTCACAGTTTGTGGAGAGCTACCAAGAAAGGGATCTTTGAACCATTTGGGGGCGAAGTTTCTATCAGCAAACAGCGTCATGCCAGGAGCGAATTTGACCGCTTCGATGAACATGTTCAAATATTTCATGAAGATACTGGTGTTTGGAGTCTCCTGACAAGTTTTTGAAGCCAATCTGGCGCCTTAGATCGGTCGGTCTTTGTTTAGTCGCATAAGACGCTCCGACATTGTGTATCCCAGTTGATACTCAAAGGTAGCGTTTAACCAATGTTGCAAGATCCACAAAGGACCCGACAGGTTCAGGGCCTTAGGTGTGTTGGAAAGGAGCTTTAGTTTCAAGTTTGCCAACCCCAAGGCCTGGTACAAAGAAGCCAATAGTAATTTGCCCAATGATACTTGCCGACCCTCATGGATTTGGATCGCCAGAGCAATATAACTTTTGGCTATCTGCAGGAATCCAGAATAGAAGATATAGTATGAGAGGCACAAGGTGAGGAAAGTTATGTGTTCTTCGTCAGACACTTCTACAGAGTCTTTGTCATGGTGATCTTCGATATAGTTCAGAAGGCTGGCCCGACAAAACATAAAAGTATTTTCCATCTAAAGGGTTGGACCAAAGGTTTCCCCCAGGGGTGAAAGGCTGGTGATCGCTGCTACGTCGAAGAGAGTGGGTGTCAGCATCCCACAGGGCATCTGAAAGGTGTTAGTTGAACCTTCCCAGAAGTAAAGATACGCCAACAACATGCAAGGATTGACACGGTGGGTGTACCTTGATACTTGAATGAGTTCTAAAATCCCTGCACTCCGCCCTTGGTCTTGACGCTTGCGTTGGACCTTGTAAAGCCACGCCAAGTATTCCTTATTTCCAGGAATGGGCATAGAGCGAAAAACCCTGGCTTTTTCCTCCATGAATCTGACGTCAAGCACGACAGGTCTGTCAAAAGCAGGAGGCATAGCAGGTTTAGACCTAGGGAAGAAGGGTGCAACAGTCTTTGGAGAAGATTTTTTGTCAGCAAGAGGACCGTGGAAAGCCAACAACTTTTTGTCAACCACAAAAGGAATCACCATCTGGTTTTGCCAGTTCTTGATAATAGCTTCATCAGATGTTGTGGGTTGAGGAATGCGATTCATACCCTCTTTAGCAGTAAGCTTGAAGGCGATGGGATTATGAGCAGTACCATAAGAAACAGTTTCTTTTACGTGAGAGGAGGAAGCCATTGTGAAATAAAGCAAACGTTTGGAGTTTGAGATGTTGTGTAAGAAATTGCGATGCAGAAGTGCGTCTGAAGTTTGAGCAAAAGAATACATGAGTATGGAAGTAGAAGAGTGCATGAAGTAGAAGAATAGACTAGTTATAGGCCAGTGAAGTGAACAGTCGAGCAGTAGGTGATTGACAAGTGGTTGGCTAGGAAGTAATATGACGAGTTAGTGGGGTTCGGTTGAGATCCCACGACCTAGGGATAGGTGCTAATGATGATAGAGTGTCTTGGAAATCGCGCAGTCGAAAAAAGTAATCATCATATATGAAGTCATGAGTAACGATAAGGCAACTAGCCCAAATATGAAACGTCAAAAGGCCAGCCTCACGATTGACGTGCTCATGTCAAAGCCAGCCTTTTCAGGGGGCAATTTGTTAGCTGACTAATTTTGGCTAAGGGAGAAGGCCAACTTCGACTAGGGGATCTGTCGGAGCCTCCTCGACAGGATGGTGGACGAGTTTGAAAATTGACACCTGTAAGCCTCGATCGAAGTCGAAGGTTTTGGGCAGTGAAGGAAAACATGGACACTCAAGGAGATCGTGGGTAGTTATTCGCCAAGATGGGGGAAGTGGACCGACGTGTGGCATCATGATATAGTTTTGTAACCTCCATACGGTTGATTTTAGCTAGTATTTAAGCCAATGTTAGGTGAGATTCTAAAGGTGGTAATTTGAACATTTGCAGTAGGGGTAAAGCTTGAAAGATCAAAGCGTTTACGAGAAAAAAGTCACTCTCCTGACAAAAATGTATTTTGCATCCACTTTATATTTACAAGTCATTTAATCTTACAAAGTTTACCTTTTTTCTGTCTTGCTTTATCGTCTATAAGTTTACTTTTACATTATTTTTTACTATGTGTCTGACTCATCAAGAGTTGCGTATACACTTTTTAAACCTTTAAAGAACATTGTTTACTAAAGAATCATACACCCAAACACAAAGTCCGAGACTTTGTAGCCGGTCCTGCAAGTAACTCTCTTATAGGAAGGCTAGAGATTGTTGAGCAAACAACAAATACAGAAACACAAATTATGGAAGAATCAATACATGTCAGATTTGGTGATAAGCTTGACTTCGAAAATCCAAAGCTAGTTGAGAAATTTACAGATCTTGAGATCACACTTGTAGGTCCTGAAGAAAAGGAAATTGGTTCTGAAGAAGCAGAAAGAGGAAATTCAGAAGCACCTGAAATCACAAGCAATTAGAAAAGACAAAGAAATAGGCAGGATGTCTCCGAAGAACTAATTCTGGAAAACAAGGATGAACCTGTCAGAACAAGATCAACATTCCAAGTCTCTGAAGAAACACTTATGGGACTAGTATCTCTGATAGAGCCAACATCCTATGAAGAAGTTCTTCAAGATAAAGAATGGAGTCTGGCAATGCAAGAAGAACTTGATCAGTTTTCCAAGAATGACGTTTGGGATCTTGTACCAAGACCCAAGGAGCCTATGTGATTGGAACTAAATGGGTCTACAGAAACAAGCTAAATGAAAAAGGTGAAATGGTAAAAAAATAAAGCATATTTGGTGGCACAAGTTTATAGTCAACAAGAAGGAATTGACTATAATGAAACCTTTGCTCCGGTCACAAGGTTAGAATTTATTCGTATCCTTTTATCCTTTTCTATAAATTATTCCATTAAATTATATCAGATGGACATCAAAAGTTTGTTTCTGAATGGTTACATTTCTGAAGAAGTGTATGCCCATCAACCTCCTGGCTTTGAAAATTCAAAACTTCCAAAACATGTTTTCAAACTTAAGAAATCTCTTTACGGTCTGAAACAAGCTCCCAGAGCTTGGTATGAAAGACTTAACTCATTTCTCCTGGAAAATGATTTTATCAAAGGCAAAGTGAACTCCACTCTCTTCTGCAAAAACATTAGAAGCGATCTTATGATTTGTCAGATTTATGTTGATGATATAATATTTGATTCTGCTAACCCCTTTGTTTGCCAAGAATTTTCTGACTTAATGCAGGCAGAATTTGAGATGAGCCTAATGCAAGAACTGAAGTCATTTTTGGGCATTCAAATCAATCAAACATCAGAAGCCACGTATGTCTATCAAAGCAAATACATAAAAGATCTTCTGAAGAAATTTGACATGTCAAAAAGCAAGCCAGCCAAGACTCTCATGCATCCTACTTGCATTCTAGAGAAGGAAGAGGTGAGTCAAAAGGTTTGTCAGAAACTCTATCGTGGTATGATAGGTTCTCTCCTTTATCTGACTACTTCATATCCAGATATATTATTCAACATATGTCTAGGTGCTAGATTTCAGTCAGATCCAAGGGGATCTCACTTAACTGCTGTTAAGAGAATCATTAGCTATCTGAAAGGAACACCTAACCTTGGCTTGATGTATAAGAAAACATCAGAATACAGGCTATCTGGATACTATGATGCAGATTACGTTGGGTAGGCTGGAATGCAAAAGCACATTTGGGAACTGTCAGTTTTTGGGAGGAAACCTCATCTCATGGGAAAGAAAAAAGACAATCAACCATTGCAGAAGCATAGTACATTTCAGCTTCACTATGCAGCACTCAGATGCTATGGATGAAGAATAAGCTTGAGGACTTTCAGATTTATGAGAGTAACATCCTTATCTTTTGTGATAGTATTGTTGTCATATGCTTAAGTAAGAATCCAATTTTAAATTCCAGAGCGAAGCACATAGAAATTAAACACCGTTTTATCAGAGACCATGTTCATAAAGGGATGATTATTTTAAAATTTATAGATATAGACCATTAATTGGCTGATATCTTTACAAAACCCTTAGCTGAAGATAGATTTCTTTTCATTCTGAAAATTTTAAATATGGCAGATTACCTAGAATTAATCTGAACATGTGTTTCTCATCTCTGATGTTAAATTAGACTTTGACTCAAGTATATGATGTTTATCAAATTCTGAGTATGATACTTCTACAAGTCAAAAGATATCTTTATTAGAAACCTCCTTAGTTAGAAACCTTTTGGTATTCCTGACTTCATAAACATCAAAACATGGTCCCTCAAACGTGTGGCTCTGGATCTTCTAGACACATATCTAGCTCAGAACTTAAGGGCCAAACTGTTGAGATCCCCTCGAGCAGTGTGCAAATCTTGAGATTAGACCCCCATCATTAGCTACATTTAATTCTTCCCATGCTTGTCAAAACTCGGGTTTTATCAAATAATTAATTTTTATGTTCCCTCTCACCCAACGTTGTCATTTTGCATATTTTGAACGTGTATATATATACTTCCATGATTCCCACATTCACAATTTTAATACTCACAACTTACACAAACCCATAAACTCAACTTCTCTCAAATCTTCTCTACAACCGATCTTCATCTCCTTCACAACAACATCATGAATCCTCAACAATAACAGGTCTTTGAATTCTCTCAACAGATAAATACCATTGAACAACAAGTTGAAGCTTCACAATAAGTTGCAACCCCTACTGCTGCTCCTTCAATAACATCCTATCAAGAACCCCATGTTCTTGATCGTCCTGCTCACATCAATATTTCAAATCCATTTGAAAGGCTTGAAGGTTTTTGTGTGTTGTTGGTAGATTTTGACAACCTCAAAGAAAATGGAATGAATTTAACACAAGAACTGAAGAATCAAGGGTGGCTTAGTTACTTCAACCGACTCTATGGCCCCATCTACACAAACTTGGTCAAGGAATTCTGGAGATTCGCTAATTGTGACAATCACTACATTGTGTCTCATGTTCTACGAATAAAGATGGTGATCACTGAGAAATAAATAGCTGCGCTCCTGAACTTGGAAAAGGTTGGGGGGAGAAGAATCTATAACATAAACCCTAGGGCCAAGTACATGTCCCAGGAAGTTATCCCTACCATCTTCTCTCAGAACCAAGAAGGAAAAACATCCAAGAATAAAGAGCTTCACAAGAATCTGAGGGTGTGACTCAAGATCATTATGGGAACCATTCACCATCGCCCTTCATCCAGCTCTTCTAACTACATCAACACAGATCAGAAGTGTATTTTACATTGTCTGCATAAAGGTCTTAAGTTGAACCTTCCTTGTCTCCTCTTCAAGTATCTAAGGGATTATGTCAAAGATGCAAGGAACAACATGAAGCCCAGGAACTACATCCCTCTGGGTAGATTAATTTCTAATGTTCTGATAGAGAGTGATCCGGTGGACCATCTCATCTCCTTGAATCTGATGGAAGACGTCACTGTAGAAGTGGGGAAGCCTCTCAATGGGAGGAATCTGAAGAGCATGAGTCTGATTGAGAAGGTCAGAGTCAAACCCACCAGACTTACATCTTGGGAAGCTCTAAAGGTTCATAGAGAAAGAGCAGATAAGATGTATTTCTTCTCAAAGATAGATCCTCCAGAAGTCATTGCTTGCTACCTGCAGGATCTGGAAGCCTAAGAAGTTGACATCTCTGGTTTCATGCTGGATTGGCTCCTAGATCAACCCCCTAACTTCCCAAAGAGAAAGAGGGAACCATCTAAGAAGAAGAAGAAGAAGAGTCTCAAGCTGGGAGAGTCTTCAGCGACTTAGAAGCAGGCAGTGCCTCTGAGCTCTTCAGTGCCAAGTAAGTCTCCTATCTCAGAAGCCCCTCTCACCTCTAGTTCTAGGAAGATTTCCTCATCAATCCCTCTATCACCCCCACACTCTCAACCTCTGTTACTACTTCCTCTGCTTCACCTTCCACAAAAACTATTGCTCCCAGAGCAAAATCCAAATCTTAACAACAAACATCCTTATTCCCTTCCGCATCTGAACCAACACCTTCTATACACATCGTTTATGAAGCAAATCCATATGACCCCTAAACCTATGACCCTATCACATCTTCACATCCATTATCTCAATTCAACCTCCACACAACATCCATTCCCATCTCTGAAGCCATTATGTTCAACGAACCTATATCACCACCCTTTTCCTCTAACCCCATTTCCCCCCTTATTATGACCTAACTTCCAACTCTGAACACTCTGGTTCAGATAACCCTGATCCAACCTCCCTAAACCATGAAGAACTCCAGGCCACACCTGACTCTGAAAAGATTCAGTCTATACCAGAACCCTCTGAAACCATACCTGAATCCTCTGTAACTATTCCAGAACCCTCTGAACCTCTTCCAAAAACCTCTAAACCTGCCCTCACCATACCCACCCTTGACGATGCACTTTCTAAGTTCACAGATAGTTCGGCTTCAAGACTCAAGAAGCTCTCTGACGAATCCAGTGACAGTGACAATCCTTCTAAAGTAAGGGCTCACTGGAACGGGTTCATAGGTGGATGACTTATGAAGTCTTCAAGCTGAAGGGCCTATTTCAACAAGTCAGAAATGACTTTATCAGAAGTGTTAAAGAGAAGTTGGAGGCTCATCTGGCTAAGGAGGCAGCTGAGAAGGCGGAGAGAGAAGTTGCGGAAAAAGAAGTTGCTGCTAGGGAGGCAGCTGAGAAAGATGCTGCAGAAGCTACAGCCATGGAAAAAGTTGAAGTTGAAGCAGCCTTGGCCGCTGAAGCTGCTGAAGATGTTGTGAAGACAATAGAAGTTGCTCTGACTCAAGGAGAGTCATCAACCGCTGACATTTCTCCCTTAGTCACCAGGACTCTGGAAGAGTTGTAGAAAGAACAACAACTAGTCAGAGCCAGATTCGACAAGCAGAATCAAGTCAACTCCAGCATACAAAATCTTCTAGATAAGCTTCTTTAGAGGATGCCTCCTCCTCTAAACTCTTAGGAACTCCAGGTTTCTTTATGTTTTTTTCTAAGTGTTTTTGCCTCTGAGGCTTTATCTTATGCTTCCTTATGTATTTGTACAATTTTAACTATCAACGAAAATGAATCTTTATCTGAGAAACTAATAAATCAAGGCAAACAACCTAAGAAGATTTGGTAAGAAATTATCTGATACTAAATTCTTTAAAAATTTCCTTAAGTATCAGACTTAGGGGGAGAATGCTAATCTCAGAGGGAGTCATTCTCTATCTGACTCTAATCATTTTTCAATTTTTTATCTCTGAAAAGTACTAAATGTTTCATAAAAATTCTAAATTTTGTCATCATCAAAAAGGGGGATATTGTTATAACAAGATTTTGATTCTACAATATATCTCTAAGTTTTTATGATAACAAAGAATGAAAAAATTTGGTACCCTAACAATTTTCTTAAGTGTGCAGGATTCTAAGTTAAAATGACTATGAGGAAACGAATATCTGGCATTTGATTCAGTCCAAGAAAAGTTGACCCAACACAAAGAAATCAGATCTAACTCTAAACAAGAACACATCTGAGGAGCAATCACCTGAAGAATCTGACGCTGAAACTCAAACTCTAATATCTGAAGACTCAGCAAGAAATATCTGAAGTCTGCAAGTGATATCTGAAGACTTTGCAAGAAATATTTGAAGTATTCAAGAGATATCTGAAGACTACAAGAGATATCTGAACTCTAACTCTGAAGACTCTGATCACGCTCACTCTGATACATGCTCAACACATCACCTGATCAGAAACTTTCACTGGAAGTATTCAACTTGCAATGCAATTATCTTTAAGGAAACAATTGATTATGTTCTAAGACTGCTATGGAAAGGACAAGAAATTTAATACCTTTAACTCCCATAGCTGGCACGAAATCTCCATTAATTTCCCTCCAACGGTATCATCTCAAAGGGCTATATAAATGCCTCCTCACAGCTTGCTGACAATGAAAACTTGATACAACGAAACAACTTTGCTACAACAACATTCTCATACTCCAAATATTCTCACTATCGTTGTTGTAAGAAATAGTTTCCATACAAGAGTTATTTCTCAATATTGTGTGGTTGCGTTTCATAACTCTTAACGTGTGTTTATACTTCTTATCTAGAAGCATTGAGTCAAACACTTGTAACTCTTTAAATTAGTTGTAATTCCTCAAGTGACTTGTTTAAGGCTGTAGACTTGAGAGGGCTAAGAAGTTGTTAAACTCTTAGACGATTTTGTAATTTGTTGAGATTATTGGATTAAGTCCTTATTGAAGGCGAAATCACCTTGGCCGGGTGGACTGGAGTATCTTTGAATTTCAAGCGAATCAGGATAAACTCTTTGTGTTGTTAGTCTTTATTTTGTGTGTGTGGTGTTGCAAAAAAATTTAACTACTGTGAAAACAATTTAAAACCCCATTTCTTTTTTTTCTCTACCTTCAGTAGGCACTGAACCATTAGTTGGGCGATTAATAACCATGCTACCATTCATAGTAGACACTTCCAAAATTAGTATTTTCACACACTCAATAGATATAAATGAATGTGTCGTACCTGAATCAGTAATAGTAATCAAGAGAATATTATTAATAAAGCACGTACCTCGAATCAAGTTATCAGATGCAGTAGTCTATGCTCTAGACAAAGAAAAAACATTCCCTCCAGACTAGGCCTTCTTAGGTTTCTCACACTGAGTACTAATATGACTCTGCTCTCCATAAATATAGCAAGTAAAACTAATACTCTTAAATTCAGCAGCTCGGTGACCTGGCTTCCAACAGTTAAAAAATGCGCTTTTGCACTAAAAAATACGGTGTCCATACTCATCACATTTGAAACATCTCACAGAATCAGGAGTCCATCTTTGCTCTTTCCCACATGTAGCCTTCTGATCCGCCTTCTGCTTACCCTTATCAGACGAATTCCCATAAGGTTTCCCACGATTATGATCCTCCCTTTTCTTCTCACTAAGATTCTTATAGTAAGACTGGGCTCTGCTATCCTCATCATATATATTATACACTTAACCGGCATAAAAAATCGGCGGATCTCTTGATACCTAATAGTTTGCTTGACCTCGGGACGCAAGCCACTTTCAAACTTGATACACTTTGATCCTTCAACTTTCATACTATTATAGCGTGGATAAAATTTCACCAGCTCTTCGAACTTAGCAGCATACTCTATAACTTTATAATTTCCTCGTTTCAGCTCAAGGAACTTGATCTCTTTCTTACTGCACACGTCCTATGGAAAGTACTTATCTAGAAAGTTAGTCCTGAACACAACCCCAGTAATCTTAGTAAATTCATTTGAAGCACATTATCCCACCAGTTTCCAGCCTCTTCTGACAACTTATGAGTACCAAACAACACCTTTTGTTCCTCAATAAGAGCCATCACTCACAAAATATTCTATATTTCCCTAAGCCAAGTATGCCCACCTTCCGGATCATATCTTCCCTTGTAGGTCGGCAGGTTGCTTCGTTGAAACTTCCCTAATCCATAGAACTCATCACCTACACCTTGATAATTCTATAGCGATTGAGCCATCGCTTCCAAAGCATCGATAATAACTTGTTTATTTCTTCCTTCATCCATATTTCTACTCACCAGTAAACAACTATTAGAAGAAACATGCATCGACAGTGTTCATACACATGTCACATACTAGGGAACAAACAACAAGACAAAACCTGGCCGGATGGACCGATCTGCTCTAATCCCACTAATGTAACACCTTAAAACCCCCACTCGAAAATATACAGAATAAATCAATTATAAAAAACTATTTCACATATGATTTCACACAATCTCCAGATTCAACCTGCTCTATAACACTTATTAAAGTAAAAAACTTAATTTAAAACACTTGACATCACATGTTCTCTTTTACTTAGGCTCATCACAATGAAATTAATCATTAAAAACAACAACTCAATAAAATAAGTTCAAATATAACTTTTATTTAAAACTAAACTCAATCAGGTCAATATGCATTCAACATCAAAGAAACTTAAAACCAAGAGTTATAACATTTAATCTCGCAACAATAACTCAAATTAAAATAAAATATAACGTGCGTTCGCCCAATGTTACATATCAGAGCAACGATAATCTAAAATGCATAAAACTGGAAAAGAAGAATACCCTCAACGCTATCCTTCAGCTCTAAAGCAACTACTCATCTACCTCTTTGTCTGTACCCCAAGAAGGATCACAAAACACCACAACAAAACAAAGGTGTGAGAATACGCTCAAAATATATAATTATACAAAAGAATGCAAGGGTAGCCTAAAGCAAAAACATCAATTTTCATACATTTAAATTACATAAATCAATACAACAATTAATCAACAACACCCAAAATAACTCATCAGCACAACTTTTATGTAATGTAATGCAACAACAACTCAACTCATGCATGTGGTACTAACTCAACAAAGGTTCTTCATATGAACCGAGTCCCAACATTTGAACCCCGAGTCCCCTAATTTGAGCTCGGGACGAATCACTAGTCCAAACATATGAACTTATGACTTGCCTATTGTAGCGGTGTATTCGTCGCTATATGATTTATCGATTAAACCATAAGCAAGAGATACAATGATTTTTCGAGTCGCCACCGCACTTTTATTTATCCGAAGGACTGGCTAAAAAGCGAACAAAAGCCTAAGAAGTTTTACACGTAGAAAACTAATAAAAAGATCAGAGAGTCTGGGTAAGGGGTAAATTACGCAATGGGAAGGTGTTAGGCACCCATTACGTCCTAGGTACTCCTAGGGAGCCCTTTTCACACTTGTTGTATAAAATTGTTATTTGTTATGACATAAATATTGTGCAAACATGACTGGGATAATGAGAAAAGAATATACAATTTTTATTGGGTTATTGGGTTTGAACGGATGAACCCGCTGCCTACGTACCTTCCATCAAAGGTAAGGATCAAAACGCCGTAGTTCGGCTAAAAGGTTTCCAAAAGTTGGTGGATTCAGTTTTAAACAATAGCACTGAGGCTCTTCATTATCAATGGGAGAAAACTCGACCAAGACCAACATCCACCATGTGAGGATAGCTTCGACGCACTAGAGGGGTTAACCCTGTTTTCAGTACGGAAGTCTTATAGTCGACTCACTAAGGATAGGCAAGATTTACATCAACCACAATGATAATTGAAACCTATGGCTAATGCATGAAAAGATTAATAATGGACAAAGCCAAAACAATTGAATGTGTGAAGTTGATTGATTGTGATTATGAAAATGAAGTCAAAGTATGATTAAGATTGATTCAAAAGAAGTGTTATGAAATGGAGTTTGAAAAAAGTCAAGGACTTGGGTCCAGGTTTTTAGTTTGAAAAGCATGAGGAAGTTTGCACAATATCTATGTCAAGTTTGAAATCAAAGTGTGAAAAGGTTTAGGACATAATGAGGATGAATGAATGAAAATGGATTGTAAAACTTCCTGGGAGGTTCACTTCTTGAAATCATATAGAAGATGATTCAAGTGTGTCCTTTGGAATAGCAATGGATAATAACAAACAAACAAGAAAGTCAACAAAAGCGGATATCGGATGCCAATCACTGGGCTTATACCAATCTCCTAAAATAAAACTGGATATCAGATGCCACTCAATGGACTTACACTAATCTCACAAACAAAAGGCGGATATCGGATACCAATAAATGGATTTACACCAATCTCCTAAAATAGAAATGGATATCAGAGGCCACTCAATGGACTTACACTAATCTCCTCAAAAGAAAAATAAAGAATAAAATATGGAAATCAACTGCCAATCTATCTGGACTTAGGTTAACTCCACACATTGCTCATAGGAAGACCAATGCCACATTACAGGGACTTACAATGGATCCTCACATACAAGAACAGAAGCAACACATGATCATGGGAAAGCAAATGCCAACTTGCAGGGACTTATAATTGCAACCTCACATAAACAAACAAAAGCAAAACATGAATGTCAGATGCCAATCTATCTGGGCTTACTCTAACCTCCACAGTATGGGCCTAGGAATACAAATTCCAACTTGCAGGGACTTACAATTGCATCCTCACATAAACAAACAAAAGCAAAACATGGATGTCAGATGCCAATCTGTCTGGGCTTACTCTAACCTCCACAGTATGGTCCTAGGAATACAAATGCCAACTTGCAGGGACTTATAGTTGTATCCTCACATACAAACAAACAAAGCAACATGTGATCATAGGAAAGCAAATGCCAACTTACAGGGACTTACAATTGCAACCTCACATACAATCAACAAATGCATCAGGCAAAGATAAAATGAGTGGCCAAGGTGATGGTCTTATACTCACTTCCATATCATGGGAGCAATGGCCAATGAATGGTCTTACAATTGTCCTCAATGGGTAAACAGCAATGATAAGTCATAAAGACAAATGAGATGATTATGCATTGATGAGCAATAAATGATGATAAATGCATAGAGCATACAAGCAAGCATGTGTATATGAAGTAATCAATCAATCAATGAATAACAAACAGCACACTCTATAGCCAAACAAGGAGGCTCACACAAGAGGGTTAGGCACTGAGGCCAACATGGAATAGGGTAAAAAGTTGCTCTTAACCTTGCCATTGAGAGGCTAAGGTGAAGCAGATGAAAGGAGATGAGGGGTGTGCCTCATTGCTCTTATCCCTAATCAGGGAGAGCATTTGAATATCAGAAAGTGTGGGAGTTCAGAAAGTAGGAACTCTCTCCACATATTAGACTCGATTGATCTTGGGTTTTGATCTCAATGCTACAACCATGTAATGGGAGCAAGGAGAAGACTCACTGAATAGTAGGGGATAGGTTACTTATCCCTTTGATCTACCAATTGCCTTACTTGAAGGACTTTTCCTGCTTGGGACAAAATTAAACACACACAAGCATTGCCTCTTAAGGAGGACTTCAGACAGTTTGCCCGGCCAAATAACAGGTCGGGTCTCCAGACTACATGAAGAAAGAGGGATTACCTCAAAGCAAGTTGCTAAATAGCAAAGCAAAGCAAGTTCAAAGAACTTAAGCAACTAAGGGTACCTGAAATAGTCAAACAAATCAGTACACAGTTCAACAGTTTAAAACAGAAGGAATGGACTCAACAGTCAACACAGAGAAACAAGTGTGCAAAGCACAAGACTCAAATAATATGAATCATACCACCTACAAAACAAAGGTTAGCACATGATATATAATCAAGCTCAATCAAATTTGTATGATCTTTGAGGCATTGTTGCTTAACCTGAAACATGAACTCAATCATAAGTCCAAAAGACCACTAGGACAAGCCTAGGGTCAAAAATAAATGAGAAAGTCAAAACAGCAAATGGAAGTCAACCAAAATAAAGTTTAAACAATCAAGAAGCGAACTCAATTGGTCCCACATGCATATCATTCATCATCATGATTTCATAAGCAAAGGAAGTCAAAGCATGGCAAATGAGGGCATACAAAAGTCAACAGCAAGACTTGCATCAAAAGTCAACTCAAACATTTTCAAAAATCACCAAATAATTCATGATCAATCTTAACACCTAGCATGGTAAGCATGTAAAATTTCATCACAATTGGACAAGTGGAAGGCAGTCAATGAAAATCATGAAGTCAAAGCAAATTTGAATATGCTCAATGAAGTCAACGGAAAGACTTAGCTCAAAAGCAATCATAATCAATTCCAAAAATTATCAAATAATTCAGGGCCAATCACAATCCATAACATGGCATACATATAAAATTTCAGCTCAATTGGATCATGGGAAGATGGTCAATAAAAATCAGAAAGTCAAGACAATTTCAAGTATGCACAAAGAAGTCAAACATTCATGGGTCAACTTCAAAAAATCATAACTAAATGAAAACAGATGAGAAATGGATGGGATCAACGCCAATGCAAAGCTCAAGATGTCTAGTATGCACATGTAAAATTTCATGATCATCCAATAAGTTATGAGAATTTCACAAAGGAAATGGCAAGATGTATCACACAAGTCAACATTTTGGTCAAACAGGGGATAAACTCTCAAACAATTTGGAAATGCCATAATTAATTCCAAGAAAATTCACACACAAACTAGACATATAAGAGAAGGTTCATACAAAAATTCACATCAATTGGAGGTCAGGAAGCATGTCAACAAAAATCATGAAATTGCATAACATTGGTGTGACACAAATTGTCACACCCTACTTCCAAAATTCATATCTCACAAACCACATATGATAAACGCACAAACTCTACATCAAAACAAGCATCAATGAGTGTAGAATAACCACAAAAAATTCCAGAATCATTGGATACATCCTCATCATTTCACAAAGGTTTTGGCAAAAGGTATGAAATGTGCATACATGTCAAGAAACCTAATACCATTAAAAATCCAGCCACACAAAAAATAATTAAAAATCATGATAAAATAGTGGACATTCTCATGAACATGATGCAGAAAATTTCATGATTTTTGGAGTTGAAACGAGTGAGAAATGATTTTTAGAAGATGATGAACAATTTGGATCAAAATGAACAAAGTAACATGAATGGTAGGTCAAACTATGGTTGACCAGTGGCACGGTGGTAATTATGTGCATCATTAAACAAAACGCTGCGTACAGGCAAATGAAACCAAATATTTTGATTGGCCATTATGGAATAGTACAGTAAACAACCATCATGCTCACGTGAACAGTCCAACTTTTCTGGAAAATATTAGGGTTTACTACAGTATGCTACAGTGCTCATCATCTCTTCCATTCAAATCGAAATTTTCAAAACACCCAGAAATCGCAATTAACTACACCAATCGAATCAGCAAAGCATGCATAACACAAATCCAGCAACCATTATCATCAAAACAAACTAAATAAGGAGCAACATGCAAAAACATCCATGAACATCAACTTTCAAATCGACATATCTTCACAAATATCCAACCATTTTCAAAAACTCATAGCTCAAAACAATCAGCAAAGGAAGACCTACATGATATATAGCATGATTTTAAGAAAAGAAGAACTCGAAACCTTACTTGATTTGGAAGAAATGGAGGAAACAGGTGTTGTTTTGATGATATAGGCACAAACAGATCCTCCTTATGCTTGAGATTGATGGATTCTTGAGGTAGGTTAGCTCAGCACGGCTTGGAAACTTGCAAATCTCGATTTGCCATGGATGTGACTTTATGTAGCAGCAACAAGAAACGGCATTACAGCTAGGAAACAGGGCTTCAAATTGCTTCCAAATGTTGGCCAGGTGATGAAGGAAGCAAGGGTGCTCGTGGTTCTCTTGAGTTTTAGCAGAAAAATGCAAATCGAGCAAAATGGAAAATGAGAGAATCAGAGTTTTTTCTGTGTGTTTGTGACTGCCACTAGGGTTGCAATTTGCTGAGAATGAAGTTTTATACTTCTGTTTTAACATTGCTAATGGATATGCTAAGCTTGCTTAACTTAAATGAACCAACTTTGCATTTTGCTAATTTTGGACCAATTGCAACAAGGAGGTATGGTACTGCACGAATTGGGCCTCAAACATGCTGCAAATAACATCTTAAACAGATCCCAAATGGCCAAATGTGCTAAAAGTTGCTAAAACAAAAAGTCAACTTTTGGTCCACACTTGAATTTAAATGAAACAAGTCCAAAAATGCCATTTTGCATAGTAAGGTTTTGGTGAATGAAATTTATATTTTTGGAAAGAGGAGATGAAATGTGGTTTGTAGGAAAAAAACCCCACCAAAATTGGCCAAATGGTTCATGAGATATGGCCTTTTGAAGTTCACAAATTTTTGAAATTGAATCGATCATATCTTGCCAACCATACATGGGATTTGAGAGTTCTTGGACTTTTTGAAAATGGGAGAACAAGATCTTCAACTTTCATGTTGGGCAAAAATTCATTTGAAGCTTGTATCATGATGTAAGTTTAAGATCAAGAAGTTTCCATTTTTGGCAGTTGAAATTATAGGTCCACTTTCTATTTTGGGAAATTTCTGATTTTGCTTCAAATTCTTCCAATGATGAGGTTTGACATGATATATGAGGCTTATATAGGCATGAATGAGCTCCTTCAAATCAATTCCATCCATCAAATCACTGATTAAATCCACAGTTGACCAAGTTTGACTTTCTGTTGACTTTTCTAGGGTTTTGCATGATTGAACCACTTCTGATGAATTCCAAACCCTAATTACTTGAGAACTTGATTCCAAATGATGTCCCAAGTCATATGAACTCTTGATTATTGATCATGGTGCCCAAATTCTGCAAGAATGGCCACCATCCATTGCTATGACTGACTTTGACTGATTTTGACCTAATTGCTGATGATTGCTTCAACTGCAAGCAACAAGGTTAAACTGACAATATTTTTGTACTTTTTGGTTAGTAAACATATGAAAAGCAAAGATATACAAATGCAAAGCATGCTTGGTGATCAAGAATCAACCACAAGGCAATCTACCCACTAGGAGGGAAACTAGGGCATGCAATGATCCTTGAGGCCATGATATGATATGATATGGGCCATGAGGGATCTTAGGGCCAAAATTGGGGTCTTACACCTATTTCATGATAACTACTACATATGATGCATGTACAATATAATTCACAACCACAACAAGTCAACAATAAGTCAACAACAAATTTATAATTCTACATCTAACTATAATTAACAACATCAAAGTAGTCCCCACAACTAGACTACTCACCACAATCTCAATTATATGTTCATCACATAATCATTTCGTCATCAACATAGTGCAACATCATTAGATTAATCAAACAATTTAGTTAATCATCAAAATTCATCAAAACACACCAAATAACATCCAAGCATCAAAAGCATGACAAAACAACACCAAAAATCCAACTCAATAGACCAAGACTGACCTACTGGCATGATGACAGATAGCCCGTCACATGGGTGACGCTCGTCATCACCCTTTTCCCTCAACCGTCACCCCTATGACGATCGGGAAGGATCAACATTTGCCTAAAGACAATGTCGATCTTCCCGTCAGACCACTGACGCCCGTCAGCATCCTAAGGCTCATGACGACCAGGTTGTCTTGCAGGTTACACCTGTCACCCTATTGACAAAAGCAGAATTCGTGTTCTACTATGAAGTTCAGTTTAAAACTCCGATTTTCTGCCCCAGGCCCTCTAATCGATCGTAAACTTTAGAGAAACAACATGTTATCATGAAAACATCATATACCTATCGATTAACCTGTAAATTCATCAATTAGTCATAACTTTTAATACTTTATTCATCATACTCATGCCAACAATATGAACATAACTCATGCCACTTTTATGAATACAAACATCTAATTTTTATGGTAAATCGGTACATGAATTTCAGAACAGTTACATCAATTACATCATGTTATCACAATAGTTTCATCAATATCATCAAACATTCGCCAATGGAAGAAAATAGGGAAAAACCTAATGGAGATTAAGGATTTCTCCCTACCCATCATGCAATTAACACTATATTTAGAGTAATCCCCCTACCTCAGATTCCTAGCAGCAAAATTTTGGACTTGATTAAGGTTGGTGGTTTGAGCCCTTCCCTCTTCAATTCCTAGCCTCTCTTTCTCCCAAAACTCTAAATCACGTACTACCTCCTCAAAAGTTCAACTAATCCCCTTTCATCTCTAAAATCTTAATTTAACCTTTTACTAATTACACTTTGGCTCAACTCCTCTTATAATTCTCACCACTTCTCTTATTTCTTCTTAGTTTCTATTTTCCATCCAAAATATCTATTCTCTAATTAACTTTAATATTATTTAATTATCTAATTATTTAATTAAATAACTAAACATTAAACAACACATCATGAATCCAATGCATATAAAATTCATTAAAATAAATAAATAAAGCATAAATTCAATAATAAATAATTTTAAGAAAACCGTGTGTTACAATATGGCCTTTTCATAGTAGTGCAAGGAATACATATAAATGAAAGCCATGATCTGTGAAGATAAATTCGATAGTCAAAGTGGCATTCATTTGGTTAATCATCAGCCTTATCATGAGAAGACAAAATACATTGACATTTGTTTACACTTTATAAGGGACATGATAAAGTTAAGGAGATTGAGGTTCAAAAAGCTCCCTCAGAAGAAAACTCAACATATATGTTCACCAAATAATTTGCAAGATAAAGATTCAAGTATTGCTTTACCTTAATCAAATTTGTTAAAGAGTGATTGAGCTTTGGAGAGAGCGTCAAAGTGGTTGATGGTCAAATTGGCATCTGCATCGGTTTAAAGTCAAGGTGGAAAATTATTGTAATATAAATTAAAACGCGAGAAAAGAGAGGCAAAAACATGCTTTTAGTATTGTAATCTTAAATAGAGAGATGATGTCGATGTCGAGGCGAGCTAGCAGGCAGTAACAATTATATGAGGGGCGTGACAAGAACATATTTTGGCCATCCGTAGGCTGCATCGATATGGTGGTGCAACAAAAAAATTCTATGGCAGAGGTCGACTGACTTGCGACGCAAGAATCCAGACGATCGGGCGATGGCAGGTGAATGGGTGGTGGAGAGTACGAGGCCAGGAGACGTTGGCAATATAGGCGGGTTTCAGACTTCTCAAACTTATTGTTGGATTTTTTCGTTAATCGATCATATCTTGGTCCTGTTAAGATTTTGAAAGTTATAATTACGGTTCTCTCACATTTGTTGTTAAGAAGTGGTGTATAAGGTAGCAATCTTAGTGAGAAGGAAAAGGGTAGAAATTCTGAAGATTATATTCTTGAGGTTTAGTAGTCTTTTGGACTTATCAAAGGGATTTGAGAAACACCTTAAAATTATGTGATTCTTATATTGAGAGTTAGATATTTTCGAAACCACTTGGGTATAAAATATTATTTTGTTTAGAAGTTATAACGACTATTTTCTCATAACTCATATTATAACCTCTTGTGACAAAATTTTAAAGTATAGTTAATCAGAGAGGTACTCTCTCCCGGGACATAGATCGGTTTGATCGAATTTGGCAAACAATTTTTTTCTGTGTTTTAGCATGTTAATCTTTATTACACTAAAGCTAATGGATTGGTTGTCATTGTTCTTTGTCCCACACATCATAGTTTTGGTGTGCTGAACTTTTTAATTTTTATCATTTTCTCCAACAAGTGTGTTCCACCGAAGTGAAGTGTTGTGCAACAAAAAATTTATCTAGTAGAGCACAAAATCTCATGTCAATGAATTGTGCTCTATTATCCATTACAACAACCTCGTATGCCAAATTTGGTCAGGATACTTGATTTAAAGGTATAAGAAATATTATTGTTGATTATCTTTGCAGTCAGGGTACTTGATTTAAAGGTATAAAAATATTATTGTTTATTATCTTTGCAAGAGCTTTAACCTCTATCCACTTGGTGAAATAAACAACAAGTGCACTTAGTTTAGTCGACAAGGTAGCATTGAAAAATGTCTTAAAATATCCACCTCCCTTAGGGTAAAGCGGCATGATAAAAAAAGTGTCTCATCCCTCAAAGTAAGATGACATGTATGTCTTTACATATCTCTCCTAGGGGTGGCAAACGGGCATGCCCGCCCCGTTTAGGCCCGCCCCCTAAAAGCCCGCAAAAAAACGGGACGAGGCGGGGCGGTCATTGTTGAGGATGTGGGCCTAAAACTTAGACCCGCCCCGTAAAAAAGTGAGGGCGGGGCGGGGAAAGCCCGCGTGCACTACACTCTTTAAGCCTAAAAATGCAAAAAATTATGTAAATACACGTGCCCGCAAAAGCCCGCGAAAAAAATGGGGCGGGGCGGACACATTTAAAGGTGAAGGCCTAAATCCTTGGCCCACCCCGCACAAAAGTGCGGGCAAAACGGGCATGCCCAGCGGACCGAGCCCGTTTTGCCACCCCTAATCTCTCCGTAATCAAGTTGTATCCACGTCATTACTATTAATGGAGAAACAAATGAAAAGGTTGGTTTTTCACATGTCAAACAAATTAAAGCGTTTATTTAACAATTTACTTAAGGCGAATTCTTATTTATCTACCTCAAAAAGTTGGGTAAGGTTATGCTTAATATAAAATGCTTTGAAAACAACAAAAAATTATACTATTTAATAAATAATTAAATATGTTAAAATTAAATGGTATCGTGTGATTGGTCGAAGGTACACTACTCAATTTTTTGTGATGGGTAGAAACGGGTGATTAACAAGGGCATATATTTTAGATAAAGTTTTAAACTAACAACAATTATACTGGTTTTATTGTTAAAATGATTGAAATGGAATTGAATAATCCCTTTTATTCTATACACATAATGTGCCCTTTCACTCCACATTACACCACTAAACTAGAGAAAACAAAAATCAGCATTTAGTTTCTCAAAATTTTCCAAGCTATCAATCTCACCATTATGACCAAATATTCAATCAGCTCAATTTTCATATTGATCTCTATGCTCAATGCAGGAGGTAATTAATTCACTGTCCATGGCTTGCAATTATTAGTTAATATATATACATTAACATAGCATAACTCTCATCAAGAAATGCTGCAAATCTCAGTCATATATATAATTTGTTAGGATTTGATTGATTTTATGCAGGGGAGAATTTTAACTTTGCTAATGGAATGATAACAATGGAGAATCCAGATAGTTGGTGTATAGCAAAACCTTCTGCAAGTCTAGAAGAGCTGAATTACAACCTTATACATGCTTGCATTACCCATAGTTGCTCGATGATTGAAAAAGATGGAGATTGTTACGAACCAGACACATTATACAGCCATGCCTCTCGTGCCATGAATCGGTTCTATGCAGATCATGGAAAAGATGAATTCTTCTGCAACACGTTTTTCAGAAATTCCGGTCTCATTGTTCTTTCTGATCCAAGTAACGATTTCATTATTTGATATATAATTATGTTTTTTTAATAATTTATAGATATAAGTATACTGAATTATTTATATGTCTACATAAAGATCTGGTAAAGAAAAAGAGAATGTGGCATAATGTGTTAATACATAGATTATTTTTGTGGTTGATAAGATTATGAACATGGTTCAATTTGTTTTGTTTGATATCAAGGTTATGGAAGCTGCAAGTATGATTAGTGGGAATGCTCTGGAAGAAAAATAAAAATAAAAAAATATTTATGTTTTAGTCATAGAAAAATAAATATTCTTGAAGACAATAGAGCTGCCAGGATAGTATTTTATTTATTGTGAAAATGAAGTTTGTATGAATATATGCCTCTGTGTTTCATGAAGTGGTGAATGAAATTTGTGCACCATGAGAATATAATTCGGGATCTCTTGCTACATAAGAAAGAATCATACCATACCATGATAAGCTCTATAAATACAAGCAAAATAAGAGTAATTAGGTAGAAAATAGAAATTAAAACTATTTTTTTAATGGAGAAATTAAAACTATTGAACATGGTACTTTGGAGGATATATATGCGGTTAAGGTGTTGCGTGTTACAACTATTGTAATATGAATTTTGATTGAGAATAGTTTGAAATACCTTGTTAGAAAAATTCTTCATGATGTTTCATAAATAAAATGAATTTGGGAATATAAATTTTGAGTTTGGGAGAAAATAGATGAAGAAATCTGAGTGGTATTATATGATGCAATTCTTTGTGAAAAGATGTGTGATATAAAATTACACTCTTGATGCGGTTGTGGAGTATTTGGAGAGTAGTGCAACTTATGTAATGATTGTTTAGCATGAGATGTATTACATCATCATTACAAAAAAAGTGTTTCAATCACATGATATAGCCACGTTAATATCATGTCGTTAAAAAGGGATGTTGTCACGTAAAAATCATGTAACAATCTTTTTAAAATAATAATAAAAAAAAAATTTAGCTTTTTACGTTGGGGAGGAGTAAAAGGGACATTGTCAGATAAAAATCATGTCACAACCTTTTTAAATTAATATAAAAAATGAAATTCAGCTTTTTATGTGGGGGAAGAGTAAAATTTTCAATTTTTTTGTAGTGACGTTAAAAACACGTCGCTACCTTAAAGTTAAAAATAATAAAAATATGAAATTCAGCTTTTCGCGTTGGAGAAGTTTAAATTTTTTGAAAAATTCGTAGTGATTTTGTGAAATTCAGCTTTGCACTTGTATGATTAAAGGTAGTGTAAGCTTAGATCACCATACATGGTGACTTGAACTCTTCTTACATGAGCACTCTATGCATTCCATGCATGAATCTCTATAAATATGAAAGTGTCATGCCTTGAAAGCTTTTAACTCGTTATGCACAATGCTAAATGAAGTTCATACATTCTATTATGGTATCATTCACCTTGTTCGATCTCTTCTGCTTTATAACTAACTCTCATTCGGTTGTAACTAACTTCCTGTTACAATCTTTGCAAGTTCCAAGAACTGAAACTTCATCTTCTTCCTTTCAATTTTTTCCATGGCCGAATCATCTCCTGCTGCAAATGTTGGAAGTTTCGCTCATAATTCTCAAGAAATCTCAACAAACACCTTTGATTCTTCTTCATCACATCATTTTGGTCCAAAGCTTTCGATTAAATTTCAAGACAACAACTACCTCATGTGGAATCAACAAGTTAAATGAGTCATTCTCACTCAAATAGTGCACAAGATTGTGGTGAATCCTCAAATTCCATAGAAATTCAAATCAGAATAAGATCGAATTGAAGGTAGAGTGTCTAAAGAATACAAATCTTGGATTATGCGGGATCATGTTGTGTTTAACTGGATTTAATCTACCACTTTTGAATCAGTGTTACCTTGAGTGCTATCATGGAAGCATGTCTTTCAAGTATGGGACTAGATTCACAATTATTTTAATGCTCATATGAAAGCACGAGTTAGGAAGTTTCATGTTGAGTTGAAGTCCATGAAGAAAGACACCAAATCCATCACTGAGTATGTGCTTTGAGTGAAGGCCATTGCAAATTCACTTTTATTTAGTGGATATTCAATCTCAAAGAAAGATCAGATTGATTCCATTCTTGATGGTTTACTAGAGGAATATAATTAATTTCTCGTAAAAATGTATGGTGATCCTGAGCCTCTAACACTTTTTTATATTGAAGCTCTCCTATATGTGCAGGAAGCACAATTTGATAAGTTTAGGCAGGGATTAGTTGTGTCTAATGTATTTGTAAATGTGCCTCACACAAATGAACAAATAGGTGGTGTGCGTTAATGTTTTGCAAGTAATCGAGGCAGGGGAAGCATGACTCATGGTAGAGGTCGCTCCTCATAATATAACCGACCTACTTTTCAATCATGTGGGAAATATGGCCATGATGTTTATGAATATTGGCACAGGTTTGATGAAACCTTCACATCACCACGAGCTCAATCCAACTGGGCAGAATTTTGCAAACACTTCAAATGACAATCGTGAGTTTTTTTAAAAAATAACCAAGTTTTTCAATTAAATTTCCAAAATAACCACTATTTCAAGTTATTTACCAGTATAGCCACGTTTCATGCACCCCTCTAAAGCACGAGCCTGTTGGACTGATGCATGCATGTTGTCATTGAACTTAGGCGCCAATAGCATTGGCGCATGCAAGCAGATGAAGCCAATGCAATTGGCGCATACTTTATTATATGAAGTGTATGCGCCATTGCATGTAGCACATGCTTTCTATATTATTTTTAAAAAAAAATCATGTTATACTTATATAAAATTGAAATAAATAAAATAAATAGCTAAGTAAAAAATAATTATTAATATTATGATATAAAGTTAAAATACATAACAATTGACAAGAAAATCAATGATCCGCCCGATTGAAACGCCCGCTATTCCACATCCCGCCTTCAAGGTCTCCCATGATTTTCCTGGGGTTTTTGGGGTCTTTGAGTGCTGACATGATGCAATGGTGGCTGATGTGAAGGTTCAGTGGAAGGTCTAGCGGTATTTGATACATTTGTCATCATTTCTCCCCAATAGCTTGGGGTGTTGCTGCCAACGGTGCTGCCATAATTAAGTTCGGTGCCCATGTTGTTGTAGTTGGGTCGTTGTGGTTGGGTTGTTTGTGGATTGTATGGTTGCCCAAATTGGGACATTGAATCATTTTGGAAACGAAGCAATGGTCCATGTGGTGTAATAAAGTCAAACAATGGTTGGGTGTTGTGGTGATGGTATTTTTGGATGTTCATAAGTGGGGGGCTATGATGGCATGAGGTTGAATCGTATAAATCATTCAGGCTATAGACAAATATAGTGTCTACGTATGGTTGTTGGTGGTTAGGGTTTGGTTCCTGGTTTTGAGTTTGGGTGTGTGACATGAATTGGTTGTGAGGTTGGGTGCTTGGTGGTTGGGTGTATATGGTAGGGTGATGGTGTGAGGTTGGTCGTTGGGTTTGGATGGGTTGGCATTGTTCTTGGGAGGGGATTTGTTGTTGGGCGTATGATGAAGAAGCTCGTTGGCGTGGATCAATCAAATACCTTGGCTCAGATACAAACTGTGACGTTGTAACTGACCTAAACCATGCCATATAATGTTGAGTTGGTCTAGCACCATGTATGATTGGTTCGTTTAAGATGTGTTGACGTCGATTCCTCCAATGACGACGCATCTCTTTTGCGAAGTCTCTCCAATCGAAATAATCCTATTGGCCATCGACATTTTATTAATGTCAATCTCCCAAACACGTCGGAGGTTCTGGAATTTGTTGTTGCATGCTGAACTCCAGTTTCACATGGTCACTCTGGTGCATCTCCACTATAGTGAATCAGATGATTGGTGTTTATTGTCCAAACTACAACATCATCATGATTAACCTGATGGTCAAGACCCATATACAGACTCTAGATAAACTGTATAAGAATTTGACATGATTAAAGGATATGTAATTGGATAATTTTTTTAAAATCAAAAGTATAGTTGTTTAGTAGTAATACATCGTGTGGTCCAATATGGTCTAAAAGATTATGATAGACTAATACAGCGTGTTTGGAACACCTGTTATAGTGCATCCCCTTAACTGACCATCTAGATCGAAAAGATTAAAAATATATTAGTTACATTCAGTTGTAGTATAAATTCTAACAAATTAGAATATTTAAGATAAACTTACATTGTCTTCAATGAACTCTGTCTTCAAAGAAATCTGAAACCTACCGATAACCGCTTTAGTGCAAGCAACCTATTTTAGGCTAGGGGCGCTGTTTGAGATCAGGCGTTTCAAATGGAGTTCAATGTTACAATATGGGCAGTTGTTCAATGATTCTTCAATGAAATTCATTAAAGACAAAGTTGTCAAATAAAATAACATTCATTTCATATGATAAGTAGAACAAATACAATAATTAAACAACAACACAAGCAACAACAACAAATAAAATAATAGCACAAACAAATACAACACATAAACAACATAGCTATGCGATTACAATCATCAAAGTAATTTTGTGAGAAGTATACAACATCATGTGAACGTCTATGTCAGTTTTAACATCCATCCAGAAACGAACTTCTCCATTTTGGTTGAACGTGGTATCAAGCCATTGAATTCTTCTGAGCTTTTCACCCTCTGCAATGTCTCTATCTAACCAACAGTTCAATATCTTGTTAAGATGTTCGAACGTATCTACATTCCAAAGTCGGATCTTCATCGGAGGTTGCACTGTTGAAAAAATGAAATCGGCATTTCTCTTGTGAATATAAGGACACATATATGAATATGAAGACATTTTAAAGAAAAATGGAATGAAATAGTAAGAAGATGTGTGAAAAATTATGGGAGGGTGATATTGTATTTATAGAGGGAGTGGTGGAGCAGTAGCCACATGCATTGGCGCGTAGATAGAGAGGACTATGCAGGCGTCATTGCATATGGCGCCTACACATACATGCGTCACTCCTACTGCCGCCATGGACATGGATGCGCCAATGCATGTGGTACCAATGAATAATACTTTCATTGGACGCGCCAATGCATCTGGCGCATTTGTTACATGATTTTGGAAAAGTGGTTATTTTGGTAAATATTTTCAAATAATGGTTATTTTAGAATTTTAATTGAAAAACTTGGTTATTTTAAAAAAATCCAATCATGAAGCATCAACCTCTGATTCACAGGCCATAGATATGATGATAACTTCTCCTGAATATTCTTTACCTGAGGAGCTTAAAAAATCATGGTTTGCTGACTCAAGTGCCTCTCATCACGTTACTCCCTATGCTCATTTTCTTGCACACCAAGAAACCCTATGCAAGTCATAGTCATGTTTGTGTAAAAACACTGGTCAGTCGTTAGCCATTAATTATGTATGTTCTTCTTGTTTGATTCCCAAAAATAACCATACCATTCCTCTTGTTCTTAGTGAGATACTATGTGTTCCTTGCATAACAAGAAACTTGCATTCAGATTCAAAATTCTCAAAAGACAATAGAGTTATGTTTGAATTTATTGGTGAAAAGTGTTATGTTAAATCTAAAATTTTAAGCCCACTCTTCTTGATACCTTGACTCAAGTGGCTTGTATTTATTTCCACAATAGGTAATGAACCCTTCAATGACATTTCCTCTAAGTCATAGTGGTTCATTACCTTTGCACAACAAAACTGTAAAATCAATATCATGTTTTAATATATTTGATGTAAATAAGCCTAGTGCTAGCTCATTATGGAACTATATATTAGATTACGCTCATTTTCCTACTATTAGGTTTGTTTTAAAACATTGTAATATCAATGTCTCTATTAAAGAAATTGTACATCCCGAAATTTCCAGTTTAGTCGGGATATCTATTTTTAGTGTTGGTTGAGGTGGTCGTGCAGGAGCCTGGACGAAACACATAAGTCGGTCCTTGATTGATGCCAGATGGTCAGGTTAGTAGCCCATCCTAACGGTTAAGAGACATACTAAAGATCACATGGATGTTATGAAATTCATGTTTAGACCATTATAACTCATGATTAATAGTCATTATTGAGACGACAAACGCTACCTTGAGCACTAAAGCACGAAAAACGTAGGGGCAACTCATTATTGCCCATTGTAGAAGGAGTCAGAGGATTGAATGGAAGATTATATAAGAGGCTCCAAAAATAATATAAGGGGGGATAACATAGAAGGAAGCAAATATAACACCCAATTTACATTGCGTCTATGATCTCATCTGACTCGCTTCAGAGAGATTATCCAAAAGTATTTATTAAGAATATTTGGTGCCCACTGTGGGACCTGATAAAATTAACTCGGTCCTCAAGTTTCAATCCTATCTAGAAGCAACAATGAAGTTGAACCGATAACCATAAAAATTGTGAAAGTTTTCAATCCTACGTTTAGGCTTCTCCGTTCATGAAATTGTTCTCATCGTCGCGGCGCGAACAATATGTCATGAAATAGGAGTAGCGGCTACCGAAGGTTGAAAACTATTCTCTCCACCGCACACTGGTGTGAACAAAATGTCATGACGCTGGAGTCGCGGTTACAAAATGCCTATATATACCCTTGTCGCCGCCGCAAAGAAGGGATTGTCAAATTGAGTGGCGGCTGGTGAAGCTAGTGTCATCATACTAAAAGAAACAGTGAAGAAGGTATGTTTTTCAAAGCTTCGACATCAACTTGAATTTATGTGTAGCGACTATTTTTTATGGATTTCAACCATATTACTTATGTTATTCCGTAAAGAACTCTACATGCTTTTATTTTGTCTAGTGCAAACACAAAAATTATGATGTAGGTTTGAAATAGTTTTCCATCAAAAGAGACACTCTAGACTAATGAGGTCCAATGATATAAACATCAATCAATGTTGATCATTTTTATTATTGCAGAATGAGGTGCTTTCTGCTCATGATGTGGTTTGTACTTAGAGTTCATGACTTTACACATTTTTCATCCTTGATTTGTGAAATAATAACTTCAATCATAGAGTATTTTGTCAAATCAGTTGAGAACATATATTTGTATTCTTTCCATGTGGCATATCATCAGAATGATCTTTTTAAGCACCAGGTTCATACCCAACCTAGGTTATTTTGAAATAAGTTTGATCACAAGGACCTTATTAGTATGAGTAATGGTATAACATGCCAAACTAAATCGTCTAGGCAACTGGGTACCATGCGGCTATGTGCATATATGTCGTTATAACTTAAATTGCTACTATACTATTATTTCAGGGTTTGAATCCTTTTCAAACTATATGTTTAATCATTTGAGGTACCATTTTTCAAATTTTACAGTGTGATTATTGGTTGAAGTCATCTTAATTTTACTTGTCAACAACCACCATAAGGAACAAGTAAAAAAGCTAGCAGTAGTGTTACTTTGTGGTATGCGGTCGTTAACAAGTTACAACAGTACGAGTGAAATTTTGTTTATTATTATAACACGAATGTCTAAAGGTTATTTGACTGTTCGACATCAGATACTATGATCAAATATCGTTGATCAAAAGAAATCAAGATTGAAGGTAGAGAAAAACAAGAAAATGGGGGTTTGAATTGTTTCCACAGATAATAAAAACTTTTTGCAACTAAAACACACACGAAAAATTAGGCTATCAACACAAAAGTTTATCTTGGTTCGCTTGAAATTCAAAGCTACTCCAGTCCACCTGGCCAAGGTGATTTCTCCTTTAACAAGGACTTAATCCACTAATCTTGAAAGATTAGACATGAAAACGTCTAAGAGGATAAAGATCTCTTAGCCCTCTCAAGTTTATAGACTTCACAAGTCACTTGAGGAAACATTCAAAAACTATTTGAAAGATACAGTGAAGTGTTTAGTGCTTCTAGGTAAGCAGTAGTTACACAATATAAGAACAAAGTATTTCACACTTAGAGCAACAACTCGTGTGAACAGAATGAACAAGAATATGAGAGATTATGAATTTGTTGTAGTATTCATGTATGCTTCATTGTCTTGTATGAAGATGATCCAGCCTTTATATAGAGATTTGATAAGGAGACCGTTAGTTGAGGCAATCGTGGATATCTTGGCAATGATGGACTTTTAATTTCATTAATCTCTTTGTCATTTCCATAGCAATTTTGGAGCGTGTTAAATCTCTTCCAAAAATAGACTCATACCAAAAACGGAAAGCTTCGTAGCTAAGTCTTTGTGATTGTCTTTGAATCAGAGTACGCGGAGCTCAGAAGTTCTTATTCAGCGTGTATACTTTCAGATAGTTGCTGAGGGCAGATTGACTTCAGAAATTCTTGAAGTCTTTCTGATGGTGATTTCTTCAGAGTGTAAATCATCATATCCGTTGAGTGCACTTGTTCAGATTCAGAGTATCTCTCTGTGTGTTTTCCTTTTCTTCAGAGTCAGAACCTATGCTTGAGTATGTTCTAAGTTGTTGTTCTGGACTTGCGTGATTGTCAGATATTTGTCTATCTGATCCTTTTTCTGTTAGAGTTCTGCACACTTAGATAAATTTGTTAGGGTACCAATTTTGTTTCATCCTTTGTTATCATCGAAAACCTTAGAGATGAATTATAGATACATAATCTTGTTCTTACAAAGATGTCATACGAATTAAACAAATCGGAAGTTGAAGTCAGTTGATCTCATCGGGACAATAATCTGATGCAAAATTCGACATCATTTTCTGAGTATTATGAATTGTTTGTGATTTTAATCATTTTTATGTACTTCATAAGTACAAAGTCCAGATAAAGACTTACTCTCCAACAAAAGTAGGGGCCAAGAAGGACGAAGACATCCACTGAGGGCATTTAACCCAAGACCTCCACATGGGCACACCGGGTTATGTTAATAGAAACATCTAACCGGGTTATGTTAATTGAAACCTATGACCGAATCAAAAGTCCAAGTAAATAAGAACCTCTGGAAAATCGTTCAAGTAGATACAAACCTATGACCAGGTTATGTTAATTGAAACCTCTAACTGAATCATAAGTCCAAGTAAATAAGAACCTCTGGCAAATCGATCAAGTAAATAGAAACCTCTGACCAGGTTATGTTAATTGAAACCTCTGACCGAATCGAAACTCCAAGTAAATAAGAACCTCTGGAAATTTGGTCAAGTAAATAGAAACCTCTGACCAGGTGATGTTAATTGAAACCTTTGACCGCATCAAAAGTCCAAGTAAATCAGAACCTCTGGAAAATCGGCCAAGTAAATAGAAACCTCTGACAAAGTTATGTTAATTAAAACCTATGACCGAATCAAAAGTCCAAGTAAATAAGAACCTCTGGAAAATCAGTCAAGTAAATAGAAACCTCTGACCGGTAAAAAAGGGCTAGGTTAATATACCTCTGGCATTCCAATCAATATGCATATGACCTTAAGCGGCTTGGCTGACCTATCCCCAACAATACACTAAGATCCACCATGATCCACCTGAGATTGATCGATATGTGTTTAATACATCGAGATATATCAGGATTCTATGGCAGTAGGGCCCGACCCACCGAGACTTTTTGAATCTATACGGTACGAACCTCAAGTTCGGGATAAGCTAAGATCTGACAGTGGCTGGCCATTCTGTTTTGTTTTCCATTCAAGTAGATCAAATATTTATCAAAGAGATAAATCGTCAAAAAAGAATGAAGCAAGATCTATTTGGGATTTTCCAAAACATATATACATCTAAGTCTTTCTGGATTTGGTCACAACTGATATTCGAAAACTCATATGGGTCAACATCCCATATTTTAAAAAGACTTCAACAGGTCGAGATCCTACAGAGGCTCTCCGATTTCTCTATGTTTAGAACCTACTGGGTTCTACGACGCCAATGGGTCGAGATCCCAAAGGGGGTCTCCGACTTCTCTATTTCTAGAACATGTCGGGTTCTACGATGCCAACGAGTCGAGATCCCACTGGGGCTCTCTGACTTATCCATATCTATAACCTTCCAGGTTTTATGACTTCAACGACTCGAGATCTCATATGGGATCTTGGATTTCTCTACATCATGAATCCACTAGGATACTTCGGCTTCTCCATTAAAATTATAGCTTTTTTCTGACTTCATTAAAGTCATAAATCTTCCCGATATGTGCTAGGATGGATCTCTCAGGAATTGATTCATCATCAAGATCACGAATTTATGGGGGCTCACTCAAACAAAATGGGTAAAAAAGTGTGTGTAGATCAAGTTTGTGTGATCCGGGATAAACTCAAAACACTTAAACCTTACAAGCCTCGTGCTTTGGAGGCTTATGTACATCCCAAAATTTTTAGTTTAGCTGAGATATCTATTTTTAGTGTTGGTTGAAGTGGTAGTGTAGGAGCCCGGGCGGATTACATAGGTCGGCCCCTGATAGATGCCTGATGGTTGGGTTAGTATCCCATAATATCGGTTAAGAGGCAAACAAAGGGTCACATGGAGGTTACAAAACACATGTTTGAACCGTTATAACTCATGTTAGTAGTCATTAGTGAGATGACAGATGTTACCTTGATCATTCAAGCATGGGAAACGTATGGGCACCTCATTATGGCTCTTTGTGGAAGGAGTCAGAGGGTTGAAGTGAAAATTATATAAGAGGGTCCAAATAGAATATAAGGGGGAGGGATAACACAAAAGGAAGCAAATATAACACCTAATTTCCATTGCATTTGTGGTCTCACCTGATTCACTTAAGGGAGATTATCCAAAAATGTTTATCAGGAACAAGCTATTTTGTTTTTTAAGTCTTGTTGCTTGGGTAAATTTTATAGAATATATGATGCCTTGTCCACCATTGTGTATACTGCTCCTTTTGAGATTTTTAATTTCAAACTTTAGGGACTTGCACCCTATCCATCCATTTTAGATTGCAATTACTTTATAGCCTTTGTAGATGCCTACATCAAATACACTTGGATCTATCTCTTTCATCAGAAATCAGAGGCCTTTACATGCTTTTAAATTATTTCCTAGCTTTGTAAAAACTCAATTTAATACTACTATCAAGGCTTTGCAATCAGATTATGGGGGAGAGTTTAGACCTTTCGCTAAGTACCTCTCTAAACTAGGCATCTCATACAAGTCAACTTACCCTCTTGACTCTCATCAAAATGGAATAGTTGAGAGAAAGTATATACACTTTGTTGAAATGGGGCTTAACTTTTTGTCTCACTTTTCCATTCCCCTCAATTTTGGGATCATAGATTTTATAGCTCAGTACACATCATTAATAGGCTCGCAACTACTAAATTTCCCAACTTTCACTTATATTTTCATACCTTGTATCACAAGTTACCCAATTATCAGACTATTAAAGTATTTGGTTGTTCTTTCTTTCGCTTTACAAGACCTTATAAAAAGCATAAGTTATCATTCATAAGTCAAGTGTGTGTGTGTGTGTGTGTGTGCAAGCCCGCGTGGGTGTGTGTTTCATTCCAACATAAAGAATTCAAATGCCTTAGAAAAATTGGGAAAGTTCTCATCTCCTAAGATGTTGTATTTTATAAGCATCGCTTTACTTTTCCTCCCATGTTTCAGTCTAATCAAGTATCTTAGGTCAAGCCTATGAGTTTGTATAAATGTATTACTTTTCCTTATTTTCCCCTCATCAACCATCTAATAGAACTGTCATAAACTCATTGGACAATACTCTTAACCCTAAGGTTATGCAAGATAACTTGTCCATTATCCAATCACCACTTGACAGGTCAAGTCCTAGTACTAATATTGCACTTGACTCTAACCTACCTCAAAGTCCCTTCAGTATTCTATTTACCAGTGTTTTTGGTAAAAAAATCACGAGTTTGAAAGACTGTGAGATTAACTGAAAAAATCTCTAAAGCAATTTGTGCAAATAACTTGCATGAACACACATGCGTGTGAACTGAATGTAGTGTGACAAAAGACTTTAAATGAAGTCAAGTTGTATTAAATGATAAGGTTGAAATGCAGTAAATAACGTTAAATAAATCAAATAAAAAAGTACATGTTATGTTTAAGGAGACAAAAAATATTTAAAAAGGGTGGACGCATACACATACATGTTTCTCGCTCAATTGTTTCGCTCTATGACTCGAGTACTTCAGTGGTATAGAGAGTATGTATGAAATTTTGCGACCTTTGATCCAATGTATGGGTCTGATATTTATTCTATTTATAAGATAACCTTCGACGACAGTTATGACCACTAGGGGGTTTGTTGAGTTTTCTCCACGTTCAGTTCCTCAGGTTCCCACTAGTGCGCTTATGTGTCTTCCAAGATGCTATCGTCTTGCATTGCAACCCATGTTGAATGGTAACTGTTTCTCCATTTCATCCACTTATTCATAATCTCTCGATGATAATCCATTCCAAAGTGTTGTTGACGATCTCTCACCATTCAAGACTTGTAAAAATCACTAAGCCCTTATACCACATTGTATCGTCGACGAATAATTTTGAATGGAATGAGGGCTTCCATAGACCGCCCTTCTCGAGATTCTGGATATTTGTTTGTTGACCATCATTTTCGAGATTTTGGACATATTTCCCAACACTATGGCTCTTGGGGATTTCTCCCTGAGAGTCCTCCAAACAATGTCTAGATGTATCGATGACTTTGGTCGACCCTTTGTAGTTAGTCTGTCGACCACCTGCAATTAATGCTTCTTTAAAGAAACTTTATTAATTTTATCACATTTTTATGAATATGCTTCATTCTTTGTGACAACGTCTTTTCATTGATATTCCTTGCTGACTTTCTAGTAGCTGAAAATCTAAGTGTAATAGATGTCCCCCCAAATATATCACTGTCGATCTATATCTGAAGGGAGAAAAAGTGGCATTGTTTGTAACAACTTCATCATTGTTCACATTCTGTGCCATGTCACTTCAATCATACTTGTTTTTAGTCATTATTACTAACTTTCTTTCCAAACGTCAGCACATCATTGTCCCGGTCTCCAAGGTCATTAACTAGCCACTAAACCATGAGTTAAGGCTTCGCTTTGATTTAATCATCATTTTTCCTCGCTTTGAGGTTGCTTGTTTTCTCTAAACATGCCATATATCCATATTCCGGGGAGAAACCTTTTATTTCCTTGTCTATTTAAACTCCTCCTCCTTTTGGTTTCCTTTTTCTTTCTTTATTCTTATCTTTGAAACTAACAAAAGCGAAACCCTAAGTAGTGTCACCCACTACTTTTTCCTTACTAAACCTGTCCTCTTTAACTGACTTTGAAAATGGAACCACAACGTCTTATTGATGATCACCCTCAGTTGTTGTTATTCTTGATGAATTGATTATGGCGAATGATCAGACATATGTTCGGGAACCACCTATGGCGGATGCTCGGAGGCTTCCTTGGTACACAAATCTGTTAGTCCCTTTTTCAGTAGACGACACTACTTTTTATTTCATGGGTCCTATTTCCGAAGCTTCTAAGCTTCCTGAGCATTTTGGAAACTTCTTTCCTAGTTGCCCCGAGGAAAAATGGGGCCTTATGGCCTTCAGAGGTCCTTCCTTTGACTTCGGGTTTCTGCAAAAACGAAAATTTCTCTTTTTGCCTCCCCTTGAAACCGCTGACTCCGCTTACATTACCTGGCTGGATCGGGTGAAGTCACAGAAAAGATCCATGTGGGAAGAACAGGGGATCTACGACCTTATCCAGCTTTCTAGGGTAGGCCCTAAATATAATCCTACTATGATGATCGCAGCGATGTACTTCTGGGGGATTTCTACCAACACCTTCCAGATACCTTGTGGGATGGTCACTTACACCCTTTTTGATCTTTCTACTATTGCCGGTCTTTGGCTCAATGGGGGGGGGGGGGTTATGAACCTTCTGCTGAGACTGGCTTCAACATCATCCTAATATTTTGGATGTTTAACAACTTTGTCATTTCCCTTGGGAATAAATGGTCCCTTGGTGATGACACACCATAAAGTTTTGTCAACCGATAACAAGTGTACATACATGATCGATTTCCAATAGATATAATGTTTTCCTTTAAAAACCGGTGCTCTATTATACGCTCCCTTAGGATCGTTATCTTCTAACATATTCACAAACTTTTGGATATGGATTAGACACAATAGAAAGACCACTTGTTGATGTCACTTGTTAGGTGTGAATATGGAAGTAGAATAACAATCTATAGGGGGTGAATATACCCAAATTAAAAAAAATCCAACTATACTTTTTCAAAATTAGATTATTTTCAAAAATGAGTTGCAAGCGGAAGGTTTGATGTAAATTTATAAAGTCAACGTGGATCATTTCACAAATATCAAATATTAATAATGATGAAACATTTGGTATGGATTGATTCAATTTATGTAATGCACAAGAAGTGTTTACACAATGATTCAATTGATGGAGTTCTAAATTCAATTTGTTTTCAGATTATTAATCACAAAGTTAACTCAACTAGTTATCCAATTCCAACAAAACTTAATGCCTTCATAATAAATCACTATCAATTAACAAACGATAAAATATGACGGAATTGAAAAATTTAAGCATGCAATCACTATGAAATTAAATGCAAAAGTAATAGAGAGAGAGAAAGATGACACCGAGATTTATAGTGCTTCGGCGTTCGTCCTAGTTTTGTCTATGTGCACTCTTCAATGGTTTCCCATTGGAACCTGCATGGTTCCTTGTTATTTGACAAATATTTCCAAGAGTTCATCCAATAACAATCCATAATACAAATGTGAAAATAAATCTCCTATTTATATCTTGATTTGTATACAACACACTTGTGAAACTCTTCCACGTAATCTTTACTCGAATTACATTTCTTGAATCTTCCAATAACACCAATTTTTTTAAGCCTTCGTGTGTAGCAATCAACCCCTTGATCCTACCGATTCCTTGAGAGGTGAAATTGTCCAAATATCTAAGAAGAATTTCTCCTTATACGTAGCATTCCACACAATCACTAGTAAGGTAATTCTGGAGAGAACAACCTACTTCTTTTCAATGGAATTTGTCACCACCATTGACAATCTCCTCAATCTTGCTAACAACCTAAAACACTCAATAATATCTCCAAGAACGGTTAGTTTCAAGGACGTGCCTTCTTTAATCAGTTATAGAAAACTCGTTATCAAGATCTGAACTCATTTGAAGTTGAAGATGCAATAATTTTGTTGCAAGACTTTGAACACTCATAACAGAGGAAATTAATTTTTCACTTGAATCAAACTCAAAAATTATGATCACAGTGATAGATGTTTTTAGAGAAATGATGACAAAATATTTTATATATTCTTGAGATTAAGCATACAAAATGGTTTAAAAAAGCCAGTTAGATTCGAATCAAGAGTAATCTATGATTTGAATCAAAATAAGCAAGTGTAGTAGAATAAAAGAATAAAAAAGTTTTGAAAAATCTGCCAGTTTATTCAAATCAGGGAAAGGGTGATTTTCATCATGATCCATGTGATTCGAATCATGTGAAAATATTGATTCGAATCAAATGCCACAACTCTGACAGAGAATTTTTTGAAAAAGTGAATGATTTGAATCGTGTACAGAGTTTTATTCGAATCAAATCAAACAAAATTAGACACCATGAAAATGATTCGAGTCAAGTTCTATAATTGATTCAAATCTAATGAATAGGTTTTACTTTTGTCCAATTTGATCAGAATAAAAAATTCTATGTAAAATCAATCATTTGAATCAAACACGTAAAATCTCAAATCTTCAAAATTTTAAAGGAACTTTGAGATTTTACTTTGAATCAAATTGAAACCAAAAACATAAAATGTTTTCCACTTAGACGTGCAATAGATAAAATAAATTCATGATCAAGATCAAATCTAACCAAAGTTTTATGCATGCTACGAATATTTTCAAACTTGATTCCGAGAAGTGCAATCATGAGGGAGACTCAAAAAATTAAAATAAAATCAAAGATGAAATCAATAAGACAAGCAATAAAATAACCAGATATAGATGTCCCCCCCCCCTCCCCTGAGTGAAGTAGGGATATGCAACTACAGAATACATGCATGTTTGTTTTTATGAATCTAACCCATCTAAGGAGGATAAAGTAGTTGTTTGTGATGATGATGATGTAGTAGAAGAACCAACTAAAGACAATATCAAATATGATCATGTTCAACCACTCGAACATCAAGATAAAGTTATTCAACAAGAGCATAATCAAAATTTTCTATCTCAAGAATGGAGAACCCATAGTGATCACCCAATCGATAACATGATTGGTGACATTATCAAAGAAGTATATACATGTGTCAATCTCAAGGATGCCTTGAACATGGTTTTTGTATTTCAAATATAACCTTCAAAGATTAATGAAGCCTTAGAGAACGACCAATGGATACTTTCCATACAAGAAGGATTAAATCAATTTGAAAGAAACAAAGTTGGGGAACATGTTCCTAGATCTAATGGTAAACACATCATTGGTACAAAATGAGTGTTTAATAATAAGCATGATGAGAATGGTATAATTGTTTGAAACAAGTCAAGATTGGTGGCCCAAGGATATAATCAAGATGAAGGAATCGACTTTGATGAAACATTCACTTCGGTTGCAAGGTTAAAAGTTATTCTATTATTACATGCTTATGTTTGTTCATTGAATTTTTAGTTATACCAAATTAACTTCAAGATTGCATTCTTGAATGGTTACATAAATGAAGAAGTCTACGTAAATCAACCTCCCAGTTTTGAAGACTTCAAAAATCCTTCCCATGTGTACAAATTGAGGAAAGTTCTTTATGACTTAAAGAAATCACCAAGGGTTTCGTATGATAGATTTAGAAACTTTCTATGTGAAAGAGGATTTGAAAAAGGAAAGGTTGATACGACTTTTTTCATCAAGAGGATAAAATATCACACCTTACTCGTTCAAATCTATGTTTATGTCATCATATTCACTTCAAAACATAAGGACTTATGTGAATAAATTTCAATGATGATACAAGGAGAATTTGAGACGTCCATGATGGGTAAGTTGAACTATTATCTTAAATTACAAATCAAGATATCTAAGAATGGCATCTTCATCAATATTCCAAGTATTACAAGGAACTAGTAAAGAAAATTGACATGGATAATTGCAGGGAGATCGCTACTCCAATAGGTTCAAGCACCTATGTAGATCAAGATGAATCTGGTATGTTAGTTGATATAACAAAATATAGAGGTGTAAGACCCTAATTTTGACCCTAAGATCCCTTATGGCATCATATCATTGCTAAGTGCATTGCCTCAAGGATCATAGCATGTTTGGATCCTTAGCCCTAGGGATGAGACTTATTTAAGTGTTTTGAGATCACCAAGAATGCTTTTATTGTATATTATTGATTTTCTTATTTTGATTACTAACCAAAAGAACAAAAATATGTCACTAACCCTTTTTGTTTTGAAGCTCAAGTGATCAGGTGCTCCAATGCTCCTAGGAGGCTCCTAAGCTCAATGAAATGGCCAGATGAAGATGAGAAAAAGCATGACAATGGTCTACAAAGCTCCTAATCATCATATATGTCTCCCAAGTGTCTCAATTTTCCAATTTGATCAAGATAACCCAAAGGGCTTGAGGATTGTTTCCCAAGGAAACCCTAATTTCATTGTGTTTTGATTGTGCCTTGCTCATGAAACAACCTCAATCTATGATCAAATTTAATCAAGGGAAGTTCTTTAATTCATTATTTTATGCATATATGAGTTTGTTTGAGGATCCTCAATCATTTATTCATCAAAATTAGAAGTTTGGCCTTGAAAAGTTGACCAGTCAAGTCATCTAACTAAACTGAGGTCCACTGAGATATAACTTGTGATGTATTTGTCAAATGAAGATGACCCCAAGAGAAAAACTGTTCTTAGGAACCACATGAACAACTTTCATGTTCATAAAAAATCCATTTGAAACTTGTAAGGTCATCATTCATTTCAAAACATTATAGGTCATTTTGACTGAAACACTAATTTTGGTCAACTTATCAAGGGCATAACTCCTTTAATTTTTATGATCTTTATGTTAGACCAAATTAATTAGAAAGCTTGAGATGTCTACTTCAAATGTTATGTTGGACACAATTTCATAATCCTAAACGAAATTCATGTGATAATACAAAACATTATCGGTCACATTGGGCCTAAGTCGTTGAATTTGAAAAAGTACCCAACTTCAAATGCCCACAACTTTGTCATAGAAAATCCAAATGATGCAAAATTTGTGTCTAAATTGATCATAGTGAAACTATCTACAATGTTTATGTTGGAGGTTTTTCCATTTGAAGCTTGCATCATGGAAACAAAGGGGTATGAATAGGCTTGCTTTTGGTGGAATTTTTCAAAGGTGACTTAAACATGTTTTGTACCCAAACATTCACAGCCAGTTTTCATTAATTTCCAAATGCCAAATAAATTTTTTTCCAACATGACTTTTGTTCCTTATTCCAAGGGATTTCCAACCATTACTCACATTACTTTTTTGGACTTTCCATTGGTGAGTTTCGAAGAGCTCTTTCTTTATGTTCATTTTTGCATTTCATGATAAAACTTAATGTGCAAGCTGATTACATCACATGTACACGTCCAATTCTATTCCTAATGAATTCATCTTGGTTTTTCACCCATCATTGGGCCTCACATGCGCCTGTACAGGCCCATGCATCAACTTTCAAATTGCCATGCACACGAGGGAATCATGAACTCAGCCACATCCATCTATAAATAAACACCTCATGAGCTTCATTTCATAACCTTTTGGAGACCTGAAATGCTGCAGCACTGAAATCCCAACCAATACCAAAGGAATTTTCCAGATTTTTTCTCACTTTCAAGCTTGAAATTCAACATCATTAGTTGATTTTCAAAGCTCAATTCCTTAGCCTATCATCTCCATTACATCTCCAGAGCAAAAACAAATCAAGATCTTGAAGAATTCATGGCCTTAAGAGCTCCAATTCAGAGGTAGAACTTCAAACGTTTTGGATATGGATCTTGCAATTCAATGTAGTATTCTCTTGTTTGTGTGGTTTTCTGAAGTCCTCACACTTGAGGCAAGCCAATGGTGGTTTCAATTTTCCATTTCGTGCACTTTCACTTTGAACACCATGATCTTCCACTTCATATTTCTCTCAAAATAGGAAGAGTGAGGAAGATCCATGGACACAGTTGTGATGTACATCACATGAGCTTCAATTTGATGTTTTTATTTTTCATTTTTGTTAAAAAAAAATTCTCTGCAAGTGGTGGCCGGATTCTGGTAGCTCACCGGAGAAGATGGTGGTTTCCACCACCATCACCACGTGTGCATCTTCCTAACCATTGGATTGCTTTGCCACGTTTTAATCCTGATCTTTCATTTGGCTTACTTCATTTAATACGTGTTGCTGCGCGTTTGACTTATGTCCATAATGCGCCCTCACATCTGAGCCTTTGATCCATGCCACGTCAATTAATGAGCCTGATCCGGTGGCTTCGTTTTTTTCTATTATTTCTATTTTCTTTTAATTTCAGTTAATTCCTTTTATTTTCAAAAATTCATAAAAAATTTATTTGAAGTCACGAAAATATTTGACCAATTCCAAAAATTTTCCTGAAAAATCTAGTTTCATATTTTGATTTTTAATTATTTTTGTGACTTCATTTAATATTTTTTGTGAATTATTTGGTTTTTATTAGTTTTAATTCATTTTAAAATACTTTCTGATATTTGAAAAATCCAAAAATATTTTCCTAACACCTATGGATCATGATAAGTCAATGAAAAATAGTCTCATCAATTTCTTATTTGATTTCAGATTTATTTGAGATTTTAGTTCATATTGTGTTATTTTTTAGTGTTTTTAATTGTTTTTAAATACTTTCTTATTTCCAAAATTGTTGAGAAAATTAGTCAAAACTTGTTTGACCATGTTAGATCTATGAGAATTTAATTGAACTTGTTAAAGTTGATTTGAATTAAATTTGAGGTTTGACCTTATTTGTTTATTTTATATTTGCATTTTATTTTAATTCAAAAAATACCAAAAAATATGGTTGACTTGTTGACTTGTAATCTTCATTTCTTTTCTGTTTGGTGTTGATTGATGTTGGTTTGACCCATATTTGATCAATTGGATTTGATACTTGTATTTTCTTTCCCTCCCTTTCATCTTCATCCCATTCTTTTCATTAATGGCCAATGAGTTAATGTCTTATGGTTGGTCTTGACAAATGAGAGGTTTAACCTTCTTTGATCCAAACCAAACTCAACTTGATCCATGATCAAGTGAGTTGTTTTGTGTCCAAGATAGGTTGCTTCTTGGTCAAGCAAATAACCTAAAGTCCATACAAGGCCCTTCCCCTTTTGTTTTGGCATGCAAGTTTATGGAGCTTGGCTTACTAGTCATGATCTTTAACTTGTGTTTCTTTGCCTATATTTTTATTGAACGGCCTCAGATAGGTGTGACTACTACATTAGTCCACTTACGATTGCTTAACATAGTGCTACATTGTCTTATGACAAACTAACATAACCTCACTAATTACTAACTTTAATTTGAGCATTTAATTTCTTGCCCTTTACTTTTAATGCCATTTATTTCTTGCTCATTTATTCATATTGCTTTTTATTTTGCTCACTTGAGCACATATTTTATGTTTATGTCATTTTTATTTTGCTCATTTGAGATCATTATTGTATATAAATATATTGCTATCTTGTGTTTGTTTTTTTTTTGTGTGAACCATTGCAAAAGGATAAAAGACTTAGAATTAGGACTTACCTATGCTCAAAGGAGTTCAAGAGCAGCTAGGCCTCATGCCTTTAGAATGCTAAATTTGTTGAAGAGCAACTAGGCCTCATGCCTTTAGAATGCTAAATTTCAAAGTTGATCTTAAAGGACTTCTCATCCAAACTTATTCTTTGTCCATTCCCCTTATTGTGTTGTAAAATTTTTGATGTTTTCTCTTGTGTAATAGGGATCCTACCTTGAGATTGTGAAAAGAGGATCATTGTCATGAGTAGCCAAGTTAAGAGAGACAAGTCAAATGGAGATCCTAGGAGCTTGAATCCAAATTGTTTGATTGCTTGATTGTGTGTTAAGTCCAAAGGAAAGGAGCATCTTGAGTCATCTCTATGACCTCAAGAAAAGGAACTCCAAGGTTTTATCTTTCCCCTCTTATCCTTGTATGCTTTAGGACTAGCCCTTCTCTTCTTCTCCTCACTCTAACCCAAGCCAAAATCTTTTCTTTCAAACTTTGACTTTGTTTTAAATTATAAACCTATGCCTTAAGCCTTTGACTTTTCAAAATCCTTTTCATCAATACTCATGGTGAATAAATCTTAATCCAACTTTGACTTCATTTTGTAAATAACTCTAACTTGTAAATATAACTCACTTCAAGTTGTTTTTGTGGTTCCAATGGCCACCTTATTAAAACCTTTTCATAAACATTAGTCATAGGTTTGAGTTATCATAGTGGTTGATGTAAATCTCACCTTATCCTTAGTGATTGGATTATAAGTCTTCCATACTTATTATAGGGTTAACCCCTCACTAGTATGTTGAAGCCTTCCTCACATGGTGGATTGTTGGTTTAGGTTGAGTTTTCTCCCTTTGATAACAAAAGACCTTAAGGCTTTTGATCAAATCAATTCACCAATCTTTGAGATTTTTATCCCGAACTACGAGGTTTTGATCCTACCTTTATGATGGTACGTAGGCAATGGGTTCATCCATTCAAACAACAAAATTTGTAAATATAATCTATTCTTTTCTCATCCCCCCCCCCCCCCCCCAATCCTTTGTATAAATATTTTCACAAATACCAACCTATAACACATCTTTGCAAAAAGGGTTCCCTTAGAGTACTAAGGATGTTTTGGGTGCGTAAAACCTTCCCATTTCATAACCAACCCCCTTACCCAGATCTCTGACATTTTTATTAGTTTTTGATTTGAAAAACTTCTTACCTTGGCTTTTGTTCGCTTTTTAGCCTTTCCTTTGGACAAATAAAAGTGCGGTGGCGACTCGAATTGTATGTTTACTTTTGGTTTAGTCAATAAATCAAAGGGTAACGAAAACCCCGCTACAAGAGGTATGATCGGTTCATAATTATATATAACTGCTAGTCGTCCTGACATTATGTTTAGTGTTTATATTTGTGCATGGTGTCAAGCAAATCCAAATAATCATATCTCTCCTCATTGAAAAGGACCATGAAGTATCTCAAAGGAATAATAAATGTGGGGCTATGGTATCCAAAAGGTAGTATATGTGATTTAGTTTGATATTTTAACTCTCATTATGCAGGTGGTAAAATTGATCAAAAAACCTCAAGTGTTACATGTCACATTCTAGGTAATGTGTTGGTTTCATGGTCTTGTAAGAAACAAGCATGTGTTGATCTTAGTACAGCAGAAGTAGAGTATATAGTAGCATGAAGTTGTTGTGCTAAGATTATATGGCTAAAGCAACAACTTTGCGATTACGGGCTGGACATAGGATACATTCCACTTAGATGCGACAATACAAGTGCAATCAACATAACAAAGAATTTGATCATGCATTCAAGAACCAAACATATAGATGTTTGACATCATTTCCTAAGAGATCATGTTCTTAAAGAATATGTTGAAGTCACTTTTATAGATACGCATAATCAATTGGTGAATATTTTCACGAAGTCGCTAGCAAAGGAACCTTTTTACAAAATAAGGAAAAGACAAAGAGTTCTTCATTCTCTCATCTCTCTTCAATATAAAAATTAGCAAACGGCATTAAAGCAATGGAAACTAATACCATTCGCTTTTAGATTCTCAAAGGAAAAGACAAAGAGTTCTTCATTCTTTCATCTCTCTTCAACACAAAAATCAGCAAACTCCATTAAAGCACTCAAACCTTCTTCATCTTCATCATTGACATCACTTGGAAAAGAAAAGGGAAAGGCCAAAGCTTCAAGTTCAAACCTTCCACTATGGATTTGTCAAGAATGCTCACAACTTATCAACAAAAGGAGAGATTCATGGAATATTTCTATGAGAAAAACCTCATTCCTCCATGGTTTGGTAACCTTACCTCTTGTTCCGCTATATATTTTGATTTCCCTTATCTGTTTAGAGCTTAAAAAGTGTAAGACTTGGTTTTTGATTATGCTTCATACTACCCGGATCTAGTCAAGGTTTTTTATTGGAATTTGAGTCTTAAAAGGAGACATTAACATCATATGTGAAATGGGTTCCTATTTCATTATCCGTAGAGGATTTCGGTAAATGTCTTAAGACTCCCTATGTTGGTGCTGAAATTATGACAAATCATGATGCTCAATTGGAAAATTATGTGAAAAGGGATTTCTATTATAGCATGTCTAGATTCTTGATGACACTGAAATTCATCGTATTTTTGACTCCGATTTCGCATGCATTTTAGTAGTTTTATTGTTATTTTGTTGTGTTATTACTATGTTTCTCTTTCTTTTCAGGTTTTTACTTTAATCGGAGCCCCGATCGAGAAAAGGAGTGAAAAAGAGCTAAAAACTCTAAATTTCAGCATTTTGTACTTGTGGCTCCCACTGTGGCTGACGTCATGGACCCTGCCATGACGTGTCCTAGCTCAAATTCCCTCAACTGCCATGTTCCCCACTACTTCCACTGAGGTGCCATAGATTTTCCTTGTGGCGGGCGCCATGGCCTTGTGGCGGGCGCCACAAGAGGAAAAGTTTTCCCTCCCAAATTCAAACTGAAGGATGTCCTTGTCATTTCCGTCATTTTGCTTGCCTATAAATAGAGACTCGAATTCATTTGTTTAATCACCCAAACTTAGAGCAGAGGAAGATCCAGAGCAAAATTAGTTTCACTTAGGCATATATTCAGTATTTTAAAGTGGTAATCGCTTCGCATTGGGGTGTTACCACAATTGTGTAATCGAGTTTTGTGATCGAGTCTGTAATCGAGTTTGGAGCACTTTGGAAGGAAGTTAATCCTGTCGCCATTTTCATTTCCGCTTTGCATTTTATTCAACCCTCCGATTGGAGCAGGTTTTTATTGCCTTACCTTTATCTATTTATTTCCCGCACTCGCTTTACTTTATTTATTTTCCCGCACTCTCTTTACTTTATTTATTTCCCGCACTCGCTTTACTTTATTTATTTCTCGCCCTCGCTTTACTTTATTTATTTCTCGCACTGTCATTACTTTATTTATTTCCCGTACTCGCACTACTTTTATTTACTTTCCGCACTCGCACTACTTTTATTTAAATTAAATGCACCTTTACTTTACCATGTCTAACTAAATCTATAAGGTTAGAATGTAAGAATCGTAATTGAACCGATAATCCGTACAATTGTTCGTAGAAACACTTAAGGGCTATTTTAACTTTCAACTTAAGTTTTCCCGCACTTAATTTCCGTTGGGTATGATCGAAAGCCGTCCAACGTCTATTTAAACTTAATTGTTTTTAACTATTTCAAAAACAGCGAAAGCGCTTTGTTTAGTTCATTAGGAGTTTTTAACTTAAGAAGAAAAGAGATTTTAAAACTATTTTCGGACGCGTTTATAAGTTTAGAGTCTGGTTCGTGAGAACCTCTTTTGGTTAAGAAATCCAGGTTAAAATACTTTTCAACTTAGTCAAGATAGTATATTTCTTAAAAATAGATTTACTACTCTAACGCAATGCGCGCCTTTTTATAAGTGACAATAAGAGGGTTTGATTAGGGAGTACAACTCGGTTCTGAATACGCGAAAGCGACAGTTCCTGTTAAATTAGTTCTTTTCAAAGTAGAAAACACTGCCCATAAGTAGTTCTATTAGCAAGTACTTGGATTATTAATTGATTATCTGAATTACATTCGAACCTGTCTTTATAAATTGAATTTTATTTAATATTTTACTTTTCATTGCATACTCTAAAAACCCCTATTTTGATTGCCTTTGATAAACACCATAACAATAGATAACGATAGATTGACACTTGGTCTCTGTGGATTCGACAATCTTTTATATTACTCTGACGCGTTCGTATACTTGCGAAAAGTACGCATCAAGTTTTTGGCGCCGTTGTCGGGGACCAATTTCGTCAAATTTCATTACCCTGTTGTTATATCGTTTAGACTTAGGCTATTTCCCGCCGGTCAATGTGAAAAGCTCGCAGCACCGGAAGCTTAGTATACCCTCTAGTGGAACTTGAACGTTACGCTCACGCACGTTTATTCTTTCATAGAATTAGGAGAGTTATGGCCGAAGATCAAAACCAAAGACCTCTTAAGGACTTCGCCCAACCATCTAACGAAGAACCTAGTTCTAGTATAGTAAACCCAATCATTGTTGAAAATTTCGACAAATATTTTTATATCGTATCCACAGAGATTGGTGGTTATTACCGCCGTTCTATAATCCAAATTGTTATAAGTTTAGAAAGTAACAAGGTTGTGTTGTTTGGGAAGTTATCTTGTGAGTAAATGTCACTAAAACCAGTAAAATGATTTTAATCAAATGTAAAAGCTTGGCAAGATTGGAGTTCACTATTCTAAATGCTTATGATTCGTTATGAAAACTATATAGATGTAAGATTATTGATGATGTTCAAGTATCCTCTCAAAGTCATTTATGTCTAAATGATATTATGATAATCACTATATTGATTCTTAGACGATCTCTCCACCTAACTATCAATATAGCAATCTTTAATGTTTGATACCAAAGAAGAGTAATGAATAAATCTATCTCTACAACTTATTCACTACTTGAAAATCTGTTTTATGTCAAGACTCAAATAATCTCTTTCAACAACTACTCAAATCTGGTTTTCAACTTAGGGCAAAAACAGTATTCAATACATCAACAATCTTTATCATATATATAAATCAAATAGAATACATAAACAAATGGGAATAGCTACTACCTCCAATCTTGACAAAATGGGGTTTAGCTCCTCATCATCATTTTTACAAAGCAAAATGCAGTGGAAGAAAAACTCTGTTTTCTCTCTTCAAAATATATCTCAATGTGTGAATAATAATCAATCTTAGAATAATGTGTTCCTCTATCCTAAAAAGGTTGACCTTTCCTTAATTGATCATTTTCATCCAAAACAGAAAAGCTATTCCAAGGCAGACACCAAAATGGCAAAACAGCTGGTCATGGAAAACAGCACCCTTGGCCCAAAATCAGCTTGCTGGATTCGCAGCCTTCACGGCGCGAAGGAGGTTCGCGGCGCGAACTGGAGCTATCTCAGCTTCCTTGCTTTGCAAGCTTCATCCAAAATCTTCCATATTATGATGCTACATTCCAAAAGCTTTCTCATCCAAAAATTCTACAAAACTAACAAATATGTGAAATAACTATTCAAAACAAAATAGATTAAACCTAATTGCATTTATACAAATTAATGAGAATAAAAATGTGTAATTACATCAAAACTTGGTAAAAGGGACCAATAAAATGATATAAAAAGTAGTACTAATTGGTCCCTAACAACTCTCCCCAACTTAGCATTTTGTTTGTCCCTAAACAAAAGTTTCCAACCTCACAACCAAAGCAATGACACAAAAGATTGAAACAAGGATTTACCAAGGACATTCAAATGGTTCAAAAGTGTTTGGCAATTTCTCAATCCACCTATCTCAATTATAGACAAAACATGAATAAGAGAAATGGTTGAGTGCCAAAATCATTCCAAGGGATTCAAAGCCATATATGTCAAAATTGAATCAAACTTACACACACATCAACATAATGATGAATAACATGAAGGGTTACTTTCACTCATCCAAGCAATTAAATCAACAGTAACTCAAATCATGTGGTTATCACAACAAATACCCAATCATGTGAAAAATGAGAATCAAGAGTTCTTTTAAAGGTTGTAATGTGGCTTAGGTTACAAGAAAGGATATGATTAGGAGAATTCAACAAAGTTGCCTATCCTAAGGGAGCATTCCCAAACATTTAACTCTACACAATTTCCCTTTCTTTTGATCCCTATCTTTTTCTTTTTCTTTTTCTTTTCACCTCCACACAACCATGAGCATTTTCTTTGCTTTTTTTTTCTTTTCATTTTTCATTACTCTCTGGTGTCAAGGGTGATTTCTTTTTCTTGTTTCTTTTCAATTTTTCACCTTCATAAAAACTCACTTTTCCAAGTTTCTAATCACTTCTTTCTACTTTTACTCTCCCCAACTTAGATTCCAAAACCAAATGTGTTCAATAATGCTCCCTACTTAGACATAAGCAAAAAGGCAAAAATTACAAACAACTCGGTTTGAGGTTTCAATTGATACGAAAGAAATTAGGATTCATTTATTCCAAAAATTTCAATTGATTTTACAATGCTCAATCAAATGAATCCTAAAATAAGCTCAAGGGGGTTTAACTAAGGATTATTCCTCACAAGGTTAATTGATTCAAACTTTTTGGTCAAGTGGTTTTTCTCGCAAACAATGCCTCTATCATTTTCAAAATTTTCACACAAAAATAGATTGATGCATGATTTAGCATGATAAGAATGAGTTAAAATAATGCTTGGTTTCTCGCTTTTTAGTGTACAATGGAAAGCTTCCTCACAATTGGTTAAGTCCTATTTTGATTCAAAAATGACATATACTTCAATGAATTTATGACATGGAATTTGCACACACCATCAACCTACTCATGTTAAGTCTAGAAAGCGATAAAGTGTACCTTGAAATGCCGACACTAATTCTTATCATCACCACTCGAAGTGTCCTATGCTTCTTTATTTGCGAGCATTTCTTGGTTGCTTTAGGCTTGATTTAAGAGTAAGAACAATTAAACAAAAAAAAATGTTGGTAAACCAATTTGATTGTAACACACTTAACTCTCAAATAGTATTCATGCAATTATCAAAACAACTAACTAAAAACAAAGTTTTGGTGAACTAGAGCCACCCAAAAGTACATCAAAATTTTTCCAAAACAAAAATTAATACAAAGAAACTCAAAATGACAACAACTCCTCAAATTCACCAACTCATCAATCCTCCTCCTCTTGGCCACCACCGACAGCTCAAAGGACGTCCTCCATCTCATCATTAGGGTTTGCACCACCTCCTGCACCCCCCATAAAATCTGGCCTGCCCTCAGGCCAATTAGCATAAGCCACATATTCCGCCTGAGAAGGAAATGTGCGGGCTTCGGGTGCAAGGAACGTGTTCTGGAAATGTTGTTGCATAGCATCGAAGATAAATGATTGAGACCTCATAGAGGCCTCAAAGCTCTCGCAACAGTAATTGGCAAACGCCATCTGGTCAAAGACTGGAGTAGTGTGGGATCGGGGTCGGGGTCGGGGTCTGGATGACGAAGTAAGACCACCGTTCTTCAAAACCATATAACTAGATTTACCCAAAACCAAGGAGAAACGATGTTCGAAGCTTGGGAGATATATAAAGAGTTGTTAAGAGCATGCCCACATCATGGTTTAGAAAATTGGTTAATCATTCAGACCTTCTATAATGGACTTCACTATAACACTAAGATGACCATCGACGCTACCGCAGGCGGTGCGCTGATGAACAAACCTTATCCTGAAGCTAGTGCCCTCGTCGAAGATATGGCTTAAAACCATCAATCATGGGGAGTCGAACGAGCGACAGTTGAGAAGAAGGAAGCCCAAGGAGGAGTGCATGAACTAAGCTCCATAGACATGATGCAAGCTAAAATGGATGCATTAGCCCTTAAGGTCGAGCATATGTGCATAAACCCGAATATTGTAGCCGCAGTTTCGTCGGATTGTGAGATATGTGGAACCAAAGGACACCAATCTGCAGAATGGAATCTATTAAACGAAACCCACTCCGAGCAAGTGAACTACACCCAAGGGAACCCATATTCGAATACCTATAATCCTGGATGGAGGAATCACCCGAACTTCTCCTATAAAAACAATAACCCTATCCAAAATAATGCGCCTCTGAGACAAACTGGTTACCAAGCCCCAAGATCAAATCAACCTATGCAACCTGTACCACCAAAGCCGACCCTTGAGAAAATTATGGAAAATTTTATCACCGCTCAAACCTAACAAAACAAGGAGTTCATGAACCAAAACATTCATGTTAACGAATTGATTACTCAGTTAGGGACCAAGGTTGACCAAATAGTTACTCATACCAAGATGCTTGAAACCCAGATCTCTCAGGTAGCTTTAAACCAAGCCCCTCAGACTACACCTTGTAGCACCTCAAATTTGCACCTATCATTGTACATACATTCTCATATTAGGTCATAGCATATCATGGTCCACTGCATAGCATTGCATTGTCCCATTTGCCTCAAGTGCAAGCCAATCAAGAAATTAGGTCAAACTGGTCAGGAGATCAGTCAACCAAGCAAGCAAGTGCAATTTCCAAGGAGCTAAGGCCCTAAGGTTGGTCCATTTTGTTCACATGACTTGGAGGTCCATTTGAAGTGTTTAGGTCAAAGATTGGAGGCTCAGAAGTCATCAGTCAATGCACAGTCAGTCAGAAACCCTAGAAAGTCAAACTTGGTCAACTGTGGTTGATTTTATGGTTTTTGATGGATGGATTTGGTTTGAGAGAGCTTATTCATGTCCCAATAGGCCTCATGTATCATGGCAAACAACATCATTGAAGAATTTGAAGCCAATCAGAAAATTTCCAAAAATAGAAACTGGACCTGTAATTTTAACTGCCAAAAATGGAAACTTCTTGATCCCAAACTTACATCATGATACAAGCTTCAAATGAATTTTTGCCCAATATGAAAGTTGAAGATCTTGTTCTCCCATTTCCAAAAAGTCCAAGAACTCTCAATTCCCATGTATGGTTGGCAAGATATGATCAATTCATTTTCAAAAATTCTTGAACTTCAAAAGGCCATATCTCTCAAACCATTTGGCCAAAATTGGTGAGGTTTTTTCCAACAAACCACATTTAACCTCCTCTTTCCAAAAATGTAAATTTCATGTGCCAAAACATTGCCAATCAAAATGGCACTTTTGAACCTATCATGTTTAAATTTCAAGTGAAGTGAAAATTTGAAGTTTTGAATTAAGCAATTTCTAACATTTTGGCCAATTGGAACTTGCTTGGAATGTTATTTGCAGCTTGTTTGAGGCCCAAACTCGGGCAGAACATACACCCCATGTGCAAATGGATGAAATTAGCAAAGTGAGCAAAATGGTTCATTTAAGCTAATGTTGTTTAACACTTGATTAGGGAAGTTAAAACAGAAGTATAAAACCTCATTTTCTGCACATTCCAACCCTAGCTGCGGCCTCATTACACACAGAAACTCTCTTCTCTCAAAAACACTCTTCTTGCATTTTAGAAAATTTCTGCTGAAACTTCCAAAGAGCTCGAGTCCTGCCTTGTTGTTTCATCACCTGCCCATCATTTAGAAGCAATTTGTAGCATCAAACACCAGCTGGAACAGCATACTCGTGTTCTGTTTTCTCCAAGCACATCAATGGTGAAATTCGATTTGAGCATTCCCAAGCCTTGCTGAGCTAGATTGCTTCAAGTATCCATCATTTCAAACCACAAGGAGCACCTGTTTCAAGTCAAAACATCCAAAGCACCACTGTTTCTCAAGTTTCTTCATAACCAAGTAAGAATCCGATTCTCTTTTTTCTCTAATCCATGCTATGATTTAAATAGATCTTGCCTTGCTGGTTATAATGCAACTTGAATCACATGAAATGGTTGAGTATTGAGTGAAATATTTGGAATTGAAATTTGTTGTTCATGATGATTTTTGCTCGATTCGTGTTAACTAGTTGGATTCAATGCAAATGATGTTTGGAATATGCATGCTGGATGTTTGTTGTTTCGATTGCCATGCTTAATTGCTGTTTCTGGGCATGTTTGTTTTTCACGATTGATTGTTGATGATGAAGCTTTACTGTAGCCTTCACAAACCCTAAGCACTGTTCCATCTAAAACCCTAATTTTCCCAGAATCCCTCACGTGCTGCATGGTTTTCTTTACACTGTTCCAGCCATCAACCAATAGAAACATTCCATTTTTATACCCTGTACGCTGCGTTTTGGTTAGTGGATGTGATATTCACAAGTTTGCCACCGGTCAACCATTTTGACTTATTGAACCATGTTTGTTCTTGATGTTTATTCCAAATTGATGCTCATCTTACAAAAATCATAACTCGTGCATTTCAAATCCAAATTTCATGAAAATTTTTGCATCATGTTCATCTGAATGTCTACTTTTTTATCATGATTTTTGCTGATTTTTTGGATGGCTGGATTTTTAATGGCATTAGGGTTTTGCTCATGTATGCATATTTTGTACATCTTACCAATTCAATTGTGAAATGATGAGGATATATCCAATGACCCTGAAATTTTTTGTGCTTAATCTACACTCATTCATGTTTGTTTTGATGTAGAGTTTATGATTTTATCTTATCTGGTTGTTAAGTTATGAATTTTTGAAGCAGGGTGTGACAATTTGTGTCACACCAATGATATGCAATTTCATGATTTTTGATGACATGCTTCCTGACCTCCAATTAATGTGAATTTTTGCATGAACCTTCTCTTATATGTCTAGTTGACTTGTGATTTTTCTTGGAATTAATTATGCCATTTCCTAATTGTTTGAGATTTTTCTCCCCTGCCTAGTCAATTGTTGACTTTGTGTGACACATCTTGCCTTTCCATTTGGGAAATTCTCATACTTTACTGGATGATCATGAAATTTTACATGTGCATACTAGACATATTAAGCTTTGCATTGGTGTTGATCCCATTCATTTCTCATCTGTTGTCATTGAGTTACGATTTTTTGAAGTTGATACATGATTGGTTGACTTCTTTGAGCATGTTTGAAATTGTTTTGACTTTCTGATTTTAATTGACCATCTTCCCATGATCCAAATGAGCTGAAATTTTATATGCATGTCATGTTATGGATTGTGATTGAGCATGAATTATTTGATGATTTTTGAAATTGATTATGTTTGGGTTTGAGCCAAGTCTTGCTGTTGACTTCCATGTGCCCTCATTTGCCATGCTTTGATTTCTTTTACTTATGAAATGATGATGATGCATGATATGAGCTTGAAACCAATTGGGTTTGCTTCTTAAATGTTTGAATTTGATTTTGATTGGATATGGCTTGCTGTTTTGACTTTCCCATTTATTTTTGACCCTAGGCTTGTCCTAGTGGTCCTGTGGCTTATAATTGAGTTCATGTTTCAGGTTAAGCTACAAGTGCTTCAAAGAAACTTTTGCAAGTTGATTGGGTTTATCTGTTTATCATGAGCTAACTTTTGTTTTGTAGGTGGCTTGACTCATATGATTTGGGTCTTGTGCTTTTGCACATTTGTCTGTTGATTTAACTGTTCATTCCTACTTCCTTTTGCTTAAACTTTTGAACTGTGTACTGATCTGTTTGACTATTTCAGGTACCATTAGTTGCTTAGAACTTGCTTTGCTTTGCTATTTAGCAATTTGCTTTGAGGTAATCCCTTTTTCTTCATGTAGTCTGGAAGACCTGGCCTGTTATTTGGCCAGGCAACTGTCTGAAGTCCTCCTTAAGAGGCAATGTTTGTGTATGTTTAGTTTGTCCTTGTACATATGAGAAGTCCTCCTAAGCGAAGAGGCAATTGGCAGAACCCAAGGGATAAGCAACCTATCCCCTGCTAGTCTGTGTGTCACTCACATTGCTCACACTACCTGTGTTGATGCATAGTGGGTAAAAGCCCAAGATCTATAGAGTCACTTGTGGATAGAGTTCCTCCATTCTGAACTCCCACACCTTCAGATATTGAAATGCTCTCCCTGGCCAGGGATAAGAGCAATGAGGCACACCCCTCATCTCCTTTCATCTGCTTCACCTTGGCTCTCAATGTCAAGGTTAAGAGCACCATTCACCCCATTCCAGAGGTTTGTTTGTTGAGGTTGATATGACCCCTCGACTAAAACCTAACCCTTGTGTGAGCCTCTTGTGTGTATATAGTGTGTGTTATCTGTGATTGTGTTTACCTGCCTTGCTTCTTAGGATAGCTTAGACTTGCTCCCTGTGTAAGATAGGCTGTGCTTGACTTGCTTCCTGTGCAAGTCAAGTGTGTGTGTGGCTTGCTTCCTGTGCAAGCCATGCTTAGGATAGGTTGGCCCTTGTGCCATTTAGCTAGAAACCATAACTTAGGGTTGATTTTGCATGACAACATCTAGGCTCGAGTCGTAGTCTCCCTTGTGTTGTGTCTCCCTCTGTTATCTGGTTAGGCTAGTCCTTTGTCCCTGCGTAGGGGAACTACATCGCCCTGATCCTCATACCAGATGAGGTACGTAGGCAGGAGATGAGCTGATCTCTCCGGGCGCCTTTTTTCTTTTTGTGTGTGTTGTTTGACAGTTGCTAGGCTCGAGTGCCTGACTCCTTAGCAATTTGTTGTCTGTTTGTTTGAGTGTGTGCTTGACAGTTATAGGCTCGAGTCCCCGACTCCCTATTAACTTGTTGTGTGTTGTGTGCTTGGAAGCTGATTTAAGACCATCGAGTGGCATTCGGGTTCCAGTGTGGGTGTGTTTTGGTTCGGATGCTGATGTAAGTCCTGTGATTGGCATTCAGGCTCCACGTTTGCCTTTGCCTGTGTTTGTCTGTGTGCGTGTTAGCCGAGCTACGAATGCTCTGATTCTTCTTTCGTCCAAGAAGATACGTATGCATAGGATGCGACATCCTAGCGAGCATGTGTCGTTTCCCCAGTCCGAACTACTTCGACTCTGATGTCTATGCCTGATAGACTAAGTACGCCCAGGATGCGATATCCTGCCGAGTCAGTTTCAGTCTTGTTTGTTTTCTTGTGTCTCTTTCAGCCAGTGTGTGTGTGTGAGCAGCGTTTTTCAGCAACCATTTTCCTTCCTATTATGCGTGGATCCCGTCGAGTACGACGGATGCGTAGGGGTGCTAATACCTTCCCTTCGCATAACCGACTCCCGAACCCATTCTCTTTGGTCGCGAGACCATGTTCTTTCCTAGGTTTACTTCGAGCGTTTCCTTTCCCTCTTTTGGGATGAATAACGCACGGTGGCGGCTCTGTTGTTTCTTCTTTTCCCGCCGGTTTTTCGCGTAATGCGACAGCTGGCGACTCTGCTGGGGACGCTAGAGAAGTTGACCTGTGCTGGTCCATCTTCCCTGAGCGAGTCTCTCCTAGCGCTCTCTAGGTTAGGGTTTTGGTTGCTTTGTGCTGTGTTTATTTATTGCATTCATTATTTACTGTTTGCATTCATTGTCTATTGTTTGCATTTATGTTTGTGATTATGTTTGCATTCATATTCATTATTCATTCTGCCTGGCTGGTTGTCTGTTTTTCTTTGTGGGATGGGAGTCAGTTGAGGTAAAAGGTCCAATACCCAGACCATGAGTGAAAATCTAGGATGATTAGGAATAGAGTGATTCATGGGAAGCGGGTGGTATTGCGCCACTTAGCGGAACATTGATATCACGAGCAGTTCAGACCCTAGTGGGGTATCGTCGTTACATACTTCGGGTGTGTATATGATGGTATTCTGCGAAAGGTTATTTATGCTGCGTTTCTCTCAGCTTTACCCTGGCCTAGACTACACCCGTGAGTGGGGAAGGGTTAATCATTACAGGTACTGTTGGTGACTCGGTTCTGTTGGTGACTTTGTTCAGACAGTGTGTTCAGTTGACCTTAAGTTGGATTTGGGTTCCGAGTTTTGACTGAAGCTTCGACCTAGTGATCAGAATTGCACAACCAGCCAGTCCAATCTGCATCATTTGCATCATAGCATATTTATTTTTCGAAAGATACGCAATAAAAAAAAAAAAAAAGGGAGAAAAACTAATCTCTGCATGCATATCATTTCTCAGGTACATTCCAGAGCTTGTCTACTGATAGAGATGACAACAGTCTCAGAGCCGAAGCGGAAGACCTGTTCCTACAGTTTCCATCGTGAGCCGTTGACTTCACTGATTGAGTTGGGTAGCTTTGTGACAGATGATCGTCTGAAGAGTTTCGTTGGACAGTATGGAGATATCTTGACAGTGCTGAAGACAGTAGTGGATCCGGTGCCTCTGCAGACACTACTACAGTTCTATGATCCAGAGCTCAGATGCTTCACATTTCAAGATTATCAGCTAGCACCTACTCTCGAGGAGTACTCTATTCTGATGAACGTCCCGGTTCAGCATCAGACTCCCTTCTTGGACGTCCCAAAGGAGGTTGACTTCAGATTGATTGCCAGAGCTCTACGAATGAGTGTCAAGGAAGTTGGTGAGAATTGGAAGCCCTGTGGGGAAGTAGTGGGTCTGCCATTGAAGTTTCTGTTGAGAGTAGCCAGAGATGAAGCAGAAAAGGGAAATTGGGAAGTTTTTCACGCACAGCTTGCCGCCTTGATATATGGAATCATTCTATTTCCCAGTATGCCAAATTTTGTTGATCATGCTGCCATCAGCATTTTTATCAGAGGGAATCCAGTCCCAACCCTTCTAGCTGATACTTACTATGCCATCCACAGTAGGCATAGTAAGGGTGGAGCCATTAGGTGCTGCTTACCTCTCCTGTTCAGATGGTTTATGTCGCTGCTGCCAGTCAGTGGACCCTTTATGGATACCCAGAGCACTCTTAAGTGGACTCAGAGGGTCATGTCACTCACCTCTTATGACATCAGATGGCAGTCATACCGGATGGACGTAAAGGATGTTATCATGAGTTGTGGTGAATTCCGGAATGTGCCACTCGTGGGGACCAAGGGTTGCATCAATTACAACCCAGTTCTTTCTCTTCGCCAGCTAGGGTTTGTCATGAGTAGAAGGCCACTTGAAGCTGAGATAGTTGAGAGTGTGTATTTTGAGAAGCGTACTGACCCTGTTAGATTGGAGCAGATTGGGAGAGCCTGGAAATTTGTTGAAGCGAAGGATGGATCCGTCTTAGGGAAGAAGTTTGCCATTGCAATGCCCGATTACACCGATTGGGTAAAGAAGAGAGTGGAAACTTTGCTGCTACCCTATGATAGGATGGAGCCGTTGCAGGAGCAACCACCTTTGGTTCTTGCTGATAGTGTGCCTGCTGAGCACTATAAGCAAGCCTTGATGGAGAGTCGTCGTCTGAGAGAGAAAGAGCAAGACGCTCAGATGGAGTTGTACAAAGCTAAAGCTGATAAGCTGCACTTGGCCCATCAACTCAGGGAAGTACAAGGAGAAGATGCTAGCAGAGTAAGGAGTAGGAAGAGATCAAATGAGGAGATGGAGTCCATGTTAGATACAGAGCATAGGGAATGTTTGAGACTACAGAGAGCAGAAGTCAACCATTAAAAGAAGATCAGAGACTTGGAGAAACAGCTCAAAGACAAAGACGTCCAGTTGAAGAAAGAGATGGAGTTGAGACAGAAGTCAGAGGACTATCTTGGAGGAGAAGTCTTGGAGCTCAGAAGACAGTTGAAAGAGAAGATCACCCCTCTACCAGAATGTTCAGAATGCACACTGTTGATAGACCAGTGCCATTACCTGAAGACCCTCATTCCGGAAGACCGTCTGTCTTAGACTGTACCTTTGTTTGTTTTTATTTGAGAATCACCTCCAGGCTTGTTGGATGGGATTCATTTCTTTGTACTCTGTTTATTCGAATATTTTGTTGACTCGGTTGTATTGACCTTTTTACCCTTATGTATAGATGAGGTTGTCAGTATTTCCCTGTTGTTCTCATTTTCCCTGTATCTGTATTGTTCTCTTGTTGCTGCAGGTTGCCATCTTTTGAGGATGGGTCAGGCTCTTTGAATGCCTGAGAAATGAGCATATCATGTGCATCATGCATATCATTTAACATCATACTCATATCATTTGCATAACAGGTGTTCTTGTGCCGTCTTCTTACTGTGGGTTCCTGTGTTCAGGCAGGATAGCTGATCAAAGACCACACCGCTACTCAACGAGGCTCAACCATCAACGCAACATGGATCAAGTACAAGCCGAGTTAGCTGAGATGAGGGCTAACATGGCCCAGTTCATTCACATGATGCAAGGGGTTGCGCAAGGTCAAGAAGAACTCCGAGCACTGGTCCAGAGGCAAGAAGCTACATTGCCACCGCCCAACCAGCCTCTGCAAGAAGGAAACCCAGTTCCTGACGTTCCTGCTACTGCTATTCCCGTCAACAACTATGCTGTAGGTGAAGAGTTGAGGGGTATTCGAGTTGACGGTCAACCTATTGTTCCCGATGCTGCTAATGCCAGAGTCATCCATGCTCCGGCCCGTAACAGAATTCCGATTGTTGACAGACAAGAGGATATGTTTACCTTACTCAGTGAAGACGAAGACATTTTGGGCAGAAATGACGCGAGAGATCGTAAAGTTGAGGCCCTTGCTGAGAAGATCCGGGCAATGGAATGTCAAAACTCCCTCGGTTTTGATGTTACAAACATGGGATTGGTTGAAGGACTGAGAATCCCGCACAAATTCAAGGCGTCGTCATTTGATAAATACAACGGTACCTCCTGTCCTCGCACCCACGTGCAGGCATACTATAGAAAGATATCCGCATACACTGACGATGAGAAGATGTGGATGTATTTCTTCCAAGATAGCCTATCTGGGGCATCCTTGGACTGGTATATGGAGTTGAAGCGGGATTCCATTAGATGCTGGAGAGATCTGGGTGAGGCGTTCCTCAGACAGTATAAGCACAATATGGACATGGCTCCGACCAGGACTCAGCTGCAGAGTCTTTGTCAGAAGAATAATGAGAGTTTTAAAGAGTACGCCCAGAGGTGGCGCGAGCTAGCTGCGAGAGTTCAACCCCCTATGCTGGAAAGGGAGTTGACTGACATGTTCATCAGTACTCTGCAAGGTGTATATATGGACCGGATGGGAAGCTGCCCATTCGGAAGTTTTTCTGACGTCGTCATCTGTGGCGAGAGAACAGAAAGTTTAATCAAAGCTGGTAGGATCCATGATACAGGTTCTTCGTCGTCCTCGAAGAAGCCCTTCTCTGGGGCACCTCGCCGTAGAGAAGGAGAGACTAATGCGGTACAACACAGAGGGGGTGTGTACAGAGCAAGTGCAAACAGAGATCAATATCGTCCGGTGGCTGCAGTGACTATTCCTGCACCTCAGCCTCGTCAACAACAACAAAGGGTTCAACAACCACAACAACCACAACAACCACAACCACAACAACAACGTCCCTATCAGCCGAGACAGGGTCTGCAGTCTAATAGAAGATTTGACCCGTTACCCATGACGTATGCTGAGCTTCTGCCTGAGTTGCTCAGATTGGGTTTCGTGGAGTTGCGTACAATGGCTACTCCAACAGTATTGCCGCTTGGGTATGATGCGAACGTTCGCTGTGACTTTCATTCTGGGGCACCATGCCATCATATTGAGAGATGCCGAGCTCTGCAACATAAAGTTTAAGACTTGATCGATGCTAAAGCGATCAACTTTGCTCCATTGCCAAACGTAGTGAACAATCCTATGCCTCAGCATGGCGGGCATAGGGTGAACAATGTTGAAGGAGGGGAGGCTGAAGATTTGATTGTAAATATTGAAGATGTTCAGACTTCTTTGCTAGTAGTCAAGGGCCGTCTGCTGAAGGGGGGTGTTGACCCAGGTTGTAATGAAGATTGTTTGGGTTGTTCAGAAACTGTTAATGGGTGTGACCAGCTGAAAGCTGGGATTCAGAGACTAATTGATGAAGGCTGTCTCCAGTTCAGCCGGGTTGTTAAAGATAATGGGTCAGTGTCTACTGTCACCATTTATTTCAAGCCGTCTGAAGGACGAGGACGAGGGGTTGTCAGTACCTCAGCAACAAGCAGTACTCCAGTTACCATTCCTGCTCCGGTAACCATCAGTGCACCAACTACTATTGTGGCGTCTGGCAGAAGACCAGTTGAAAATAGTAGGGCCGTGCCTTGGAGGTATGACAACGCCTATCGCAGTGATCGGAGGGCTGTTAACCAGACTAGGCCAGCAGCACAAGCGCCTGTGACAATCAGTACCCCGGTAAGAACTCCTGTGGTTGCAAGTCCTGTGGTGGACAACGTTGGTGGACCAGGAGGTTTTACCAGGAGTGGACGACTGTTTGCTCCTCAGCCTTTGAAAGATGCTAATGCTGAAGCATCTGCTAGGGCTAAGGGTAAACAAGTTGTGGTTGACGAGGAACCGACTCAGAAGGAGGCTGAGGGTTCTTTTGAAAAGGACGTCGAGGAGTTCATGAAAATCATCAAGAAGAGTGACTACAAGATAGTAGATCAGCTCAACCAGACTCCGTCCAAGATCTCAATACTCTCTTTGCTGTTGTGCTCAGAGGAACACCAGGACGCTTTGTTGAAGATGCTGAACATGGCGTACGTCCCGCAAGAGATATCCGTCAACCAGTTGGAGGGTGTGCTAGCCAGCGTGAGTACCAGGCATGGTGTAGGTTTCACTGACCTAGACTTGACGCCTGAGGGTCGCAATCATAACAAAGCCTTGCACATCACTATGGAGTGCAAGGGTGCTGTTTTATCTCACGTGCTGGTAGACACCGGGTCGTCCCTGAATGTCCTACCCAAGCAGATTCTAAAGAAGATTGATGTCGAGGGGGTCGTGCTCACTCCCAGTGACCTTATTGTGCGTGCTTTCGACGGATCCAAACGGTCTGTGTTTGGTGAAGTCACATTGCCGGTGAAGATAGGTCCGGAAGTTTTCGACGTCATTTTCTACGTTATGGACATTCAGCCTGCTTATAGTTGTTTGTTGGGGCGTCCGTGGATACACGCCGCTGGGGCAGTCTCGTCGACTCTCCACCAAAAACTCAAGTATGTTTGGAACGGTCAGATTGTGACTGTCTGTGGCGAAGAGGAAATTCTGGTGAGTCATCTCTCCTCCTTCAAGTATGTTGAGGTAGATGGCGAGATCCATGAAACCTTGTGCCAGGCATTTGAGACCGTGGCGCTTGAAGGGGTAGCTTGTGCTGAGCAGAGGAAGCCAGGTGCTTCGATTACATCGTACAAGCAGGCCAAGGAAGTGGTTGACTCCGGTAGGGCTGAAGGTTGGGGCAAGATGGTTGACTTGCCAATCAAAGAAGACAAATTCGGCATTGGGTATGAGCCTCTCCAAGCAGAGCAGAGCGTACAAGCAGGTCCGAGTACCTTTACCAGCGCTGGGCTGATGAACCATGGAGATGTCTTTACTACTGATGGTGAAGACAGTGACTGTGATTTGGACATCTGGGTCCGCCCTTGTGCACCAGGGGAGTCTATCAACAATTGGACGGCTGAAGAAGTGGTCCAAGTTACTCTACTGACAGAGTAATTTTCTTTTGTTTTTTCATTTTTGCATGAAAACCCTACGTTCTGCCCAAGGCGTAGTGGTTCATTGTAGGGCCACATCATGTTTAAAATGATTATCATAAATAAAGGACGTTTTGCAATCAAACTTTGAGATCTTTGTCTTTCTATTTTTGGTTTTTTCACTTTTTCAAAACAATAAAAATGGCAATGTTTTTGTTTTTTGTGACTTTATTGAAATCTTTTTCTAAAAACGAAACATTAAACATGCAGAAGTGATATTTTGGCATCCACTGTGAACGACTCTGTTATGGCTCAGTATGATTTTGATAATCCCATCTACCAAGCTGAAGAGGAGAGTGAGGAAGACTGTGAACTCCCTGCAGAATTGGTCAGACTACTGAAGCAAGAGGAAAGGGTCATCCAACCTCATCAGGAGGAGTTGGAAATCGTTAATCTGGGTACTGAGGACGCCAGAAGAGAGATCAAGATTGGGGCTGCTTTAGAAGACTCTGTCAAGAAGAGGCTAATTGAGATGCTGAGAGAATATGTGGAAATATTCGCCTGGACATATCAAGATATGCCTGGGTTAGATACAGACATTGTGGTGCATCGATTACCTCTCAGGGAAGAGTGTCCTTCGGTCAAGTAGAAGCTTCGCAGAACAAGTCCTGATATGGCTGTCAAGATCAAGGAAGAGGTTCAGAAGCAGTGGGATGCAGGTTTTCTGGCTGTTACCAGTTACCCACCGTGGGTTGCCAACATTGTTCCCGTACCAAAGAAGGATGGCAAAGTCAGATTGTGTGTCGATTACCGGGATCTGAACAGGGCAAGTCCGAAAGATGATTTCCCATTACCTCACATCGATGTATTGGTGGATAATACGGCTCAATCCTCGGTATTCTCCTTCATGGACGGTTTCTCAGGCTATAACCAGATCAAGATGGCGCCAGAGGACATGGAAAAGACGACATTCATTACACCGTGGGGCACTTTCTGCTACAAAGTGATGCCATTTGGGCTGAAGAATGCCGGTGCTACCTATCAGAGGGCGATGACGACTCTCTTTCATGACATGATGCACAAAGAAATTGAAGTGTACGTGGATGATATGATTGCGAAGTCGCAGACAGAAGAGGAGCACTTGGTAAACTTACAGAAGTTGTTTGACAGACTGGTCAAGTTCAAGCTGAGGCTGAATCCGAACAAGTGTACGTTTGGGGTGAGGTCAGGGAAGCTGTTAGGCTTCATTGTCAGTGAGAAAGGGATTGAGGTTGATCCAGCTAAAGTCAAAGCTATTCAAGAGATGCCTGAACCGAAGACGGAAAAGCAAGTCCGTGGTTTTTAGGGAGGTTGAACTACATTGCAAGGTTCATATCTCATCTAACTGCCACATGTGAACCAATTTTCAAGCTACTCAGAAAGAATCAGGCGATCAAATGGAATGATGATTGTCAGAAGGCATTTGACAAAATCAAAGAATATTTACAGAAACCTCCAATCCTGATTCCTCCAGTTCCAGGGAGACCACTGATAATGTACCTATCAGTCACCGAGACTTCAATGGGGTGTGTATTGGGGCAGCATGACGAGTCTGGTCGAAAAGAGCATGCCATATACTACCTAAGCAAAAAGTTTACCGACTGTGAAACAAGATATTCACTGCTCGAGAAAACTTGCTGTGCTTTGGCCTGGGCTGCTCGCCGACTAAGGCAGTATATGTTGAACCATACTACTCTGTTGATTTCTAAGATGGACCCTGTGAAGTACATCTTTGAGAAGCCGGCTCTCACCGGACGTGTTGCCCGTTGGCAGATGATTTTAACAGAATATGACATTCAGTACACGTCGCAGAAGGCCATCAAAGGTAGTATTCTGTCAGACTATCTCGCTGAACAACCGATTGATGATTATCAGCCAATGATGTTTGAATTCCCTGATGAAGACATCATGTTTTTGAAGATGAAAGATTGCGAAGAGCCGCTTGTCGAGGAAGGACCGGATCCTGATGACAAGTGGACACTGATGTTTGATGGGGCTGTGAATATGAACGGTAATGGTGTTGGGGCAGTGTTGATCAATCCCAAAGGTGCTCATATACCTTTTTCTGCCAGATTAACATTCGACGTCACCAACAATGAAGCTGAGTATGAGGCTTGTATCATGGGGATAGAAGAAGCCATTGATCTGAGGATCAAAACACTTGACATATTTGGAGATTCAGCTCTAGTGATCAATCAGGTCAATGGAGATTGGAATACGAACCAGCCGCATTTGATTCCGTATAGAGATTACACCAGAAGAATACTGACGTTCTTCAAAAAGGTGAAGTTGTATCATGTCCCTCGGGATGAGAATCAAATGGCTGATGCTTTGGCTACTTTATCTTCCATGATAAAGGTTCATTGGTGGAATCATGTGCCACATATTGCTGTGAATCGACTCGAGAGGCCTGCATATGTGTTTGCAGCCGAGTTAGTTGTTGCTATTGACGAGAAATCGTGGTACTATGACATCAAGAACTTCCTCAAGACTCAAGAGTATCCTGAGGGTGCGTCGAAGAATGATAAGAAGACCCTGAGAAGGCTAGCTGGAAGCTTTTATCTGAATCAGGATGACGTGCTGTATAAGAGAAACTTTGACATGGTCTTGCTCAGATGCGTGGATAGACACGAAGCAGACATGTTAATGCAAGAAGTGCACGAGGTTTCGTTTGGTACCCATGCTGGTGGTCATGCAATGTCGAAGAAATTGCTGAGAGCCGGATATTATTGGATGACTATGGAATCCGATTGCTTCAAATACGCTCGGAAATGCCATAAGTGTCAAATCTATGCTGATAAGGTGCATGTACCACCAAGCCCGTTGAATGTCATGAACTCGCCTTGGCCGTTCGCCATGTGGGGCATCGACATGATTGGGAAGATTGAGCCAACTGCTTCGAACGGACATCGTTTCATCCTGGTTGCGATCGATTACTTCACCAAGTGGGTGGAAGCAGCTTCTTATGCCAACGTCACCAAACAAGTGGTTGCCCGGTTCATCAAGAAAGAAATCATCTGTCGTTATGGAGTCCCTGAGAGAATCATCACTGACAATGGTTCAAATCTCAACAACAAGATGATGAAAGACTTGTGCAGAGATTTCAAGATCGAACATCACAATTCTTCTCCTTACAGACCGAAGATGAATGGTGCTGTAGAGGCAGCTAACAAGAACATCAAGAAGATTGTGCAGAAGATGGTCGTTACGTACAAGGATTGGCATGAGATGCTGCCTTTCGCTTTACATGGATACCGTACCTCAGTACGTACGTCGACCGGGGCAACCCCCTACTCCCTTGTGTATGGTATGGAAGCAGTTCTACCAGTTGAAGTGGAGATCCCTTCTCTGAGGGTACTATTGGATGTTAAGCTGGACGAAGCCGAGTGGATTCGTACAAGGTTTAATGAGTTAAGCCTTATCGAAGAAAGACGGTTAGCAGCTGTTTGCCATGGGCAGTTATATCAGAGAAGGATGAAGCGAGCCTTTGATCAGAAAGTGCGTCCTCGGACATTTCAAACTGGTGATCTAGTTTTGAAGAGGATCCTTCCTCCCGGTACAGATAACAGGGGCAAGTGGACTCCTAATTACGAAGGTCCATATGTTGTGAAGAAGGTTTTCTCCGGTGGAGCCTTGATGCTTACAACAATGGATGGTGAAGATTTTCCTTCCCCTGTCAACTCAGATGTAGTCAAAAAATACTTCGCATAAATTGACCCGCTGGACAAAAAAAATAAAATAAAAGAGTCCAGGCAAAAATGGGCATCCCGGCGAACCAAAAACGGAAAGAAAAGGTTCGGGCAAAAGTTAGGGATAAAAAAAAATGAAAAATTGTACACCCGGTAAGTCGAAAACCCGCAAGGGCGGCTTAGGCAAAAATGGGTATCCCGGTGGATTGAAAACCCGAAAGGGCGATCCAGCCAAAAGAGGGATTAAAGCGAAGACTACAGTCTGAGTCATCTGTACTTCATCACGCTTCGTCAGCTGCCATCTCAAAGGACGTGATTGGTCCAGTCAGTCTTCTCAGAAAGCAAAGAGTTGGGAGGAATACTGGTGATCTATGAGTTATAACAGAGTTGGGAAACAGTGGATGCCGTGCTCACATTGCCATTAGGATAGTTTATTTTCCTTTTGTGCGCAATTACCTCTTTCTAGGAATTGCTTCCCAATGTACTTGCCTTTTCAGGCACATTTTCAATCAATAAAAGTCGTTATTCAGATAAATTGCTCTCTTGTTTTTACTTTTACTGTTTTGTTTGCAAAAACGTCCGAATTTTTGATAAACATTGCATCTAAAAAACATGAAGGCTAAACAATAACGTGCAAAAGATTAAAACATTTGAAAATCATTTTGAATGTTGAGGACACTTGAGCACCTCTTGTCCAAACATCCCCTGGGGCATCTGTTGTTCTGTTGTGCAGGTCGTCACCTGTGAGCATTCCCCAGCAGTTCTTTCCCTAGACAGGGTTATTTTCCTAACTATTGGATTGTTTAAGTCTTCCCCAGCGAAGCAATCATCTCTCCAGCAGAGTTTATCCTACCAGTGGATTGGACAGGTTTCAGTAGCAGATCGATACCTGCATCCCCGAGCGGAGTTTTATCCTACTTGTGGATTGATGGGGATATCCCCAGCAATTTACTTTTGTCTGTAGCAAGTTGTTTGCTTATTCCCCAGCGAGTTGCCTTGTCTCCCCCTAGCAGAGTTGTATTGATGGTTCCCTGGCAGTTGCCTTGTTTTCCCCCAGCGGAATTGTATTGAAGATTTCTCAGCACAGTCGTCCTGTGTATTCCCCGGCGGAGTTCTCATCATTTTGCATTTTGCATGTAGCAATCATTGCATCCTCAAAACTGCGTAGCATTTCCATTCCATATGGAGCATTACGCCATAGAAAAATTCAAACATATGCATTCATGTGTTCGGAACCCCATCAGACTGTATCCCCTGCAGCGACGCATTTTTGTTCAACCTGTACAACACATTTGCTACAGTTGCTCCAGTCAACATTTGGTGTTGATAATCCCCACAGAGGTTTATTTCCTCATCCGTTGGTGAAAGGAAAGCCTGCTTCTCCCCAGTGAGACCCCCTGCAAGTGTTCAGCCTTGCCCTGTCATCTTGTGGATGTCAGTATCCCGTCAGCACCCGCGTGTGTTGCTTCTCTGGTGTCGGTAAACACCATCCTTCGGTGATTTCCAGTCATGCGTAAGTGTCTGGTCTTCTTTGGTGTCGGTAAACACCATCCTTCGGTGATTTCCAGTCATGCGTAAGTGTCTGGTCTTCTTTGGTGTCGGTAAACACCATCCTTCGGTGATTTCCAGTCATGCGTAAGTGTCTGGTCTTCTTTGGTGTCGGTAAACACCATCCTTCGGTGATTTCCAGTCATGCGTAAGTGTCTGGTCTTCTTTGGTGTCGGTAAACACCATCCTTCGGTGATTTCCAGTCATGCGTAAGTGTCTGGTCTTCTTTGGTGTCGGTAAACACCATCCTTCGGTGATTTTCAGTCATGCGTAAGTGTCTGGTCTTCTTTGGTGTCGGTAAACACCATCCTTCGGTGATTTCCAGTCATGCGTAAGTGTCTGGTTTTCTTTGGTGTCGGTAAACACCATCTTTCGGTGATTTCCAGTCATGCGTAAGTGTCTGGTTTTCTTTTGATGTCGGTAAACATCCTCTTTCGATGTTCATAACATCGCTATCCCTTCCCTAGTGAAGATTACTCCTCTCCGTTGGTGTCGATAAACGTCGAGTTTTTCCCGATCATCCGTTGATGATTTGGTTGTGTTCACTCTCCCAGAAAAGCCTTCTCCTCTCCGTTGGTGTCGATAAACGTCGAGTTTTTCCTGGTCGTCCCCAGGTAGTTACCTCTCCGTTGGTCTTGGTAAACGTCGAGTTTTTCCTGGTCGTCCCCAGTTGCTTCTCCTCTCCGTTGGTGTCGATAAACGTCGAGTTTTTCCTGGTCGTCCCCAGTTGCTTCTCCTCTCCGTTGGTGTCGATAAACGTCGAGTTTTTCCTGGTCGTCCCCAGTTGGTTACCTCTCCGTTGGTCTTGGTAAACGTCGAGTTTTTCCTGGTCGTCCCCAGTTGCTTCTCCTCTCCGTTGGTGTCGATAAACGTCGAGTTTTTCCTGGTCGTCCCCAGTTGGTTACCTCTCCGTTGGTCTTGGTAAACGTCGAGTTTTTCCTGGTCGTCCCCAGTTTCTTCTCCTCTCCGTTGGTGTCGATAAACGTCGAGTTTTTCCTGGTCGTCCCCAGTTGGTTACCTCTCCGTTGGTCTTGGTAAACGTTGAGTTTTTCCCATTTCGTCCGTTGACGTATGGTTGTATCCTTTCCAGTCATTTATTAATGTCTGGTTACCTCTCCGTTGGTCTTGGTAAACGTTGAAGTTTTTCCCATTTCGTCCGTTGACGTATGGTTGTATCTCTTACAGTCATTCATTAATGTCTGGTTACCTCTCCGTTGGTTCCGGTAAACGCTGAGTTTTTCCTAGCTGTCCGTTGGCATCTAGTTGTGATTTCTTTTCCCATTCATCGTCGTTGCGATGTCTGGATGTGGCCATACCCTTTGAAAACAAAAACCAAAAATATTATATCCAGTCGGTGCAAATTTCTACGGTTCTTTGGTATTCAATCCCTGTTTACCCTGAAAGTCTGACAGCCATTGCTATCATCCGTTCGGGTTCCCAGCTGATTGAATAGGGGCAGCTGTAGCACCTCAAATTTGCACCTATCATTGTACATACATTCTCATATTAGGTCATAGCATATCATTGTCCACTGCATAGCATTGTATTGTCCCATTTGCCTCAAGTGCAAGCCAATCAAGAAATTAGGTCAAACTGGTCAGGAGATCAGTCAACCAAGCAAGCAAGTGCAATTTCCAAGGAGCTAAGGCCCTAAGGTTGGTCCATTTTGTTCACATGACTTGGAGGTCCATTTGAAGTGTTTAGGTCAAAGATTGGAGGCTCAGAAGTCATCAGTCAATGCACAGTCAGTCAGAAACCCTAGAAAGTCAAACTTGGTCAACTGTGGTTGATTTTATGGTTTTTGATGGATGGATTTGGTTTGAGAGAGCTTATTCATGTCCCAATAGGCCTCATGTATCATGGCAAACAACATCATTGAAGAATTTGAAGCCAATCAGAAAATTTCCAAAAATAGAAACTGGACTTGTAATTTTAACTGCCAAAAATGGAAACTTCTTGATCCCAAACTTACATCATGATACAAGCTTCAAATGAATTTTTGCCCAATATGAAAGTTGAAGATCTTGTTCTCCCATTTACAAAAAGTCCAAGAACTCTCAATTCCCATGTATGGTTGGCAAGATATGATCAATTCATTTTCAAAAATTCTTGAACTTCAAAAGGCCATATCTCTCAAACCATTTGGCCAAAATTGGTGAGGTTTTTTCCAACAAACCACATTTAACCTCCTCTTTCCAAAAATGTAAATTTCATGTGCCAAAACATTGCCAATCAAAATGGCACTTTTGAACCTATCATGTTTAAATTTCAAGTGAAGTGAAAATTTGAAGTTTTGAATTAAGCAATTTCTAACATTTTGGCCAATTGGAACTTGCTTGGAATGTTATTTGCAGCTTGTTTGAGGCCCAAACTCGGGCAGAACATACACCCCATGTGCAAATGGATGAAATTAGCAAAGTGAGCAAAATGGTTCATTTAAGCTAATGTTGTTTAACACTTGATTAGGGAAGTTAAAACAGAAGTATAAAACCTCATTTTCTGCACATTCCAACCCTAGCTGCGGCCTCATTACACACAGAAACTCTCTTCTCTCAAAAACACTCTTCTTGCATTTTAGAAAATTTCTGCTGAAACTTCCAAAGAGCTCGAGTCCTGCCTTGTTGTTTCATCACCTGCCCATCATTTAGAAGCAATTTGTAGCATCAAACACCAGCTGGAACAGCATACTCGTGTTCTGTTTTCTCCAAGCACATCAATGGTGAAATTCGATTTGAGCATTCCCAAGCCTTGCTGAGCTAGATTGCTTCAAGTATCCATCATTTCAAACCACAAGGAGCACCTGTTTCAAGTCAAAACATCCAAAGCACCACTGTTTCTCAAGTTTCTTCATAACCAAGTAAGAATCCGATTCTCTTTTTTCTCTAATCCATGCTATGATTTAAATAGATCTTGCCTTGCTGGTTATAATGCAACTTGAATCACATGAAATGGTTGAGTATTGAGTGAAATATTTGGAATTGAAATTTGTTGTTCATGATGATTTTTGCTCGATTCGTGTTAACTAGTTGGATTCAATGCAAATGATGTTTGGAATATGCATGCTGGATGTTTGTTGTTTCGATTGCCATGCTTAATTGCTGTTTCTGGGCATGTTTGTTTTTCACGATTGATTGTTGATGATGAAGCTTTACTGTAGCCTTCACAAACCCTAAGCACTGTTCCATCTAAAACCCTAATTTTCCCAGAATCCCTCACGTGCTGCATGGTTTTCTTTACACTGTTCCAGCCATCAACCAATAGAAACATTCCATTTTTATACCCTGTACGCTGCGTTTTGGTTAGTGGATGTGATATTCACAAGTTTGCCACCGGTCAACCATTTTGACTTATTGAACCATGTTTGTTCTTGATGTTTATTCCAAATTGATGCTCATCTTACAAAAATCATAACTCGTGCATTTCAAATCCAAATTTCATGAAAATTTTTGCATCATGTTCATCTGAATGTCTACTTTTTTATCATGATTTTTGCTGATTTTTTGGATGGCTGGATTTTTAATGGCATTAGGGTTTTGCTCATGTATGCATATTTTGTACATCTTACCAATTCAATTGTGAAATGATGAGGATATATCCAATGACCCTGAAATTTTTTGTGCTTAATCTACACTCATTCATGTTTGTTTTGATGTAGAGTTTATGATTTTATCTTATCTGGTTGTTAAGTTATGAATTTTTGAAGCAGGGTGTGACAATTTGTGTCACACCAATGATATGCAATTTCATGATTTTTGATGACATGCTTCCTGACCTCCAATTAATGTGAATTTTTGCATGAACCTTCTCTTATATGTCTAGTTGACTTGTGATTTTTCTTGGAATTAATTATGCCATTTCCTAATTGTTTGAGATTTTTCTCCCCTGCCTAGTCAATTGTTGACTTTGTGTGACACATCTTGCCTTTCCATTTGGGAAATTCTCATACTTTACTGGATGATCATGAAATTTTACATGTGCATACTAGACATATTAAGCTTTGCATTGGTGTTGATCCCATTCATTTCTCATCTGTTGTCATTGAGTTACGATTTTTTGAAGTTGATACATGATTGGTTGACTTCTTTGAGCATGTTTGAAATTGTTTTGACTTTCTGATTTTAATTGACCATCTTCCCATGATCCAAATGAGCTGAAATTTTATATGCATGTCATGTTATGGATTGTGATTGAGCATGAATTATTTGATGATTTTTGAAATTGATTATGTTTGGGTTTGAGCCAAGTCTTGCTGTTGACTTCCATGTGCCCTCATTTGCCATGCTTTGATTTCTTTTACTTATGAAATGATGATGATGCATGATATGAGCTTGAAACCAATTGGGTTTGCTTCTTAAATGTTTGAATTTGATTTTGATTGGATATGGCTTGCTGTTTTGACTTTCCCATTTATTTTTGACCCTAGGCTTGTCCTAGTGGTCCTGTGGCTTATAATTGAGTTCATGTTTCAGGTTAAGCTACAAGTGCTTCAAAGAAACTTTTGCAAGTTGATTGGGTTTATCTGTTTATCATGAGCTAACTTTTGTTTTGTAGGTGGCTTGACTCATATGATTTGGGTCTTGTGCTTTTGCACATTTGTCTGTTGATTTAACTGTTCATTCCTACTTCCTTTTGCTTAAACTTTTGAACTGTGTACTGATCTGTTTGACTATTTCAGGTACCATTAGTTGCTTAGAACTTGCTTTGCTTTGCTATTTAGCAATTTGCTTTGAGGTAATCCCTTTTTCTTCATGTAATCTGGAAGACCTGGCCTGTTATTTGGCCAGGCAACTGTCTGAAGTCCTCCTTAAGAGGCAATGTTTGTGTATGTTTAGTTTATCCTTGTACATATGAGAAGTCCTCCTAAGCGAAGAGGCAATTGGCAGAACCCAAGGGATAAGCAACCTATCCCCTGCTAGTCTGTGTGTCACTCACATTGCTCACACTACCTGTGTTGATGCATAGTGGGTAAAAGCCCAAGATCTATAGAGTCACTTGTGGATAGAGTTCCTCCATTCTGAACTCCCACACCTTCAGATATTGAAATGCTCTCCCTGGCCAGGGATAAGAGCAATGAGGCACACCCCTCATCTCCTTTCATCTGCTTCACCTTGGCTCTCAATGTCAAGGTTAAGAGCACCATTCACCCCATTCCAGAGGTTTGTTTGTTGAGGTTGATATGACCCCTCGACTAAAACCTAACCCTTGTGTGAGCCTCTTGTGTGTATATAGTGTGTGTTATCTGTGATTGTGTTTACCTGCCTTGCTTCTTAGGATAGCTTAGACTTGCTCCCTGTGTAAGATAGGCTGTGCTTGACTTGCTTCCTGTGCAAGTCAAGTGTGTGTGTGGCTTGCTTCCTGTGCAAGCCATGCTTAGGATAGGTTGGCCCTTGTGCCATTTAGCTAGAAACCATAACTTAGGGTTGATTTTGCATGACAACATCTAGGCTCGAGTCGTAGTCTCCCTTGTGTTGTGTCTCCCTCTGTTATCTGGTTAGGCTAGTCCTTTGTCCCTGCGTAGGGGAACTACATCGCCCTGATCCTCATACCAGATGAGGTACGTAGGCAGGAGATGAGCTGATCTCTCCGGGCGCCTTTTTTCTTTTTGTGTGTGTTGTTTGACAGTTGCTAGGCTCGAGTGCCTGACTCCTTAGCAATTTGTTGTCTGTTTGTTTGAGTGTGTGCTTGACAGTTATAGGCTCGAGTCCCCGACTCCCTATTAACTTGTTGTGTGTTGTGTGCTTGGAAGCTGATTTAAGACCATCGAGTGGCATTCGGGGTTCCAGTGTGGGTGTGTTTTGGTTCGGATGCTGATGTAAGTCCAGTGATTGGCATTCAGGCTCCACGTTTGCCTTTGCCTGTGTTTGTCTGTGTGCGTGTTAGCCGAGCTACGAATGCTCTGATTCTTCTTTCGTCCAAGAAGATACGTATGCATAGGATGCGACATCCTAGCGAGCATGTGTCGTTTCCCCAGTCCAAACTACTTCGACTCTGATGTCTATGCCTGATAGACTAAGTAGGCCCAGGATGCGATATCTTGCCGAGTCAGTTTCAGTCTTGTTTGTTTTCTTGTGTCTCTTTCAGCCAGTGTGTGTGTGTGTGAGCAGCGTTTTTCAGCAACCATTTTCCTTCCTATTATGCGTGGATCCCGTCGAGTACGACGGATGCGTAGGGGTGCTAATACTTTCCCTTCGCATAACCGACTCCCGAACCCATTCTCTTTGGTCGCGAGACCATGTTCTTTCCTAGGTTTACTTCGAGCGTTTCCTTTCCCTCTTTTGGGATGAATAACGCACGGTGGCGGCTCTGTTGTTTCTTCTTTTCCCGCCGGTTTTTCGCGTAATGCGACACACCTGGAGGACAGTTCCCCGGACAACCTCAACAAAATCCGAGAGGACAAGCCAATGCCATTACCCTACAAAGTGGGAACGCTTATGATGAGCCACCAAACCCAAGATTGAGTGAACCCGAAACTTCTAAGGAATATACCAAACCCACAGACGAAGTAAAGGAACCAGAGGAATCTAAAACTTACGTACCACCCCCGCCATATAAACCACCTATACCATATCCGCAAAGACTCAAACAACCCCATATCAATAACCAATATCAAAAATTTATTAAAGTTATAGAAAAACTTCACGTAGAAATCCCTTTCACAAAAGCCATTACCCAAATACCTTCTTATGCAAAGTTTCTCAAAGACATCCTTACCAACAAACGTAGACTAGACGATCCGAAGCCTTTGGAATGTAATGCCATTTCCGAGAGTAAGTTAGCCAAAAAAGATAAAGATCCTTGAAATTTCTCAATTCCTTGTCTTTTGGGTAGTCATGTCATCGAAAAAGCTTTTCTAGACTTAGGAGCTAGTGTGAGCTTAATGTCTTTAGCAGTTTGTGAGAGGTTAAACTTAGGAGAATTACAGCCCACTAAGATGTCACTTCAGTTAGCCGATAGATCTGTTAAATATCCGATAGACATTTTAGAAGATGTCCCTGTTAGGATAGGTCATTTATTTATCCCTACTGATTTCGTTGTCATGGACATCAAAGAGGACAGTGATATACCAATCCTTCTAGGTAGACCATTCTTATCGAATGCAGAAGCCATAATAGATGTCAAGAGAGGAAAGCTGACCTTTGAGGTAGGTGACGAGAAAATAGAATTTATACTTTCGAAATTTCTTATGGCACCTGTGATGGGAGACGCATGTTATGCCTTAGATATCATTGATGAATGTGTTAGGGAATTAGAACAAGAAGAAATTATAAAAACAATTAAGTTACCATCAACTCTCATAATGGAAGATGATGACTTTAAGAAACCCTACATCGATGATAACCTTTACGAATGTTTATCCCTTACCCCATATCCTATGTTATGCCCTAAGAAACCAACCTTGGAACTTAAGGAACTGCCTAAGAATCTGAGATATGAGTTCCTCGATGAAGATATGAACCGTCTAGTTATAGTCAGTGCTACCTTGAGCCAAGAGGAAACGAACCAACTTTTAGACGTTTTACGAAGATATCCCTCAGCCTTATGATATAATATCTCTGACCTGAAAGGTATAAGCCCATCCGTATGCATGCATCGGGTTTCGCTCAAAGAAGATTCAAAACCCTCCAGAGAACATCAGAGAAGAATAAACCCTATAATAAGTGATGTTGTTAAAAAGGAAGTTCTTCAGTTACCTGAGGCAGGTATAATCTATCAAATCTCGGATAGTAAGTGGGTGAGCCCTGTGCATGTAGTACCTAAAAAGGGAGGCATCACAGTCGTGCAAAACGATAAAGGCGAACATGCAGCAAAACGGTTAGAAGGAGGATGGCGGATGTGTATAGATTATAGAAAATTAAATAAAGAAACCAGGAAGGATCATTTCCCTTTACCATTTATAGACCAGATGTTGGAGCGTCTAGCCAGACACTCTTACTTCTGCTATCTAGATGGATACTCGGGATTCTTCCAAATACCTATTCACTCTGAAGATCAAGAAAAAACTACCTTTACATGCCCTTATGGAACTTTTGTCTACAGACGAATGTCGTTCGGCCTCTGTAATGCCCCAGCTACTTTCCAACGCTGCATGATGTCAATCTTTGCAGATTACCTAGATGGTATCATGGAAGTGTTTATGGATGATTTCTCGGTTTGCGGATTTGACTTCCACAATTGTCTTACTAACCTTGAGAAAATCCTGGAGAGATGCGTAGAGGTGAACCTCGTGCTAAACTGGGAAAAGTGTCATTTCATGGTAACCGAAGGAATTGTTTTAGGACATATAGCTTCCGAAAAAGGTATAGAGGTAGATAGAGCTAAGATAGAAGTTATAGAAAACCTAAAACCACCCAAAAACTATCAGAGAAGTCCGAAGCTTTCTTGGACACGCTGGATTCTACCGGCGTTTTATCAAGGACTTCTCCAAAATAACTAAACCTTTAACTGGACTTTTAATGAAAGATGCTGAATTCATTTTCGATGAAAAATGTAATGACGCATTTAACCTTTTGAAGCAAGCATTAGTATCTGCACCAATTATGAAACCACCTGATTGGTCAGAACCTTTTGAGATAATGTGTGATGCTAGTGATTATGCGGTTGGAGCCGTTCTAGGACAAAGGAAAGATAAAAAATTACATGCCATTTATTATGCCAATAGAACCCTAGACGCTGCCCAACTTAACTACGCAACAACTGAAAAAGAATTACTCGTTGTAGTTTTCGCTATAGACAAATTTAGATCTTATCTAGTAGGAGCAAACATTATAGTTTCCACTGATCATGCTGCCATTCGTTACCTATTAAGTAAAAAAGATGCCAAGCCCAGGTTACTCTGATGGATTCTATTACTACAAGAGTTTGATTTAGATATAAGAGATAAAAAAGGCACTGAAAATGTAGTAGCCGATCACCTCTCTAGGCTAGAACATCTAAAACCAGAACTAGTACCCATAAATGATGATTTCGCCTATGATAGACTAATAGCTAGACTAGAAACCATTGAAGATGATAACCTAAGCACTCATGAGCACTTCCAAAATTCCTTAGCAGTAAGTAACGTACCATGGTACACAGACTTTGTTAATTACCTAGCTGCTGATATTGTACCCCCTGATCTTAACTACCACCGCAAGAAGAAATTCTTCCACGATGTGAGAAACTTCTATTGGGATGAACTGCTCCTTTTCAAAAGGGGTAAAGATGGCATTTTTCTCCGTTGCGTTCTAGAAGAAGAGGTAAATAGTATTATCGAGCATTGTCATTCTGCACCCTATGGTGGACATGCGAGCACCTCTAAGACATACGCCAAGATTCTTCAAGTTGGCCTATTCTGGCCTAACATGTGGCGTGATGTCTATGCTTGCATTGTCAAATGTGATAGATGCCAACACACTGGAAACATTTCAAGGCGTGATGAAATGCCTCTAAGAAACATTCAAGAAGTAGAACTCTTCGATGTATGGGGTATAGATTTCATGGGACCTTTCCCACCATCCTTAGGAAACAGGTATATCTTAGTAGTTGTAGACTACGCGTCTAAGTGGATTGAAGCCATAGCTGCACCCACAAACGACACTAGGGTGGTGATTAAGCTATTTAAAAATTATATATTCCCTAGATTTGGAACGCCACATTTAGTCATAAGCGATGGAGGATCACACTTCATATCGAGAATATTTGATAAACTTTTAAAAAAATATGGAGTTAGGCATAGAGTAGCAACACCATACCACCCACAGACTAGTGGCCAGGTAGAAGTATCCAATAGGGAGATAAAACAAATCCTAGAAAAAACTGTTTCAATCTCTAGGAGAGACTGGTCTCAGAAGCTTCAAGAAGCGCTATGGGCCTACCGAACCGCTTTCAAAACCCCTATAGGAACTACTCCCTACAAATTAGTTTATGGAAAATCCTGTCACTTACCTTTCGAGTTAGAGCATAAGGCCTATTGGGCCATTAAAACTTTGAATTTAGACTACCTGACCGTCGGAGAAAAGCGTATCCTTGACATTCATAAACTAGAAGAACTTAGGCAATCTGCCTACGAGAATGCAAAAATATACAAAGAGAGAACAAAATCCTGGCACGACAAAAGAATAGTAAAGAAAAACTTCAATATAGGCGACTGTCGCAACCTGAAAAATGGAATGCGAAAAAAACAACCGGCGAAGAAAGACAGGAGAGTCGCCATCGTGCGTTATTTATCCCAAAGGAGGGAAAGGAAACGCTCGAAGTAAACCTGGAAAAAGGAAAGGACAAGACAGGGTCTTGCAACCAAATCTTGGGTTCCGGAGTCGATTATGCGAGGGGAAGGTATTAGCACCCCTACGCATCCGTAGTACTCTACGGGATCCACTTTTGTAGTTCTTGTCTAAAGGGTGTGGGTTTATCTAATGTGTTATTTACTAAAAAAAAGGGGTCAAAAGAAAATGACTCGCACGGATGTCGCATCCACTGCATACGTATCTCATCTGAATATGAGAATTAGAGTCTTCGTAGCTCGGCTACCTAGGGGTTAAGGGTAATTGTGCTCGCTAAGACATCGCGTCTTATGCCTACGTATCTCATCTGGAAATAGGGTAATCAAGGGTTGCCCCCAAATCAAAATGTAACCACATGAATCATGCCCTTTCAATTCACAAAAAGCAACCAAGGGTAGGAGGCCTAAACCTCCCATAATACCTCATACATTCAGAAAATTCAAATTGAAAGCATATAGATGATGGATATAGGGCAAACCTGATTAGAGAGATCGGTTGAAATCAAATGGCACGGCTGAATTTGTAAACCAATGTTAGGGTTTATATGAGAGGGAATTGGTTCTTTGCCGATGAGTTCCCTTCAGTCTCTGGAGGTTGCTCTGAACTCTGTTAGCTCTTCTCTCACTATCTTTTTCCTGCCAGGGTAATAGGAATGGAATGAAATTTTGTTTCACCGAAACTCTGAATTTATAACCTGATTTATGTGGACCTGTGGGCTCAAATGAGAGAGGTCCAAGTCCAAGATTTTATTTATTTATTTATTTTATTTTTATTTTTTCGTTTTTCGTTTTTCATTTTTTTTTTTTGCGTTTTTTTTTGCATAACATGTGGGCTTTGCCTAGCGAGCATGACAGCTCATGAACAAACCTTTTCTCCTTCAAGATTAACGTTTTGACTGACGAATAGACCCCTGTTGAAAGTAACTCAAGTCTTTCCCTTGTGTTGACTGATCATCTAAATAGAACCCATAAAGTGTCCTGGATGATGTTCAAGCTTCTTGGAGCTAATCCCGATTGACATGATGAAATGCAATGTATCTAATGTTAAATGACCTAAAAATGAATGCGTGAATAAGGAGGGCAAATTTTGGGGTGTTACAGCTGCCCCTATTCAGTCATCAGCTAACCCGAGCAGGATGAAAGCGAACAGCTTATCAGACAAACAGGGTGAGCTGTGATTGAATACCAAAGACAAACCGAAAATTTGCGCTCCGAGAATACCACAAAAATGTTAAAATACACCGCGCTGTTTATTTCTCTTCCGATCCTCTGGCTAAATCTGAATCAGTCTTCTGACTTAATCTGGAGTTTCGATCCTCTGGCTGAATCTATACTCAATTTAGTCCTCTAGTTGGATGTTAATTTTGATCCTCGGGCTGGATACGGTTTCAATCTTCTGGCTAGATCTTCTTCGATCTTCTGGCTAGATCTTCTTCGATCTTCTGGCTAGATCTCCTTTGTTTCGATTCTCTGGCTAAATCTATTTTCTTTTATTCTCTGGCTGAATCTACTTTGATTTTCTGGCTAGATCTTCTTCGATCTTCTGCCTAGATCTGAATTGTTTCGATTCTCTGGCTGAATCTATTTCCGGTCTTCGGGCTAGACCTGACTTCGATCTTCTGGCTAGATCTTCTTCGATCTTCTGGCTAGATCTGAATTGTTTCGATTCTCTGGCTGAATCTATTTTCGGTCTTCGGGCTAGACCTGACATCGATCTTCTGGCTAGATCTATTTTCTTTGATTCTCTGGCTGAATCTACTTCGATCTTCTGGCTAGATCTGAATTGTTTCGATTCTCTGGCTGAATCTATTTCCGGTCTTCGGGCTAGACCTGACTTTGATCTTCTGGCTAGATCTGGATTGATTTGATGATAAATTCCCATCATCAGGATCTCGCATCTGGGGCATGCGTTGGTTGACCCTCTTTCGAAATCTACAGTCTTCATGTTAGATATGCAACTTTGAGAATATCCCACTTTTGGGCTTCGTACATATTCTTCAGGCTAAAACATGTTTTAACGACTCTTCGATTAGACTTTGTTTTTTAAATGCGATCCGCGGGCTGGATCCTCTTGTAGGTTGATTTTCTGTTGAGCTGTCAATCTATTCCTCCAGCTGGCTTGCTGGGGAAATAACGCTCGTAGTCGACTCTCTGGCTGAATCTTCAAAATGAACCTTAGGCTGACTCTTGGGGAAAACGATTCTCAGGCTGAATCTTCAAAAATGACCCTCAGGCTGGATCTCTGGAAAACGATTCTCGGGCTGAATCTTCGAAATGACCCTCATGCTGGGTCACACACACACTTGATCCTCTGGCCGAATCTCATGACTTTGGTTGTAAAGTAATTTTTCAGTCTTCTTTGAAGAACCTGTTTATCAGCTTATGTGTATGTTTGATATGCATGCAAATGCAAATGCAAATGTTATGCATGGTGCAAAAGAAAAAAGAAATCTGCTTGGGGAAGCAACTCTGGCAGGGAGCAGATCGCTGTATCAATCCTTGAATACTCTGTGGGGAACGATCCGTCTGCCGGGACCGGGGAGCCACCGAAAATAAATCGGCCTTTTTTGAAAAGTTGACCTTGCTGGGGAAGTATCAACTATGGAAACTTTGCTTGGCGAGGCTCTGCGAGGAGAGTCTGTGAGGAAAGCACTTCCTGGGGAAATGTCGTAGGAATCGACCTTTGTTGGGGATATGAACTTGCTAATCGTCCTCAGGCTGGGGATTAAAACAAATCTGTTAAAAAAATAATCTGCTGGGGACGAGATGAACACTGGGAACACCACCCTCTTGTCTGTTGGGTATGCGACTACTCCGCTGTTGCTGGGAAGATACAGTGTGGCACTGTCGACTCCATTGGGGATATACAGTCTGGATACTGTCAACTCTACTGGGGATATACAGTCTGGATACTGTCAACTCTACTAGGGAACCTGCTCTGCAGAGGAGAGGCTTTGTCAACCGCTTAGGGGTGAGGATTCATGACTTGGCATCCGGTTCCTGTGACCTGTAACCAAAAAATACACGTATGCCCCGGGGAATTACTCGGTTTGAATTCACCGTCCGGGATTAAGCACATTCAAAGCAATTTTAAATGTTTTCCTGTGCAAATCATCTGCAAAAGCCACCATTACATTCAGATGCAATATGTTTCCTCAAGAATTCAGACATCTTTTGAAAACAAACTGATAAGTGAAAAGTAAAGAGGCTTTTTAACTGAATTATTCGACTTTTGTTGGTTGAAAAATTTGTGCCAGGAATAGGCGAGTACATCAGGAAGCTGATCCCCGGAAAGAGGCGATCGCTATAAATTGAACAAGAGAAACTATCCTAATGGCAATGTGGAAACGGGGTCCCACCGAGTTTCGACTCTGCTATGGCTCGTATGTCCTCAAGACGCTCTGCTCATCTTGCTTTTTGAAGTGGATGATTAGTCGATCTTTTACCTTCGAAGATTGCCGGATTGAATGAAATGGTGATATAACACAGATAAACTCAGATCGCAGTTATTCGCTTATTCCCTAACTTTTGCGTGGACCGCCCTTTTGGGTTTTCAATCCACCGGGATACCCTTTTTTGCCTGAGCTGCCCTTTCGGGTTTTCGACTCACCTGGCGTACATTTTTTTTATATCCCTAATTTTTTCCCGAACCTCTTCATTCTTATTTTTGGTTCGTAGGGATGCCCCTTTTTTGCCTGGACTATTCTTTTTATCGTCCAGCGGGTCTATTTTATGCGAAGTTTTTTTTTACTGCGTCTGAGTTGACAAGGGACGGGAAGTCTTCGCCATCCATGGTTGTTAGCATCAGAGCTCCGCCAGAGAAAACTCTTTTAACCACGTATGGACCCTCGTTGTTCGGTGTCCATTTGCCCCTGCGATCTGTGTTGGGAGGAAGAATTCTTTTGAGTACCAATTCACCGACTCGATACTCCCGAGGGCGCACTTTCTGATCAAACGCTCTCTTCGTCTGTCTCCGATATAGTTGGCCATGGCATATAGCTGCTAGTCTCCTTTCCTCAACTAGGCTCAGCTGATTGTATCGAGAACGGACCCATTCTGCTTCGTCCGACTTCATTGTTGGTGCAGGGAAAAGTTATTCTGGCACAAAATGGCATATGAACCCCCTCCGGTGTGATCAACACTGCACCAACTCCGCGACCATTGACGTTGACCGCCCCATCAAACATCATAATCCATTTGGATTCAGGGTCAGGCCCCTCCTCCGGGAGTGGTTCCTCGCAATCTTTCGATTTGAGAAACATGATGTCCTCATCAGGAAAGTCGAACCTCATAGGTTGGTAATCATCAATCGGTTGCGCGGCAAGATAGTCTGACAAGACACTTCCTTTGATGGCTTTTTGTGAAGTGTATTGGATGTCATACTCTGTCAGCATCATTTGCCACCTAGCAACCCTGCTGGCTTTTCAAAAATATACTTGACTTGATCCATCTTTGATATCAATAGAGTCGTGTGAGTCAACATATACTGTCTTAGTCGGCGAGCAGCCCATGCCAAAGCGCGACAAGTTTTCTCGAGCAGTGAGTATCTTTGTTCACAGTCGGTAAACTTTTTGCTAAGGTAGTATATTGCATGCTCTTTTCGACCTGACTCGTCATGCTGACCGAGCACACAACCCATTGACCTTTCTAACACAGTCAAGTACATGATCAACGGTATTTTCCTCTCGGCCTGTAGACTGGCCCCGATCTTGATCTCTTTCTTGTCGTCTTCGGTACCAATGTTGATGGTCTCAACCACCTCCTGATAAGGTGTGATAGCTCGGTCCTCCTGTTTCAACAACCTGGCTAACTCCTCAGGAAATTCACAATCTTCCTTAACCCCTTCTTCAGCTTGATAGATAGGATTGTCGAAGTCATACTTGGCCATAGCAGTGTCGTTAGCAGTGAGATCCGGGTGATCAGTTTTACGAGGTGTTTTTTGGAAAGAAAAAAGAAAAAGAAACATGAAAAAGAAACATTGCCGTTTTTGTAAAAGTAAAAATAATTGAAAGAAAGAGAACACAAAATTGTTTGCAAAAGCTGTCCTTTATTGATGATGAAAATAATTGTGAAATGTAACTAAATGGATGACCCTACAGATGAGTCATCACACCTTGGTCAAAGTGTAAGACTTTGTTATGCATGTGATAAAAGGAAAACAATAAAAATTACTCCTTCAGTAGAGTAAACCGGACGACTTTTTCAGACGACCAATTGTCGAGCTTTTCTCTTGGGACACACGGGCGAATCCAGCTATCTAAGTCACAGTCGCTGTCAGCCTTGTCTTCATCTGCAACATTGACGGTATGGGGAGAAATCAAACCCCCGCTGGAGAAAGTACCAGCTTCATTCTTCTGAGACCCCGGAGTATACCCCAATCCAAACTTGTCTTCTTTTATGATTGGCTCCACAAATTTGCCCCAGCCTTGGGCATTACCAGCTTTAACCACTTCAACAGCTTGCTTGTATGAAGAGATAGAAGTCCCGACCTTCTCATACTCAGGAGAAAAGACAGTTTCGGGCGCGACCTCACTGATGTTTATGGCTTCGAAGCCCTGACACAGCATCTCATGCATCTCGCCATCTATCTCCACATACTTAAATGTAGACGGGTGGCTAACAAAAATATCCTCTTCACCACAGACGGTGACGATCTGACCTTCTAGTCCATATTTGAGCTTCTGGTGGAGAGTAGAAGTAACAGCACCGGCAGCATGAATCCAGGGTCGACCTAGCAGAGAGCTATAGGCATGCTAGATATCCATCACGTAAAAGGTGCTCTTGAACACCTGCGGTCCAATCTTAACTGGCAACTCAGCTTCGCCAAAGACAGATCGCCTAGAGCCATCAAAAGCCGTCACAACCAAATTACTCGGCCTCAGGGTGGCGTCGTCGCAATCCAACTTCGTTAAGGCTTTCTTTGGGAGAACATTCAGAGAAGAACCTGTATCAACCAAAACATGGGAAAGCACCGTCCCTTTGCATTCCATTGTGATATGCAAGGCTTTGTTGTGATTCCTGCCCTCAGATGTTAGGTCATAATCGGTGAAACCTAGCGCATGGCTAGTGTGTACATTCGAAACTACCGACTCCAGCTGGTCAACAATTATCTCTGGGGGAACATAAGCCATATTCAGTACTTTCAACAAGGCTGCTCTGTGTGCCTCAGAGCACATCAATAGTGAGAGAATGGAGATCTTTGAGGGTGTCTGATTTAGCTGGTCGACTACCTTGTAGTCACTTTTCTTGATAATCCTCATAAACTCATCCACTTCCTTCTCGAATGCGGTCTTAGGAGGAGCTTCCTCGGTAGTAACCTCTTCGGTGGATACCTGTTTTCCTTTAGCCTTGGCAGCTGCCTCAGCTTCAGCATTCGTGCGCAATGTTGATGGTGCAAATAGGCGTCCACTGTGAGTGAAGCCACCAATTCCTCCAACATTGTCTACAGCGGAGCTACCAATGTCAATGTCTTCTTCGTTAACTTTCTGCCCCTGGCAGTAGATATCATCCCCATAGTGCCACGAGATAGCACTGTCTTTCTCATACGGAACAGGTCCTGGTACCGTGATGGTGACCGGACCAATCAAAGTCGGTTGAGGGTTGTCAGGGTAAATTGGTGCTGGACTTTCTGGGAAATATATTGTTGTCGGAGCGGGTCTCTCGGGAACATATATTTCTTCAGGAGTGAAATAAAACGTTACTGTCGACACATCATTCTTCACTGGACGAGTCTGATAGAACTGAAGACAACCTTCATCTATCAGTTGCTGAATACCCTTTCTCAAACTGTCACATCCGTTCTCGGCAGCTTGACAATTTCTGCACTCTTCCCCACAGCCCGGGAAAATCCGTCCTTTCAAGAGTCGGTCTTTGACCACCGATAGCGAAGTCTTCACTTTAGTCACATCAGAAACCAAATTCAAAGTTTCCTAACTATCAACAGCATTAATCCTCTGCCCGCCGTGAGCTGGCATCGGGTTTTGGATAACATTAGGCACTGGAGAAAAATTGATGGCCTGGGCATCTCTCAAATCTTATACCTTTAGCTGGAGAGCCTTGCAATTATCTGTAGTATGGCCAGGTGCATTGGAGTGAAAAGCACATCTGGCGTTGACATCATAACCTCTAGGCAGATTGTTGGGATCGACCGGTGGGGCCAGAGTTCTCAACGCAACCAGATTCATGTCAATCAGCTTGGGAAGTAATACAGAATAAGGCATTAGGATTGGCTCAATGACCCGGTCCGCCTGCCTTGGACGTTGTTGATAGGGTCTCTGCTGACCCGGATTACCTCCTTGTTGTTGATTGTTGTACCTGGGTTGCTATTGCGGATGATACTGCGATTGAGGAACAAATGTTGGAATAGTGATTGCGGCCACTTGATCTTGATAATAATTAGGGCGTCCTCTGCCCCTGCCTCTGCCGGCATACACAACGCTTGTCTCGCCTTCTCTTCTTCGCTGACCGTTACCAGCAAACGGTTTCTTGGAAGCACTATTGTCTTGAATTCGGCCCATCTTCAACAAACTCTCGATTCTTTCTCCAGCAATCACTATCTCTGCAAAGCTAATTGACGGGCAAGCAGCCAATCTCTCGATATAATTGCATTGAAGAGTGTTCATGAACATGTCCGCCATCTCCCTTTCAGACATAGGGGGTTTGACGGATGCAACAATCTGTCTCCAACGCTGAGCATATTCTCTAAAGGTTTCCTTGGCAGTCTGAGACATTCCTTGCAACAAGGTCCGATTTGGAGCCATGTCCAAGTTGTATTGATATTGCTTGACAAAAGCCTCTGCCAAGTCTTTCCAGCTCTTGATGGTAGTACGAGACAAATGAGAATACCATTCACGAGAAGCTCCAGTTAAACTGTCTTCAAAATAGTACATCCACAGCTTTTCATCTTCAGTGTGAGCTCCCAACCTTCCCAAATAAGATTGGAGATGAGTGCGTGGGCAAGAAGCCCCGTTGTATTTCTCAAAAGTAGGGGGTTTGAACTTGTGAGGGATCCTTACTCCCTGAACCAGACCAAGATTGGTGACATCAAAACCTAAGGAATTTTGAGACTCCAAAGATTTGAGCTTCTCAGCAAGCTCATCCATACGGCGAGTGGTCTCGAGGGCCTCGTCGTGCAAAGAAAATTGATCATACTGACAATCTTCAGTAACGGGGCACCCGTTAATCCGAATCCCTTGATTCACATTGTACCTTCCGCCAATACCATTTCCGACATTCCCCGTGTTGCCAACATTACCCGGGTTTCCATCAACATTTGCGTTACCCGCGTTTCCAGTGTTCATAGGGTTATCAGTGTTCCCAGGGTTACCAGGGTTCCCCTCAGCACTTCGTATTTCCACCTCTGGATCGGGCCTCGGTTGCTCAACCAATTCCCTCGGCTTTTCTTGGCCTGCTGCCATACTAGTCATCAATGTCATGAACTGATCCATCCTTTCACGCATATCAACCAGTTCTTTCTGTATCTGGTCCATTGCTAGTCGTGGACGGTTTTCCTTTGTCGGGTACCTGTGAACTCGCTTGGGACCAATAACTGCCTGAAACAGGGAACACACATTAGACACTGCGGTGACACCTGCAAAACAAACAAGGGTTAGTATGCATGGTATGCGATGCACTGCTTATTCAATTTTAAGCCCCCCCCCCCTAAAAAGGGAATACCATGCAAATGAATAAGCATGAGATGTTGGATGCAAATATGCAGATGATGTTATGCAATGCAATGCAATGGCATGTCAATCAGAATTGCTGGATCCGCTTGAACATCTGTCAGGTTGCACTGCCTGGAGAGAAATTAAGAGGATCAAGCAAAGCACACCAAACAAAGGTCATGGGATGGATCATGTTATCCTTAATATCAACCATCCATTTTTGGTGGATTATGGTTTACACCTTATCAACACCCAAGTTTCATTGATATTAAGGATACCTGAACGGATCAACCATGAATCAAGGGTTTGTTGCAAGTCACGAGCATGGAGTTTAGGTTAAGAACCACCCAAATGGAGTGTACTAAGGTTTAAACCTGCCAAACATGTTCTACAAAAGGTTCCCATAGTCATAATGCCATCTTTCGGATATTATCGGAGGAACGACTACTCGTATTCCAAAAATATTCTCAAGAGAGACTCTTATGAATGTAGTATCGCGTAACAATCGTATCAAATCTTACACTTGAACGACTTTCACACTACGTCCTACGAATAGGCCAAGATGGGTTTGGTAAACTAAGGTCCTTGGCTTCTAAGGTCTATATTGGAAAAAGTAATATCTAACCACAACTTACTTGTATGACATTATTGATCCCAACATGACCTCCACCAAGTGAATGGGCTTGCAAGTCAACTTGCTAAGGAATAACTCCACACAAGTCAACAAGACTATGCCATTCTCCTATCCTAAGTGCACTCGAGTTCGGGTATAGAACTCATCTCACAAACAGAACCAGTAGATACGGCAGTCATATGTACACAATGCAATAAAGCAGGTAAATCTTGAAAGATAAATAACTGTACAAAAGAATAAACACCCAATAAACAAACAACCTACAAAAGCTAGGAGGGACTCGCTTAGGGAAACCGGGTGCCCAGCAGAGTTGCCAGCTGTCGCAACCTGAAAAATGGAATGCGAAAAAAACAACCGGCGAAGAAAGACAGGAGAGTCGCCACCGTGCGTTATTTATCCCAAAGGAGGGAAAGGAAACGCTCGAAGTAAACCTGGAAAAAGGAAAGGACAAGACAGGGTCTCGCAACAAAATCTTGGGTTCGGGAGTCGATTATGCGAGGGGAAGGTATTAGCATCCCTACGCATCCGTAGTACTCTACGGGATCCACTTTTGTAGTTCTTGTCTAAAGGGTGTGGGTTTATCTAATGTGTTATTTACTAAAAAAAAGGGTCAAAAGAAAATGACTCGCACGGATGTCGCATCCACTGCATACGTATCTCATCTGAATATGAGAATCAGAGTCTTCGTAGCTCGGCTACCTAGGGGTTAAGGGTAATTGTGCTCGCTAAGACATCGCGTCTTATGCCTACGTATCTCATCTGGAATGAGAATCAGAGCAAGCCGTAGTTCGGCTAACTACGGGGTTATGGATTGGGTTTTGGACGAACGACGTTACTACGCAATCTACCGGATACTCGACCTTTGGAGACTTACTCACCTGTAGTAGAAGGAGTTAACGTGTTCTTAGGAGAAGAAAAATCAATGAGTTGGTAGGGTTAGGGATGCTCATGCAAAAAGGGAAATCCTAGACGAAGGAACCTGCATAAAGTAAACACACAAAACATTGCCTCCTATCGAGGTCTTCCAGCTAAGAAAGCGGTAAAAATACGGGAAAATGTAAAAGTACCATGGATAAAGATCCGAAGTAATAGTAATTAACGGAACAAGGAAACCCTGAGATCCTTCCAAGCTAACACCATCAAAGAAAGTGAGTCAGTACAGGTAATCGGAATGAAACTCCAGGGGGTATCCCGCAAATAAAGTGGGAAACCACGCAAGTTATCCCTGCAAACGTCATGTGAGCCCTCACAAAAAAAACTCAACAAACAGGTTAGAGAAAAAAAAATAGGGTAATCAAGGGTTGCCCCCAAATCAAAATGTAACCACATGAATCATGCCCTTTCAATTCACAAAAAGCAACCAAGGGTAGGAGGCCTAAACCTCCCATAACACCTCATACATTCAGAAAATTCAAATTGAAAGCATAGAGATGATGGATATAGGGCAAACCTGATTGGAGAGATCGGTTGAAATCAAATGGCACGGCTGAATTTGCAAACCAATGTTAGGGTTTATATGAGAGGGAATTGGTTCTTTGCCGATGAGTTCCCTTCAGTATCTGGAGGTTGCTCTGAACTCTGTTAGCTCTTCTCTCACTATCTTTTTCCTTCCAGGGTAATAGGAATGGAATGAAATTTTGTTTCATTGAAACTCTGAATTTATAACCTGATTTTTGTGGACCTGTGGGCTCAAATGAGAGAGTTCCAAATCCAAGATTTTTTTTTTAATTTATTTATTTTATTTTATTTTTTCGTTTTTCATTTTTTTTTTCGTTTTCTTTTTTCGTTTTTCGTTTTTTTTTTTTGCATAACACGTGGGCTTCGCCTAGCGAGCATGACAGCTCATGAACAAACCTTTGCTCCTTCAAGATTAACGTTTTGACTGACGAATAGACCCCTGTTGGAAGTAACTCAAGTTTTTCCCTTGTGTTGACTGATCATCTAAATAGACAAAGTGTCCTGGATGATGTTCAAGCTTCTTGGAGCTAATCCCGATTGACATGATGAAATGCAATGTATCTAATGTTAAATGACCTAAAAATGAATGCGTGAATAAGGAGGGCAAATTTTGGGGTGTTACAGCGACCCTATTCCCCTTTTCAACTCTAGGTTACGAATTTTCCCTGGGAAGCTACGCTCAAGATGGACTCGCCCTTTCAAAGTATCCAAGATTCTGAGATCCGGAGCCGTAGAAATCAAGAACGAAACCTGTAGTCCATTCATTGTAAATGGACAAAGACTGAAGCTCTACGAAGGAGGAGACATTCCAGCATACTACTCAAGCCACACTCTGATTGATCCACCGATTCCTACTACTACAGGTGTATAAATTCTGATCGTCAAGCTAATGACGTTAAACAAGTGATGCGTGGGAGGCAACCCGTGGTTTTTCATTTTACTTTTTCGCATTTATTTTATTTTATTTTATTTTATTTTTATCAAGACTAAATATTTGAATGGTTTGTATTTTCAGGACCCCTTTCCTAACTTTTACAGGATGCAGGATTTCGACGATATGCACGTAGCCGATAGAGATGATGCTCAAAGAGAGCGCTACATCGCTTTGTATCAGCGCCCTATGGCGCCCACACGTTATCCAGATCAGCACTGTATGGAGGTACTGGGCATTGAGTCGAGTATCCGATTTTTGAGCCACCAGCTTCATTGGGACGAGTTCGCCGACGACCTGAGTAACACCTACAGGAACTTGACATTGGAGTTCCTCAGTTCATTTGATTATAACCCGTACTCTGGACCAGATGGGTATGCTGCTTTTAGGCTCTTTGGAGTCGAGTACTCTTTCAGCCAGAAAGAGTTCGGTGACCTATTGGGTTTCCAGACCACTCCTGACGCTATCCCCGAGACACCTATGGGATACTTTCTGGGTAAGGAGGTGGAAAAGTTCTGGAGTGATATATCAGGTGGAGGAAGCCAGGATCCTTCAACGCAGTTGTCCCAGGCTATACATAACCCTGCTTTTAGATACCTCCAGATGATATTGGCACATTCCTTCCTAGGAAAACCGGATGCTGAGACATTACTGAGTGAAGAGGAGATCTTCCTACTATTTTGTGCATCCCAATCTCGGCCAGTAGCATGTGGGAACTTTCTGTTATGTGGCCTCAGCGGTGTTTCCAGATCGACCGAAGGAGTCATCCATGTAGGAGGGATCATTACACAGGTTCCTATCACTTTAGGTCTATCTCGCAAGCTGTTACATCTCCGGACCTATTGTGGGTACACTACCATGGATATCGACTTCTGTTTGACCAGAGGGTTGATGGGGAGAGCCTCTTTCCACCCATGTCAGTTCAGATTGTTGGTCGACAGCGAGACGATTCATTATTTTACACTACTTGATCCTATGATGACTAGTGTGCATGATCCAGCAAACTGGAGTTATGCTTTAGAGGGCCAGGAAGAGACTATCGAGGAGCCGAGATCACCACCTATTGCTGAGTATACGCCTACACCACCTTCTCCCAGGATCACTGTATTCTCTAACAATTTATCATTGCAGACCCCAGACATCCGCACCCAGATTGCAGAGTGTCGTAGAGAGATCGCAGAGCTTAGACAGGAGGTGGCTGATCTCACCTTACAGATGGGAGTATCTGATCTCACTCACGCTACCGAGGCCGACTGTTTATACCAGGAGATCACAGAGCTTAGGCAGGAGATAGCCATGCTCTGTGGATCTACTCAGGAAGACGAACCCCCTACTATATGATCTTACCATTTCATTTTATTTTATCTCTTTTTATGCTTATATTTCTCGCATTTACATAACTTATTTTATATCATAGCGTTTGGGATATTTTATTAACTATGTCAGCATATTGATATTTCCACTTATATATATATATATATATATATATATATATATATATATATATATATATATATATATATATATATATATATATATATATATATGTTTTATGTTTGTTTATTTTATTTTTTATTTTAGTTGTTTATTTATTTATTAGTATAATGTTTTAAATTTTATTTTTAAAATTATGCAAGCCTCATGTTACTAGAAAATTACAAGACAAACGCTATCCGGACCCCCCAACCAAAAAGACAACGAGAAGCCCAAGCCAAAGGACCAAAATCCGGCCCAGCCGAATTTTGCCTTGTGGCGCCCGCCACAGCGTCTGTATAAGCTCGGGGAAGACTCCTTTTCTTCACCATTTTTACACCTTCAAACCTTCAAAACCCATTTTTTCACCTTGCAAAAACGTCCTTGAACCCCACAAAAGCTCCCACCTTTCTCATCCTCACACCATACAAATCATTTTCCCGATCTCCATTTTCATTTTCATCCGTCAAATTTCATAAAAATCCAACCTTTTTACAACCCCACTTCATCTTCTTCGTCACATTACAAGAGCTAGACAATGGAGTTTAATGGATTCATTCTTCGAGGAGGGAAACCGGGAGATAGACAAAGGAAGAGTATCGAACGGTTGCAAAATCGGGAGATCCTCCCGACAAGGTATGTTGATGAAAATTATCTCTACACTTTGGGTATCTATCATAGCATATTTTATTTATTAGATAATTTAGGTTTACATAATATATTTTCAAACAAAGAACCTACCTATGAGCGATTGACAATCAAATTTTTAAGTTCTTTAATCTATATTGTCAATCCTAACACTGCTAGCACATTAGGTATTGTCCGATTTAGAATGTTTGCTGTTGAATATGAATTCAGTACCGACGAACTAGAAGGCTTGTTAGGAATCCCTCATGGGGACGGTGCTATTTGTGAGCCCCCTTTGGATTCGGATTGGTCGGTCGAGGTGTTTTCCTTCTGGCAGAGATTGTCAAACACTTCCATAAATTCTTTTGAAGGAATTCTTGCCTCGACTATCCATAACCCGACCATCAGAGTTTTCAGATATTTGTTGGCATGTACTATTTTTGGCCAGGAGAATCCAAATAAGATAAATGCTAGAGAGCTTCTATTTGTGCAAGGAAGCCTCACAAATAGAAGAATTAATTCGGTCCCGTTCATGCTCGCGCATATGGCTTTAACTTTAAATAAAGCGGGACTGATTGTTTTCGGAGGATTGATTACGTCTATTGCTCGGGCGCTTAACCTGAACAATGAGATAGCTACCCTAGACCCCTTACCTCCTCACACAATTAAACTAAAAAAATTGAGAGACATGAAATTATGCCGATTGAGGAGAGAAGGAGGCTATGTTCTTATGGTTCATGGTGTAGCTATCCCATCTGTTATTTTACCATGCACTATGTTATTTTACCATGCACTAGACGTACCGATGTACGTGATGAAAGGAATTGGACCTACACTTTAGATGCTCCACCTGTTTTGGGTCCTCTTCCTCCTAATGTTCCTGATGAGGAGGGACACGACACTGATGAAGAATATGATCGGAGAGAGAGATCTCCTGTACCTGATGTGTCCCCCCATCACACTTCACCATCACACACCGCATCATCTTCTTCTTTTGCAGGTACTTCTCCTGGATTTTATATTACAGAAGAGATGTGGTGTGACCATATGGCTAGAGAGAAAAGGCATGACGACCTACTCTCTACCATCCAGCAACAACTGGCGGATAACATGAGCTTCATGCAAGAATCGCAGCGGAGGACGGATAGATCCTATGACACTGTTTTACAGTCCCTGCAAACGATCACAAACACGCAAGCCCGTCAGCAACAATACCACCGTCAACATATTGCACTCATCGAAAACACTCAGGGTTCCATTATGGGTAACCTTCAAGAAGTGAGGACTGCTCAGGATGCCTTACGGGCCAGGATGGATCAGAGAGACCGTCGTCATACCCGATCCCGTCGTCCACCTCAAGATGGTGAAGGCACCAGTGGTCAGCAGTAGGTTGTCAGGTAACTCTTCCCTTATCTTATTTCGAAACATTGGGGACAATGTTCGATTTAAGTGTGGGAGGAGACTTTATCGCTTTTCTTTATCGCTTTTCTTTGCTGGTTTTAGATAGTTTGTTTATTTTTATTGCCTCTCAGTTGTTTATTCTGCTTTTAGTTTAAGTGTCTTAGATAATGCATGAGTCTGACGAGTCACCAAATATAATGTATCTTTAGTACAGTCTAATCTCCCCATACCTGAGTCTGAAGAGTCACCAAATATAGTGTATCTTTAGTACAGTCTAATCTCCCCATACCTTTAGCCCTATCAAAAAAATTTTGCAAAAGAAAACAGTGTTATTCTAAAAGTTTTTGGGTTTTTAAGACGGGTTTGAGTAAGGATGCGGTGACTTGGGAGAACTTTGCGAAACATCAGTATTGTTTTAGCACCATAAACTTCGCAAATATAGGAATCATTTCTGAAACCCCATATACCATGGCATTAATCATCATTTCAGTATAAGTCCTCAGTAGTTTATCCCAGCAGTCAGCTTCGGCCTACGCATCCTCTATGTAGGGGACCGATGAACATAAGTGAATGATCCAGTGAAATAAATAAATAAAAGAAAGCAAAAAGGAAAATTCGGTATAGGTGACCCTCACAAAGTCATTTAAACCAAAGAATTGTAAAAATTTGCTACAAAAAGAAAAAGAAAAAGAAAAAGAAAAACTTACCCGCTGTTAGTTGGTTCAGAGGTATCTGGCACTGAACTCGGTAGGGCGGATTACGATCCGATCCCCCACAACTGCAGTTGGGTCAAATAAAAGGGTTTACACATATTTATATGCCAGGAACCCCATGTTTGGATCATAATCACTAACAGGTCACTCTGCTATGAAGCATGTACGGATAACGGGTTTAATGTGATTGTGCCTGAATGAAAAGGACACAAAAAGAGATGAAGAGGCAGGCCTAGGTATTGTGGGATAATATGGGTTGGTTAATATAGGAATGGCGTTTATGTTCGTGTATTTGCGGATTAGTGTCATCATGATACCCTTAGTTCACTCAGTTAGTACCTATCACTGCATCCCGACTTGAACTTAGAACCTTTTTAACCCGAAGCACTCGCTTACACCAGTTTTTCTTCTATGAGCTTTTTAATGTTATGCTTTAGGACAAGCAAAGGTTTAAGTGTGGGAGAGTTTGATGACACTGAAATTCACCGTATTTTCGACTCCGATTTCGCATGCATTTTAGTAGTTTTATTGTTATTTTGTTGTGTTATTACTATGTTTCTCTTTGTTTTCAGGTTTTTACTTTAATCGGAGCCCCGATCGAGAAAAGGAGTGAAAAAGAGCTAAAAACCCTAAAATTCAGCATTTTGTACTTGTGGCTCCCACTATGGCTGGCGCCATGGACCCTGCCATGACGTGTCCTAGCTCAACTTCCCTCAACTGCCACGTTCCCCACTACTTCCACTAAGGCGCCACAGATTTGCCTTGTGGCGGGCGCCATGGCCTTGTGGCGGGCGCCACAAGAGGAAAAGTTTTCCCTCCCAAATTCAAACTGAAGGGCGTCCTTGTCATTTCCATCATTTTGCTTGCCTATAAATAGAGACTCGAATTCATTTGTTTAATCACCCAAACTTAGAGCAGAGGAAGATCCAGAGCAAAATTAGTTTCACTTAGGCATATATTCAGTATTTTAAAGTGGTAATCGCTTCGCATTGGGGTGTTACCACAATTGTGTAATCGAGTCTATAATCGAGTTTGGAGCACTTTGGAAGGAAGTTAATCCTGCCGCCATTTTCATTTCCGCTTTGCATTTTATTCAACCCTCCGATTGGAGCAGGTTTTTATTGCCTTACCTTTATCTATTTATTTCCCGCACTCGCTTTACTTTATTTATTTTCTCCCACTCACTTTACTTTATTTATTTCCCGCACTCGCTTTACTTTATTTATTTCTCGCACTCGCTTTACTTTATTTATTTCTCGCACTGTCTTTACTTTATTTATTTCCCGCACTCACACTATTTTTATTTACTTTCCGCACTCGCACTACTTTTATTTACTTTCCGCACTCGCACTACTTTTATTTAAATTAAATGCATCTTTACTTTACCATGTCTAACTAAATCTATAAGGTTAGAATGTAAGGATCGTAATTGAACCGATAATCCGTACAATTGTTCGTAGAAACACTTAAGGGCTATTTTAACTTTCAACTTAAGTTTTCCCGCACTTAATTTCCGTTGGGTAAGATCGAAAGCCGTCCAACGTCTATTTAAACTTAATTGTTTTTAACTATTTCAAAAACAACGAAAACGCTTTGTTTAGTATATTAGGAGTTTTTAACTTAAGAAGAAAAGAGATTTTAAAACTATTTTCGGACGCGTTAATAAGTTTAGAGTCTGGTTCGTGAGAACCTCTTTTGGTTAAGAAATCCAGGTTAAAATACTTTTCAACTTAGTCAAGATACTATATTTCTTAAAAATAGGTTTACTACTCTAACGCAGTGCGCGCCTTTTTATAAGTGACAATAAGAGGGTTTGATTAGGGAGTACAACTCGGTTCTGAATACGCGAAAGCGACAACTCCTGTTAAATTAGTTCTTTTCAAAGTAGGAAACACTCCCCATAAGTAGTTCTATTAGCAAGTACTTAGATTATTAATTGATTATGTGAATTACATTCGAACCTATCTTTATAAATTGAATTTTATTTAATACTTTACTTTTCATTGCACACTCTAAAAACCCCTATTTTGATTGCCTTTGATAAACACCATAACAATAGATAACGATAGATTGATACTTGGTCTCTGTGGATTCGACAATCTTTTATATTACTCTGACGCGTTCGTATACTTAAGAAAAGCACGCATCAATTCTTTGAAAAATATTTTTACTAAAAGAAAAGAAAAACTAATGGTAAAGTCCCCGAGCGCCCCATATGGTCAATCGGAAACCTTACCATTGATGACATAGCGCTCCACTACTATTTGTATTATTTATTGGTGCCCAAATATTCAAATCATGCAAATATAACAGATGCTAAAATGCAACTGATATTTGCTATTAAGAAAAAAACTCAGGTTAACTGGTCTTATGTGATAATGCATCACATGGCAGCTCACAATGAGATATTTGGAGGTTTATCGTATGCAAGGCTTTTAACAAGAATTTTCAAGAAATGGAATGAAAATCTCAACAATGAACTTTGCGTCAAAATAAATGAATTTGAGTGTGTGATTTCAACAGATGTTATCAACAGTAAGATGGGCGTTCATTTTTACAATGTCGTGCAAACTGTCACATACCTAGATGGAGAGTCGACATAACTTGATGGAGAATCAAGTGAACCTACTCTTTCTCCTCCTCCTCAACATCATGAAGGGACAACCAATCAGATGATTCTGAACTTTATGATTTAAATATTTGATAGTATGGATCATTTGTTTGGTAGCATGCGTCAAGAGCTTGACAGCATGCATTAGGAGTTGGTTGGACTTTCGACTAGGATGGAGAGCTTGGAAGCCTTTCAAAGAGGAAGTGTGAATGAAAATGTCGTCATCAAAGTACATATTTGTCATCATCTAAAAGGGGGAGATTATGAATACAAGCTTTTGTGAAGATGATCTTTTGATGAAGACAAATCAATGCAAAGAAGAAACATATCTCAAGGAATGAATGATCGTGGTTATATTGAAGATCTCAATGGAATTGGATCATATACTAAGGTAAAATAAGCAATTCAATTAGGTATAAGTCGTAGGTGCTTAATAAATGTTCCTTAACATTGATGCATTCATTCTTTCAACTTTCATTTTTTAACTTGGAAAAATTTCAAGTTTTAAAGGGAGTCAATCGATTGTTCCTAGCACTCAATCAATTGTTGTGTTCCCTATAAAACGAAAAAGTGAAAAAAAATATAAGAATGAATGGATACACTCATCACTACAATTTAGATTGAGGGTTCCATTTTTAGTCCAGTCCATCGATTGATTGTCCCTCTCAATCTTTGATCCAATTCATTTTTTCATATTTTGTAACGTTACTGAAATTCTAGTTATCAGACTTTGGATGTCACACGGGTTGTTATGACATCCAATTCTGCACAGACAGGAATTATGCAGAACTTAACAGTAAGTGCAGTAAATAACACAAGTAATTGTTTACCCAGTTCAGTCCAACATGACCTACATCTGGGGGCTACCAAGCCAGGGAGGAAATCCACTATTAGTAGTATCAATTCAAAGCTAAACTCACCCGTTTACAACTTATCACTTAATCCCTACCCAATGCAATTTCAATCTTAACCTAAGATCAGAGTTCCTACTCACTCCCCCTCAATCACCTCAGTGATTACTATCTTTAAACAATATTAAAGACAAGTTGAAGTCACACTTCAAACAACTCTTGATTGTGCTTCACAGCTTTAATCAAGATACACAGCACTCACGCTTAAAAGCTTTGAGCGACACAACACTTACAACTCAATGAACACCCTATGCCACAGCTATCATCTACTTGATAATGGCTTGGCTTACAAGATACGTCTAATACAAGACTCACAAAAATACAGCAGTGAAGTATGATGGACACACAAAACCTTCACGCCTCAAAATCCCTGAAACTGAATGAAGGAACGCCTTCCTTTTATATTGCAGTACCCTGGGCTTTTGCACCTGTATTCTCCTGAATTTTAGGTCACGCGAGTTCCCATAAATTCAACATTTAGGTTACTAACAAATAGGCTATTTGTTAGGTTCATTGAATGTAGCTTGGTTGTTGATTTCCTGGATTTTCTCTCAGTTGTTGAATCCCTGAAGAATAGCCTGAGAAAAAGCTGAAACAGAAAACTGAACAACCTACAATATAGCATATGCTGTCAGGCATGAATGTCACGACATTCAGCTTGACATCAAGGTCCATATGCTGAGTCTGTTTTTCCAGAAAACAGACTGTACAATTTTGCTGACCTGTACATGATCAAAAAGACCATACTACAGTAACAGCTTACATTAATAAATGTCAAAGTGTCCAACTTAACATTTACACATTTGGCCTTCAGTTAGTTCTGTTATTCTCTTGAATAACAAACTAAGTTACATGCTGAAGTATAGCAGAACACCACTCTGTCTAATGTTCAGTAGCTGCTGTCAATGAATGTCATAACATCCAGTTTGACATTCAGTCAGTAGGCCTTATGCCAGGTCTGGTCTTTCCTTGATAACCAGACTGGAAATAAATACTAAGTTCTAACAGAACACCAGCTGTTCTATTTCTTAGTATCTGTTGACAGGTATGAATGTCACAGCATCCAGTTTGACATTCAATAAATCCTGTGTTAGCTAGTCCTGCAGCAACTACAATATAGTCACACATACATGTCATGACATTGGTCAAGACATTAGTAACCAGCTAGTGTTTTACCATATAATGCAGCCAATTAAACACCTACAAACTCCCCCTTTGGCAAATTTTTGGCTAAAACACTTTGATCCCCATAACAGAGTTCATGGCAGCGGAATCACACACCTAGCAGGAATTAATACTAGCTAATACACTCAGAGTGGCAGCACACTCACACATATGGAAGTTAAATAAAAACTTCACACAGCAGCACACATATACATATGTTACATCTAAACTTCAACACACAATCGCTGCAGGGGAGGAATCTGTCGTCATGAGAGTCTGTTGTAGAGACCCACTCTGTTTGTCAGGGGTTACTCCCCCTTTTTGTCAAAAATGTTGCCAAAGCCAACAACATAACCAGAGAATAACGACAAAGTTACAGACTTGGTTTTACTTCACAGTTTCAACCAAGTTACCATCCACTTGATCTTGCTTCACAGCTTTGATCAAGTAATCACCCACTTTTGCTTTACAGTAGGTACCACCATATCAGATGCCATGATTTTGTTTCTGACATCCAGAACCACTCCTGCATGAACATCATCCTTGAACTCCTGCAGGTACATTGGCCTTCTCACAGTAGGGTGTCTCCTTACCCTCTTGTATCCACCCTTGTTGCAAGTAGCATAGCTATGATCTGTTGACCAATCATGGCCTAGTACAAATTGTTTAATAGGCAGAGATATTAAACAATTTATCCCAACCATCAGTGGTTGCTATAAGGTCTCAGAGAGACATATTCCCAGTTTGCTCCTTAAGTTTTCAAACTGAGTAGCATCCAGAGCCTTTGTAAATATGTCAGCCAGTTGAAGATCCGTGGCTACATGTTCCAAAGTGATCACCTTGTCTTCCACCAGATCTCTGATGAAGTGGTGCCTAATGTCAATATGTTTGGTCCTGCTGTGTTGGATGGGATTCTTGGAGATATTGATGGCACTGAGATTATCACAGAACAATGTTATGACCTTTTGAGTGACATTGTACTCAGTGAGCATCTGTTTCATCCAAACCAGTTGGGAACAACTGCTTCCAGCAGCTATGTATTCAGCCTCTGCAGTGGACAGAGAAACACAATTCTGCTTCTTGCTGAACCAAGATATGAGGTTGTCTCCTAAGAAGAAGCATCCACCTGATGTGCTTTTTCTGTCATCAGCACTCCCAGCCCAGTCAGCATCACAGTACCCAGATAGGACAAGCTCAGACCCATGTGAATACAGCATCCCATAGTCACATGTCCCATTGATGTACTTGAGAATCCGTTTGACTTGATTCAAGTGGCTCACCTTAGGCTCTGCTTGATATCTGGCACACACTCCAACTGCATAAGAAATGTCAGGTCTACTTGCAGTTAGGTACAACAGACTACCTATCATGCTTCTATACAGGCATTGATCAACACTAGGCCCTCCATCATCTTTGGTCAACTTCAGATGAGTGGGAGCAGGAGTCCTCTTGTGCCTAGCATTATCCATACCAAACTTCTTAACTATGTTCTTGGCATACTTGCTTTGGGAGAGAAACATAGAGTCCTCCATTTGGTTTACTTGCATTCCAAGGAAATAGGTCAGTTCTCCCACTAGACTCATTTCAAACTCAGAATGCATCTGGTGAACAAATTTTTGAACCATTTGTTCTGACATTCCACCAAAGACTATATCATCAACATAGATTTGAGCTATCATGATTTTGTCTTCTTCATCCTTCACAAACAAGGTTTTATCTATGCCACCCTTTCTGTATCCATTTGAGGTCAGAAATTCGGTTAACCTTTCATACCATGCTCTAGGTGCTTGTTTCAACCCATACAAGGCTTTCCTCAACTTGTATACATGCTCAGGTTGGTTAGGATCACAGAACCCTTTAGGTTGTTCCACATAGACTTCCTCATTCAGGTAGCCATTCAAGAATGCACTCTTCACATCCATTTGGAATAGCTTAAACTTCAGGATGCATGCTACCCCCAACAGCAATCTGATGGACTCAAGCCTAGCCACAGGAGCAAATGTCTCATCAAAATCTGCCCCTTCAACTTGAGTGTATCCTTGAGCTACTAGTCTTGCTTTATTCCTAGTAATTACTCCTTTCTCATCAGATTTGGTTTTGTAGATCCACTTGGTACCAATGATGTTGGTCCCTTCAGGTCTTGGAACTAGCTCCCAGACTTCATTCCTTTTGAACTGCTCAAGTTCCTCTTGCATGGCAGTGATCCAGTATTCATCAGTCAGGGCTTCTTTCACATTCTTTGGTTCAACCTTGGATACAAAGCAGGAATTTGAGTTTATTCCTCTTGACCTGGTAGTTACACCACTGGTGGGATCCCCTATGATAAGATCCTTAGGGTGGTCTTTCTGAATTCTGATAGATGGCACTTTGGTGATTGCATCTACTTCACATTCAGGAGGAGGTTCCTATACTTCTTCAGACTTGACTGGACTGTCAGTTGAACTGTCAAGGAATGTTTCAACATCCTCCATGACATCAGTTCCTTCCTCTTTATCATCCACAATGACATTTATGGATTCCATCAGGACATTGGTCCTGTAGTTGAACACTCTGTAGGCTCTGTTGTTAGTGGAGTATCCCAGAAATATACCTTCATCACTTTTGGGATCTAGCTTCCTTCTCTGTTCACGATTTGTGAGAATGTAGCATTTACTTCCAAATATATGAAAGTACTTCACAGTGGGTTTTCTACCTTTCCATATTTCATATAGAGTGGAGGAGGTTCCTTTTCTCAAGGTGACTCTGTTGTGAACATAGCATGCGGTATTCATTGCTTCAGCCCAGAAGTGCATGGGGAGCTTCTTTGCATGAATCATTGCTCTGGCAGATTCTTGAATAATTCTATTTTTTCTTTCAACTATTCCATTCTGCTGAGGAGTTATAGGGGAGGAGAACTCATGACTTATTCCTTCAGACGAGCAAAACTCATCAAACTTGGAATTCTTGAACTCCGTACCATGATCACTTCTAATCTGGACCACACAACTGTCCTTTTCCCTTTGAAGTCTTATGCACAGGTCTTTCAAGACATCAAATGTATCTGACTTCTCTCTGATGAAGCTTATCCACGTGTATCTGGAATGGTCATCCACCACCACGTATGCATATTTCTTTCCACCAAGACTTTCAACCTGCATAGGTCCCATTAGGTCCATGTGCAACAGTTCCAGAACTCTGGAGGTTGTGGGATGTCCCAGCTTCGGATGTGACATCTTGGTTTGCTTGCCCACCTGACATTCTCCACAGACTCTTCCTTCATCAATCAGAAGCTTTGGAATTCCTCTGACTGCTTCCTTGGATATAATCTTCTTCATTCCCCGTAAGTGGAGATGTCCAAGACGTCTATGCCACAGCTTCACATCCTGTTCTTCCTTGGCTGAGGAGCATGTTGTGGAAAAGTTAGAGACTTCAGGTTCCCACAGGTAGCAGTTATCTTTGGACCTGGTTCCTCTCATAACTTCCTGATTGTCACCATTTGTCACAATGCATAGCTCCTTAGTAAACTGAACATGAAACCCTTGATCACACAGCTGACTTATGCTGATGAGGTTTGCAGTTAGTCCTCTTACTAACAACACATTATTCAGTTTTGGCACTCCAGAACAGTCCAGTTTGCCCACACCTTTTATTTTTCCTTTGGCACCATCACCAAAGGTCACATAGCTGGTAGTGTGAGGTTGAATATCTACCAGTAGATTTTCCATACCAGTCATATGTCTTGAGCATCCACTGTCAAAGTACCAGTCTTCTCTGGTAGAAGCCCTTAGAGCAGTGTGTGCTATCCTAGCATACCATTGTTGCTTCTTAATGGGAACATAGCGCTTATGTGTTTTATGCTTAGGCCTGACATGCAAGGCTTGGTTAGGGAAACCATGAATCCAGTAGCAGAAGGCTTTTATATGACCAAGCCTACCACAGTGGTGACACCTCCACTCCTGGTATTTCCTCTTCTGATGATCATTCATCCTAGTTCCTCGATGTTGAGACATTGGCTTTGACTTCCGCTTGAACTTCTGAACTTTAGCCTTTGGGCGTTTGTGTTCAGTTGAGGATCTTTTCCCAAATCCAAGGCCAGATTTGGTTCCAGACTGCTGTCCCACCTTTAGAATCTCTTCCAAGGTGTCAGTTCCCTTATTCATCATTCTGATGGATTTAGTCATCTGATTCAGCTTGGAGGTCAGCAGGGTTATCTCACCATTTAGACCCTCTATGACAGACAGTTGCTTCTGTCTCTCATCTTCCAGTTCCTTGATGAGTTTCTTTTGCTTTTCTCCTTGTGCACGCACTTTTGCACTGGTGGAACACAGTTTCTTATAGGCTGCAGCAAGTTCATCAAAGGTCAGTTCATCTGCACTTGAGTCATCTTCAGAGGCACAAACACTGGTTAGTGCAGTGACATGTTTGGCAGATTCTCCTTCAGATTCACTTTCAGAGTCTCCTTCAGACCATGTGATAACTAACCCCTTATTTTGCAATTTGAGGTAAGTAGGGCATTCAGCTCTGACGTGTCCATACCCTTCACAACCATGACACTGGATTCCCTTGCCGTGATTGAACTTCTCATCAGAAGTTGATCTTTTCTTAATGTCAGACGGGATGTTCTTGACATTGGGTCTACCTCTTTGATCAATCTTCTTCACGAACTTGTTGAACTGTCTCCCAAGCATGGCTAAGGCTTCTGATATACTTTCATCACCTCCAGTATATCCTGCTTCTGACTCCTCTTCAGCATTAGATACAAAAGCTATGCTTATGTTCTTCTTCTCAGCATACTCACCCAAGCCCATTTCAAAGGTTTGGAGGGAACCAATGAGCTCATCCACCTTCATGTTGCAGATGTCATGCGCCTCCTCTATGGCTGTGACCTTCATAGCAAATCTCTTAGGCAAGGACCTGAGAATCTTTCTTACAAGTTTCTCTTCAGCCATTTTCTCACCTAGTCCACCAGAGGTGTTTGCGATTTCAAGAATATTCATGTGAAAGTCATGAATAGTCTCATCCTCTTTCATCCTCAGATTTTCAAACTTGGTGGTCAGCATCTGAAGTTTGGACATCTTCACCTTGGAAGTACCTTCATGAGTTACCTTGAGGGTATCCCAAACTTCCTTAGCTAGTTCACAGTGGTGTACCAGCCTAAAGATGTTCTTGCTGATTCCATTGAAAAATGCATTCAAGGCCTTGGAATTTCCAAGAGCTAATGCCTCTTGCTCCTTGTCCCACTCTTCTTCAGGAATCTGCACACTGACTCCATCTTCACCTGTCCTCATTGGATGTTCCCATCCTTTGTTGACAGCTCTCCAGACTTTGATGTCTAGAGACCTTAAGAAGGCTATCATACGAGGCTTACAGTCATCATAATTAGAGACATCCAACATGGGTGGTCTGTTTGAGTGTCCTAAATCCTTGTCCATGGTACTAGAAAGTAACTTCCCTAGATCTCACCCAGAAATTCACAGGCAGGGTGCCTGCTCTGATGCCAATTGAAATTCTAGTTATCAGACTTTGGATGTCACACGGGTTGTTATGACATCCAATTCTGCACAGACAGGAATTATGCAGAACTTAACAGTAAGTGCAGTAAATAACACAAGTAATTGTTTACCCAGTTCAGTCCAACATGACCTACATCTGGGGGCTACCAAGCCAGGGAGGAAATCCACTATTAGTAGTATCAATTCAAAGCTAAACTCACCCGTTTACAACTTATCACTTAATCCCTACCCAATGCAATTTCAATCTTAACCTAAGATCAGAGTTCCTACTCACTCCCCCTCAATCACCTCAGTGATTACTATCTTTAAACAATATTAAAGACAAGTTGAAGTCACACTTCAAACAACTCTTGATTGTGCTTCACAGCTTTAATCAAGATACACAACACTCACGCTTAAAAGCTTTGAGCGACACAACACTTACAACTCAATGAACACCCTATGCCACAGCTATCATCTACTTGATAATGGCTTGGCTTACAAGATACGTCTAATACAAGACTCACAAAAATACAGCAGTGAAGTATGATGGACACACAAAACCTTCACGCCTCAAAATCCCTGAAACTGAATGAAGGAACGCCTTCCTTTTATATTGCAGTACCCTGGGCTTTTGCACCTGTATTCTCCTGAATTTTAGGTCACGCGAGTTCCCATAAATTCAACATTTAGGTTACTAACAAATAGGCTATTTGTTAGGTTCATTGAATGTAGCTTGGTTGTTGATTTCTTGGATTTTCTCTCAGTTGTTGAATCCCTGAAGAATAGCCTGAGAAAAAGCTGAAACAGAAAACTGAACAACCTACAATATAGCATATGCTGTCAGGCATGAATGTCACGACATTCAGCTTGACATCAAGGTCCATATGCTGAGTCTGTTTTTCCAGAAAACAGACTGTACAATTTTGCTGACCTGTACATGATCAAAAAGACCATACTACAGTAACAGCTTACATTAATAAATGTCAAAGTGTCCAACTTAACATTTACACATTTGGCCTTCAGTTAGTTCTGTTATTCTCTTGAATAACAAACTAAGTTACATGCTGAAGTATAGCAGAACACCACTCTGTCTAATGTTCAGTAGCTGCTGTCAATGAATGTCATAACATCCAGTTTGACATTCAGTCAGTAGGCCTTATGCCAGGTCTGGTCTTTCCTTGATAACCAGACTGGAAATAAATACTAAGTTCTAACAGAACACCAGCTGTTCTATTTCTTAGTATCTGTTGACAGGTATGAATGTCACAGCATCCAGTTTGACATTCAATAAATCCTGTGTTAGTTAGTCCTGCAGCAACTACAATATAGTCACACATACATGTCATGACATTGGTCAAGACATTAGTAACCAGCTAGTGTTTTACCATATAATGCAGCCAATTAAGCACCTACAAACTCCCCCTTTGGCAAATTTTTGGCTAAAACACTTTGATCCCCATAACAGAGTTCATGGCAGCGGAATCACACACCTAGCAGGAATTAATACTAGCTAATACACTCAGAGTGGCAGCACACTCACACATATGGAAGTTTAATAAAAACTTCACACAGCAGCACACACATACAGATGTTACATCTAAACTTCAACACACAATCGCTGCAGGGGAGGAATCTGTCGTCATGAGAGTCTGTTGTAGAGACCCACTCTGTTTGTCAGGGGTTACTCCCCCTTTTTGTCAAAAATGTTGCCAAAGCCAACAACATAACCAGAGAATAACGACAAAGTTACAGACTTGGTTTTACTTCACAGTTTCAACCAAGTTACCATCCACTTGATCTTGCTTCACAGCTTTGATCAAGTAATCACCCACTTTTGCTTTACAGTAGGTACCACCATATCAGATGCCATGATTTTGTTTCTGACATCCAGAACCACTCCTGCATGAACATCATCCTTGAACTCCTGCAGGTACATTGGCCTTCTCACAGTAGGGTGTCTCCTTACCCTCTTGTATCCACCCTTGTTGCAAGTAGCATAGCTATGATCTGTTGACCAATCATGGCCTAGTACAAATTGTTTAATAGGCAGAGATATTAAACAATTTATCCCAACCATCAGTGGTTGCTATAAGGTCTCAGAGAGACATATTCCCAGTTTGCTCCTTAAGTTTTCAAACTGAGTAGCATCCAGAGCCTTTGTAAATATGTCAGCCAGTTGAAGATCCGTGGCTACATGTTCCAAAGTGATCACCTTGTCTTCCACCAGATCTCTGATGAAGTGGTGCCTAATGTCAATATGTTTGGTCCTGCTGTGTTGGATGGGATTCTTGGAGATATTGATGGCACTGAGATTATCACAGAACAATGTCATGACCTTTTGAGTGACATTGTACTCAGTGAGCATCTGTTTCATCCAAACCAGTTGGGAACAACTGCTTCCAGCAGCTATGTATTCAGCCTCTACAGTGGACAGAGAAACACAATTCTGCTTCTTGCTGAACCAAGATATGAGGTTGTCTCCTAAGAAGAAGCATCCACCTGATGTGCTTTTTCTGTCATCAGCACTCCCAGCCCAGTCAGCATCACAGTACCCAGATAGGACAAGCTCAGACCCATGTGAATACAGCATCCCATAGTCACAGGTCCCATTGATGTACTTGAGAATCCGTTTGACTTGATTCAAGTGGCTCACCTTAGGCTCTGCTTGATATCTGGCACACACTCCAACTGCATAAGAAATGTCAGGTCTACTTGCAGTTAGGTACAACAGACTACCTATCATGCTTCTATACAGGCATTGATCAACCTTAGGCCCTCCATCATCTTTGGTCAACTTCAGATGAGTGGGAGCAGGAGTCCTCTTGTGCCTAGCATTATCCATACCAAACTTCTTAACTATGTTCTTGGCATACTTGCTTTGGGAGAGAAACATAGAGTCCTCCATTTGGTTTACTTGCATTCCAAGGAAATAGGTCAGTTCTCCCACTAGACTCATTTCAAACTCAGAATGCATCTGGTGAACAAATTTTTGAACCATTTGTTCTGACATTCCACCAAAGACTATATCATCAACATAGATTTGAGCTATCATGATTTTGCCTTCTTCATCCTTCACAAACAAGGTTTTATCTATGCCACCCTTTCTGTATCCATTTGAGGTCAGAAATTCGGTTAACCTTTCATACCATGCTCTAGGTGCTTGTTTCAACCCATACAAGGCTTTCCTCAACTTGTATACATGCTCAGGTTGGTTAGGATCACAGAACCCTTTAGGTTGTTCCACATAGACTTCCTCATTCAGGTAGCCATTCAAGAATGCACTCTTCACATCCATTTGGAATAGCTTAAACTTCAGGATGCATGCTACCCCCAACAGCAATCTGATGGACTCAAGCCTAGCCACAGGAGCAAATGTCTCATCAAAATCTGCCCCTTCAACTTGAGTGTATCCTTGAGCTACTAGTCTTGCTTTATTCCTAGTAATTACTCCTTTCTCATCAGATTTGTTTTTGTAGATCAACTTGGTACCAATGATGTTGGTCCCTTCAGGTCTTGGAACTAGCTCCCAGACTTCATTCCTTTTGAACTGCTCAAGTTCCTCTTGCATGGCAGTGATCCAGTATTCATCAGTCAGGGCTTCTTTCACATTCTTTGGTTCAACCTTGGATACAAAGCAGGAATTTGAGTTTATTCCTCTTGACCTGGTAGTTACACCACTGGTGGGATCCCCTATGATAAGATCCTTATGGTGGTCTTCCTGAATTCTGATAGATGGCACTTTGGTGATTGCATCTACTTCACATTCAGGAGGAGGTTCCTGTACTTCTTCAGACTTGACTGGACTGTCAGTTGAACTGTCAAGGAATATTTCAACATCCTCCATGACATCGGTTCCTTCCTCTTTATCGTCCACAATGACATTTATGGATTCCATCAGGACATTGGTCCTGTAGTTGAACACTCTGTAGGCTCTGTTGTTAGTGAAGTATCCCAGAAATATACCTTCATCACTTTTGGGATCTAGCTTCCTTCTCTGTTCACGATCTGTGAGAATGTAGCATTTACTTCCAAAGATATGAAAGTACTTCACAGTGGGTTTTCTACCTTTCCATATTTCATATAGAGTGGAGGAGGTTCCTTTTCTCAAGGTGACTCTGTTGTGAACATAGCATGCGGTATTCATTGCTTCAGCCCAGAAGTGCATGGGGAGCTTCTTTGCATGAATCATTGCTCTGGCAGATTCTTGAATAGTTCTATTTTTTCTTTCAACTATTCCATTCTGCTGAGGAGTTATAGGGGAGGAGAACTCATGACTTATTCCTTCAGACGAGCAAAACTCATCAAACTTGGAATTCTTGAACTCCGTACCATGATCACTTCTAATCTGGACCACACAACTGTCCTTTTCCCTTTGAAGTCTTATGCACAGGTCTTTGAAGACATCAAATGTATCTGACTTCTCTCTGATGAAGCTTATCCACGTGTATCTGGAATGGTCATCCACCACCACGTATGCATATTTCTTTCCACCAAGACTTTCAACCTGCATAGGTCCCATTAGGTCCATGTGCAACAGTTCCAGAACTCTGGAGGTTGTGGGATGTCCCAGCTTCGGATGTGACATCTTGGTTTGCTTGCCCACCTGACATTCTCCACAGACTCTTCCTTCATCAATCAGAAGCTTTGGAATTCCTCTGACTGCTTCCTTGGATATAATCTTCTTCATTCCCCGTAAGTGGAGATGTCCAAGACGTCTATGCCACAGCTTCACATCCTGTTCTTCCTTGGCTGAGGAGCATGTTGTGGAAAAGTTAGAGACTTCAGGTTCCCACAGGTAGCAGTTATCTTTGGACCTGGTTCCTCTCATAACTTCCTGATTGTCACCATTTGTCACAATGCATAGCTCCTTAGTAAACTGAACATGAAACCCTTGATCACACAGCTGACTTATGCTGATGAGGTTTGCAGTTAGTCCTCTTACTAACAACACATTATTCAGTTTTGGCACTCCAGAACAGTCCAGTTTGCCCACACCTTTTATTTTTCCTTTGGCACCATCACCAAAGGTCACATAGCTGGTAGTGTGAGGTTGAATATCTACCAGTAGATTTTCCATACCAGTCATATGTCTTGAGCATCCACTGTCAAAGTACCAGTCTTCTCTGGTAGAAGCCCTTAGAGCAGTGTGTGCTATCCTAGCATACCATTGTTGCTTCTTAATGGGAACATAGCGCTTATGTGTTTTATGCTTAGGCCTGACATGCAAGGCTTGGTTAGGGAAACCATGAATCCAGTAGCAGAAGGCTTTTATATGACCAAGCCTACCACAGTGGTGACACCTCCACTCCTGGTATTTCCTCTTCTGATGATCATTCATCCTAGTTCCTCGATGTTGAGACATTGGCTTTGACTTCCGCTTGAACTTCTGAACTTTAGCCTTTGGGCGTTTGTGTTCAGTTGAGGATCTTTTCCCAAATCCAAGGCCAGATTTGGTTCCAGACTGCTGTCCCACCTTTAGAATCTCTTCCAAGGTGTCAGTTCCCTTATTCATCATTCTGATGGATTTAGTCATCTGATTCAGCTTGGAGGTCAGCAGGGTTATCTCACCATTTAGACCCTCTATGACAGACAGTTACTTCTGTCTCTCATCTTCCAGTTCCTTGATGAGTTTCTTTTGCTTTTCTCCTTGTGCACGCACTTTTGCACTGGTGGAACACAGTTTCTTATAGGCTGCAGCAAGTTCATCAAAGGTCAGTTCATCTGCACTTGAGTCATCTTCAGAGGCACAAACACTGGTTAGTGCAGTGACATGTTTGGCAGATTCTCCTTCAGATTCACTTTCAGAGTCTCCTTCAGACCATGTGATAACTAACCCCTTATTTTGCAATTTGAGGTAAGTAGGGCATTCAGCTCTGACGTGTCCATACCCTTCACAACCATGACACTGGATTCCCTTGCCGTGATTGAACTTCTCATCAGAAGTTGATCTTTTCTTAATGTCAGACGGGATGTTCTTGACATTGGGTCTACCTCTTTGATCAATCTTCTTCACGAACTTGTTGAACTGTCTCCCAAGCATGGCTAAGGCTTCTGATATACTTTCATCACCTCCAGTATATCCTGCTTCTGACTCCTCTTCAGCATTAGATACAAAAGCTATGCTTATGTTCTTCTTCTCAGCATACTCACCCAAGCCCATTTCAAAGGTTTGGAGGGAACCAATGAGCTCATCCACCTTCATGTTGCAGATGTCATGCGCCTCCTCTATGGCTGTGACCTTCATAGCAAATCTCTTAGGCAAGGACCTGAGAATCTTTCTTACAAGTTTCTCTTCAGCCATTTTCTCACCTAGTCCACCAGAGGTGTTTGCGATTTCAAGAATATTCATGTGAAAGTCATGAATAGTCTCATCCTCTTTCATCCTCAGATTTTCAAACTTGGTGGTCAGCATCTGAAGTTTGGACATCTTCACCTTGGAAGTACCTTCATGAGTTACCTTGAGGGTATCCCAAACTTCCTTAGCTAGTTCACAGTGGTGTACCAGCCTAAAGATGTTCTTGCTGATTCCATTGAACAATGCATTCAAGGCGTTGGAATTCCCAAGAGCTAATGCCTCTTGCTCCTTGTCCCACTCTTCTTCAGGAATCTGCACACTGACTCCATCTTCACCTGTCCTCATTGGATGTTCCCATCCTTTGTTGACAGCTCTCCAGACTTTGATGTCTAGAGACCTTAAGAAGGCTATCATACGAGGCTTCCAGTCATCATAATTAGAGACATCCAACATGGGTGGTCTGTTTGAGTGTCCTAAATCCTTGTCCATGGTACTAGAAAGTAACTTCCCTAGATCTCACCCAGAAATTCACAGGCAGGGTGCCTGCTCTGATGCCAATTGAAATTCTAGTTATCAGACTTTTGATGTCACACGGGTTGTTATGACATCCAATTCTGCACAGACAGGAATTATGCAGAACTTAACAGTAAGTGCAGTAAATAACACAAGTAATTGTTTACCCAGTTCAGTCCAACATGACCTACATCTGGGGGCTACCAAGCCAGGGAGGAAATCCACTATTAGTAGTATCAATTCAAAGCTAAACTCACCCGTTTACAACTTATCACTTAATCCCTACCCAATGCAATTTCAATCTTAACCTAAGATCAGAGTTCCTACTCACTCCCCCTCAATCACCTCAGTGATTACTATCTTTAAACAATATTAAAGACAAGTTGAAGTCACACTTCAAACAACTCTTGATTGTGCTTCACAGCTTTAATCAAGATACACAACACTCACGCTTAAAAGCTTTGAGCGACACAACACTTACAACTCAATGAACACCCTATGCCACAGCTATCATCTACTTGATAATGGCTTGGCTTACAAGATACGTCTAATACAAGACTCACAAAAATACAGCAGTGAAGTATGATGGACACACAAAACCTTCACGCCTCAAAATCCCTGAAACTGAATGAAGGAACGCCTTCCTTTTATATTGCAGTACCCTGGGCTTTTGCACCTGTATTCTCCTGAATTTTAGGTCACGCGAGTTCCCATAAATTCAACATTTAGGTTACTAACAAATAGGCTATTTGTTAGGTTCATTGAATGTAACTTGGTTGTTGATTTCCTGGATTTTCTCTCAGTTGTTGAATCCCTGAAGAATAGCCTGAGAAAAAGCTGAAACAGAAAACTGAACAACCTACAATATAGCATATGCTGCCAGGCATGAATGTCACGACATTCAGCTTGACATCAAGGTCCATATGCTGAGTCTGTTTTTCCAAAAAACAGACTGTACAATTTTGCTGACCTGTACATGATCAAAAAGACCATACTACAGTAACAGCTTACATTAATAAATGTCAAAGTGTCCAACTTAACATTTACACATTTGGCCTTCAGTTAGTTCTGTTATTCTCTTGAATAACAAACTAAGTTACATGCTGAAGTATAGCAGAACACCACTCTGTCTAATGTTCAGTAGCTGCTGTCAATGAATGTCATAACATCCAGTTTGACATTCAGTCAGTAGGCCTTATGCCAGGTCTGGTCTTTCCTTGATAACCAGACTGGAAATAAATACTAAGTTCTAACAGAACACCAGCTGTTCTATTTCTTAGTATCTGTTGACAGGTATGAATGTCACAGCATCCAGTTTGACATTCAATAAATCCTGTGTTAGCTAGTCCTGCAGCAACTACAATATAGTCACACATACATGTCATGACATTGGTCAAGACATTAGTAACCAGCTAGTGTTTTACCATATAATGCAGCCAATTAAGCACCTACAGTTACAATTCATTCAATAGATTAATTCATATATACAATTGATTGACATCTGTAACATCTTGAAAATTTCTGAAACATTGCATACCTCTTCAAATGCACATGTTCATCGTACCTTTTCCTAATTATTGCAAATTGATCATGAACATTTTTCCATTCATGCATATTCATCCAAGAGGAATCTTATGAGGTATATATAACATAATTTTTCAGATTTCAAGTCACCTCTTTCATCAAATATTTTCAAACAATTTATTGATGCAAATGCAAAAATTCTTAGAAACTTTACTAGATATTTTTCATTAATTAGGGAAAAGTTTATTAAGCACTTAGAGTTTCTAATTTTGAATTGTTCTATTGAAATAGAAGAATAAGTTGTAATTTTTTGAATAAGCAAAATTCACTTGCACTCAAAATGTATTTGTACTCGATTATCTATATCAGTGTATTGTAACTTGTTTGCCAAGTTTGTGGAAACAAAAAAGTTAGGAGAAAGTAGTGTTTTTTTCTCTTTGTGTTGTTAAATCGGAAAGTTATGTGCTTTCTTGATTGTGTTAGAAGATTGTATGATAGTCATGGTGTGTGGTTGTACAAAGATCTAACATAGTGAAATCCTTCACGGGGTGTGAAGGGACTAGACGTACCTTTGATTGATGAGGAGAACTAGTATAATTCGTGTGTCTCATTTACTTTCCTGCATTTTATTTATTGTATTCTTGATCTTAGTTCTTCACCATTATTCTGGAAAAATTAAAAAATAATCATATCATTTTCAAAATAACGAGAAAAAGTCTTGAGTTCAGTTGCACTATATACTTACAAAGTTTTTATTTCAAAATCGAGACAATTAAATTAACAATTCTTGCGAAGGACATGAAAAATAATAACATCGTAAATAGACAGCATTACCAGTTTATACAGACATATCGTCTTTTTGCTCTTGTTGATCCATGGTATCACAAAGATATATTCCTCTCGTCTCGGGTAAAACAAGCAAAGTAAAACACGACAACATGATAATTACTCCAAACACGCCATAAGAGAAGATATCGTTTTGCCTCCCGACAGATATCAAAAAGGGAGTGAAAACATTAGCAAAAACAATAGCTTTTATGAAGATGATCTTTTGATGAAGACAAATCAATGCAAAGAAGAAACATGTCTCAAGGAAGGAATGATCATCGTTATATTGAAGATCTTAATGGAATTGGATCATATACTAAGGTAAAATAAGCAATTCAATTAGGTGTAAGTTGTAGGTGCTCAAGAAATGATCCTTAACATTGATGCATACATTCTTTCAACTTTCACTTTTTAACTTGGAAAAATTTCAAGTATTTAAGGGAGTCAATCGATTGTTCCTAGCACTCAATCAATTGATGTGTTCCCTATAAAATGAAAAAGTGAAAAATATAAAGAATGAATGGATACACTTATTACTATAATCGATTGAGGGTTCCATTTTTAGCCCAGTCAGTCGATTGATTGTCCCTCTCAATCGTTTGATCCAATTCATTTTTTCATATTCTTTACCATTACAATTGATTCAATAGATTAATCCATATATACAATTGATTACATCTGTAACATCTTGAAATTTTTTGAAACATTGCATACCTCTTCAAATGCACATGTTCATCATACCTTTTTCTAATTATTACAAATTGATCCCGAACGTTTTTCCATTCATGCATATTCATCCAAGAGGAATCTTGTGATGTATATATAACAGAATTTTTTAGATTTCAAATCACCTATTTCATCAAATATTTTCAAACAATTCATTTGGGCAAATGCAATTTTTTAAAAAAAATTTACGAGATATTTTTCATTAATTAGGGAAAAGTTTCTTGAGCACTTAGAGTTTCTAATTTTGAATTGTTCTATTGAAATAGAAGAATAAATTGTAATTTTTTGAATAAGCAAAATTGACTTGCACTCAAAATGCATCTGTACTCGATTGTCTATATCAGTGTATAATAACAAAAAAGTTAGGAGAAAGTAGTGTTTTTTCTCTGTGTTGTTAAATCAGAAAATTATATGCTTTCTTGATTGTGTTAGAAGATTGTAGGATAGTCTTGATGTGAGGCTGTATAAAGATCTAACATAGTGAAATCTTTCACGGTGTATGAAAGGACTAGACGTGCCTTTGATTGATGATGAGAACTAGACTTTCCTACATTTTATTTATTGCATTCTTGTTCTTAGTTTTTCACCATTATTCTAAAAAAATTGAAAAAAAAATCATATCATTTTGAAAATAACGAGAAAAAGTCTTGAATTCGATTGCACTATATACTTACCAAGTTTTTATTTCAAAATCGAGACAATTAAATTAGCAATTCTTGCGAAAGACATGAAAAATAATAACATCGCAAACAAACAGCATTTCCCGTTTATACATACATATCATCTTTTTGCTCTTGTTGATCCATGGTATCACAAAGAGCTATTCCTCTCGTCTCGGGTAAAACGAGCAAAGTAAAACACGACAACATGATAACTACTCCAAACACGCCATAAGAGAAGATATCGTTTTTCCTCCCGGCAGATATCAAAAAGGGAGTGAAAACGTTAGCAAAAACAATAGCCTGTCTCACCAATGAAGTTGTAGTGTTCCTCACACTTGTTGGAAATAGTTCAATGATGTAAACAAGAAACACATTATAAGTTGTGCAAGCACTGAAAAACGATGCCATCGCTAATCCGACTCTAATTTCTTGTATTCTCGATCCAACAACAACGCACATTATACAACATACGCCACTAGCTATTGAGAATACAAGAATGGACGGTTTTCTTCGACAATTCTCCAAAAAATAGGTAACCACACAAGCTGGAATTTCCATCAAGCCACTGAACACAACAGCCAAGTAAATGTCGAATCCTAAGCTCCCAACTGCTAATGGCATACCAAAATACACCATTCCAATTCCAATACCAAGCACCATTATCGCCACCATTCTCTTTAAAGCCCAACCTCTCCCAAACAACTCGGCTATCGATGAGTAGAGTCGGAAAATTGAAGTCTTTTGTTTATTCACCGGAGCTTCTATCAAACCTACTGTCAAATCATGACCATTCTCTAATGAAGAAACTCCTGTAAGCATTTTCATAGCTTCTTGATGTCTTCCTTGCATTAGAAGCCACCTCGGAGACTCGGTAACAAAGATATAAGCAAGAACCGAGTAACAAATAGCAGGAACCGACGTCCACACGTAAACCGATTTCCATGAATTAAATCTGTTAACATATGCTATACCAGACAGTGACATATACCCTAATATGAAGCATAAGTATTCGGAAATACCAACTGTGAACCTCCATTGAGTACTAACTTTCTCAGTGAGCAAAACCAAAACACAGGTTCCAATTGACGAACGCGAAAAGCCAATGAAGAATTTAAAAGATGAGTAAACCCAAATATTGGTAGAGAAAACTATGAGAATCGAAAATATAGACATCGATAAACAAGACATAACAAGTGTGTTCTTTCTTCCCAATGAAGTATCAGCTAAAGTTGCGAGAAGAAACAAACCGAAAAGGCCACCAACGAAAAACGAAGATTGCGGTAAGCCAGTAATGAAGCTACTAGCGCATTCAAGACTCCATTGTGATATGACTGTTTTGTGTGATGGTCCATCCCATGACCATGAAGATTTAGGGATATTGCAGATATTAGAATCTGAGTTGCATAATGTTGAATTTGTGCAATGCCATGTCGGGTATTCTTCGGTGTAAATCGTAATGAATGATTGTTGTGCATCAAAAAACGTTGCAAATGAAACAAGAATGCACTGCACAAATTCTAACCAACCAAATCTTCCTAAACCCTTTTCCATCATATCATCCATCACCACTTTCTCCTGCTCAACAGAATCAGAATTTATTAAAATTGGAACTAATTCTTCAATTTCCATATCTTTTAAAACTAAAATTAAAATCAAAATCATAAGCTAGTACTTTCAATTGAATACTAGATGAAGAGGATTATAAATATATAGATCAAAGTTGGTGTCTATAAATAGAGAAAATTCAATATGAACACACCACATCTAACAATAACAATATAGGATAGTATAGTTTTGAATTTCAATTCAAGTATACTATTTAACAACAATGCACAAAGCTAGCTAAGTCAAACAAAATTTATGTATATTAACATGGTTAATTTCAAGTATAGTAATCATAGTCAAACAAAACTAGCTATAACTCAAACAAGTTTTTATGTATATTATCATGATCTAACAATTTTATATAGTTTTTAGGGATTTCATTCACTTAATTTAACAACAACGTACATAGAGCATGGTTGATTTCAACTGTATTAATCATAGTCAAACAAAAACTAGCAAAGAAAAACAAAAATTATATATCATGTCACGATCTAACAAAATTTCGTGTAATGCATGGGTTCATGATTGCAAAAATTAATATAAAAAATGCAACAAGCAGGTTTGTTTATACACCGCTGAAGCTACCTGGGTAAATGAAGGTTCGTCAGCTTCTTAGCATTTTATCATCTGAAAATTTAACAGGAAAGAATGATGTTTAACTAAGAATAACATGATTTATGTGTTGGTTTGTCAACAATCTCTAGCTTTTCTATGAGAGGGTTATTTACATGACCGACTACAAAATTTTGGACTTAATATTTGAGCTTTTGTATTTTTGTGAGCAATATCTTTGAAATGTCCAAAAAGAGTAAATATAACTCTTGATGAGTTAGAAAGGTAGTGAAAAGTAATGACAAGCAAAAATGTATGGAAAGTAAAGCAATAAAGTAAAGATAATTTGGTAAGTTTAAATGACTTATGAATGTAAATGGAGGCAAAGGTATATTATTTGTAGGGATATGACTCTTTTCTCGTAAATGCTTTGGTACTTCAAGTGTACACTTACTGCAAATGTTAAAAATGTCACCCTCTAAAATGATTCCTAACACTTGTTTAAATACTAATAAAAAGTAACCGTCGGGAGGTTATGAACCTATCTTGAGATGAACGTGTCGGCCCACTTCTCCCATGTACGTAAATAACTGCCCACGTTCTTTGGCCGTCCACGATCACTCTCGCCATTGAGACCCTTCGACTTCGACCGGGACTCTAGGTGTCGACTTATGGATTGTCCAACTTCTTGTCGATGAGGTTCCGACGGGTTTCCTAGTCGAGTGGACTTATCTTCTTTGGCCGAAATTTGTCAACTAACAAATTGTCCTTGAAAAGGCTGGTTTCGACATGAGTTCGCCGATCGAGGAACTTGCCTTTTGATTGCTCAAATTTCGGCTAGCCATCTTATCACTAATTATGGCTAGCATGTGATGATGATTTTCCTGCCGCGCAGTTCCCCAGACACTCCACCATCATTACCAGCTACCCTTAGGTCGTGGGGTTTCAACCGAACCCACTAACTCTCTCACCACTTCCTCGCTAGCCATTTGTCAATCGATTAGTGCCCGATTGTTCACCTTGCCAGCCTATAAATAGTTCTTTCTTCCTCCTCAAACGTTTTTCTACTTCCACGCATACTTCTTATTCATTTCTTCAAACAACTTCTGCATAGCAATTTGTCACTCAGAATCTCTAAACTCAACCCATTTGCTTCATCTCTAAATAGATTCTTCTTCCCACGTCAAAGAACTCACTACCTACGCTACCGGAAATAACCCCATTGCCTTTAAACTTTCTGCCAAAGAAAGCATGAACCGCATCCCTCAACCCACTTCTTCTGATGAAGCAGTGGTGAAGAATTAATAGCTCCAGATGCTGATTCCCTTTGTGGTTGATAAGAAACTGTGTGCGTTTCATGGGCCTCTCGCTGAGCCAATATCTTCACCGAAGGCTGTTGCAACCTTTTTTCCTTGATATAAACTCGTTGCTCCTCCTGCCTTCGACAAGTCCGTCGCACTTGACGTCAGATTCATGGAGGCTAAAGCCAGAGTCTTCAGGTTCATGCCTACTCCTGGCAACAAAGAGTATTTGGCGTGGCTTAACAAAGTCCAGCGAAAACACCAAGATCAATGGAGGAGTACAGGGATCTACGACCTTATTCAAATATCGAGGTATGCTCATCGAGTTAATCCATGTATGTTATTGGCGTCTCTATATTTCTAGGAAGGTTCTACCACAACATTTCATTGCCATGTGGGATACTAACACCCACACACTTTGATGTGGCGGCAATCATTGGTCTTTCGTCGTTGGGGGAAGTCTTCGACCCCACACTTTCGATGAAGAATACCTTCTCGTTCAGTTGATCCAGTCTCCAGAATTACATCGAAGATTACTACAACAAGGACACCATCGAGGTGTCTGATGAAGAACATATAGCCTTCCTTACTTTATGGATTTCATACTATGTATTCTGTCATGGATCTTTGTAGATAGAGAAAAGCTATATTGCCTCGGCGATCCAGATTCATGAGGGTCGACAGGTGTCTTTAGGTAAACTGCTGCTAGCCTCCTTATATCAGGCTTTGGGTCTGGCAACCCTGAAACTAAAATTTCTCTCCAACACTCCCAAGGCCTTGAATTTGTCGGGTCCCTCATGGCTTTTACAACACTAGTTAAATGCCACTTTTGAGTATCAGTTGGGATACCCCTTGTCGGACCGCATCGTGAGGCCAACTGAAGATCGATCGATTGAAGGGGCTAGGTTGGCTTTGACGACCTTCCAAGAGACTCCCAACACACATCTCTTCATGAAGTACTTGAATATGTTCATCGAAGCAGATAAATTCGCTCATTGTATGGTGTCATTTGCTGATCGAACCTTCGGCCCTAAGTGGTTCAAAGATCCTTTTCCAGGTGGCTCTCCACAGGCTGCAGCACAATCGAACGCAATATGGAGAGCCTTTTTGACTCCTACCTTGTTGTCCTACAGAATTGAGTCAGGGTCAAAGGGGTTATGTTTCATGAGCTATCAACCAGATCTGGTGGCTCGCCAGTTTGGCTTAAGTCAGATGGTTCAGAAGCCTCTGGTATCATATGAAACTGGTATTATATGGTCTGGTCGATCATTAATTGCTGATGATCGCAAAGCTTGTCTCCGTTTTTGTAAATCCACTCACCGTTATGAACTTCCGGTGTTCAAATTCCAACAATCTTTTTGACAACAATTGATTTCTACGAATGGTGCAATTCCTACCAGAGTCGTTCTTTCCCTAGTGACCAATTTCTCCTGAACATGGTTGACGCTCTCTCTATCCTCTCCGGCGATATACCGCCTTCGCCTCCATCTGTTAATGCTCCCGACCCAATAATCCAAACTTCTCAAATCAACGAAGCCCCTAAAAAGGTATACGCCACTGATTTCGTTTCCTCTTTTCCTGGGGATGTACAACACTAACAGTTTCTGCTATCATGGTCGAAAGAGGGTCATCCCCTCTACTGAGCCGACTCTAGCCAAGCCTTCAAAGAAGCAATGAGCGCCTTCGACCCCCACTTCGCAGGTATTACATATCAACATCATGAAAAAGTTTTTTACCTTAGTATTTCCATTACCTTTTCACCCATCTTGAGATTCAGGTACCTGAAGAAGTACATGTAGTGTAAAATGAGGAGTCTGACGGAAGTGTGCACTCGCACATTTTTCGCACGTCGAAAGCACCGCCCAAAACGCCCCTTACTCCTATGCAGCGGAAAAAGGCTCAGGCCAAGAAGACTTCATCGAAGGTGGCTCCAACGGCTTTGACCATGACAATCCAAGATGACATCGAGGAAGCTTTCACTCCTCGTGATATAAAGAGGACTCCTACCGCTTCTCCACCCCTTGTGGCTCTTCAGGTATTCGTCCACCTTTATCTCCACCGTCTATGGGTTTCTTTTCGTCGTGAAATCTAATACTTCTATCTTTTAGGGACCTGTGGGCTCTCCAATTGAGGTCAAAACTGTGGTAAAAGATAAGACCGACCATCCTTCTGCCGACATTGTCTTGAGTCCAGAGTGGCAAGCTGAGTTTCAAAGTGCCTCACCAGCGGTTCAACAAAGTCATGTTTCCCCACCAACTCTAAATCCGCCGAACGCTGTTGACGAAAGTGCGTCGACCGGTGTTTTAACTTCGAGAGAAATTAGGATTATCAAACAATGGAACCCTGCTAAGGCCCTTCGGAAGCTACAACAAATCCACCGTCTTTCGACCGATGCGCCACCTCCCTCTTTGACCGTCGCTCCTTCCTCAGAGCTAAATGCTGAGGCCACTTTCATACTTCAACAACTGAAGGCGTCACTTTTCAAGAGCGACTTTTTACATGCTCTTGAGACATAAGAAGGGCTAGTCCGTGATATTTTCAAATTCCTTGACTCACTTGCCCTTCAAGATCTTCCAACTTCAATGGTCAAGTATTTTGTCGAGTTTGAGGCCTTCTTCACCCAGTTTGTCAAGGACCTTAACCTTCGTCAAAATGATGATCTTCAGATCAAGACGAAACTTAGTGAGGTAATATTTGAATGGGACTCCAGTGAGGCCTGCGAACAAAAGCTCAACGAATTTGAACACAAAAAGGAGGAACACCTTCGTTAGCGGCAAGCCTTCGACCAACATATCTCCGACTATCAATCCCAGATAGCTAAACTTAACAGAAAGATTGCTGATATGGAAGCGCAAAAAGCTTCCTTGGAGACGGTTGAGGAAATTCCAAAGCAAGAAGTTGTCGACTGTGAGGTTCTAAAGGGGATATCCCATGGGGAAAAATCCCTCAAGATTGAGGCCGACATAAAACACTTGTGTGGAAGGTCTAGGATTATTCATGAGATAACCTCTTTTGAGGACTTCAAGTCTAGATTTCCTGTCTGATCCTTTTCTTGTTTTTTTTTCTCCTGCAAGGTCTATCGACCATGTTTTGTAACGCCTTTTGGGCCGTTTTAAAGAATCAATGAATTTTGTTACATTTAGATTTGGATTTCTTGTAGCATAGGTTTATATTTCTTTAAATGTTTCCCATTTATTCTCAAGACCCTTTGATCCATACCAAGTTCTTTGATCTCATAAGCATTGTTGGCAAATGTTCGGATTATCTGAAATGGTCCCTCCCACTTTGAAAACCATTTACCTAGAGTTCGATCTTGACGATCCATAGGTAAGATTACTTTCCAAACACAATCATCAACCGTAAAGGTTTTTTCCATTACCTTCCCGTTGTATACTTTGGCTACGGGTTCTTTCTGTCGTGCCAGCATTTCTACCGCAACCAATCTTTCTTCGTCCAAATCGACCAGTTCGTCGAGCATCATTTCCCAATATTATTTCGACTGGAGATCGTTCTGGCATTATACTCTGGAGGATTGCAAACAGATATCTAATGGTAAGATGGTATCGGGCCTAAATGTTAGTCGAAAAGGTGTCGGATTTGTTGCTTCCTTTGGGGACGTTCGACAGGCCCATAGGATTTGGTCCAAAGTCTTGCGCCAATTATTTGGCTTTTCGGAAACATGTTTTCTAATTAAACTTATTATCACTTTGTTGTCCGCTTCTACTTGGCCATTTTCTTGTGCATAGTAAGGCGTAGAGGTAACCAACCTAAAACTTGTTTCGCCAGCAAACTCTTGCATCCTTTGTCCCACAAACACCGACCCTTAATTTGTGGTAATGGTCTCTGGGATGCCGAATCTATATATAATATGTTTTTGGATAAATTGAATCACCGCCTCCTGATCCACTTTCACCAGCGGGACAACTTCGATCCACTTAGTGAAGTAGTCTATCCCGACTAGGATGAACTTCTGTTGCTTCGATGAGGTTGGCCGAATCTCTCCAATGATGTCTAATGCCCACCCCTAAAAGTCCATGGCTTGATGATCGCATGAAACTCACTCGCTGGCATGTGTTGAACACCTGCATGCACCTGGCATTATTGGCATCCCTTGGCGAACTCGATGCAATCTTTCAACATATTGGGCCAATAAACACCTTATTGAAACAACAACCACTTCATCTTATGGCCTTCCCTGTGCGGGCTACATGCTCCACTATGTATCTCATATGTGGCCAAATATGCTTCAGTATCTCCCTGACATTTAAGTAATACCCCTTCTGGTGTTTTCTTCGGAAATTCATATCCTAATAACACCTAGCTCAATGCTCTGTATTTGATTTTCCTATATGAGCCTCCAACTGGATTCTCTAAATATTCCACTATTAGTTTCGTCCAGTCCATTGGTGATGAAATGTTGACAGTGAAAACTCAATATCCCCAGGACTTATTGAATCCATAGGTTTCCTGACATTCTTCTTTGAACCCTTCATCACGAATGTTACTCTTGTCGAGGATATCTTCTGTTAGTGGTGGTGCGTCCGACACCATCTTTTCCCGAACTTTAATCATATCTTGGAGTTTCGACTTAGACATCTTATACCCAGAAGCAATCTGGGTCAAATCGTTGGATTCTTGGTTTTCGTTTCTCGGCACATGTTTTATGTCCGCAACCTCAAAGTGTTCCAACAGTTGCGTTTCCGTCACAAAATACATCAACAAATTTTCCTTGATGCACTTGTACTCGCGTGTGACTTACTTGATTACCAACTCCGAGTCTCCCCTTAATTCAATTCGGTTGGCTCCCAATCCTTTCAAGAGTCGAAGACCAATTATTAGGGCCTCGTACTCGGCTTCATTGTTGGAACACTTTTCGTTGATCTTGCATTTAAATCTCGTCGGGCCATCCTGTGGGAATAATATTAACACCCTGACTCCTGTTCCGTCCTTGTGGCTTGACACATCGAAATATAATCGCCATGGTTTGGTGTCAACCTCATTTAGAGATGATTCGACCATGGCATGATCCAATATAAAATATGTCACAATCTAGCCTTTCATAGCATTTAAAGGCTTAAATGTCAGAGAAAACTCTATTAAAGCTAGTGCCCATTTTCCAATTCGGCTATGCAGAATAGGCTTAGACAACATATGTTTAATAATATCATAATGAGACGAAACATAAACATCAACTGATTTTATATATTGCTTTAATTTCATACAGGCAAAGTACAAGCATAGGCACAACTTCTCGATGAGACCGTACCTAGTTTCAACATCTATTAACATTCTACTGAGGTAGTATATAGGTCTTTCGATACCACAAATATCCTTTTGGGCCAACATACTCCCTATAGTCGTATCCGATGCAGCAATATATAAACTCATATTTTTCCTCATACTAGGAGGTAACAAAATAGGAGGCTTGGTAAGGTAATCCTTAATTGTATCAAAAGCCTCTTGTTGCTCTAGGCCCTAGTAAAAATCACTTTCCCTCTTAATTTTGAGCAGTGGTGAAAACACCTTCGTTTTACCACTTAGATTGGATATGAACCTTCTTAAGAAGTTTATTTTCCCCGACAAAGATTGGAGTTGCTTCTTTGTCGATGGACTTTTGAGGTCTAAGATCGCTTTTGTCTTGTTTTGATTAATCTCGATGCCTCGTTTGTGTACCATAAACCCTAGGATATCGCCTGCGTGCACACCTAAAGCAAACTTTAATGGATTCATTTTCAATCCATATTTCCTCATTCTATCAAACGAGTGTCGAAGGTGATCCATGTGATCTCCCTGTGATGATGATTTTATCATGATGTCATCAATATACACTTGCATAAAATTTTCAATGAAGTCATGAAATATGGCATTCATAGCTCTTTGATAGGTTGCTCTTTCATTTTTTAAACCAAACGAAATCACGACCCATTCATAAGTCCCTAAAGCTCCAGGGCATTGAAACACTGTCTTGGGGACATCCTCTTCAGCTATAAGAATTTGATTGTAGCCAGAGTAACCATCAAGCATGCTCAGGTATTCAAAACCTGCGGCCAAATCGACCAGCATATCTGTCACGGGCATCGGGTATTCATCCTTTGGCATAACTTTATTCAGATCTCTAAAATCTATACAGATTCTAAGAGTTCTATTTTTCTTGATGACGGGCACTATGTTGGCCAACCATTCGACGTACCTCGCACTTATGATGAAACGACTTTTAAGGATTCTTTTGATCTTCTACTTAATTTTCGAGGTGACGGCTAGAGCAAATCATCAAGGGTGTTGCTTCACTGGCTTTTCCCAGGTTGGATAGGCAGTCGATGCTCCACCAAGCTTCGATTTAAACTCAGAATTTTGTTATAATCCCAAGAAAAACAGTCCCTGTATTCAGTCAATACTTCAACCAATTTTGCCCTTATTTCTGACCCTACCTTAATACTTATGTAGGTTGATCTTTTTGTGATCCCATCCCCCAGATCGATCTCTTCGAGGGGATCTTGTGCTTGCATCTTCTGGGATTCATCTAATGGGTTCTTTTCTAACCGCAAAGGCTCGTTGTCATAAATACAATCAAGCCTCCGGCTTTCTGAAGCTGTTGTTTGGTCTTGCCAACCATTTTCTAAACCTTCGGCCTCACATGCCAAATTCTGAAGCCTCTCCTTTTCCAGAATTGACTTTCTCTTGTTTTCAGCCAAATAGACCGAAATTCGAGCCAAACTTTCTGACTCAGCAGTCATCTTCGTCGACTGTAGGCCACCCCGTAGGTGGAATACTCATCTCTGGTCCTGTATCTTCCTCGTTATCCCATATCAAACCATGATCAGGGTCTAAGTTCAGAACTCGACCAGTTTTGACGGAAGTATAGGAGCCTGATTCGTCATCGCATGGCGCTATATTCGCTAAGTGTTGGTCGAAAGGCCTCTTGAAACATATGTCGTCGATGCGGTAATAACTTTGGTCAGCCTCAATGTTTTCCATGATGTCGTATTTTTTCCAGATTATAAGTCTCTGATGAACCTTCGAAGGTACCGCTCCTATCACATGGATCCATTCCCGACCCAGGAGTAAATTGAAGTTAGCTTTAGAGTCTATTACCATGAACAGTGTTAAATGTGTTGTTGTGCCCACGGAAAGATCGACCTGGACAACAACCATTATATTCTTGGTTTTCCCTTCATAGTTTTATAGGACCATGTTGTTTTGTCGAAGATCTTTGTCACCCTTTCCCATTTTCTTAAATAGAGTATGGGGCATCAGATTAACTGTAGCGCCTCCGTCGACAAATACCTTGTTTACCGCTATTCCATCAACCTTCACCCTGATGAACAAAGGCTTTAAATGATACATCATCCCTGGGCTGGGTCTTTCAAATGCGGCCTTATGTTCCTCCACTATGTCGTTATTCATGACGTAGTAGCACAGAGGTTTCCCTCCAACCATTTCATCTGGCACGAAATCTTCTCCTGTCTCAGAGACTTCGGATACCATGTCGTATTCAGCCGACAATACCGATACAATGCCGCAGTTGACAACAAAGTCATCACCATAGACGTCATCATTGGTTTCGCCGTACATGTCTTCTCCAAACTCCTCTTCGGACTGGGGGAGTATTCAGGTTCTCCTTCCTCTAATTGGGGGGAATACTCAGGTTCTTCTTCCTTTGATTCGCCCCTGTCTCTTAGCTCTTTTTCAACTTCGGACGAACACTCCATACTTTGGGAGGCTATCACTACTTTCTTCCCCGTTGAGTTGACAATCATGACCATTTTCTGGTTGGCCACCATTTTTACTTGTCTCGATCCCAAGACCTTTGGTATCTGTTTCTTTTGTCCAGAGGTCTCCAAGGGGTTCAAATGTGGAGTGGTGACGTCTCTCCCAGCTTTTTTGGTTCGCTGGTAGCATCTCCATTGTGTCCTTGTCATCAGATTCTTTCCTTTGTAGTTAGGAGATACCATGTAGCCCCTTTTCTTCTCTAGAGATGTTGTTTCTTTCTCTAACATTATCCATTTTGGTTTCTTGCCCCCTTTCTGGTTGACAGACTCTATCCACTTTTCTTGTGGAACATCGGTCGGCGGAATGAAGGTTTTTGGTCGGGGATGTTGAAACTGCCTTCTATATTCTTCGTTCCGTTCGAGGTGCTCCATGCTTGTCGAACACAAATAGTGGGACAACAAGTTTCTCTTCCTTCACAGCCTTGTTATCGGTCTCCATTTTCTCTGCGGTTTTCTCGTTGAACACCGCACTGCACTTTGCACATAGCAAAGCCTTTGACCCGTTCCCTTTACACTTCTATTGGAAGTCTAATAAACTTTCTTCTGGTTGGGGATAGGCCGATTCAGATTTCCTTTCGGCCTTATTTATGAAACCCTCAGTAGTTTTGACCATTAGCACTTCAAAAGATTTAGCTAAGGAAGTTGCTTCGGAAACCTCTATGAGACCATCAGTAGTCTCGACCATCATGCATTCGAGAGGCTCCGAGTACAAAGCTTCTTCCACCTTCAGAGGATCAGAGTCCACCTGCATTTTGGCCTTTCGCCAAACTGGAGTCTTCCTTCTTTAAGAGTTTTTTGAACCAAATCCTTGAAAAGAACACATTGGTGAGTTTTGTGACCAAGGAAATTATGAAATTGATAGAATCCCATTTTATTCTTTTGTTCTAGGGGAGATCCTTTAAACCCTGAGGGACGATAATCTGACCATCTTTTACTAACAGATCAAAGATTTCGTCGCACTTAGACATGTTGAACGTATATGTCTTAGCTACGTATTTATCTATTTTCTCGGCTTCAATTGGGTTCTTCCCATTCGAATTATTTAAAACCTTACACACATATGGAGGTCCGGGCTTCAGTTCTGCCATGTTAACCTCACTTCTTTCGATTATATCTTCATCGTCGGAAGAACAACCTTCGACTGTGATATAAGATATTTTTTCTTTCTTATGATATCGACCCGTCTTGGACTTCTCAGCTTTCAGCCGTTCGATGCATCGAACTCTGTCGGCCAATTGGGCCATATCTCTAAGATACTGAGTATCCAGCTTTTTCCTTATAGAATAATCCAAACCCCCAACAGCTATCTCGACTAATTCATGCTCAGGGACTTGAGTAAAGCATCGTGCTTTTAACAGCCTAAACCTATTTAGGTATTGATCAACCGACTCAACAACTTTCCACTTAACGCTAGCTAGTTTTTTTAGGCTAATCTTTGATTGCCCCATGTAAAATTTTTCATGGAACAATCTCTCTAATTGTGTCCAGGTTTGGATCGACTGTGGAGGTAGCGTTGTGAACCACGTGAACGCGTTCTTCGTAAGAGAACTTGGGAAGTATTTTAACTTCAAATCCTCATTGTTCTTTATGTCTCCGGCCTCAGTTTGATACCTGGCCACGTGTTCGACGGTGGACTCCTCAATATCTCCAACGAACTTGGTAAATTTCAGGACTTTCCATCCCCTAGGCAGTTCTGTCTGTAAGATAAAATCTGGAAAGGGTGAAGATTAAGTCAGCCGATGTAAGTAGGGACTTATTCTATTTCGTACTATAATCTGTTCGACGATAGCCTCTAGGTTTTGTCCCCAACTGCCTCCTCGTGTCGAATTTGCCTGACCACCTGGTCAGGATCCTGGTTACGGTTAACCATTACCATGAGGGGCCTTCGTGCTACCCTTGGGATCTGTTAGAATTCATGATATTCTTGTTCAATAGTATCGTTCGTCATTTCCTATTGTCGGATCGGTGTTTCCGGTCAAGGAGGACGTGTAGGATTCCGATGGGCCGGAGCCATTGGGCTCCCAAAAAGCCCCATATCCTTGTCAATTGGGTTGCCAATTGCTGGTAACTTTGCGTCTAATCTTGGGTCAAAGGCCTCAAGATGGTACCAATTTACTGAGTTAGCATGTGTACCATTTCATGATTACTCTCGTCCATCTGTTGTCTCATAACGACGACAGAACTTGACATAAAAGTTGGGACTGACTGGGACGTCAGTCTGAAACCTGGGGGTCAACCAAATAGGGTTTCCAAAGGTCCTAACCCCTGGTAGCGAGGGAATGTCGATGATGAGGTGTTGCTGTAAGTCGAACCAAGGTTATGCATACTTGCTATAAACTCAGTCGGCATTCCCAACGTCTTGTGCATGGAGACCGTAAAACTGGGCATATATTGCCCAGAAGTTCCCATTGTTGTTGGTGTCGACATTTGTGGCTGACACAGTGTCAGAATTGGCCCTACAAATGTTTCTGAAACCGTCAATGCCATGCTAGAGCCGACATCGGCCGCATGGGACATCGTCGTGTCTCCCACTGAAGATGTTTCTTCGTGCGATCGAGGAGACGTCATTTTGCCACTATGTAATCGCATACACCTAACACTGTCTAAGTCCCACTAGGCGTGCCAATTTGTTGGTTCATCAATAATCTCTAGCCTTCCTACGAGATGGTTACTTGCCGGACCGGCTACAAAGTCCTAGACTTAGTGTCTGAGCGTATGGTATTTTGGTGAGCAATGTCTTTGAAATGTCCAAAAGGAGTAAATATAACTCTTGATGAGTTAGAGAGGTAGTGAAAAGTAATGACAAGCAAAAATGTATGATAGAAAAGCAATAAAGTAAAGACAATTTGGTAAGTTTAAATGACTTATGAATGTAAATGGAGGCAAAGGTACATTTTTTATAGGGAGATGACTCTTTTCTCGTAAACACTTTGGTATTTCAAGTGTACTCCTACTGCAAATGCTAAAAATTCCACCCTCTAAAATGATCCCTAACACTTGCTTAAATACTAATAAAAAGTAACCATCTAGGGGGTTACAAACCTATCTAGAGATGACACGTGTCAGCCCACTTCTCCCATGTACGTAGATAAATGACCACGTTCTTTGGCCGTCCACGATCACTCTCGCTATTGAGACCCTTCGACTTCGACCAGGACTCTAGGTGTCGACCCATGGATTGTCCAACTTCTTGTCGATGAGGTCCCGACGGGTTCCCTAGTCGAGTGGATTTACCTTCTTTGGCCAAAGTTTGTCAGCTAACATTATGACCGATCAAACACACTAGAGTTAGGCCTATTCTCGAAAAGCTTCATCTTATCTTCAATAGAATGCGCGTCCACGATGTCATGGGTGTTAATCAATTGTCCAGAGAACAAAAATAAATATGCTTTCATAACCCTCTCATCAATAGTAAGGGAGATGTGATAGATATAGTATAAAATATTTCTTCTTGAAGTGATCCAACGACCAGCACCTCTGAGCTTTGTCCGTATAGGCAGTTTCCCTAAAGCAGCATCTAGAATGTTACAGAACTCTGAAAGAGAGTTGCTGAAGAGATTGGAGTGAATATGAAGTAGTGAGGCTTAAAATTATTCCACCTCTCAATATAGAAAATGAATACTTTATTATTATTTCTCTGAAGAAGGGAAATTAACCCTTGTTCGCACCCTTTTTTTTTTCGAAGTACGACTGACGCAGAAAAAGTGAAAGAATAGATTTTTTTAGGCACGGCCTGCTTGTCTGTTATACTCATATCAAAGATGGAACATTATTACAAAAATTCCAAACTATTGGGTGGAGTTGAGATGGGGCAATGATCAGGTGATCAAGCACCTCCTTCTCGAAAGCAGTTAGGGGAAACCTTACACCCAATTTTTAGAAGATATACTCATAAAAGGGAATAAAGCACCGTTCAAACTAGCTGCATATCCTTTTGTTGGTAGGATGGGAGAAGTCAACCAATCTAAAGAGGACCATATTTCAACATCGACAATATCTTGGATATAGGAGGAGATCGTCCCCCGAAATTCAAGATTTACCCAACCTTATTGATCTACGTCACTCGGCTCCAACAAACTCTTATGTCGAACCATATTCATTTTTGCATCATAAAGAGGGTCATTTTGGTTAACATAAGCAAAATAACTCTTAAAATAAGCACAAACCCTAGAACGAATATGAATGGAGTCTTTCTCGAGGGATTGGATGAAGTAACTAGTCTTGAGTCCCGCCTCCCTAGATAAAGAAATACCCAAATCAAAATAGGAACGAGCAAAAGAGGCATCCCGAGTAGCAATTTCCTTCACCACACGATCATCATCACTATATGAAAAGTCCAACCTCAGCCCAGAACTACCGTTGGGCACATTTTGGGCATGGACATAAGGATCCACCCTATAGAAAATGTCCTTAATATCTGGACTCTCCACTCCAACGAATGATGAAAACTCATCACTATCTAATTCGGGCTCCACCTTTATGGGTAAATTTCCTAAGTTGGTTATAGTTATACATAAAGGAAGGAGGAGAAATGCCTAGAGGAAAGAAAACAAACTCAAGAAAGGCAGAGACACATAGAAGTAGGGTAGTCCATTGCATTGAGATGTTACGTGGTTAGAGTTGTCGGAACTCACAAACAGGTAATAAACTTAAAGGAGAAGATAAATTTCAAGTGGCAAGCGAAGCGAAAATGATGTTTGAAAATTAATGCAGCATTTTATACTAGCACGAGTAACAACTAATGATCCAGATTAGAAGGAAATGAAAATACATATAGCAGTTGCTCGATCGTTTCTTGGGAATACAAGCAAACTCAAGTGCACTCAAATGTCCTAGGAAAGTGCACCACACCCTAACCTTTGAGTCTAAGGCTATGTGTCTAGAAAGTTGGTGAAATGCCTCAATGATAGGAAATGTATTTAATGTGCCTGTTCCCCACTACCTCGATAATTATCTTGTGATCTTTCCACTTCATATGGTCAATTTTGGTAAAATATCGTCAACTACTTTGAAAGACTTCTCAACTGGTAAAACACCTAGAAATCCTCAAGGGCAACTGTCTTGGACGACCAATGGCCTAATACACGTGAGATTTAAATATTCAGCCCAACAAAGCAAAGCCAAAATAAATTATTCAACCTATATAACCAACACACGTGTGACTTAAGTATATTTTTCTAATCTCATAATTTCACTTTATTCATCTTGGACTTTATAACTAACTTGCGCATTGGAGTGCAAACCTTGCAGGTCCGCCCCTCTATCGTTGTATCGAAGATTCGTTAGAACAAGATTTGGTTCTGCATTTATACCTTGAGTTTTTATGATAACAATGTTGTATTTGTGTGAGAACAATTTTGGTAATCTAATGGTTTGTTATTGTGTAGCTTTAACAGTCAGTTCTGATTCTAAGTATATGATGTGCAACGTCATCAATTTCTGAATAATGAGTTCCAAATCCGCTTCTGCGCTAGTTACTAGAAGTTCTGAAAGATGTTCAATGTTGTTGCTGCAATGATCTTTCTACTTTTGTGCTGATTCACTATTGAGAAGCTTCTTAGGAAACGTTATGTTGTTGCTGCAACGTTCTCTCAGTCCGTGCTTCTGGACGTGACTCTGATCACCAAGCTTCTAAATAATGGCAAGCTTCTGAAGTTGTGTTACATAGCTGAAGATTATGAAGATCTCATGCTAGATGATTGAGCTTATCAAGGTTCTAACTGTAGATACTGAAGACTCTAAATATTTTGAAGATACTGAAGATCTCAAGCTAGACTACTAACATTGTCAAGGTTCTGACCAAAGACTCTGAAGTTTCTGAATCCAACTTTATGTTTCTTCATTTCATGCTTCATCAACTCTCATTAGAAGCCAATGAACTTAAAGATAAGATCATATGGAAACATGATCAAATAGTACATAGTACAAATCGAATATCCTTTGCATTACCTGATTTCATGGGCAAGGACATTACTATATGTAACACCCGAGGCCATAGAGGCCAAAAAATGGTTACATGTTACACCCGAGGGCGATAGAGTGGTTGTCGGTGCACGAGGCATGACAATGATACACTCCTAGCAGTTTCTAGGAATAAAACAACATGAATTCACATCGAAATGAGAGGGATCCTGAGGCTATGCAGGGATGAGACTGCATGGTTGGATGAAGGCTTATAAGGATTAATTAGTACTACCTATACTAACATGCATCTTCTTTTTGGTAGCCCGATAAATAAGAACTCCATAGTTAAGTGTTCTTGTCTTGGAGTAGTGTTTGGATGGGTGACCTTCTGGGAAGTTTCCAGGAAAGCGTGTTAGTGAGGACAAAATATGATGGAAAGACCTGTGTTGGTTTGTGGGGTCAGTCGATCCTGAAAGAAATTTGGGGAATTACACTTACATCACACATGAAACTGATTTTGTGGGTGAATGACAATATGCAATATCACTCATTTCACCATCCAATAGTGGACAACCGCTCTATAAGTAAGACTTGGAGACTTGAAGAAAAGCGCCTGGTGATACAACATTTTGACTAGTCTGTTTCTTTGTGAAAAACTTTTATTTTTTGTACACAGTTTTTATTTAAGCTTTTGTTTATCATTTTTATAAAATCTACTTGTATAGAAGCAACTTGTAACACACAATATATTATTCAAACTGTTTGTTTGATTCCTTAAGGAGGTTATCCTTGAGAGACAATGAAGGTTATTCTTTGTGAGACCTTAAGAAGACTAGGGTATAGTTGGATCTTTGAGAAGATAAAGAAGGTTATTCTTTGTGATTATTGTAATCTGTTGACTATGATGGATTAAGTCCTTGTGTATAAGGCAAAATCACCTTGGCGGATAGACTGGAGTAGCTTTGAGTTTCAAGCGAAACAGGATAAAAAGTGCTTGTATTTTTATCTCATTTTCATTAACTTATTATTGGTGTTCTTAAGTTGGTAAAAAGCTTTTGTTTTTGTAATACCCAATTCAAACCCCCCATTTCTTATGTTTTTCATACCTTCAATTGGTATTAGAGCCTGGTTCTGATTGTGATAAAAAGTTTTATCAACACTTAAGTGTGTTCAATATCGATCCAGTTTGTGTGAGAAACAATGGTTGCTGCTAACGCTGTTAATGTTGCTAACAATAATGAAAGAGACCATCACAGTGAAAGCCCACCAATCTTTGATGGTAATATTTGGTTATTGAAAAGATAGAATAGAAAGCTTCTTTCTTAGTTACGATGTTGATCTATGGGATCTTGTAGTCAATAGATATGTTCACCATGTTAATCCTGGAGGAAATAATATAGAAAGAAGTGCTATGACTGATCAACATAAGAAAGATTTCAAAAATCATCATAAGGCCATAACTATATTGTTAAATGCTATTTCTTAGACTGAGTATGAGAATATAACAAACAGAGATTCTGCCAAATCCATTTTTGACTCTCTGAGGATGACTCATGAGGGGAATGCTCAAGTAAAGGAAACAAAAGCCTTAGCCTTAATCCAGAAGTACGAGGCATTCAAAAAGGAAGATGATGAAACAGTTGAGACCATGTTCTCAAGGTTTCAGATGCTTGTTGCAGGACTGAAAGTTCTAGACAAAGGATACTCTACAGCTGACCATGTCAAGAAGATTATTAGAAGTCTTCCTAAAAAATGGAGACCTATGGTAACTGCTTTGAAGCTGGCAAAGGATCTCAACAGTATCAATCTTGAAGAACCTGTTAGTTCTATAAGAAGCCACGAGATTGAGATCAAGGAAGATGAACCTCAAAAGCAAGGTAAATTTGTTGCCTTAAAGTCTAAGCCTCTGAAGACAAAAGCTTATCAAGCTAAGGAAGAATCAGAAGGATCTGATGAAGACTCAGAAGATGATGATAAATCATCTTTAATTTCAAAGAGAGTCAACAGACTTTGGAAGCACGTATACAATGGTCAAGGAAAGCTCAGAGGAGCCAGAAGGACTACTGGTTGTTTTGATTCTTCGTTTGGACAGAAGAAGCAAGGTTCTAGAAAAGAAGTTATTTGCTTTGAGTGCAAGGAGCCAGACCACTACAAAAATGATTGTCCTAAGTTGAAAAAGGACAAAAGGCCTAAGAATAATTTCTCTAAAGGCAAGAAGGGGTTGATGGCTACATGGGATAACTCAGAATCCGAAGAAGAAGATTCTGACGAAGAAAAATCCAGCGTTGCATTAATGGCAACTACAAATGATCCTGAAGTTTCTGAAGAACCAGAAGACAAGGTATTATCATAATCAGAATCCAACTCTGATTCTGAAGAGGTGTTTTCTAACATATCTCATACTGATCTTGAATCATGTCTCTCTGAAATGCTTGAAAAGTACCAGAGTCTTTAGAGTAAATACGAAGACCTTAAACAAGTCCAAGTAGTTGCTTCTGAAACTCGTAGTGATCTTGAGAAAGATATTTCCTCTCTAAATGAAAATATATTTTCTTTAGAAAGCAACAAATCTGATTTGAAAAGAAAAATTTCAAAACTAGAGGAGTAAATAGTCTCAGAAGCTTCTGGTACTAATTGCATCATTAGATATGACAGAGAACTCCAATACTTTCTAGCTAAAAGCATAGATATAAGCAAAATGGCTTCTCTGATCTATGGAGTTAGCATAAATGGAAATAAAGGTTTAGGTTGTACGTAAACTATAAAACCTGACGAAAGTCAGAAGGTAAAACCAAAACCTCTCTATGTGCATTTCGTGCCTGCTGGCACTGAGATTGATATTTCTACATAGACATAGAAACATTCAAAGGGTAAGAACTTAGTTCTAAAACCAAAGTATCATGCACAAATTCCTCATGATTATCCTTCTTCTAAACAACCCAAAGTTGTAAAAAAAACTCTGGGAAAACTAACAAGAGGAGACCCAGAAAGTGTGTGCCTAAGGATAAAATAATTTATCTTGCTGACATCCTTAGCAGCTCAGCTGAAACACCAGTCATGGTACCTGGACAGTGGATGCTCGTAACATATAACAGGCAGAAGGTCTATGTTCCAAGATTTGGAACTTAAGGTTAGAGGCTTCGTTGTTGGTTTCGGAGGAAACCAGAAAGGAAATATCATTGGCTCTGGAACTATTGTTAACGGTAAACTTCCTTCTATTGCTAATGTCATTTTAGTTGATGGTCTGATGCATAACCTATTGCCTATTAGTCAACTTAGTGACAATGGTTGTGATATCATTTCTAATCAAAATTCATGTAAGGTTGTTAGTCAAAAAGATGGTACAGTCCTTTTTAACGGAAAGAGAAAGAACAATACTTATAAAATCATACTTTCTGATCTTGAGGATCAAAATGTAAAATGTCTAATGTCTGTTAATGAGGAGCAATGGGTATGACACAGACGTTTGGGCCATGTTAGCATGAGAAGGATTTCTCAACTAAATAAGCTTGGATTAGTCAGAGGCTTACCCAATCTGAAGTTCGCTTTAGATGCTCTTTGTGAAGTATGTCAGAAAGACAAATTTTCTAAAACATCTTTCAAAGCGAAAATTTTTGTTTCTACCTTTAGACCGTTAGAACTTCTGTACATTGATTTGTTTGGACCAGTAAAAGTTGCCTCTATGATGTAAATAAGTATGGGTTGGTCATAATTGATGACTATAGTCAATGGACATGGGTAAAGTTCTTGAAACACAAGGATGAGTCACATTATGTGTTCTCTACTTTCTGTTCACTAGTGCAAATAGAAATGAACTGCAAAATAGTCAGAGTCAGAAGTGATCATGGTGGAGAATTTGAAAATATTTTTGATGCAAATGGAATTTCCCATGATTTCTCTTATTCTAGAACTCCACAAGAAAATAGGGTTGTAGAAAGGAAGAATAGGACTTTGCAAGAAATGGCCCGCACCATGATCCAAGAAACTGACATGGCTAAGCATTTCTGGGCAGAAGTCGTTAACACAACATGTTATATTCAGACCATGATTTGTATTAGATCTATTCTGGGTAAGACTCCTTATGAATTATGGAAGAACAGAAAGCCTAATATTTCTTACTTTCACCCTTTCGGATGTGAATGTTTTATGTTAAACAGTAAAGAGAATCTTGGCAAGTTTGATTCTAAATCACAAAAGTGTTTATTGGTAGGATATTTTAAACGCTCTAAAGGATACAAAATCTTTAACACAAAAACATGAATTGTTGAAGAATCAATTCATGTTAGATTCAATGATAAGCTTGACCCTGAAAAAGTCAAAGCAAATTGAGAAATTTGCAGATTTGAAGATCAATCTTTCAGAATCCAAGGATACTGATTCTGGAGAAAAAGACTCAGAAGGAAAAGCTAAATAATCTAAAGCAAACGACTTAGATATGACTCAACCAGAAGTTACTGTTGGTCCAACTCATTAAAAGAAGAGTAGATCAAGAACCCCTCATTCTAAAGAACTGATTCTGGGAAATAAAAATGCTCCAGTCAGACCTAGATCTTTATTCAAAACTTCTGAAGAGACTCTTCTAGGCTTGGTATCTCTGATAGAACCCACATCTGTTGATGAAGCTCTTCTGGATAATGAATGGATTTTGTCTATGCAAGAGGAATTGAATCAATTCACCAGAAACGATATTTGGGTTCTTGTTCAGAAACCAAAAGGCTTCCATGTCATTGGAACTAGATGGGTCTTCCAAAATAAGCTCAATGAGAAGGGTGAGGTTTTCGTAAACAAGGCTCAACTGGTAGCACAAGGTTATTCGTATTTTAATTTTGTTCGCAGTCAATGATAACATCATCCTTTACTAGATGGGTGTTAAGAATGAATTCTTAATTGGATATATTTTTGAATAAGTATATGTGCATCAACCTCTTGGTTTTGAAAGCTCTCAAAATCCTGACTTTGTTTTTTAAACTGAAAAAGTCGTTATATAGTCTGAAACAAGCTCCCAGAGCTTGGTATGATAGACTAAGTAACTTCCTTTTGGAAAATAATTTTACTAGAGGGAAAGTGGACACAACTCTCTTTTGAAAAACCTTTAAGAATGATATTCTGGTTGTAAAAATTTATGTTGATGATATTATTTTTGGTTCTGCTAATGCTTCGTTGTGCAAGGATTTTGCTAAGTCAATGCAGGCAGAATTTGAAATGAGTCTGATGTGAGAACTCAAGTTCTTTCTGGTAATCCAGATTTATCAACGTTAAAAAGGAACGTACATTCATGAGATAAAATATACAAAGGAGATTTTGAAGAAGTTTAACTTATCAGAGTGTAAGCAAGCAAAGACTCCAATGCATCCTACATGTATTCTGGAAAAAGAAGAGGTAAGCAGTATGGTAAATCAGAAGTTATTTAGAGGTATGATATGCTCTCTCCTCTATCTAACCACTTCTAGACCTGATATTTTATTCAGTTCCTGTTTATGTGCTCGCTTCCAATCAGATCCTAGGGATACTCACTTAAGTGTTGTTAAGAGAATCTTTAGGTATCTTAAAGGTTCTACTAACCTTGGTTTGTTTTATAGAAAATCAAGTGAATACAAATTAGTAGGCTATTGTGATGCCGACTATGCTGGAGACAAAATAGAAAGGAAAAGTACATCTAGAAGTTGTCAATTTTTGGGAGACAATCTGATCTCATGGTCCAGCAAGAGACAACCAACAATTGCACTTTCAACAATCGAAGCTGAATATATTACAGCTTCTGGATGCAACACTCAGATACTCCGGATGAATTGTTAGCTGGAAAATCATCAGATATCTAAGAGTAACATTCCTATTCTATGTGATAATACTTCTGCTATTTGTTTATCTAAGAATCTTATCTTGCATTCCAGGGCTAAGCATATTGAAATTAAACATCACTTTTTACGTGACTATGTTCAGAAGGGTATTTTTTATCTAAAGTTTGTTTATATAGACCATCAATGGGCTGATATCTTTACAAAACCCCTTGCTGAAGATAGATTCATTTTCATTCTGAAAAACCTATTTGTGGATTTATGTCCAAAATGAAAAAATGTATTTCAGAATGTTTAAGTCTTCAGAATTCTAGATTAGATTCTTAGAGTCTTACTTGTTGACTCTGAAACATGAGTTTTCTGAAGTAAGGAAGTTTTCATGAATCAGAAAGGTTCTTATCAGAAGAAATCTTATTGATTTTTCTTCTTGATTCTAAACAGTTGTTACATTAAATGGTTGTCATGTCGTTTAATTTCATGTGGTTATAAGTGGTGACAGTTGTCCCGCTTTCTGAGCATGCGTGACGAAAGCGTGACACATTGGATTTCACAATTCTTGGAATTAGGTTAAAAACTCTTACACTTCCCCCTATGACTGTGTATTTTCACCTTGTCATCATGGAAAAAATATATATAAACCCACTTCACTTACATTTTCAAACTACGCACATGATATTCCCACACTTTCATCTTTCAAACCTAAAATACCTATATGCAACTATTCATCCTCTCATTCATCTTCAACAATGGTTGCTCCTCAACAACAGATTCAACAACAACTTTCTCCCAGTCGCTACATGGCTGATGAAAACCATCCTATCATGGAAGGGATCCGTGAGTTGACTCAAAACACTCTAGTTATTGAGTTAATGGTGTTTTGTGAAACGATTTTGGACTTCAAGAATCTGAAGGACAATGGGTTCGACTTCTATGAAACTTTGGAACTTCAAAGATGGAAGAATTTCTTTTAAAGACTAACTGGTCTTGTATATCCAGTATTGGTGAAGTAGCTTTGGGTGCATGTGATCGGAAAAATAGCAAGTGTACTATTTTTCCTGTATAGTAATAATGGGGAAAGTTCCCCGAATGTCAATCTCAAGGACTGATCGCAAATATTGAGTTAGAATTGTTGTTCAATTAAACCAAAACTTGTGTTGGGGGTTTATGATTAAAATTTCTATAAAAAATTGCAACTAAAATAAATAATGTTGAAAAAAGGGTTTTCAAGGTAAAGGAACATGTCAGGGAAGGTGTTAATTTGTCCCTGTAACAACTCTGAGTAACTATTGCATCAATAAATATCAATTAATTACTACTAGTTCTCAAGGGTATTTTCTCCCAAGGCCTTGGTGAGAAAACCTTTAATTATTCAGCCCTAATCATTATGTCCATAGAAAATTACCAGTGAAATTAAGCCTTAATATATCTAGAATAATCTGGTTCATATAGGGTATCCCTAGTCCTAGCTGATATCTACTGCAGAATAATCTTATGAAAGCAGTATCAATGACGGTCTAGCCTAATTGATAATCACACAAAAATATCCATTGTTCCGAAAGAGAAAGCATTAAACATATCAAAAGATTACGGTAATTCTGAAAAACAACATTATCATTGCAAATGTAAACTCAAAGTCATTACAGATTCAAATCAGGGACACCCCCTAGCATTGGGGGGTTTAGCTACTCATATTGTTCAAAATAATTTCAAGATAAAAATTAGACATTACAAGTAATTGGATAACTTGGATCTTCAATTGCATACGCTCATGAAAATCTTTCACTCTCCGAATTCCTTGATCTCTCCAATTTTCAATCGTGTAACAATTCTGTGTTGTCAAAAAGTCATTCGTTCCTCGTAAAAACTCTTCTAAATAGTGAAAATCCATTGGCACTGGTTGGAAATCCCCAAAACACCCTTTCAGCTTAATACTTGATAAAAAACAAAAGAGCAAAATGAATCAGCGCCTGACCCAACACGGCTCGTGTCAGTTGACACGGGTGGCCGTGTTGCACCACTGGTTTTCCAATTCCTTTTTCAAGCTCAGGAAATCTGGCACGATCCGTGTCAAGTGACACGGGCGCCCATGTTGCGCCACTGGTCCTTCCATTTTCTTGAATTCTTGTAAGGCTATCATCCCGCCATGGCCACTATCAGGTGACACGGGTGGCTGTGGCAGGCCTCCTGTAGCTTGGCCATTTCTTTCCCGAAACACCGGATTTCTCCACTTTCTCGCACCGAGTCTTTTGGGTCTTCTACTTGGACCTGAAACGCAGAAAATGCACACACCTAAAGCGTAAAATGCGACAAAAAATAGAAATGACATTAAATAATGATGAAATAGTAAAATATATCGGTGAAAGAAATAGACCCAACAAAACATTAATTAAAACAAAGTAATACAAATTACCTGGATTCTCGCTGAATAAGTGACATAATACATAACATAAATGGTGAATGATCACAACCCCAAACTTATCTCATTGATTGTCCTCAGGCAATTTATGTCACCCTCAAAAATAATTGAAGAATTAACTTTTACCAAAATACTGTTGAGATCTTTCACAACTTACTCATTCTTCTTCTTTCAGAGTCCCCAACTTTTTGCAATTATTTGGTTTGCCAGACTTCCATATAGGAGTACTACTTCACTTGTCAGCTTGTTTCACACACTCGCCTAGACTCTCAGGGCTATAGTGTCTGCACTCATGATTTCATAGTATTCAATACCGACTCGTAAGCTTGAATGTAATCTCCTTTCATCTCACTTGCACAATACACACACTTTCGAGGTCTTTCAGGTTATAGCGGGGCTTGGGTTAAGGTGGGATATGAAAGGGGTGGAAATGGTTTTTGGATTCAGAGTCAATGCCATTATTCTTTTCATTGTGTTTATTCTATCATATCATTTACATTTCTTTTTCTTTTTCAGTTTCGTTACTCAGTTCTTTTTCTTTTTTGGTTTTATACCCAACTGAGTGTTTCACATTCAGTGAGTGCTTTTCTTCGTTCCATCAAATTTCTCTATTATTTTATCTTTCTTTTGTTTCCTTTTTTTTCAATGGTCATTTTTTTTCACTCACATTACTTTCAGTTTCTTATGGGGCTACCCCAAACTTAGAATTGAACACAACTTAAAGAACATAAAACTTTCTCTGAACAGAGTAAGGAAGTGTTTGGGCTGTAGGTTACATTCATGTGGTGATATATACAAACCAAGGTATACAGACTCAAATTGGGTGAACGAAGGGTAATAATTAATAAGGCTGGCTTGAAAGGCTCAGGGTTAAAAGAAAAAACTTGCCTCAGTGTGTATACTAATGTAGTGAAATTCGAAGAGAACTTACGCAAACTATGAGTGATAGAGACATACCTGAATTATCTCTCATGATGAATCTTGTGTTTTTCTTTTAATTCTCACCATGTTTGGTAAAGCTAACAATTTCCGTAATACCTCTAGTGTGGTGCAGCTTTGCTCTTAAGTTGGGATATACAGGATTCCTCTGTTGGTCGAGCTCAAGAAAGTTGTGTCTGATCATCTTCAATAATATCAACATTTGCAGGGGTAATTCTCTGGTAGTAATCAATCATCTATTATTACTAACCTTTGTCACTTATTCAAACACTGAACTCCAGCAACTGTGTGTTACTTGACAACACTTAATAAAAATAAACAATCAACGTAGTAACAAAAACAATAATAAATAGAAACCAGTAAACCTTCCCCAAACCTGAACTAAACATTGGCCTCAATGTTTTAGAAAAAGAAATAGAGAGGGTTGACTTACAGTGCCCTCATTGAGGTGGAGGAGGAAAATGCAACATCATGGATTGCATTTCTTTCAACATGCCTCCTTCTGACTCCCTTTGTTGAGAGACTGTATGTCAGCTGACTACAAAAAAAATAACAAAAATGAAAATTCATCAGTAAGTAAAAGTGTGGGTTTCCTCCGACTAAGCTCTTTGTTTAACGTTGCATGGCTCGACGGTTTACCACACTATCCATGTAGATAAACATTCTTTACCAGGCCAATTCCTCGTCCTCGAGGATAAGGCCTCTCCTTCTTTCTTTTTGATTTTGGACTGGAACCAGGAATGTTTTCATTCGGAGTTGCTAATGGAGGTGGTGGTAGTTGAGAAGGCCTTCTTGCATCTTTTTCTGATGTTTGTATGTTAATTTTCCTTATCATATTTGTCATCATCATGCCTACTTGATAGTGATGTTCTTTTTCTACCTCTAGCTTCCTGTTTTTAATAATGTTCAAGGTTATTTCATCATCATAAACTTTTAAAGTTAACGTGCACTGGTCCATGTCGAGATTACATCGACTTGTCTGTATGAATGGTCGACCAAGAATGATAGGTGTCTCTTCATCTTCAGGTATGTCTATGATCACAAAATCAACAGGAAAACTCAATTCCCTTATTGTCACCAGCACGTCTTCTGCTATCCCATATGCATTCTTTATCGAGTATTCAGCAAACTTCATATTTGTCCTTGTATCACTGAAATTTTCAATACCCAACCTGTGATAGATTGATAATGGCATCAGACTCACACTAGCTCTAGAATCAATTAGTACCTTTTTGAAAGTTCTATCTTTTATAGTGCATGATATTGTGATTGTTCCAGGATCCTTCTGTTTATTTAGAATTCTCTTACCTAGTGATATTGCACTACACTTTTCCTTCCAGGCTACCGATTCTTCTGTTGTTGGTCTCTTTTTGGTGATTACCTCCTCCATGAATTTTGTGTACATGGGCATTCACTCGAGTGCTTCAAACAAAGGCATATGACTCTCTATCTTTTTGAACATTATCATGAATTTCTCGAAGTCTGTCTCTCTAGGTTCCTTTTTTGTTGCTCTCAGAGGATATGGTAGCTTAATCACAGGTTTAGTCTCCTTTTTTTTTTCTCTTCAGTTGGCTTTCTGGGTGGTATAACTTTTTCATCTTTAGCAGCCTTCTTGCTGTTGGTGTAAGCCCTAGAGGCCAATACTTTTGGTACTTGTATCGAATTATTTATTAATAATAAAAGGCTTTTTCTTTATTATTTTTGTCTAATAAAGTCCCTAGAATAGATAGTCCGTTTAATGTATCAAGTGTGACTTAATCATGAGATCACATTAAACATAAGGACACTATTCTTAAAGTATCCATAGTCGAGCTTTATTGTGAAGTGGGATAACATTAAAGCATTAAGACTATTATGTATATAGACTGATGATCACATCTCATGGATCATGGATAAGGAGTTATCATGTCTTAAACATAGGTATGAATATTAAGAGTAATATTTATACTGGATTGACCCGCTATGAGAATACTATATAGAATGTTATGCAAAGTGTCATAAGTTATTCTCATGGTGATAATGGTATATGCCACCCTTCAACCTGAAACCACTATGGACCCTAGATGTAGAGTCGAGTGCCTTATTGCTGATCAAACATTGTCCGTAATTGGATGACCATAAAGACAGTTGATGGGTACTGCATGAAGTATGCTAAGGGACATGAGTGACCTAGATGGAATTTGCTCATCCTGCGTAACAGGATAAATGTCTATGGACCCAATATTGAACTGGACAAGGATGACACGGTCTATGCCTTGTGTTCAATATAGACATAAGGGCAAAAGGGTAATTGTACACATAAGTATTATCACAAAAGGATTTGTCAGATCACATGACATTTTCATGTCTTGGGTAGCAGTGATGTGTTGCTAGATACCGCTCACTGTTTATTATATTAAATACGTGATTTAATATAATTGCCAATGCCGCGAAAACCTACAGGGTCACACACAAAAGGACAGATTGATGAGAGATAGAGTAACTAAGGAATACCGTAATGTACGGTACCCTTATGTGAATTGTAGAACATCGTAAGGTACGGTGTACTTAAGTAGAATACGAAATATGGTAAGGTAGCACGCGCTTAAGTGATTTTGGCATATTATAAGATATGGGCCACATACACTTGAGTGGGTTTTTTAGCTTGCAGCCCATATAAGTGGTTCTATAAATAGAACCCTTGTGTAGAAGCATTTGTGTAGTTACAATTTCGTTTCTCTCTCTCTCTCTTTCTCTCTCTCTCTCTCTCTCTCTCTCTCTCTCTCTCTCTCTCTCTCTCTCTCTCTCTCTCTCTCACTCACTCACTCACTCAAAGCCTTCATTCGTAGCAGCTAGCACTGAGATTGAAGGAATCCATTCGTGTGGATTGAGTAGAGGCGTTGTCATCGTTCAACGTTCGTGATCGCTCCGTAGATCTACATCAAAGGTTACAATCTCCACAAGAGGTAATAATTCTATCACTGATCATGCCTATTCGTAAGGATCACTAAAGGAGAAATTTTAAATTCCGCTGCATTTTGGATCGCTCTTCTCCTTCAGTGGTATTAGAGCCACTTACGAAAACATGCATCTGATAGCTGTTTATTTTCTGTATTTTCTGTATTAATACGATTAAAAGACAGAATGAATCAAAAAATAAACGAGTAATTAAATTTGGCATCATGTGTGTACGATTTGGATGATTGATGTTGACTATGCTTCGGAATTCGACATTAGTATGGTGAAGCAGTGATACATCAATCGTCCATAGGTTATGCAATTGAGATCGATCAAGTTATATATATGATATAAGTAATCCTGATGTAAAATACGGTATATATGATATACTGTTTCTGTTTCGTTCATTCAAACACTTAATGGTTGTTTTCCTTTGAGCGATCAATGGTCGTTTGCTTCTTGATCCGACATTAGTATGGTGAAGCAATGACGTGTTGATCAATCATACAGAATCAGCAATCAAGGTGTGTTTGACGGTCTGAAAATTGTGCATTAGGGTTAATGACGGCACAAGGGTTGTGTGGTCAAAGAGTTATGCGATTAGGGTTGTGATTGCGCAAGAGTTGTGCTTTAAAGTATCAAGTGTTGATGCGAAAAACAACATCGATTTCAAATGAATTGTTCATTAAAAAATTTGGCCAGGGACACTGCCCCTTCAACCCCGCAAAGGGGCGCTGCCCCCTTGACCCCCGTCCGATGATCAGGCAGCGGACCCCCGGCTAACTCTGCGTAGTGTGATCCTTCGCCGAAATTTAATTTGGTTTTAATTAATTAAAAGAATTAAAATTAATAATAATAATATGTTTATTATTATTGTCTTGTGGTGATCGGTTATGGCCTTAGTTTTCCTTTATTTTGTTTTGGGTTTTTTAAAATACGACCTGCGTGTCGTGCCACTCTTTTAATGTCTTAATGTAACTTCTTTTCTCATCTCACTCCCTCGTATGTAAAACGAGTTTCTTTTATGTAATATAATGTTATGAAGAAAGAGAAGAATTCAATATCAAAGGAGGACAACCTTGAAGATCTTGCTTAGAGAAGCTTATATCGTTATTAGGTTAGCTTAGATTCTCTCATTGGCTTGGGAGAACAATTGCGCTAGGGCCATAACTGTTTCATTATGTATGTTGATGCATGTGAGAGACGATTTATATGATAAATAAGCCGGCAAGATCATAATAATTGCAAATTCCCTCAAATTAAATATTAAGTTTATGCTTTCTAAGTTTTAGCACTCATCAAGACTAGTATCAGATAATGTAGGTTTCGCCTACGCGAGGTGCGTGTTCTATATTAGTAAGGTGCGATGGGATAATTATAATATCCAATTGCTAAAACAATGGGTCAAACTTAACTAAACAAATTATAATAAGATTATATATGTTTAGAAGCAAGAGTTGGAAATGATTCATGTGATGGATTGGAATAAGGAGTTATTCACCCAACTAAAATATTCGAGAGTTGTATTAGATACATTTGGAAGGAGTTCCTACCTAAATAATCTAGTTTTGTGTAATCCGCCTACGCGGACTTAAAACAAAGTGAAATATGAATCTCAACCCACTAGAAAATCTTCCACGGGATTTTCCGAATCAAATGGTGAGGGTCATTTATTTTGAGTAAAATAGTGGAGCATATTTAATTAAAGGCCTAATTAAATATGTTATTAATACTTATATTTTCATTATTTTCATGTAGATTACCATGACAACAAACACCTCTAACGATATTTTGCGATCAATCCTTGACAAGGAAAAATTGTCTGGGACAAATTTTCTAGATTGGCACCGAAATCTGAGGATTGTCCTCAAACATGATAGAAAGCTGTATGTCTTAGAAAAATCTGTTCCTGAAGAGGAACCTCCTAGTTCTGCACCTAAGGCAGAAAGAGATGCTTATAAGAAGCATGTCGATGATGCCAATAAAACTGCTTGTCTCATGCTAGCTACCATGGACTCAGAGTTGCAAAAGCAACATGAGAACATGGTAGCGTTCGATATGATCGAACACCTGAAGATGCTCTATCAAGAGCAAGCAAGGCATGAAAGGTTTGAAGTTTCAAAAGCCCTTTTTCAAGGCAAGTTAGCTGAGGGAGCCCCTGTAGGTCCCCATGTGCTTAAGATGATTGGGTATGTGGAAAACCTTGAGAGGTTGGGTTTTCCCCTCGGAAAGGAACTTGCGACTGATTTGTCCTAAATTTCAATATGAATGATATGGACAAATCTCTTCCTGAACTGCTAGCCATGTTAAGAACTGCTGAGCAGAATCTGAAGTCAAAAGGGAAGTCCATTCTGATGATCAGAAATGGAAAGAGACAAAACAAAAGATCCACCAAGCAGGGTGATAAAGGGAAAGGCAAGGAAGTTGCCAAACCCAAACCCACGGTTGCTGCTTTGAAGCCTAGTGGAGGCATAGCAAAGGAAGGCACCTGCTTCCATTGCGGTAAGACCAGACACTAGAAGAGAAACTACCCAAAGTACCTGGAAGATAAGAAGAATGGAGTAGAGACTTCAACTTCAGGTATTTTTGTTATTGAAATTAATTTATCTACTTCTGCATCATGGGTATTAGATACTGGATGCGGTTCTCACATTTGTACCAATGTACAGGGGCTAAAAAGAAGTAGAGATTTGGCCAAAGTTGAAGTTGACCTACGAGTTGGCAATGGAGCAAAGGTTGTTGCTTTAGCCGTAGGAACTTATGTATTGACTTTACCTAGTGGTTTAATAATTCAGTTAGAGAACTGTTATTATGTACCTGCAATTAGCAGGAATATTATTTCCGTTTCTTGTTTGGACAAGTTTGGTTTTTCATTTATAATAAAGAATAATTGTTGCTCAATTTATTTGAATGATATATTCTATGCTACTGCACAAATGAACAATGGACTATATATCCTTGATCTTGAAATGCCTATTTATAACATTAGTACTAAAAGGATGAAACCTAATGAGTTAAATCCAACTTACCTTTGGCATTGTCGATTAGGCCACATAAATGAGAAACGCATTTCCAAACTCCATAAAGATGGACTCTTGGACTCTTTTGATTATGAATCATATGAGACATGCAGATCTTGTTTAATTGGAAAGATGACAAAGTCTCCATTCACAGGAAAAGGTGAAAGAGATAATGATCTTTTGGTCCTCATACATACTGATGTATGTGGACCACTGAACATACCGCCCAGAGGAGGTTTTCAGTACTTCATCACATTTACTGATGATTTCAGTAGATGTGGTTATGTTTATTTAATGAAACACAAATCAGAGTCCTTTGAAAAGTTCAAGGAATTCAAGAATGAAGTACAAAACCAACTAGGTAAGAATATTAAAACTCTTCGATCAGATCGAGGTGGTGAGTATTTAAGCCTAGAGTTTGATGACCATCTGAAAGAGTGTGGGATCCTATCCCAACTTACTCCTCCTGGAACACCCTAATGGAATGGTGTATCTGAGGGAAGAAATTGAACCCTGTTAGACATGGTCCAATCCATGATGAGTCACGCCGATCTTCCAAACTCCTTTTGGGGACATGCACTATTGACAACAGCTTATACACTTAACCGTGTTCCATCCAAAAAGGTTGAGAAGACACCATATGAGATATGGAGTGGTAAGAAACCAAATATGTCTTACATGAAGATTTGGGGTTGCGAAGTTTATGTGAAACGATAAATTTCAACTAAGCTTGAGCCCAAATCTAACAAATGCTTATTTGTGGGGTATCCTAAAGAAACAAGAGGGTATTACTTCTACAATCCTTCTGAGGGCAAAGTGTTTGTCACTCGAACTAGAGTTTTCCTAGAAAAGGATTTTATTTCTAAAGGAATCAGTGGGAGGAAAGTAGAGCTTGAAGAAATTCAAGAATCACAAAGCATTGATACACCTATGGAGGAATTAGAGCAGGAAACACAAGTAGTTGTGGAAGAGCAACTTGCTCAAGTAGAACAAGACCAGTGTAGGTCAAGAAGGATACGTCACCTACCTGAGAGATATGGATATCTCATAACTGATCAAGGTGATGTATTGCTCATGGATCAAGATGAGCATGTGACCTACCAAGAGGCCATAACTGGTCCCGAGTCTGAGAAGTGGCTAGAAGCCATGAAATATGAAATGGATTCCATGTACACAAACCAAGTTTGGACCTTAGTAGAGCCTCCTGTAGGAGTTAACCCTATAGGATGCAAGTGGGTCTTCAAAAAGAAGACTGACATGGATGGTAAGGTACATACCTATAAGGCAAGACTGGTTGCAAAAGGATATAAACAAATTCATAGGGTTGACTATGATGAAATCTTTTCACCAGTTGCAATGCTTAAATCTGTTTGGATTTTACTTGTTATCGCTGCATATCATGATTATGAAATATGGCAGATGGATGTCAAAATGGCTTTCCTTAATGGGAATCTTCTTGAGGATGTGTACATGACACAACCTGAAGGATTTAACATACTAGAAGAAGCCCAAAAGATATGTAAGTTACAAAGATCAATCTATGGATTGAAGCAAGCTTCTAGAAGCTGGAATCTTCGTTTTGATGAAACAGTAAAACAATATGGATTCATCAAGAACAAAGATGAGCCTTGTGTCTACAAGAAGGTTAGTGGGGGCATGATCGTTTTCCTGGTATTATATGTAGATGACATATTACTCATTGGAAACGATGTCCCTACCCTGCAACAAGTAAAGTCTTGGGTGTGGAAATGCTTTTCTATGAAAAGACCTAGGTGAAGCAGCCTATATATTAGGAATCAGAATCTATAGAGATAGATCACAAAAACTGCTTGGCCTAAGTCAGAGTACGTACATAGACAAAGTGTTGAGACGCTTTAATATGCATGATTCCAAGAAAGGGTTCATACCTATGCAACATGGCATGTGTCTATCAAAAAAATAATCCCCTTCAATTAAGGAAGAAAGGGATCACATGAATAAGATTCCATATGCATATGCAATAAGATCTATCATGTATGCCATGTTATGTACTCGGCCAAATGTCTCGTATGCTTTGAGTGTAACGAGTAGGTACCAATCTGATCCTGGTGATGCTCATTGGGTAGCTGTCAAGAATATCCTTAAGTATTTGAGAAGGACTAAGGACTCATTCTTGATATATGGAGGTCAGGAAGAGCTGGCTGTAATTGAATACACCGATGCTAGCTTCCAGACAGATAAGGATGACTTTAGATCGCAATCTGGTTATATTTTTGCTTAAACCGTGGCGTTGTAAGTTGGAAAAGTTCAAAGCAAGACACAATTGCAGATTCTACAACCGAGGCCGAGTATATTGCTGCCTCAAGTGCAGCAAAGGAAGTTGTTTGGATCAAAAAGTTCATTAGTGAACTTGGCATAGTTCCTAGCATTAAGGATCCCATTAGTCTCTATTGTGATAACAATGGTGCTATCGCACAAGCTAAGGAACCTAGATCTCACCAACGATCCAAACACATACTTAGGCGTTATCACCTCATTCGAGAGATAATAGATAGAGGAGATGTGAAAATATGCAGAGTACCTACACTTGACAATATTGTTGACCCACTGACAAAGCCTCTTGCGCAGCAGAAGCATGATGGCCATACTAGATCTATGGGCATTAGGGGTATGCCTGATTGGCTCTAGTGCTAGTGGGAGATTGTTGGTGTAAGCCCTAGAGGCCAATACTTTTGGCACTTGTATCGAATTAATTATTAATAATAAAAGGCTTTTTCTTTATTATGTTTGTCTAATAAAGTCCCTAGAATAGATAGTCCGTTTAATGTATCAAGTGTGACTTAATCATGAGATCACATTAAACATAAGGACATTATTCTTAAAGTATCCATAGTCGAGCTTTATTATGAAGTGGGATAACATTAAAGCATTAAGACTAATATGTACATAGACTGATGATCACATCTCATGGATCATGGATAAGGAGTTATCAAGTCTTAAACATAGGTATGCATATTAAGAGTAATATTTATACTGGATTGACCCGCTATGAGAATACTATATAGAATGTTATGCAAAGTGTCATAATTTATTCTCATGGTGATAATGGTGTATGCCACCCTTCGACCTGAAACCACTATGGACCCTAGATGTAGAGTCGAGTGCCTTATTGCTAATCAAACATTGTCCGTAATTGGATGACCATAAAGACAGTTGATGGGTACTCCACGAAGCATGCTAAGGGACATGAGTGACCTAGATGGAATTTGCCCATCCTGCATAATAGGATAAATGTCTATGGGCCCTATATTGAACTGGACAAGGATGACACGGTCCATGCCTTGTGTTCAATATAGATATAAGGGCAAAAGGGTAATTGTACACATAAGTAATATCACAAAAGGATTTATCAGATCACATGACATTTTCGTGTCTTGAGCAGCAGTGATGTGTTGCTAGATACCGCTCACTATTTATTATATTAAATATGTGATTTAATATAATTGCCAATGTCGTGAAAACCTACAGGGTGACACACAAAAGGACGGATTGATGAGAGATAGAGTAACTAAGGAATACCGTAATGTACGTTGCCCTTAAGTGAATTGTAGAACATCGTAAGGTACGGTGTACTTAAGTAGAATATGAAATATGGTAAGGTACCACGTGCTTAAGTGACTTTGTCATATTATAAGATATGGGCCATATACACTTGAGTGGGTTTTTTAGCTTGTAACCCACACAAGTGGTTCTATAAATAGAACCCTTGTGTAGAAGCATTTGTGCAGTTGCAATTTCGTTTCTCTCTCTCTCTCTCTCTCTCTCTCTCTCTCTCTCTCTCTCTCTCTCTCTCAAAGCCTTCATTCATAGCAGCTAGCACTGAGATTGAAGGAATTTGTTCGTGTGGACTGAGTAGAAGTGTTGTCATCGTTCAACGTTTGTGATCGCTCCGTAGATCTACATCAAAGGTTACAATCGCCATAAGCGGTAACGATTATATTACTGATCATGCCCATTCGTAAGGATCACTAAAGGAGAAATTTTAAATTTTGCTGTGTTTTGGATTGCTCTTCTCCTTCACTGATAATGGCATCAGACTCACAGTAGCTCCAGAATCAAATAGTACCTTTTTGAAAGTTCTATCTTTTATAGTGCATGATATTGTGACCGTTCCAGGATCCTTCTGTTTGTTTAGAGTTCTCTTACCTAGTGATATTGCACTACACTTTTCCTTCCAGGCTACCTATTCTTCTGTTGTTGGTCTCTTTTCGGCGATTACCTCTTCCATGAATTTTGTGTACATGGGCATTTGCTCGAGTGCTTCAAACAAAGGCATATGACTCTCTATCTTTTTGAACATTATCATGAATTTCTAAAAGTCTGTCTCTCTAGGTTCCTTTTTTGTTGCTCTCAGAGGATATGGTAGCTTAATCACAGGTTTAGTCTCCTTTTTATTTTTCTCTTCTGTTGGCTTTCCGGGTGGTATAACTTTTTCATCTTTAGCAGCCTTCTTACTTCTCGTCGTGACAACATTAACATTCTCATGATTTATTGGATTTTGTACTATTTCACTTGGTAAGGAACCTGGTGTTTGAGAACTTGCTGTTTGTTGTGCTATCTGACCCATCTGAACTTCAAGATTTTTGATGGAAGCGGTCATGTTATTATGATTATTTCTTGTTTCCTCTTGGAACTGAGAATTTTGAGCAGCCATCTTTTTAATGGCAAGTTCCCATTCAGCCTTTTTGGGTGCTTGTTGCTGATATTACTGATGTTGTTGTGGGTACGGTTGGTGTTGTTAGTACTACTGTGGTTGGTTCTTATATTGAAGGGGACCCTGCTTTAGAACATTCCCCTGTTGATCTTTCCAAGAAAAATTAGGATGATTCTTCCACCCTGGATTATAAGTGTTTAAGCAAGGGTTGTTCTACTTCATAAATTTGATTTTTCAATTTGTTGCGCAGTTGCAACACAGTATACAGTCAAATAAGGTCCTGCACAAATTTCACAACTTACATTCTGGACTGGTTGAATTTGAGCTACATGTTAGGTACCAATATTCATAGCCTTTAGTTTCTTTTCCATTTCTACAGCAAATGTGTCTTCGATTCTTATTTTATTGGTTTCAAGCTTCAGATCAATAGTGCCTTTAAATTTGCTTGAACACCTATCATATAACTCCAAGTGCTCATTTGCAGCTATTGCTTCAATGATCTTTTTAATACTTATGGCAGTTGAAAAGTTTGATAAGCCATCGGCTGCTGTATCAATCAATTGTTTAGTTTTCAGTCGGAGACCATTGTTAAACATCTGCATTTACTCTTTTTGATCCAAGTTATGTGTAGGACAAGAAACAAGTATCCTCTTGAATCGTTTGTATGAATCACCAAGTGATTCGACTTCTTTTTGTTTGAAGTACAGGATGTCGTATCTTTTACTGAGGAAAACTGAAGCTGGAAAATACTCATTCAGAAAAGCGGTTTCCATTTGTTCCCATGTGGTAATACTCCCAACAGGTAATGAGTAGAACGATTCTTCTACATCTTCGGATAGGGTAAACGGGAACTTTCGTAGCTTCTTTGCCTCTTCTGTGTACCCCTCTATTTTTAGAATGGTGCTCATAGTTAGAAACCTTTGTAAATGCTTGTTGGCATCTTCGTTGATCTTTCCTGAAAAAGGTTTCCTCTCAAGTTGACTAATAATGTTGGGATGCAGCTGAAAGTTTGGCACATTCACCGGTTGGTTTACAATAGTTAGCCTACCGCCCGGTGCATTTGTCATCCCATAGTCGCCTAACAGTCTTTCCGGTGATGGTGGACTTTCACCCATCGTTTCAGCCTCTCTTTCTGGCTCTTTTTCCGACTCTGATTCTGGCTCTGAATGAACAATTGGTTTTTCTTCGTCCGATTCCAGCTTTGCTAATCTAGATTGTTTGAGTCTTGCACGCAAAGTTCTTTTGATTTTTGCGTTAAAAGGAAATTCAGTTGAGGTCTTACCTCACATAAAATATCAGAGGCATATTAGTTAATAAAAGTAGAAATAAATTAAATGACAGAAATAAAATTTTAGTTGCAAAGCAACAAAATTTCAATTGAACTAAATTTAAACTCTACATTTTGCAGTCATCGATAACGGCGCCAAAAACTTGATCGAAGAAATAGCAAGTGTATTATTTTTCTTGTATAGTAATAATGGGGAAAGTTCCCCGAATGTCAATCTCAAAGACTGATCGCAAATATTGAGTTAGAATTGTTGTTCAATTAAACCAAAACTTCTGTTGGGGGTTTATGATTAAAATTTCTATAAAAAATTGCAACTAAAATAAATAATATTGTAAAAAGGGTTTTCAAGGTAAAGGAACATGTCAGGGAAGATGTTAATTTGTCCCTGTAACAACTCTGAGTAACTATTGCATCCATAAATATCAATTAATTACTACTAGTTCTCAAGGGTATTTTCTCCCAAGGCCTTGGTGAGAAAACCTTTAATTATTCAACCCTAATCACTATGTCCATAGAAAATTACCAGTGAAATTAAGCCTTAATATATCGAGAATAATTTGGTTCATATAGGGTATCCCTAGTCCTAGGTGATATCTACTGCAGAATAATCTTACGAAAGCAGTATCAATGACGATCCAGCCTAATTGATAATCATACAAAAATCTCAATTGTTCCAAAAGAGAAAGCATTAAACATATCAAAAGATTACGGTAATTCTGAAAAACAATATTGTCATTGCAAATGTAAACTCAAAGTCATTACAGATTCAAATCATGGACACCCCCTAGCATTGGGGGGTTTAGCTACTCATAATGTACAAAATAATTTCAAGATAAAAATTAGACATTACAAGTAATTGGATAACTTGGATCTTCAATTGCGTCCGCTCATGAAAATCTTCCGCTCTTTGAATTCCTTGATCTCTCCAATCTTCAATTGTGTATCAATTCTTCGTGTTGTCAAAAAGTCCTTCATTCCTCGTAAAAACTCTCTTAAATAGTGAAAATCCATTGGCACTGGTTGGAAATCCCCAAAACATCCTTTCAATTCAATACTTGATAAAAAACTAAAAGAGCAAAAAGAATCAGCGCCTGAGACAACACGGCCCGTGTCAGCTGACACGGGTGGCCGTGTTGTACCACTGATTTTCCAATTCCTCTTTCAAGCTCAGGAAAACTGATACGGCCCGTGTCAGGTGACACGGGCGCCCGTGTTGCGCCACTGATCCTTCCATTTTCTTGAATTCTTGTAAGGTTATCATCCTGCCACTGCCCGTGTTAGATGACACGGGTGTCCGTGGCAGACCTCCTGTAGCTTGGCTATTTCCTTCCCGAAACACTGTATTTCTCCACTTTCTCGCACCGAGTCTTTTGGGTCTTCTACTTGGACCTAAAATGTAGAAAATCCACACACCCAAAGCATAAAATGCAACAAAAAATAGAAATGACACAAAATAATGATGAAATAGTAAAATAAGCTATCTGTGAAAGAAATAGACTCAACAAAACATTAATTAAAACAAAGTAATACAAATTACTTGGATTCTCGCCGAATAAGTGACAAAATACATAGCATAAATGGTGACTGATCAACATGCTACAGCAAAAAAGGAAACAATAACCTTTTATGTCATGAACAGGAAGATTGTCATTACTGAGAAATTCATTGTTGACTTAATCTCTCACAACGGAAAAGGTAAAAGAATTCACGGTGCCAAGATTAATGCTAAGGGAAAAGCAGTTATTGCTCCTATCATCTTCACAGCTGGAACCATCCTTGAGGATGGTAAAGTTCTAAGTGCTAAGAACTTGACAAAAAACCTAAGAGTATGGTTCAAGATCATTTTGGGTTGCATTCACCATAAGCCTAACACCAACAGTTCTGACTATGTCAACACTCGTCAGAAGTTTATACTATTCTTTTTGGAGAAGGGTCCCAAGTTGGCACTCCCTTCTATCTTGTTCAAGTTCATGAGAGATTCAATCAGAGAATCCATAACTGATGGATCTTCAAAGAAGAACAAAAGCAAGTTCATCCCCAATGGAAGACTTATTTCTGGCATTCTTGTTGAGAATGGTCTGGTGGATGGCCTTCTAGTCAATGGTTTAACCGATGAACTTGTGAAGGATGCTAGAAAGATCTTCTAGGGGAATAATCTCAAGAGCATGGGTCTCATTTCTAAGTTTGTAAGTCCATATTTCATTCCCTCAAAGGATGACATTTGTGGAACAAGGATTCCAGTAGACGACTTTCCAATCTTTACTAAGATTGATACTTCATAGGTTCTGCAGTACTATTTGAAAAGTTGTCAGAAGGATGGAATTGATCCATTGGTGGATCATTTCAATCTACCAGAAACATACCCAGATGTCCATGGAAAAAGGAAGAAGGAATCTAGAGGAGAAGGATCTTCAAGGCCTCATAAGAAGAAGAAGAAAGTTGTTGTCCTTCTAGATAAAGATGAGGTGCCTCTCAGTGAGTGCCAGAAAGTTATGCTTCAGAAGAACACATCTGGAGTTGTCCAGCAATCTTCAAGATCTTCTAACACTACTTCTGGTAAGCTTCCAAAAGCTAACACTCCTATTGTTTCTGATTCTATAGTTTTTGAAGGATCTTACCAATCCATCCACCTCCTATTTCTCAACCCATTTCTATATTTTCCCAACAAATATATGAACCTAGTTTGATTTCACCTCCTCCAAAAACACCCATTATAGAACCTGTTATAGAAACTCCTCAAGTTTTTTAAACTCTATCACAATAATAAAATCAACAGATACCACCAACACCATCTCCTTCACAGTTACAAACTTCACCTACTCCACTACCATCTGTTTCTGCTCCCCCCCACAGAAAATCCAAATAGAATAACCCCCAGAACATCTCCTTCGAGAGATTCTAGAGACCATATGTATGAGGGTACTCCTAAGGGAATATTCAATTTTGAACTTGAACAAGTAGTATCTGATACAGAAACACCTCCAATCACTTTCCCCTCACTTCCAACTCCTTTTGGTCCCGATCTTGATGAAACCAAAATAGACCTTATTGTTAGTTACCCCAAACCACTCAAACTTACTCCCAACATTGGTAAGATTCTGAGAAAGTTTGAACCAGAATCAAGAGGTTGTCTGCATGAAGCAATGACAATTAGTCGTTCTTCATCAAATCCGGCTGAAAGTGATTCTGCTTGGGAAGCCTACAGAAGGTGGATTAATTCCAAGATCTCTAAGCTGAAGAACTTCAAGTATAAAGTATCTAAAAGAAACTTCCGTTTTGGGTTTGTACCCTTAATAGAAATCTGGAAGTTACGAAATTCCCAGTTGTGTCAAGAAGTGGATGAGGAAGTTATTCAGGATGCTGAAGTTGCTTCTGGACATAAGGATTGTGTCATGGAAGAAGCTAGTGCTCAAATAGTTGTTTATGAGATCCAACAAGTTTAAGCTTTTGTTCCTCAACAATCTGCTAGAACTTCGTCTGGTTATTAATTCATTAAAGAAATCAAAGCTGATAATGCGTTAGTCAAAGAGCGTCTGGATAAACAGGATATGATGTTTCATTTGATACTATCCAGACTTCCTCCGCCTCCTCCTCAGAACCCTTAACACTGCTTTTGTTTAAAATATCTTTTAAGTTTTTTTATGGTTCTAATTGTATCTTTTCTGCCTTTTGGCATGATGAATGAAAAATCATATTTTGTTTCTTTCCATTATTTCTCTTATTTTTAATTGTCTATGTCTTTTTGATTGATGACAAAGGAGGAGAAACATATCTAAGGGGAAGATTTCGTAATTATTTTTAATGTAGCTAAATTCCTAACTAAAGACCTAAACATTGTTTAATGTTTTCTGCTATTAACTACTTCAAAGAATAGTCTGTTAACTATTTTGCAAGGTTAAGTTCATAATCCATAATGGCTTAGTTCAAACATCAGAAGCCTTTATGAAGTTTCAAAGATCAGAATACAAGCTACCAGTTTCTAATGAAATGGTCTTCTATCTGAGTCCTTAAAACCTTCATGGTGATGATTGAGAATCAGATTCAAGCATATGAATCTTCAATAAATTAATAACCATGTTCTGAACTTAAAACATTGGGTACTTGGCATCAAGTTCTGAAGAATTAGAAAATTTTGGCATCTAGCTATAATTTTGGCATCTAGCTACAAGGAAGAGTTTCCTCCATAGTAATCAGACTTGGCAATCAAGTTTTTAAGAAGAATTCTCAACCAGGTTCTAAAAGTTCTTTTCAAAGCTCTGGAAAACATCAATTAACTTCTAAAGATAAACCAGATTCTGATTAAAAATTACTCTGGTACTGTCGCACCTCGAAAAAAATGGGGATACGACTTCAAAGCGAAGCGCGATCGCACGCTCGCAATGATGGATTGAACAGAGTCGCCACCGAACTTTATTTATTCCTAAAAAGGAAAGGGGAAATATCGATAAAACCCAAGACAAAATGACAATGATTATTGGTCGTCGCAACCAAATCAGGGTTCGGGAGTCGATTACGCAAGGGGAAGGTATTAGCACCCCTCACGTCCGTTGTACTCAACGGGAACCATCAGGTTAGTTGTGTGCGTTAGTGTTAGCTGAAATATTAGGCTTTTCGATTTATTAGGTGGGAAAGAAAGAAAGGATGAGAAGAGAATGTTTTTGGATTTTTGACGAAGGGACTAAACCTAAGTTTTTTATTAGTGGGCCTGACAAGATTTAAAAATCCTGCTCCTACGTATCTCAAAAGAGAAATCAAGGCTTACGTAGTTCTGGATAGAAAAATGTTTGTTTGTTGGTCAATTTTAGCGAAAGCTATACTGTATTAATCGACGAAAACATTGTTTTACCCAAAACAGACGAGGAGCGGACGCATACCACACATCGAACGGATTTATAAATCTACATTCGGAAAAGCGTCATTTATCTCTACTCAACAATCGTGGCCAAAACATTGTTTTGTATCACTTAAGACAAGATACCTTTCGTTTAAGAAAAAGGTTTTTTGATTAATCGCACGGCGGCGAGAAAAGGGTTTGATTGGTTGGATGTATTTTGAGTGATGGCGAGAACTTGGATGAGCGAGATATACATCTCGAATCCTAGCCTCAGGAGTGCACGGTATACACCATGTTCCATTTCCATCTTTATTGAAAGAGGTTAAGATAGGAATTAAGTGTTTTGGAATTTGATTGAGAAAGGGTTTGAAGAAACCGCATTGACAATTTTAAATGATGGCGAGAGCCAAGATAGGCGAGACATACGTCTCGAATCTTAATCTCAGGAGTGCACGGTATACACCATGTTCCATTTCCATCTTATTGAAAGAGTGTTTAATAAGAATTAAGTATTTTGAGGTTTGATTGAGAAAGGGTTTGAAGAAACCGCATTGACAATTTTAGACGATGGAGAGAGCTAAGATAGGCGAGGCATACGTCTCGAATCTTAATCTCAGGAGTGCATGGTATACACCATGTTCCATTTCCACCTTTATTGAAAAAGTGTTAAATAAGAATTAGTTATTTTGAGTTTTGTTGTGAAAATGACTTAACCCTAGATCAAGTATTGATGGACGTTCAAGAGAAATTTGAATGAATGTTTGCGAGAGCAAAGTGAATGAATTTGAATGATGGCGAGAGCTAGGATTGGCGAGATATACATCTCGAATCCTAGTCTCAGGAGTGCGCGGTATACACCACGTTCCACTTCCATCTTTATTGAAAAGGTCTTAACTATGAATTAATATTTTTTGAGTTTTTATTAGAAAAAATGGCTTGACGTCGAATCAAGTGTTTGATGAAAGTTTGAAAGAACTGGAATGGAATAGGAGGGAGAAATGACTTGATTTGTTTATTGAGAAAATACTCGACGTTGGATCGAGTCATATTTTTGTATTTTTTTTGGAAATGGTTGATTTTATTCTTGTGTTAGTATCTAACTAAATAGTCAAACAAATAAAGAAATGAAATAGTACAAGATTATTACACATCGGGGGAGTGGGGTACATTTTGTCAAATGGGGATTCAAAATCATGAAATAATTAAATCGGGCCCAAACAACAAATAATGCAAAGTATGAGTGTAAGTGCAAGAGAACCGGCTCATTGTAAGAAAGCCCAAGAGTAAACTATGTGAGGTTGATGGCGATGCTTAAAAGCAATCGACTTACAAGGGTGTGAAAATGGGCTCGATATTGAATCGAGAAAAGTGTGATTTTAATAGTTTAAAATGGTTTTGAATGGATGATGAAATTAAAAGAAAACAAATATGTGTTATTAAATGATAATGAAACTATGAGTACGGGAGAAATTATACTAAAACATAAACATGGAAAAAATGAATGTTAAAAGAAAAAAAATGCTACATATAGGTATTGAACCCACCCCACTAAAGACCAAGAAACTACCCTCTCTCCACTAGACCATTTATGATTAGTCATTATTTACAACAACCATTTGGGTATATAAACCAGAAAAGATTGGAACAAAAAATATTAAAAATAAAAAACTAAAATAATAATAAAAAGATCTGTTAGATTACCCAAAAAAAAACCCAGCCCCCTGGCTGTTGGGTTCTAGAGGTTAATGGGTTGGGAACTCTAAACAGCCTTAACAAACATTAATATACACTATAAAAAAATAGGGGAATACTAAACATATTAATTTTTTTATGGTTTTTTAAAAGCTTAAAGGTTTGTTTTGCTTAAACTAAATAAAATAAAAACAAAAACAAGAGCAACAGCAACGGATGCCTCATCGTCCTCCTCTCTCACTTCACTCGCTTTCTCAATCTCAACGAATTTCTCTCACCCTCTTAACCCCACGTTTCTCTCACCCTCAATCATTCATCTCTCAGCTGCTCTCTCAATCTAAAATGCAAGGATCCATGGTTTTAAGGAGAAACAAAAAGAAAGAAGCTCACCTCCGGCGACGAAGACTCAGGTGATGTTCGAATCTTCTTCCCTCGCCAATTCAAATACCGATTTGGCTTTGATTTTGGAATTAGGTTTTTTGTGATATTCCGTCCGCCTCTCCAATTTTCGTTGTTTCAAATCCTAGGGTTTTTTTTTTGCTCCGCCTCCCAATCGCCCGCTCCTCACTGATTTTCTTCTCCTATTTATCTCTGCAGCTTTAGGGTTTCAATTTGGTATCCAAAGATTCAATAGGGAAACTTCCTGAAAATGCTTTTTGTGCTCAGAATTGGGTTGTCCTGTTTGATGCTACAATTCGAAACGGTAATCTGAACTCATGCTTTCTCCCTCTGTTTTGTCCTAATGCCAATTTGGGATTTTTTCTGAAACTCTACAGCTTTGACTAATTAATTTGTGTTTTTTACTGCAGTGAATTTCTTGTAACAGGGAGGTTGTTGATGAGGTTGAGGTTCAAGGTGAGTATTGCCTGCATTACCATCTGATTTAATGCGTGTAATTATTGAATTGGGCATAAATGTTGTACGGTTTGGTTTGTTATTCACAGGGTTTGGTTGCAGAAGGTTCTGTTGTTGTTGTTGCTGCATCTGAGATAACATATGTGATAACCACCGTCTGTCCAACTTCAAGGCCGTTTAATCCAGCATGTACATTGATCGAATTTGTGCAGAAAACAGCCAACAGCCCCATGTATAGTTTATACATCCATCCAAGATCCAAAATCTCTATGCCAATATGTGGTACAAGTGGTTTCGGTATAACTATAGTTGTGTGTCCAGCATATGCCATTAACAAAGGAAGTACAACAATTGATGGTAGTAATAATTTTACTCTCCAAGGGACATCAAGGACATCATCGACAAATCCAAACAATGTCATGAAACAGATGCATGCTAAAGCAAATTTGTACTCAACAAGCCAATTTGAATTTGCTGTGAAGTTGAAATGCTGAAATAAGATTGTCACAACCAAGAAGATAATACCATCAACTATACCCAATGATTCAGGTACTTTAATATTTCCTTGAGGAGTACCCTTCTTGTTGATGTGCGGTTTTGATAGTGGCCAATGTGATTTGGTTTAATTTTTGCAGGTTATGGTTGGTGTGATCGGTTATGGACCAGGGACATCACTTAACAGGCATGAATTGAGTTATTCTGTTAGGTTGAATCCTACTGAGAAAGGCGACATTGCTTTAATGTTTGGTGATGGCACTTGTTGTGTTTGAATTTAGCTTATGGCTTGAGTGATAAGTAAACTGAACTCCTCCGGTTTTTTAATGTTTCAGGATGTTCCTTTAAATACATGTCAATGGCACGGTAAAGACCATCATGAGACTGTCTAGGAAAGCTTGATACCAGATCGGCGATATTCACAAATATCAGAAGAGGCAAATTCAGATCACGTGCAATCTCAGCAAGATAGCTATCGACCAGTTTCGCTACCTTGATCTTGCTAGAAGAACTTGATACCATTTTAGGACTTCTGATCTCCTGCAATTCGTCTTCCAACAGAGATTGATGTTCCTGTGCTACAAACGCCTCAACGAGCTTCTGCATAGTTTCGACGTCGTAAGCTGGACTCAAATATATTCAGAGTCGGAACCCATGTGCCGAGAAGAATTTCAGCTCCTGCTAACAGCAAGAGATTTTGCAATTGCCCATCCGTACCCATTGTCATCAGCCACGCCGGTAATAAAATCTCTTTTACCTTTCAAATTAATTGGCAATCCTTAAATTGGGCTTGTTTCACTAGACTCAGACACTGCCTTCGTTGCAAATTTGACAGACTTTACAGATGATGATGTAAAGCTCCGTTGGAAGGGCTGCACCGACGCATCATGACACACACTCGCAAGTTTATTCCATGATCCCCCTTGGACTTTCCACCGAAAATCTCAGTACTCACATCGGTAAACTTCTGTGGTGAAGGAATGCATGATCTTGACATTGCAATTTGCAAGGTAGAATTTGATGTTGTTGCCATCTCGAATGATTCTCTTGTTTCTCTGTGGGGTTGTTTCACGGTTTTGCCTTGCCCTTTGTTGTTTGTTGCAGGTTGCGGACATCATACCATATAGTTCATTCGGTAAAGATGATCCCCGGAAAGTATCAATATATGCTCAACATTCTGGTCTTGGCGTTCTCAAAAACCCATAGAAATTGCCTCACAGCATCAGCAGTCCCCTGGAACCATTTCTTGCCAGCTTCTCCAGATGTTTGAGTTGCAGCCAATACCTCCACAAAACCCTCCCCATAAGTGGAAACATTTCCAAAATTATACGCGCGAGATAAATGTCGGTTGAGTGAGAAAGAATTGTATTGTGTCAAGATAAATATTTTTCTAATCCCACTGTTGATGCAATTGCTCATAGGAACATCAATGAGCCTATAACACCCTCCACTTGGAACAGCAGGTTTAACTCTTTTGCTAGTAAGAGGAAAAAAAGGCGAGTTCTCGCACCACCACCCAAAATGATTGAAGCAACACTTTTAGGGTCTGCTTTAGGAGTATCAAAATAGGGTCCATCATGAAAAGTCATGGATTCTTCAAAATCATTGATCCTTGTAGTGAGAACAGCCTGAATTCTTCTAGGCTTGAAGTTTCTAAGAATGAAGCGAGATTGTGAAGTTTTGATGTCAGTTTGGATTCCTTCCATCCTTGCTTACATGAATGCATTGGTGTTGCTGGAGTTGTGAGAAGGCAGGCAGTGGATATCTCACCCCTTCGCCGTGTTAATCAAGCTATCTATCTTATCAGTATCGGTGCACGTGAAGCTGCTTTTAGGAATATTAAGACAATTGCTGAATGTTTGGCTGATGAACTTATTAATGCGGCAAAAGGTTCATCTAACAGTTATGCAATAAAGAAGAAAGATGAAATTGAGAGAGTTGCCAAGGCAAATCGTTAAGCAACTTATGACAGGAGAATTGGCACCCTCAGATTTTTTGATGCAACTTAATTATGATTTTGACTTTAGTTTCTTAGCCTTTTGCTTGCGTATACAATGAGTAATTTTGTTCCTTAAACGTGTAATGTGTTTGTTTTCCAAGACCATGATGCGTTTGGTTTAGACATGATATTGCTGTTATGGAATTCTTATGGGATTGGAATTGGGATTTGTTTTTGTTGGATAATTGTTTTGGATTAATGAACTTTGGGTTATGAAATGGTTTAAATTGGTTCCAAATGGATAATGAGAATGGGTATGGATTTTGGATATAGTTTGAAACAAAAATGGATTTAAAAAAAAGAGTTGGGTTATTGGATATGGGCTGAAATTTATAAACTCATGCAGAATTTTTTATGATAAAAAAAAAGTGGTTAAATGGCCTACCAACAAATGATACAACCATGGCTAATTAATTGAAACTTCTAAAATTAAATCAACAAAAGGTATTGAAATAATTTCCAAAATTAATCTAATCCTCAAAATCAATTTGAATCCCTAAAGTCAATTTTTGGATCAAAATCAAATTGAACTTAGTTCGCTACTCCTAGAATTAATTCGAAAATGATGAAATGATTATGGATACATGATTAAGGATTTGGAGGTAGATGGTTGCCTTTGGTCATGAATGTATGCAAATGAACTTTAGGCCAAGTACCAAATAAAAATGAAAAAATGGAAAAAATTCAGGACCAAAATCGGGGTATGACAGTTGCCCCTATTTAAGTATCTTCAACTAGAGAATATGAAGCAGGACACTCTTCATATGATCATAGTGGGAGATGGTTAAATACTAAGAAGACCCGGATTTTGATCCTGAATCCATATGACATGATGTGATATGATATGATAGGATATGATATGATATGATATGATATGCATGGATGTATGATTCTTTTTTTGTAATTTTTATCTGCTAGGGATATGGTGGACCCTTGACAGGAGATGCTACTGGACAGGCCAATCTGTGGGGAATACTGATGACCCACAGGGAGACAGACAAATGGTAAAAAACAACTTTCGCTGGGGAAAACAAATCCTGCTGGAGAATCAGACACACACTGGGGAGTAATCGAAGTGAAAGTTGATAAACAACATTCAGAGCACAAGAGGTTTCGGTAGTAAGTTCATATATGACTTACTAAACCTAACTAAAGGAAAAGATGCTACAAACAGGTTCATATATGACCTGACAACGCTGGGGAATATCAAGAAGTTCTGACAGTAGGTTCAGGTATGACCTAACAAACTTAGAAAAATTCAAGAAGAGTGTATCAACAGGTTCATATATGATCTGATAATACTGGAATGAAAGCTCATCAGCAGGTTCATATATGACTTGACAACACTGAAACAATCATAGAGAAGGACTCTTCAGAAAACGTTCATATATGACCTGACACTGGAATAAGGTTCAACAACAGGTTCATATATGACCTGAATAGTATTGAACAAACAAAGGGAAAAAATCTTCAGAACAGGTTCATATATGACCTGACACCGGAATAAAGCTCAACAACAGGTTCATACATGACCTGAATAGTATTGAACAAACAGAGAAAAAATCTTCAGAACAGGTTCATGTATGACCTGACACTGGAATAAAGCTCAACAACAGGTTCATATATGACCTGAATAGTATTGAACAAACAGAGAAAAAAATCTTCAGTACAGGTTCATGTATGACCTGACACCGGAATAAAGCTCAACAACAGGTTCATATATGACCTGAATAGTATTGAACAAACAGAGAAAAAAATCTTCAGTACAGGTTCATGTATGACCTGACACCGGAATAAAGCTCAACAACAGGTTCATATATGACCTGAACAGTATTGAACAAACAGAGCTTTCCCCATTTTGTGGGAGAAGGATAGTACGCAGTATCACTCCTTTCATCATCCAACAGTGAACAGTCGCTCTATGAGCTTTCCCTATTTTTCCCTCCAACGGTCTTCTTCTTACGTTATATAAGTGAGACTTGGAGACTTGAAGAAAACGCCCGGTGATACAACATTTTGGCAAGTCTGCTTCCTTGTGAAAAGCTTTCATTCTTTTACACATAGTGTTTGTTTAAGCATTTATTTATCATTTGTGTAAAAAAAATTGTATAGAAGCAACTTGTAACACACAAAATATTATTCAAATTGTTTGTTTGATTCCTTAAGGAGGTTATCTTTGAGAAGACAATGAAGGTTATTCTTTGAGTCCTTAAGGAGACTAGGGTATAGTTGGATCCTTGAGAAGACAAAGAAGGTTACTATTTGTGATTATTGTAATATGTTGATTATAGTAGATTAAGTCGTTGTTTATAAGGCAAAATCACCTTGGCGGGTGGACTGGAGTAGCTTTGAGTTTCAAGCGAACCAGGATAAAAAATACTTGTATTTTCATCTCATTTTCATTAACTTGTTAGTGATGTTCTTAAGTTGGTAAAAAACTTTTATTTTTGTAAAACCCAATTCAATCCTCCCCTCTCATTTTCACCAAATATGATATTTCATTTCCGTTTTATTCAATAAATTAGTGAAAAATATGTGCGCCTACACGGGTCAATTATATAACATAAAATGTTAGAAATTCTTAATTTTTATTTGATACTATTTTCAATATTCAATTTATTAATCAAATTGAAAGTTAATATGAATTAAATTATACTAATTTTTATTTGTTTTGCAATTTTAAAACCTCTTCTTTTTCTACATCCTTTTTAAAAAGATTTAAAAAAATGATTTTACTAAAAAAAAAAATCATTATATTTTAAAATTCTAATGTAAACACATAAATCATCCTGAGAAATTTTCAAAATCTGAATCAAAATGATTTAGTTTGATTTAATCTAACAATATAATAACGATTTCCTCCTAAACACTACAATTCTTATTTCTATTTTGAATGTAACACGTCTAAGTTTTGGAAAAAAAATCCAATTATTTTATACACGTTAATAAACATTTGTCATGTTTATGATTGTTTAATAAAGATCATATTTCTAATATTACATTTGACTTATATATGATTTATAAAAAAGTATTTTAAGAAATAATGTTTTTAATATTCATAAGGCTTAATATTATTTTTCTTTCTATATCTTTTGACCATGGTTCAGTTTGGTCTCTTAATTTAAAAAATGACCATATTGATCATTTAATTATTCAAACAGTGTCATGTTTGTCCTTGACGTCAAAGTCAATAGAGGATGTCAGATGTCACTTGTGTGGATTAGTAATTGATTATGTGTATTATTTTCTATTGCGATGGAAGATTTAAGTGTCTTAAGGCTTCATTGTCATCATTTAACCTTATTTGTTTGTAATATTCTAGGAACGAAGTGGTGGGAGTGAAGAGCTGAAAATGAAGGCTAAGAACGAGTGCTTCTCATGAAGATTCGACGGCTGAGAACGAAGGAACTAAGGTTGAATCGAAAAGCGGAAGATAAATTTACCGGTAAGTCCAAAGTTTCTCCTTTTTAAAATTTAGGGTTTACTGGGTTTCCAAATTTCGCATCTTTCAAATGTAAGGTTTAATTGATTTTCACTTTACTAGGTGAAAACTTTCTTGCAAAATGTTTGATTTCATGTATAAAACACGATTTAGGTTAGGTTCTTCGTATTAGGGTTTTTGTTGTTTCTTCTCAAAATGTTAAGTGTTGAATGATTATGTTTACGATTTTGTTTTTGTGTTGTTGTTGTTTGTGTTCTAAATAAATAGTTTTCGTTCTAGGTGACAAATGGATGAATTTGTGAATTTTTTTATCCACCATGGAGGTGAACTTGTTCCTCATTGATGTATCCATTCAAGAAGACGCTTTTGACGTCCATTTGGAATAATTGAAAATTTAATGAACAAGCATAAATAAGTAATAAACGAATAGATTCTAACCTTGCAACCGGAGTGAATGTTTCTTCAAATTTGATTCCTTCTTCTTTATTGTAACCTTGATCCAGCAATCGTGATTTGTTTCGAACAATTATATCATTATCCTCAAGTTTGTTCTTAAACACTCATTTGACACCTATGATGTGTTTACCACTTGGCCTAGGAACAAGTTCCAAAACTTGATTCCTTTCTAATTGATTTAATTATTCTTGCACGGTAAGTATTCATTGATCATCTTCTAAGGCTTCATCAATTTTGGAAGGTTCTATTTGAGAAACAAATTCCGTATACAAGCAAGCATCCTTGAGATTTAGTCTTGTTGCTACACCTTGACTTATATCACCAATAAAATTTTCAATTGGATGATCATGATGGGTTCTCCATTCTATAGGAAGATTACTAAGATTTGTCTCTTGTTGGATTAGTTCCTCTTTGTGTTATGATTGATCATCATTGTTGACTTTGGTAACATATTCCATATGAACTTCTAAAAAACCATCACCATCATCACAAAGAACTATATCCTACTTAGAGGGTTTAGGTTCATCAAAGGAAACATGAATTAATTCTTCTATAGTTAAAGTTCTTTTATTATAAATTCTATAGGATTTACTAGTAAGAGAGTAACCAAGAAATATACTTTCGTCGGACTTTTCGTCATACTTACCGAGATTGTCTTTGTCATTGTTAAGGACAAAGCATTTGCATCCAAAGATATGAAAGTGATCAATGTTTAGCTTTCTTACTTTGAAGAGTTCATATGGAGCCTTTTTCAATATTGGTCTTATAATAACCCGATTACTTACATAACATGTCATCTTTACTGCATCTGCCCAAAAATATTTTGGTAGATTTGAATCACTAAGTATTGTTCTTGAAAGTTCTACTAGAGACTGATTCTTTCTTTCCACCACTCCATTTTGTTGTGAAGTCCTTGGTGTTGAAAAATTATGGAAGATCACATGTTCTTCACAAAACTCTTCAAATGATGCATTTTGGAACTCTCCACCATTATCACTTCTTATGGAGACAATTTTTAGTGATTTATCATTTCGTACTTACTTTTCATACCTCTTGAACTCCTTGAATGCATCACTTTTCTCTACTAAAAATAGTGTCCAAGAAAATATAGAAAAGTCATCAACAATAACTAAAACATATACATTACCTCTGAAGCTACTCGTTCTTGATGGACCAAACAAGTCCATATGCAACAATTGTAGTGACTTTGAAGTAGACACAATATTCTTAGGTTTGAAAGTTAATTTGGTTTATTTTCCCTTTTGACAATCATCACATAATTTATCTTTGACAAACTTTATCTTAGGTAAACCAATGACAAGGTCATGCTTGACTAGTTTATTTAAATGTTCCATATGAATATAGGCAACTCTTTTATGCCAAAGTCATGAGTCATTGTTGTTTACCATGAGACATTTTACTTTCAAAGATAAATCATCTAAAGAAATCATGAAAATATTATTAAATCTTTTACCTTTGAGTTTTACCTCATTAGTGACTTAACCTTCAATCAAGAATTCATCCTTGGTGAACTTGATCTTGAAACCTTTGTCACAAAGTTGGCTTATACTTAGAAGATTGTGCTTTAGTCCTTCAACATAAAGAACATCTTCAATGGATGTGAAATGTGGTGCTCCAACTTTGCCTATGTCAAGAATTTTTCCTTTGTTGTTATCTCCATAAGTGACATATCCCTTGGCTTATAGGACTAGAGATAAAAAATTGTTGATATCTCCTGTCATATGCTTAGAACAACCATTATCACGATACCATAAATTTGTAGTGGTTTTCAAGCATACCTACAAAACAAATTAGGTTTTGTTAGGTATCCAAATTGCCTTAGGCCCTTCATAATTATTTCCTTTCTTGACCCATGCATAATGTCCACTTGCCACTCTAAAGTTTCTTACTTAGCAAGCATTAGGTGTATGACCAACTATACGATAATAAAAACAAGTAGGAACAAAATTACTTCTATATCTAGGAACATAAGATTTCTTCTTAACAAATTTTTTTTTTTAGGATAATGATGAACAATTTTTGCTTTGTTCACTTTCTCTTTAATGGATTGGTCACTAGCCTTAACAAAGATAGTTTTGCTAGAACTTGGTTTATCAAATTTAGAATAATCAAGTCCACTTTTATCATTAGAATATTTTTGTTGACTAAGGACTCCCTCCAATCCAATTTATCATTTTTCATATCTTTAAATAACTCTTTTCAATTGGACAATTTGGAAAGAAAGTGACTTTTGCATGTAAAATTATGTTTTTGTTTTTCAACAAGGTCTTATTTTTCAATTTCAAAATCTTTTTCCATGGTGTCAATCTTCTCTTCAAGATATAAAATTTGTTTCTTTTGTGTTGACATCGTTTTATACATAATTTTGCATTCATCGAGTAGTTCATCTATAACACCTTGTGCATCATTATCATAAAGGAAAAATCATTACTAACCTCTTCATCTTCATCATCAGAATAGTGTGATGCCATCAAAGAAATTTTTTCACATTCTTCACTTTTAGATTCAGATGATGAATTTATTTCATTGTCTTCCCACGCAATGTAGGCTCTTTTGGATTTTGTCTCTTTTCTACTTTTTAAGTCGCTCTTCTTGGTGAATTTTGGACAATCCTTCTTTATGTGTCCTTGTTTTCCACATTCATAACAAGTGACATTTTGTTTTGAAGTGGGAGCATCCTTTTTTCTGGAAAAATTTCTTTCTTTTTGCATAATTCAAAGATTTTTCATTATTTCCAAATGACTTATTGTCGCAACCTGAAAAATACAGTGCGCGAAAAAACAACCGGCGAAAGAAAATGACAGAAGAGTCGCCACCGTGCGTTATTCATCCCAAAGGAGGGAAAGGAAACGCTCGAAGTAAACCTGAAAAAGGAAAGGACAAGACGGGGTCTCGCAACCAAATCTTGGGTTCGGGAGTCTGTTATGTGAAGGGAAGGTATTAGCACCCCTACGCATCCGTAGTACTCTACGGGATCCACTTTTGTAGTTCTTGTCTAAAGGGTGTCAGTTTATCTTGTGTTGTTTACCAAAAAAAAAGGGTTAAATGAAAATGACTCGCGCGGATGTCGCATCCACTGCATACGTATCTCATCTGAATATGAGAATCAGAGTCTTCGTAGCTCGGCTGACCTATGGGTTAGGGGGATGTGTGATCGCTAAGACATCGCGTCTTATGCCTACGTATCTCATCTAGAATGAGAATCAGAGCAAGCCGTAGTTCGGCTAACTACGGGGTTATGGAGTGGGTTTTGGACGAACGACGTTACTACGCAATCTACCGGATGCTCGACCTTTGGAGACTTACTCACCTGTAGTAGAAGGAGTAAACGTGTGTTTAGGAGAAGAAAAATCAATGAAGGGTTAGGGTTTGGTGAACTCATGCAAAAAGGCAGTCCTTGACGAAGGAACCTGTAAAAAAACACACAAAAACATTGCCTCCTATCGAGGTCTTCCAGCTAGGAAAGCAGTAAAATGCGGGAAAAATGTAAAAGTACCACGCGGATAAAGATCCGAAGTAACAGCAGTTAGAGGAATGGGAAACCCAGGGATCCTTCCAAGCTAAACACCATCAAAGAAAGTGAGTCAGTACAGGTAATCGGAATGAAACCTCCAGGGGGTATCCCACAAATAAAGTGGAAAACCACGCAAGTTATCCCTGCAAAAGTCATGTGAGCCCTCACAAAAACTCAACAAACAGGTTAGAGACAAAAAAATAGGGTAATCAAGGGTTGCCCCCAAATCAAAATGTAACCACATGAATCATGCCATTAAAATTCACAAAAAAGACATGCATCAACAGGGTATCAAATTCACCCATAATACCTCATACAATTAGAGCATTCAAATTAAAGCACAAAGGTAATGGGAATAAGGGCAAACCTGATTGAAGAGCTTGATTGAAATTGAGTTGCACCCGTGAGGTTTACAAAATAATCTTTAGGGTTTATGTGAGGCAGAGGTGATTCTGTGCAGTTGAGTTCCCTTCAGGGTTTGGAGGTTGCTCTGAACTCTGTTAGCTCTTCTCTCACTATCTTTTTCCTCAGGGTAATAGGAATAGAATTCATATTTGTTTCACTGAAACTCTAGTATTTATAGCCTAATATTGGTAGCTTAGTGGGCTTTTGAGAGAGGTCCAAGTCTGAGATTTTTTCTTTTATTTATTTATTTATTTATTTATTATTATTTATTTATTTTTCGTTTTTTTTTTTTTTTTTTTAAATAAAGTTTCTTGGATCGAATTCTGATTGACATGATGAAATGCAATGTATCTAATGTTAAATGACCTAAAAATGAATGCATGCATGAGGTGTAAAGCGTATGCTTCCAAGAAAAATGAAGGGTAAATTTTGGGGTATTACAACTGCCCCTATTCAATCAACTGGAGACCTAGAAAGAAGATAGCAGCGGCTTTCGTGCTTTCGAGGTATCAAGGGATTGAATACAATAAAAGCCCAAAAATTTGCACTGAAGTGAAGTGAAGTAACAATGTCGGTCAGAATTGACAAAGAGGTGGTCTTGAAAGAAGAATCTGTCTGGTACGGTGAGAGTCAGTCTGAATACCGAAAAAGAATGTTAACTTGGATACCAAAATAAATGGTAACACAGAAATAACCATGGCCTGAATGCCGCTCATCAGTCTGAATACTGGAAATGACTTCGATCTGAACATCGGGAGATATGAGATTATTAATATCGGTCTGAACACCGAGAGGCTGGCCTGAATGCCACAAGTTGCGTCGACCTGAACGTCGGAAACTTCTTCGATCTGAACATCGGAAAATTGGCCTGAATGCCACAAGTTGCATCGACCTGAACGTCGGAAACTTCTTCGATCTGAACATCGGAAAATTGACCTAAATGCCACAAGTTGCATCGACCTGAACGTCGGAAACTTCTTCGATCTGAACATCGAAAAACTGGCCTGAACGCCACTTTGGTCTATTGCCATTTACCTAAGGTACACTAGATCCGGGTTAGGGTCTTTCACACATAAGAGCACCCAACAGATAAGTATAAAGCAAACAAGGCAAACAATTTTAAAGTGATCTAATTCCTAAGGGTACCCCTCTTTTATTAAATCCCCAGCAGAGTCGCCAGTTCTGTAACACGGTGGGAGAACTGACTTTAGTTAAATGTTGCGGATAGCAAGAGTCGCCACCGACTTTTATTTTATCCAAAAGGAAAGGACATAAAAGAACAGGAAAGACCTTAAAAAGATTTTGAGTTCGGGGGGTAGGTTATACAAAGGGAAGGTATTAGCACCCTTTATATCCATGGTTATCCATGGGCTCTTAGTTACTTAGCTCACTTTGTTTGTTTGCAAGAGTGTAGTGTGTGATTAGAAAAATTTCTTTAAGTACTTAGTAATGACCCTCGTATGGGTGTATACAAAGCCTAGTTTAGAAATTGTGAGGTGTAAAAGTAATTTTGAAAAGTGTGAGCAAGTAACTATGAGATACCTATCCTAGATTAAGTCTTTCGTGTTCTCGTATATTCTTTCAATGGTAAGACTGTCCCTATTATTAAGGAATAGGTAGTCATTACCTTGGATGTGTTTAAGGGACGGGCGTAGGGTCATCGTATGGTCAATGAAGGCAACATAAGGGGTGTCTTTAGCAACTCGTAGGGACTATCATCATATTTACCGAAGGGACAAGATCATTATATCGTAGGCAACCTCGTAGGGACTTGATCTTTTAAGTTTATAGGGACTTGATGATTTTTCTGTTTGAAGGGACTTTGCTTAAGACACCCCTTTTTTCGAGGGACTTGACCATTTAAAGAAGGCAACCAAGAGGAATACCCTAGGAAGTACAGATGGCGATCAAAGATCGACTTACGTGTGTGAGTGTTATTTTTCAGATATTTGTCTTGAATTTAATTTTCTAAGTTCAATTATTTACAGTTAGTTTTTTGCACTCCCTAAATTACTAACCACGCAATAAATATTTACAAAAATAAAAGCAAGAAAAATAAATTCCTAAACTATTACATGGCTATGGGACAGATACATAATAATCAGGCGAGAAAGAATAAATTTACAACCTATACATTTGTTCCTAATATTATAAATAAAACAAAATTAAAATAAGGAAAATAATGAAGCAAACATAGAATAGATAAAAGCAAATAATAATAAAATAATAAATAAACAATGGTAATAAAGCAATAATAAAATAAAAATAATAATAAAGTGATAATAAAAAGGTTAGAGTTTTAAAAGAAATTATTTTAGGTTAAACAAGTTAGATTTTTTTAGAAGTTATTAGAAAAATATGAGTTTAAAATAAATTAGTAATAATAAAAGAATTTAAAATACATTAATGTACAAATTATAAAATAAAAGAGTTATATGAAAAATATTAAGTTAGTTATTTACAAAATAAATAAAGATTATAGAAAATATCAAATTATTAGATTAATAGGTTTATTATTATTATTCAATTAGAAAAATGGTCAATTAGATTTTATTTACAAAATATATAAGGATTTATTATTATAAGTAAGTAATAAAAAAAGTTATTAAAATAGTTAGTATTTATTATTTATTTAAAAAATATAAAGGTTATAGAAAAATATTAAATAATTAATTTAGTAGGTTTTCACGCCCTACATTACTAAACCACGCAGTTAATATAGGATCAATGGCAGGAATTTAAATGGCAGAAAAATAAATGGCAGAAAAATAAAATGACAGAAAATAAATGACAGAAAATAAAACCCTAATTATTACAACGCTTTGGTGCAGTTACATAATAAAGATGGCGAAAAGTAAAACTGAAAATATTACAAGTTAAAACTTAAAATATTACAAGGGCGAAGCAGTTACAGTGTATGAATAACATAAATATGAGCGAAAATAGGAAATAATAATAAGGTTTGTTAAGGTTTAAGAAAAGGTTTATGGTTTAGAGGAAATAACACGGTTAAAGTTTTAGGTTTGAAATTTAGAGTTTGTGGCGAAATTGTCAGGGTTTAGGAAAAATCAGGGTAGTTAGTTATCAAAAAAAATGTGCAGATCTAAATATATGTATATAAAAAAAATATGAATTAAAAAAAAAACAACGGCGTTGCTAGCGCAAAATTGCGATCATCGCAACTGGATCGGATAACACAAATGTCACGCCTCATACACGTATATGTGAAAACGGCGTATTGACACGATCCGATCCGAAAACATAATCAAATTATAACATAAAATAGAAATATATATATATTTAACACACTAGTTACATATTATAAATTATATATTATATGATCCATATGCATTTTATTAACAACAAAATTATTATTATATTATATTATATATTATGAGACATGTAAAACTTATATAAAAACAAACACATCAAATACATAATACAATGAACCAAATTATTATACATGTTATACTTATGTGCATAAAAAAAGCAAAACGGCGATATCCTGATATATTTAACCAAACCGCATGTATCTGGAATACATAACACAGTCACACATATGAACATGTATTTGAAACACAGTAACAAATATATCAACAAAATAGATAAAGTATATATCATATATAAACTATTACCAAACTGTGTGTACGATAGTATAGATCAGTCACTCTCAGTTTCTCTTTTTTGTTTTGTCTTTTTTGGCCTCTCTCTATCAGTCATGCTAGTAAATATATATAGGAACAAATTAGGTTAATGATAATGGGCCTAAGTTTATTTTGAAACCCAATATTAAATTAAAAACTGAATAAAGTTAAATAATTAAAATAGTTAAAATTAAAATAAAAACTAATTAACCTATTTATTTATTCTAGACCCAATATAAAAATAAATAGACTCAAAAAAATAAAAGTCGGGCACCAAAATGCTCGAAAAAATAAAATGAACACGTCAAAATAATCAGCGCGAAATAAATGACTCGGAAAAATACAGCGTTTGGTCGGATTTTGAAATAAAAATTATGACCGTTTAAACTGCTCAGACTGATCAACATATGACCAAAAATAGTCGTAAAAATATTTTTAGCATGTCAAATTAAACCACGTGAACCGCAGATTAATGTTACCGACATTTGCAAACTTAAACTTGACATTTTTTCGTTGACTAATTTTAGGCACAGTTAAAAAGTTAATTTGACCAGTCTGTTTGTAAATTCCGAGAAATTATTCCGGCTAATATTAAGACAGAAAAAAATGTTATGCTATGAAGATGATGCAAATGAATGTGAAACAAAAAAATTGGTTAGAGTTAAAAATAGAGGGCAAATTTTGGGGTGCAACACAGCAGAAATAGGGAAAGATAATAGAGGTGACGCATGGGCCAATGACACTTGCTGGGGATAACAAAGGTAAGTCATGAACAATCTTCAGTCTGAGTACTGGAAACAACTTCTAGCTTATCACTTGGGATACCGAGAATGTTTTATGCTTACATGCGTATGTTTGAATTTTTCAATGGCGTAATGCTCCATGAAAATGGAAATGCTACGCGATTTGGAAGGATGCAATGCAATATGATTCTACATGCAGGGATGCGAAATGCTGGATAGAATGCCAAGCTGGGGCAAGAGGATCTGCTGGGGAAATGATCACCATCTTCTGGAACCTGGCAAGGCTGCTGGAGATGCACAGCACAAAGAATTATGTGGGGAAATGACCCGCCACACGGTGTTCTAGCAATGACGAAATGCCGATATTCAGACTGGGGAGAGAACGACACTGAAAACCTGCTGTTGGGGAAAGCGATAGTGGTTCTGGCAACCCCGATCTGCGAGAGATGACTCAGCAGGGGAAGCAAACACTGATACGGTACCGAGGTTCTTCTTCAAGGAAAGAAACCATGGATCTGGCATTGGGATTATTGATCTGGCCTCGAACTCTAAGGAGCAGCCACTTCTACTGGGAAGATACAGTCTGGCACTGTCAACTCCTTTGGGGATATATAGTCTGGCACTGTCAACTCTACTGGGGAGTGTATGTCCTGAAACAAACGCTTGGGGAAGTACAGTGGTGAGAACCTGCTGGGGATTGAAGAATCCAACACTCTGATAAGCTCTGCAGGGATAAGACACCGGATTCGTCTGTTGGCGACTTCACTGGGGAAGATATTCACGATCATCTGCAGGGGATTTTAAGGAAATGCCCCGAGGGTATCTGTTCTGAATAGACGATCCAAAGCACTTGAAATTTACAGCAATTTTAAATGTTTATTAAGCATGTACCTGTAAAGCCCTTATGTGTCATGATGCAATGTTTATCAAAAATTCGGACGTCATTTTTGCAAACAAAACAGTAAAATGAAAATGAAAACAGAGATATACTTAATAACATGATTTTATTGATTGAATGGTCTCTGAATAGGCATTTACATCAGGAAGCAATCCCTGGAAAGAGGTAATCGCACAAAAGATAAAAACAGAAATTAATCTAATGGCAATGTGAAATGGATTTCTATTGGGTTCCAATTCTGCTATGACTTGCCCGTCTTCAAGATCCTCCAGATGATCAGCCTTCTGAAAAGGTGATTGGACTGTTTCCTACCTTTCGAAAATTTCCCGTCATCGACATGAGATGAGATTCAGAACTAAATCAGAACGCAGTCATTCGCTTAATCCCTAACTTTTGCCTGGATCGCCCTTTTCGGGTTTTCAATCCACCGGGATACCCATTTTTGCCTAAGTTGCCTTTTCAGGTTTTCAACTTACCGGGTGTACGATCTTTTCATTTTTAATCCCTAATTTTTGCCCGAACCTTTTCACTTTCTTGGTTCGTCGGGATTCCCATTTTTGCCTGGACTATTCTTTTTACTGTCCAGCGGGTCTATTTTATGCGAAGTATTTTTTAACTGCGTCTGAGTTCACAGGGGAAGTGAAGTTTTCACCATCCATAGTTGCAAGCATTAAGGCCCCACCATCAAAAACCTTGGTGACAATATACGGTCCATCATAGTTAGGAGTCCACTTGCCCCTGTGATCTGTCTGAGGAGGAAGGATCCTTTTCAACACTAAATCTCCGACTTGGAAACAACGAGGACGCACTTTTTGATCAAAGGCTCTCTTCATCCGACTCTGATACAACTGCCCATTTTAAATGGCTGCCATTCGCTTCTCTTCGATAAGACTCAACTCATTGAACCTTGTCCGAATCCATTCGGCTTCGTCTAACTTGACATCCAACAGGACTCTTAGAGAAGGAATCTCCACTTCAACAGGTAGGACTGCTTCCATACCATACACCAGGGAGTAAGGGGTTGCCCCAATCGACGTACGTACTGAAGTACGGTACCCATGCAAGGCGAAGGGTAGCATCTCATGCCAATCTCTGTACGTGACGACCATCTTCTGCACAATCTTCTTTATGTTCTTATTTGCCGCCTCAACAACGCCGTTCATCTTAGGGCAGTAAGGGGAAGAATTGTGATGTTGAATGTTGAAGTTCTGACACAACTCCTTCATCATTTTGTTGTTGAGATTAGAACCATTATCAGTAATGATTCTTTCGGGAATCCCATAGCGACAAATGATTTCTTTCTTGATGAAACGGGCAACCACATGTCTGGTGACATTCGCGAACGACGCTACTTCGACCCACTTGGTGAAATAGTCGATGGCAACAAGGATGAAGCGATGCCCATTGGAAGCAGTCGGCTCAATCTTTCCAATCATGTCAATGCCCCACATAGCAAACGTCCACGGCGAAATCATCACATTCAGAGGATTTGGCGGCACATGCACCTTATCAGCATAAATCTGGCATTTATGACACTTCCGAGCATATTTGAAGCAATCTGATTCCATGGTCATCCAATAATAACCCGCTCTCAACAATTTCTTAGCCATTGCATGTTCGCCGGCATGAGTACCGAAGGAACCTTCATGAACTTCCTGCATTAACATGCCCGCCTCGTGTCTGTCCACGCATCTGAGCAAAACCATGTCGAAGTTCCTCTTATACAGCACATCGTCTTTGTTCAAGAAGAAACTGCCTGCCAATCTTCTCAAAGTCTTTCTGTCATTGTTGGATGCCCCTGCAGGGTACTCTTGATTCTTCAGAAAGCACTTGATATCGTGATACCAGGGCTTGTCATCAACTACCAGTTCAGCAACAAACATATACGCGGCCCTGTCAAGGCGCATCACATCGATCCTGGGAGCATGGTTCCAACGAATTACCTTGATCATGGAGGATAGAGTAGCAAGTGCGTCTGCCATCTGGTTCTCATCACGAGGTATATGATACAATTTTACTGTTGTGAAGAAAGTCAACAGTCTTCTCGTGTAATCTCTGTAGGGGACCAGAGTGGGTTGGAGAGTATTCCAATCACCATTTACTTAATTGATCACCAGAGCTGAATCTCCGAAGATGTCCAGAGTCTTGATTCTTAGATCAATGGCTTGCTCAATACCCAAGATACAGGCCTCGTACTCAGCTTCATTATTGGTGCACTCAAACGTCAAACGAGCGGTGAAAGGCATGTGGGCACCTTTCGAAGTAGTAATGACAGCGCAATTCCACTTCCTCTAGCATTGACAGCCCCATCAAACAACAAAGTCCACTTTTCGTTTGGATCAGGTCCCTCCTCAACAACTGGCTCTTCACAGTCTTTCATCTTGAGGAACATGATGTCTTCATCTGGAAAATCAAACTTCATCGGCTCATAATCATCAATCGGTTGCTGAGCAAGATAGTCTGACAGAATACTCCCTTTGATGGCTTTCTGGGATGTATACTGGATATCGTACTCTGTCAGTACCATTTTCCAACGAGCCACCCTTCTGGTGAGAGCTGGCTTCTCGAATATGTATTTGACTGGATCCATCTTGGAGATCAGTAGGGTTGTGTGAGACAGCATGTATTGTCTCAATCGCTTAGCAGCCCATGCAAGTGCACAACATGTCTTCTCAAGCATTGAGTATCTCGACTCGCAATCTGTGAACTTCTTACTCAAGTAGTAGATGGCATGTTCTTTCCTACCTGTCTCGTCGTGTTGACCGAGAACACAACCCATAGAATTGTCAAGTACTGTCAAGTACATAATCAGCGGTCTCCCTGGGACTGGAGGCATAAGGATAGGAGGATTCTGCAAATACTCTTTTATCTTCTCGAAAGCCCTTTGACAATCTTCATTCCACCTGATAGCCTGATCTTTCCTCAGCAATTTGAAAATTGGCTCACACGTGGTTGTTAGGTGAGAGATGAACCTTGCAATGTAGTTCAACCTCCCTAAGAAACTACGGACTTGCTTCTCTGTTCTTGGCTCAGGCATTTCCTGTATTGCTTTCACTTTGTCAGGATCCACCTCAATCCCTTTTCCGCTAACAATAAAACCCAGCAATTTTCCCGATCTCACCCCGAAAGTGCACTTGTTCGGATTAAGTCTCAGTTTGAATTTCCTTAACCGTTCAAACAATTTCTGCAGATTCACCAAATGTTCTTCTTCTGTCTGAGATTTGGCAATCATATCGTCCACATAAACCTCGATTTCATGATGAATCATATCATGGAACAGAGTCACCATAGCTCGTTGATATGTTGCTCCGGCATTTTTCAGACCAAACGGCATCACCTTGTAGCAGAAGGTGCCCCATGGGGTTATGAATGTTATCTTCTCCATGTCTTCTGGTGCCATCTTAATTTGATTATAGCCAGAAAAGCCATCCATGAAGGAAAATACCGAGAACTGAGCTGTATTATCCACCAAAACGTCGATGTGAGATAATGGGAAATCATCTTTAGGGCTAGCTCTGTTCAGATCCCGGTAGTCGACACACATCCGTACCTTTCCATCCTTCTTAGGTACTGGGACGATGTTTGCAACCCATGGAGGATAATTGGTGACTGCTAGAAACCCTACATCCAACTGCTTTTGCACTTCTTCCTTTATCTTGACAGCCATCTCTGGTCTTGTTCTTCTGAGCTTCTGCTTGACCGGAGGACAACCTTCTTTGAGAGGCAAGCGGTGTACCACGATGTCTGTGTCCAGCCCGGGCATGTCCTGATAAGACCAGGCGAAGATGTCAACGTATTCTTGCAGCAATTCAATCAGCCCTTTCTTCACATCATCTCCCAAAGCAGCCCCTATCTTGATTTCTCTCTTGGCGTCCTCGGTGCCGAGATTAATCACTTCAGTAGGCTCTTGATACGGTTGAATGACCCTTTCTGTAAGAACAAAAATTGTTCTACAACAGATTCCTTGATTTTGATGATAACAAAGGATGAAACCAAAAATGGCACCCTAACGAAAAGTTTCTAAGTGTGCAGGGTTCTAAAGATAGAAGAAATAAATCTGATGATGTCATCAGATGCACAACAAGATCAGATACAAATTATCAAGTATCAGAAGCATCTAAAGTGGAATCTCGTTTCAAGAAGCTCTGACTCTGGACAAAACTGCAAAGTATCAGAAGCATCTGAACATGAAGTAAAGTCTAGAAGCTCTGATTCTGAACAAATGCCTTCTGTAAACTCTGGAAGTTATCAGCGCCATCTGAACTCTCAAGAGATAACATCAGAAGCAAGATTCTCCAGATACACGAAGACTCTAATCAGATTTGTTAATCATGATGAAATAACGTTTAAGCCAAGTTAAAGTTCTGCAAATGGATTTCCTCAATTAGAAAGAGACGTTAATCTCCACTTCCAAGAGAGAAGATACTACTTGTGGTAAGTAGTCACTTCTAAGAGAAAAAGTCTCCTGCAGAAGCTATTTATGGAATGGCGTAACTACATCTTTATATCCACCAGATTCAACTCTACTTCAACTCTATTTCAACACTACTTCAACTCCTATATAAATAGAGAAGAAATCAACATTCAGCAAGCAAGAAATCAACTAGCCAAAACTATACTGAATTATTTCACGCTCAAGAAAATCATCTTTGTTTTCAAAGAATTTCACTAAGCTTTTGCTTATCAAGTGAAAAATCTGTTCTTAAATTTGTAATACTTGCTTAACTAGAAGCACTCTAGATTACATATCCTGTATCTTTTATTTGTTTGATTTCCTCAAGTGACTTTTTGTAGTCTGTAGACTTGAGAGGACTAAGAGATTTTCTTCTCTCTTAGGGGTTGTTTGTAATCTTTCAAGATTAGTGGATTAAGTCCTTGTTGAAGGCGAAATCACCTTGGCCGGGTGGACTGGAGTAGCTTTGTGTTATAAGCGAACCAGTATAAAATCATTGTGTGATTTTCTTTTTGGAAAAGCGCTTATTTTTCAAACAATTCAAACCCCCCCTTTCTTGTTTTTTCTCACCTTCAATTGGTATCAGAGCTCCGGCTCTGTTATTGATTTTCAAATCAAACACTTAACCGTGTAGAGAGATCCAGTGCGAGAAAAACAAATGGCTCACTCAAATGAAAGAGATTCTTACAATGTTAAACCTCCTGTTTTTGATGGAGAAAAATTTGATTACTGGAAAGACAGAATCGAAAGTTTCTTTCTGGGTTATGATGCTGACCTCTGGGACATTGTCACAGATGGATACAAACCTCCAGTCTCAAATGGAGCTGAAGTTCCCAGAAGCAAAATGTCAGAAGATCAGAAACGTGAGTTCAAAAATCATCACAAGGCCAGAACAATACTTCTAAATGCTATATCATACAACGAATACGAAAAGATCACCAACAGAGAGACGGCTAAAGATATACTTGACTCTCTGAAGATGACCCATGAAGGAAACTCCCAAGTCAAGGAGACGAAGGCTCTGGCGCTGATCCAGAAATATGAAGCCTTCAAGATGGAAGATGACGAAGCTATAGAAGCTATGTTTTCCAGATTCCAAACTCTTATTGCAGGTCTTAAAGTGCTAGACAAAGGATACACGACTGCAGATCATGTTAAGAAGATTGTCAGAAGTCTGCCAAAGAAATGGAGACCAATGGTTACTGCTCTGAAGTTATCAAAGGATCTGAACAATATCAGCCTTGAAGAACTTGTTAGTTCTCTCAGAAGCCATGAGATAGAACTAGAGGAGGATGAGCCTCAGAAAAGGAACAAGTCAGTAGCGCTGAAGTCCAGACCTGAAAGACGGAAGTCAGACAGAACCAAAGCCCTTCAAGCAGAAACTGCAGACACTGATGACTCTGAATCTGAAGACTCTGATGATGAAGAAGAACTGTCCCTACTAACCAGAAGAGTTAAGCAACTCTGGAAAAGAAGGAACAACAACAACTTCAGAAGATCAAGACCCAGAGGGGATCGATCAGAGTCAACTTCAAAAGGTAAACCTAACAAAGATATTACCTGTTTTGAATGTAAAGAAACAGGTCATTACAGAAATGAATGCCCCAAGCTGAAGAAAGATAACTCTAAGAAAGAAAGCTTCAAGAAAAATACCTTCAGAACAAAGAAGGGATTAATGGCCACCTGGGACGATAGTGAATCCGAATCATCAGAATCTGACTCTGATGAACAGGCCAACGTAGCTCTTATGGCTACCACATCCAGCAGCTCAGATGAAGAATCTGAAGAGGTATTTTCTGAACTTTCTAGATCTGACTTAGAATCATGTTTATCAGAAACTCTTACCTCTCTTCAGAAATTAAAACAAAAAGTTAAAGACATTAAAGGCCTTCTTAAAGCAAAATCTGAAGTATGTAGTAGACTTGAGACAACAATTCTAGCACGAGATGATACTATCAGATCTCTAACGATAGAAAGAGATGGAGCCAAAACAAAAAGCTTAGAATTAGAAGAAACGTTGTCTCAAGCACCACAAACTTCAAATGAAATTATTTACAAATATGAAGAAGCCTTTCAACAATTTCTGAAGAATGGGATAGATAGGAGTATTATGGCATCCATGATTTATGGAATAGGTCAGAATAATAAAAGGGGAATTGGGTATGATTCTGAGGAAAATAAAACCTCTACCAGTAACCAGCTTAAATCTCCGTTTTCATATCATTACACACACACACAAGAACAAAAATTTAAGAATGATAGAAGACCCAAAGTTATAAGAAACTCTGGGAAGACTAATCTAAAAGGACCCAAGAGATTCTGGGTACCGAAAGATAAGATTATCTATGTTGCAGATATCCTATGCAGCAAAGTTCAGACACCAGTCATGGTACCTGGACTCTGGATGCTCGCGACATATGACGGGAAGAAAGTCTATGTTCCAAAGCCTGGAACTTAAAGACGCTGGATTTGTAGGCTTCGGAGGAGATCAGAAAGGAAGGATCAGAGGCTCCGGAACTATTGGTAATGGTACTCTTCCCTCTATATCTGATGTTCTTTATGTAGAAGGATTAATGCATAACTTGTTATCCATAAGTCAATTAAGTGATAACGGTTATGATGTAATCTTTAATCAAAAAACGTGTAAAGCCATTAGTCAGAACGATGGCTCTGTCCTTTTCACAGGCAAGAGGAAAAACAACATTTATAAAATAAATCTTTCTGATTTAAAAGATCAAAATGTTAAATGTTTAATGTCAGTTCACGAAGAGCAATGGGTATGGCATAGACGCTTAGGCCACATTAGCATGAGAAAACTTTCTCAGCTAACTAAACTTGAGTTAGTCAGAGGCCTGCCTAAACTGAAGTTTTCTTCAGATGCTCTGTGTGAAGCTTGCCAGAAAGGAAAGTTTTCAAAAACATCTTTTAAAAAGAAAAATGTTGTTTCTACCTCTAAGCCTCTGGAGCTTCTTCACATTGACTTATTTGGTCCTGTGAAAACAGCATCAGTCAATGGAAAGAAGTATGGACTAGTAATCGTTGATGATTACAGCCGCTGGACATGGGTAAAATTCCTAAAGCACAAGAGTGAGTCTCACTCTGTATTCACCAGTTTCTGTTCTAAAGTGCAAAAAGAATTTGACTCTAAAATTGTTAGAGTCAGAAGTGATCATGGTGGAGAATTTGAAAATAAAGATTTTGAAGAATTATTTGACTCTAATGGAATATCCCATGATTTCTCCTGCCCTAGAACTCCACAACAAAATGGAGTTGTAGAGAGGAAGAATAGGACACTCCAGGAGATGGCCAGAACCATGATCAATGAAACAAATGTAGCAAAGCACTTTTGGGCAGAAGCTGTAAATACAGCGTGTTACATTCAGAATAGAATCTCTATTAGACCTATTCTGGAAAAGACTCCCTATGAACTGTGTAAGGGAAGAAAACCCAACATTTCTTATTTTCATCCTTTTGGATGCATTTGTTTTATATTAAATACTAAAGAACATCTGAACAAGTTTGATTCCAAAGCACAGAAAGGTATTATGTTAGGATACTCAGAACGCTCTAAAGGCTATAGAGTATACAACACAGAAACCAAAATTGTGGAGGAATCAATTCATGTTAGATTTGATGATAAGCTTGACCCTGAAAAGTCAAAGCTAGTTGAAAAGTTTGCAGATTTAGAGATCACTCTGGTAGAATCTGAGAAAACTCCAGAAGCAACTGTCACTCCAGACTCTGAAGAAATTAAATCTCCAGAAATTCCAAGGAAAGTTAAAAGTCGTATTAACGTATCTGAAGATTTGATTTTGGGAAACAAAGATGAACCTGTTAGAACCAGATCTACCTTCAGAACTTCTGAAGATATTCCTCTGGTACTAGTGTCTCTGATTGAGCCTACGTCCTGTGATGAAGCTCTTCAAGATAACGATTGGGTGGCAGCTATGCAAGAAGAGTTAGATCAATTCTCCAAGAATGATGTCTGGGATCTCGTTCCTAAACCCAGAGGCACTCATGTCATTGGAACCAGATGGGTTTTCAGAAACAAACTGAACGAGAAAGGAGAAGTTGTCAGAAACAAAGCACGACTGGTAGCTCAAGGTTATAGTCAACAAGAAGGTATTGATTATAATGAAACCTTTGCTCCAGTCGCAAGGTTAGAATCTATTCGTCTTCTTGTATCTTTTGCTATTAATCACTCTATCAAATTATACCAAATGGATGTCAAGAGTGCATTTCTAAATGGTTATATTTCAGAAGAAGTGTATGTAAATCAACCTCCAGGTTTTGAAAATTCAAACTTTCCAGAACATGTTTTCAAACTTAAAAAATCTTTATATGGACTAAAACAAGCCCCCAGAGCTTGGTATGAACGTCTGAGCAATTTTCTTCTGGAACAAAATTTTATCAGAGGGAAAGTTGATTCTACACTCTTCTGTAAAAATCATGAAAATGATCTCATGATATGCCAAATTTATGTTGATGATATTATTTTTGGTTCTGCTAATATCTCTGTTTGCCAAGAATTTTCTAAGTTAATGCAGGCAGAATTTGAAATGAGTCTAATGCAAGAACTAAAGTTCTTTCTGGAAATTCAAATCAATCAAACTCCAGAAGTCACGTACATTCATCAAAGCAAGTACATTAAAGATGTTCTGAAGAAGTTTGACATGACTGAATGCAACTCTGCAAAAACTCCTATGCACCCAACTTGCATTCTGGAAAAGGAAGAGGTAAGCAACAAGGTTTGTCAGAAGCTCTATCGAGGTATGATAGGCTCTCTTCTCTATCTGACTGCTACTCGTCCTGATATTCTCTTTAGCGTCTGTCTTTGTGCCAGATTCCAATCAGATCCTAGAGAATCTCATTTAACAGCTGTTAAGAGAATTCTTAAGTATCTGAAAGGAACTCCTAACCTGGGCCTGATGTATGAGAAAACATCAGAGTATAGGCTTTCTGGTTATTGTGATGCAGATTATGCAGGAGATAGAATAGAACGAAAAAGCACATCTGGAAATTGCCAGCTTCTGGGAAACAATCTAATCTCCTGGGCTAGCAAAAGACAGTCAACTATCGCTCTATCAACTGCAGAAGCAGAATACATCTCAGCATCACTGTGCACAACTCAGATGCTCTGGATGAAGCATCAGCTAGAAGATCTTCAGATTTTTGAAAGTAACATTCCTATCTTTTGTGATAATACTGCTGCTATTTGTTTGAGTAAGAATCCTATTTTACATTCCAGAGCCAAACACATAGAAATTAAACATCATTTTATTAGAGACTATGTTCAGAAAGGGATAGTAACGCTGAAGTTCATTGATACAGAACATCAATGGGCAGATATCTTTACTAAGCCTCTAGCTGAAGATAGATTTCTTTTCATCTTAGAAAATCTGAACATTAAAAATTGTCCTGAATGAAGTATGGCTCTGAAAAATATAAAATAAGATTCTGATAAAAAAAACAAATATGATTCTGCCTCTGACTCTGATACTTCTACATTGTTAAGAAGATATCTGAGTTAGAAATCTTCAGAACCAATCTCTTGGTATTCCTGAAGATCAGATACATCAACACGTGGAACTCTGAAGCGTCAAACTTTAGAACTTCTAGACAGCTGTCAAGAAATTCAAAAGGCAGACGTTTGAGTTTTTCCTCGAGCAGTGTGCAAACTGTGGGATTAGACATTCATTTATTAGCTGTAATCATTTTTCCCCCAAGCGTGCTATCTTGAGTATTGTGTCTAACGCATTCTGAGGTGTCGTTTTGCATGCGTTTTTACTTAGGTATATAAACACTTTTCTCACACTTCACACACTTATCACTCTCACTCACTCTTAAACCCTAAACCCTTCTCTGCAAGTTCTCTGCAAGTTCTTCACCTTCTTCATCAATCTTCTTCATGAATGCTCAAGAGCAAGAAGTTTTTAACTTCTCCCAACAGATGGAAGCCAGTTCTAATCCCCAAACCTCAAACACTCAAACACCCACTGTTACAGGCGTTACCATAACCCCTGTTTATCAAGAACCTCACATTTTGGAACGTGAACGCCACATTCATCTTGCAACCTCCTTTGAAAATTTGGGTGTACTGTGTGAATCGCTGGTAGATTTTGAGAACTTGAGAAGAAACGGTGTTGATCTTACTGAAGATCTTCGCAAGCAAGGTTGGGAGAACTACTTCGACAGGCTTTATGGTCCCATTTACCCTCTTCTTGTCAAAGAATTTTGGAGACATGCTGATGCAGATGACCAGTTCATTGTTTCTTTTGTTCTGGGAGTAAAGATTGTCATCACTGAAGCATCAATTGCTTCCTTGCTAAACATGGAGAAAGCTGGAGGTAAAAGGATTTACAACATTCCTCCAAGGTCAAAGCGCATCACTGAAGTCATTAACCCTACAATCTTCAAACCTAATGTTGAAGGAAACCCCTCTAAGAACAAGGAGCTTCATCAGAACCTCCGAGTTTGGCTGAAGATTATTCTGGGAACAATCCATCATCGTCCAGCCTCAAACTCTTCAGATTACATAAACGCTGATCAGAAATGCATCCTTTACTGTATTCAGAAGGGTATCCAGATCAACCTCCCTGTTCTCCTCTTTAGATATCTGAGAGATTCAGTCAGAGAAACGAGGAATAATATGAAGCCCAGATCCTACATTCCTCTGGGAAGATTGCTCTCTGATGTCTTCATTGAGCATGGCTTGGTAGATGATCTGGAGAAGACCAGATGTATGGATGATCTGGCAATTGATGTGGGAAAGCCTCTGAATGCCAAAAACCTGAAGAGCATGGGAATCATCAAAGAGATTAGAGTCAAGCCCACTATGGATGTGTCCTGGGAATCTGTAAAAGATCAGAGGAAGATGCCTCATGGCCTGGTCAGATTCTTCAAGGATGAGCCCAGAGACGCTGTTGCCCTCTATCTTCATCGTATGCTGGAAGAAGGTGTTGATGTTTCTGATTTCCGCCTTGAAGACTGTCTGGACTCTGTAGAAGATCTTGTCAGATACAAGAGAGGTGTCTCTGAGAAATAGATAGCTGCTGAGGCAAGGAGAGCAAAGAAAGCCAGACTTGGAGAAACTTCTGGCAGCAAAGCTTCAGCACCTCTGAATGTCTCTTCCGGTAAGTCTGTTCCTCCTGTCTCTTCTGAATCTATAATGGCTTCCTCTAACCCTCTCTCCTCTCAACCAATTTTTACTACCTCTGAAATCCCACCCTCAATCACCAGAACCTCCCAACAAACACCAGTTCTAAACATAGCTAGAACTTTCATTCCTCCCTCTCAACCTATACAAACCCACCAAAGCACTTCTTCTTCCTCATCCTCTGAATATGAATCACCCCCTTACCTTTCCCCTTCTTCTGACCAAGAGTTATCTGATCAAGAGTCCTCTGACCAAGAACACTCTGACCCTAACTCCCCAACAATAGCTGAAATTTATGCTAAAAATTTCGCTCCACAACCCACAAGACAATCTGAAGTAACCTCACCCCTCCAAACTTCACTTCCACCACAACAAACAACAACCTTACCCTCTGAAACTCAACCATCTGATCCCTTCACCTCTAATATCACTCCACCAATTATTCCCGCTGTACCTGGACCAGACTCTGACCCATTAGACCTAAATCCACTATATGCTTCATCCCCTAGTCTTCAACCAGACGCAGATTCTGAACTTCAACCAGAAGCAGAATCTGAACCTCAACCTCTAAATCTTAGCCCTTCAAACTCTCCACCTCATTCACCTGAACCTGAACCTGAACTTACCATACCTACCCTTGAGGAGGCCATTATACAGGTTGCAGAAGCTTCAGTCCAGAAGGTCAAGTCTCTGGCTAAAAACTCTGAAGTTAGTGATGATCCTAAATCTGTTAGGACACACTGGAACAGAGTCATTAGTTGGATGACCTCTGAGTCTTATAGGCTGAAGAGTATCTCTGAACAAGTCAGAAATGGCTACATCAGAGATGCTGAGGAACGGCTCCAAGAGAGATTGGCCAGAGAAGCTGAGGCCAGAAGATTAGAGGAGGAAAGATTGGCTAGGGAAGCTGAAGAAGAAGCAAGAAGGTTAGAAGAAGAAAGACTGGCAAAGGAAGCAGAACTTCTAAGGATTAAGGAAGCTGAAGCCAAGGCTCAGGCGGATGCAGAAGCCCAAGCTGCTGCTGAAGCTGAAGCTCAGCAGGCTCTGACTCAGGGGGAGTCTTCCTCTGCGATCCCTATGATTCTTCATGCTCTGAAAGAGATCAAGCAAGATCAGAAAGAAATCAAGCAAGATCAGAATGAGCTCCGTGCCAGGATGGACAAGCAAGATGCTTTGAATGAAAACATCCAGAACATGTTTGCCATGTTGCTTCAGAGACTTCCTCAACCTCCAAATCCTTAGGCACTTAGGATTTATTTTGTTTGCTTGCCTAGTGTTTTTGCTTCTGTCTTCTTTAGCACTGATATTCTCTTGGATCTGATGTTTTTGATTGCTTTTGTGCTTTTGATTAATGAAATGTTTTTCTCTTTATTGTCTTGTTATTTTTTTATCTACCTTTTTGATTCTGACAAAAAGGGGGAGAAATCATTAAATAGCTCTGATGAAAATTGTCTAAAACCTTAAGCACTATGCAACATTTGTAGATATAGCTCTGATAAAAATAGCTCTGATTAAATAGCTCTAACATTAAATTTAAGAAATTGCAGAAAGTTTTCAGAAATCTCATTACTTGAAAAGCTCTGGTAAGAACTTCTGAACTCCCTAGCACTAACTCAGGGGGAGCTTCTGTCTATCTGATCTTATTTTATTCATGTTTCATCTGCTATTTTAAGTTGTTTTGTCATCATCAAAAAGGGGGAGATTGTAAGAACAAAAATTGTTCTACAACAGATTCCTTGATTTTGATGATAACAAAGGATGAAACCAAAAATGACACCCTAACGAAAAGTTTCTAAGTGTGCAGGGTTCTAAAGATAGAAGAAATAAATCTGATGATGTCATCAGATGCACAACAAGATCAGATAGAAATTATCAAGTATCAGAAGCATCTAAAGTGGAATCTCGTTTCAAGAAGCTCTGACTCTGGACAAAACTGCAAAGTATCAGAAGCATCTGAACATGAAGTAAAGTCTAGAAGCTCTGATTCTGAACAAATGCCTTCTGTAAACTCTGGAAGTTATCAGCGCCATCTGAACTCTCAAGAGATAACATCAGAAGCAAGATTCTCCAGATACACGAAGACTCTAATCAGATTTGTTAATCATGATGAAATAACGTTTAAGCCAAGTTAAAGTTCTGCAAATGGATTTCCTCAATTAGAAAGAGACGTTAATCTCCACTTCCAAGAGAGAAGATACTACTTGTGGTAAGTAGTCACTTCTAAGAGAAAGTCTCCTGCAGAAGCTATTTATGGAATGGCGTAACTACATCTTTATATCCACCAGATTCAACTCTACTTCAACTCTATTTCAACACTACTTCAACTCCTATATAAATAGAGAAGAAATCAACTAGCCAAAACTATACTGAATTATTTCACGCTCAAGAAAATCATCTTTGTTTTCAAAGAATTTCACTAAGCTTTTGCTTATCAAGTGAAAAATCTGTTCTTAAATTTGTAATACTTGCTTAACTAGAAGCACTCTAGATTACATATCCTGTATCTTTTATTTGTTTGATTTCCTCAAGTGACTTTTTGTAGTCTGTAGACTTGAGAGGACTAAGAGATTTTCTTCTCTCTTAGGGGTTGTTTGTAATCTTTCAAGATTAGTGGATTAAGTCCTTGTTGAAGGCGAAATCACCTTGGCCGGGTGGACTGGAGTAGCTTTGTGTTATAAGCGAACCAGTATAAAATCATTGTGTGATTTTCTTTTTGGAAAAGCGCTTATTTTTCAAACAATTCAAACCCCCCCTTTCTTGTTTTTTCTCACCTTCACTTTCTTCCTGTTTTAAGAACCTGGCAAGTTCTTCAGGGAGTTCACAGTCTTCATCACCCTCTTTTTCAGCTTGAAAGATTGGATTTTCAAAGTCGAAGCGAGCCATAGCGGAACCGTTATCAATAGGATCCGGTGACGTGCATCTGCATGAGCGATGGTATGTGCTTATGAGTGTGAAAGAAAAAAGTGGAAACTAAACAAAACATTGCCAGTTTTTTTATTTTGAAAAACTGCAAAAATAGAAAGACAGGGAACGAAATATTTGAATGCAAAAAGACATCCTTTATTTATGATAAAAAAATGCAAGTGTCACATAGATGATCCCTACAATGAGTCATTACGCCCTGGGCGGAACGTAAGACTTGGACATGCATGAATAAACAAAGAAAATTACTCCTTCAGAAAAGTGACTTGGATAATCTCCTCAGAAGACCAGTTGTTGATGACTTCACCCGGGATCCTCGGACGCACCCAGTTGTCGATGTCACAATCATTATCCCCACCCTCTTTGTTGACCGCAGAGACTAAGTTGACTTCTCCTTCAACCATGTTAACATTTTCCCCACCATGTTGTGGCATGGGATTGTTAACGACATTCGGAGCTGGTGCAAGGTTGATGGACTTTGAATCTATGAGGTCCTGAACTACGTGCTTAAAAGCTTTGCAGTTCTCAATATTGTGGCCAGGTGCCCCAGAGTGGAAACTACACCTAGCGTTGGCGTCGTAACCCACCGGAAGTCTACCAACAGGAGGAGCCAGAGTGAACAATTGCACAAGTTGTAGTTGTTGAAGACTAGAAAGCAACTGAGCGTACGACATTGGAAGGGTGTCGAAACGCCGGTCCATCATCATTTGCCTCTGTTGATAGGCGGGTCTGTTACCCGGTTGTTGCTGCTGTTGGTACTGAGTTGGTTGAGGTTGTGGTTGTTGTTGTTGTTGTGGTGTTGCAGCTGGAATGGTCACAGCCACAACATACGGTTGTTGATGATAATTCTGGAAACTGTTCCTTCTAACACCTCTGTTCTGATAGGAAGTCAAAGAATTCACTCCCCCCTCTCTCTGCTTATGCCCTCCAATGAACGACTTTTTTACCCCTGATGAAGATCCAACTCCATTTTGGATCTTGCAGGTCTTCAGGTAATTCTCCACCCTCTCTCCGGTAGAGACCACATCAGCAAAGTTGGAGGCATTGCACCCCACCAGACGCTCCAGATAAGGTCCAAGCAGCGTATTCATGAACATATTGGCCATTTCCTTTTCCAACATAGGAGGTTGAACACGGGAAGCTATCTCCCTCCAGCGTTGAGCGTATTCCCTGAAGCACTCATTGCTTTTAAGAGACAGATTCTGAAGTTGAGTTCTGTCCGGATCCGTGTCTGCATTATACTGATACTGCTTTACGAAAGCCTCCGCCAAATCCCTCCAGCAGCGGATATGGGCTCTGTCCAGCCTCATATACCATTCCAAGGATGCCCCAGCTAGGCTATCCTGGAAGAAATACATAAGTAGCTTCTCGTCATCAGAGTATGCAACCATTTTACGGAAATAGGCTTGCACGTGAGTTTTGGGGCAAGAGCTGCCATTGTATTTGTCAAAGACCGGGACTTTGAATTTCGGTGGCACTTGTAACACCCTTCTAGATACCCCAAATTATTATAATTAAAATAACAATATATTCATCAGAGTAATTATGCCCCGAAGGGTGCCACACAATTATTTCACAAAAGTATTAAAATGTCCTGTCATGCTCATTTATTTAAATCAAAATAAGGTCTTTTGCATAATTCGCAGCGGAACAAAATTCAACTCAATGTAAAACATGTAACACAATACATGTAACTCATCAACAACCAATATCAAATCAATTAAGACATCCCCTCCCGATGTTACATCTATCAGAGCATGACCATAAGAACTACTCTAGACTCCAAGCATTAGCTTCTACTCAACTCATTTCTCGTTACCTGAAAAATAGGTTGTAAGGGTGAGTTCCTCAATCAATATAATAAGCATTATAGAACAACATGTAATGCTAAGTAAATAACACATTAATTCACCCTAACCAGACTACGCATTCAGCAACGGCAATATCCGTCCAAACATCATATTCAACAATAATATATATCATATGTATAATCCTCAAACCATATTCAACACCAACAACACAACACAACGATTTACTCACTAATTCCTCACAATGGGAATTAGCTACAGCCCCACAGGCTATGCCATGCATTCATTATGCAATGAGACTCAACATATGCGGTACCGACTATTCTTGAACATATAGTTCAAGCTCACCGATCAATCCAGATACGGCTACTAAGCTCACTAGTCCCACTCATTTGAGATCTAATGACTCACTCACTAATTCCTCACTATGGGAATTAGCTACAGCCCCAAAGGCTAGACTCCACAATGATTCACTCACTAATTCCTCACTATGGGAATTAGCTACAGCCCCACAGGCTATGCCATGCACACTAATCATCTAGAAATGCAGCATCAACAACAACTCACAATGGACATATGCTCACACTCTAAGCCATACAACAGTCCATTCACAAATACATGCATAATATATACATTCACAACATTTTGCATATCCTCATACATCATCAATACATGTATCAACACATCATCAACACATGTATAAAACACTTCCTCAACACATGTATGAAACACCTCAGCAACGCATGTCTAAACACTTCTTCTGCCTTGCTCGCTAGGCGAGGCAGTGGCGAAGCTCTGGTTCGCTAGGCGAGCTCAAGGCGAACAGCTCCAGGAAATTGGTAAATTAATTCGCTAGGCGAGCTCAAGGCGAAGGTAATAGCGAACTCATTCTGTTTTGGTGAAAAACACAGCTAGCACTCACTCGCTAGGCGAAGCTCCAGCGAGTCCACAGCGAACATTACAGTAGCAAAACCTCTCAAGCTCGCTGGGGCGAGGTTGAGGCGCGTTCCTTCGCTAGGCGAAGGTTATGTTCGCTAGGCGAACATGACAGTTCACCAGACGCGTTTTCTCTGGGCAGGGATCTCATGTGCCCATTCCAGACCCTTCCCACTCAAACTTACTCGTCGCCATTCATCACCAAATTATCGGTTTGATTACACACACAATTATCAATTTGATTACGGTTTTCACTCAACCTATTCATCACAAATTTTCAGCATTCCAAATCCCAATTAGGGTCAAATTGACGGCTTATCACTACCCATGACATATTATCCCAAAATACCCATTAATCGACGATAAACCCCCCTTACCTTAACAATCCGGCAGAATCTTTGAGCTTCAAGCTTTCGTTCTCCAACCTTTGCTCTTCAGCTCCTCTTCTCTGCCCTTTTTTTTTCCTTTTTTTCTCACGATGCTTCTCTGTTCTGTTTTCACGTGAAATGCCTTTCCCAATGAGAACTTTTCCTTATTCCAACATATATATATTTTCCAATTTATTTTATTCCAATAATAATAATAATTCAATAATTCCCAAAAATAATAATAATAAAAATTCCAATTATTTAATTAAATTAATAAATATATTATTAACTCAATTTAAATAATTATTTTATTATTATCGGGGTGTTACAACTCTCCCCCACTAAAAGAGTTTTCGTCCTCGAAAACATACCTCAAGCGAACAACTCCGGATAAGACTCCTTCATCTGACTCTCGAGTTCCCAAGTCACATTGCCACCTGCTGGTCCTCCCCAAGCTACCTTCACCAAGGCGATCTCTTTACCCCGCAATTGCTTCAACTCTCGATCCTCGATCCTCATAGGTGATGTCTCAACAGTCAGGTTATCTCTCACCTGTACATCATCTACTTGGACAACATGCGACGGGTCATGAATGTATCTCCTCAACTGAGACACATGGAAAACATCATGCAGATTCGCAAGCGACGGCGGTAAAGCGATACGATAGGCTACCTCTCCTATCCTCTCCAAAATCTGATAAGGACCAATGAATCGAGGTGTCAACTTCTTCGACTTCAAGGCTCGACCAACACCAGTTATCGGAGTAACACGAAGAAACACATGATCTCCCTCTTGGAACTCAAGTGACTTCCTCCTCTTATCATGATAACTCTTCTGACGACTCTGAGCAATTCTCATCTTCTCCTGAATCATCTTAATCTTTTCCGTAGTCTGTTGAACAATCTCCGGTCCAACCACAGCACACTCACCGGACTCATACCAACATAAAGGTGTCCGACATCTCCTACCATACAAAGCTTCAAACGGTGCCATACCAATGCTCGAATGAAAACTATTGTTGTAGGTAAACTCAATCAAAGGTAAATAACAATCCCAAGCACCTCCCTTTTCCAAAACACAAGCTCTCAAAAGATCCTCCAATGACTGAATCGTCCTCTCAGTCTGACCATCAGTCTGCGGATGATATGCAGAACTCAATCTCAACTTAGTTCCCAAAGCCCTCTGCAAACCTTCCCAAAACTTCGATGTAAATCTAGGATCTCTGTCCGAAACAATACTCGACGGAATACCATGTAAACTTACAATCTTCTCAATATACAACTCAGCCAATCTCTCTAACGGATAATCCATTCTGATCGGAATGAAATGAGCCGATTTCGTCAATCTATCAACAATCACCCAAATAGCCTCAAAATTCTTACTTGTTCTCGGCAAACCAGAAACAAAATCCATACTGATACTGTCCCACTTCCACTCTGGAATAGCCAACGGTTGCATTAGCCCAGACGGCTTCTGATGCTCAATCTTTGACTTCTGACAAGTCAAACAAGAATACACAAAACTTGCAATTTCTCTTTTCATTCCCGGCCACCAAAACAACTTCTTCAAATCATGATACATCTTCGTAGCTCCAGGATGAATACTCAAACCACTACGATGTCCTTCTTCCAGAATACTCTTCTTAAGTTCCATAACATCCGGAATACACACTCGATTACCAAATCTCAAAACACCATTCTCATCAACTCTGAATTCACCACCTTGGCCTTGATTCACTAAAGTCAACTTATCAACCAAAAGCATATCAGATTTCTGACCCTCTCTGATCTCATCCAAAATACCACTTGTTAACTTCAACATTCCCAATTTAACACTATTGTGAGTACTCTCACATACCAAACTCAAATCTCTAAACTGTTCAATCAAATCAAATTCCTTAACCATTAACATAGACATATGTAATGATTTCCGACTCAGCGCATCAGCCACTACATTTGCTTTACCCGGATGGTAATTCAAACCAAAATCATAATCCTTCAGGAATTCTAACCATCTCCTCTGTCTCATATTCAGCTCTTTCTGATCAAACAGATACTTTAAACTCTTATGGTCACTGAAAACCTCAAATCTTGATCCATACAAGTAATGCCTCCACAACTTCAAAACAAATACCACAGCTGCCAACTCTAAATCATGCGTCGGATAGTTCCTCTCATGAACCCTCAGCTGTCTCGAAGCATAAGCTATAACCTGCTTATTCTGCATCAACACACCACCTAAACCCAACAATGAAGCATCACAGTAAACTTCAAATAATTCCGACGAACTCGGTAATATCAAAATAGGAGCAGTAGTCAACCTTCTCTTTAATTCCTGGAAACCTTCTTCACATCTTGAGTCCCAAACAAATGCTTGTCCCTTTCTAGTCAACATCGTCAACGGTAACGCCAACTTGGAAAATCCCTCAATGAACTTCCTATAATAACCAGCCAACCCAAGGAAACTTCGAATCTCAGCAACAGACTTCGGAGCTTCCCACTTAGATACCGCTTCTATCTTAGAAGGATCAACAGCAACACCACCTCTTGAAATCACATGACCAAGAAAACTAACCTCTTCTAACCAAAATTCACACTTAGACAATTTAGCAAATAACTGCTTTTCTCGCAGCACTCCTAAAACCACTCTCAAATGCTCAGCATGCTCTTCTTCAGATTTCGAATACACCAAAATGTCATCGATAAACACCACAACGAACTGATCTAGATACGGATGGAAAATTCTATTCATGTACTCCATGAATACTCCAGGCGCATTAGTCACACCAAAAGGCATCACAGAATACTCATAATGTCCATACCTCGTCCTGAAAGCAGTCTTCTGTATATCCTCAGTTTTCACACGTATCTGATGATACCCAGATCTCAAATCTATCTTGCTGAACACACTCGCACCAACCAACTGATCCATCAAATCGTCAATCCTCGGCAAAGGATACCGATTCTTGATCGTCACTTTATTCAGTTGCCTGTAGTCCACACACAACCTCATAGTACCTTCCTTCTTCTTAACCAACAACACTGGTGCACCCCACGGTGACACACTTGGACGAATAAACTTCTTATCCAACAAATCTTCCAACTGACTTTTCAATTCAGCTAACTCAACAGCAGACATACGGTACGGAGCCATCGATATCGGTCTAGTACCAGGTACCAATTCAATCGAGAACTCAACTTCACGCTCTGGCGGTAACTCATTCACTTCTTCCGGAAACACATCAGGGAAATCACACACCACAGCTAAATCGCCAATCACCAGTTTACCTTTAGCCTCCAAAGTCGCTAACAGCATAAACAACTCTGCTCCACCAGCTACTTCCTCATTCACTTGCCTTGCCGATAGAAACAAACTCTTTTCTTCTTCAATCTCAGGAAAAATCACAGTCTTATCAAAACAGTTGATATAGACTCGGTTAAACACCAACCAGTTCATACCCAGAATAACATCAATTTGCACTAACGGGAGACACACAAGGTCTATCCCAAAGTCTCTACCAAAAATACTCAAAGGACAATTCAAACAAACTGAAGTAGTAGTCACTGAACCCTTCGCAGGAGTATCAATCACCATACTACTAAACATCTCAGATATCCCTAACTTAAGTTTCACAGCACAATCCAAAGATATAAAAGAATGAGTCGCACCTGTGTCAATAATAGCTACAAGAGGAAAGCCATTAATATAACACGTACCTCGGATCAAACGATCATCTGCAGAAGTCTCAGAACCCGATAAAGCAAAAACCTTGCCTCCTGACTGATTCTCTTTCTTCGGCTTAGGACACTGTGGACTGATATGACCCACCTCTCCACAGTTGAAACAAGTCACATTCTTCGACCGGCACTCTACAGCCAAATGACCACCTTTTCCACACTTGAAACACTTCATCTCAGCACTGGTACACTCATGAACACGATGTCCAGCCCGACCACATCTATAACACTTAGCAGGAGCACTAGAGTCTCCCCCACTAGGCCTCTTCATCCCACTCTGCTTCTGAAAACCTCTGCCAGCTGCATACGGTTTTCCACGATCCATCTGATTCTTACCCTTCCTATCAACCCTCTGCTGATAGCTCTCTGCTCTAGCCTTGGAATCCTGTTCAAAGATTCTGCAACAGTCAACCAAGTCAGAAAACACCCTGATCCTCTGATATCCAATAGCTTGTTTGATCTCAGGACGCAACCCGTTCTCAAACTTCACACATTTCGAAAATTCTCCAGCAGCCTCATTATAGGGAGTATAGTACTTTGACAGCTCGGTGAACTTCGCAGCATACTCAGTAACCGACCTGTTACCCTGCTTCAATTCCAAAAACTCTATCTCTTTCTTTCCTCTGACATCCTCTGGAAAATACTTCCTCAGGAATCTTTCCCTGAACACAGCCCAAGAAATCTCAGCATTCCCAGCAGATTCCAACTCAGTGCGGGTAGCAACCCACCAATCATCAGCTTCTTCTGACAGCATATGTGTACCGAACCTGACCTTCTGGTTATCAGCACACTCAGTTACTCTGAAGATTCTCTCAATCTCCTTCAACCACTTCTGAGCACCATCTGGATCGTATGCTCCCTTGAACATTGGAGGATTGTTCTTCTGGAACTCACTCAACTGACGAGCAGCTCCCATTCCCGCAACATTCGGATTTCCTCCAAGTACTCCAGCTAGCATACCCAGAGCCTCAGCAATCGCAGCATCATCTCTACCTCTTCCAGCCATCTCTATTCTGAAAACCCAAACAAGCTAAACAATTAAGTACTGATAGGGTTACACAACACCTATCCCGTACAGGGGAAACAGAATAACTACGACTCGACTCGACCGACGATGCTCTGATACCACTAATGTAACACCCTTCTAGATACCCCAAATTATTATAATTAAAATAACAATATATTCATCAGAGTAATTATGCCCCGAAGGGTGCCACACAATTATTTCACAAAAGTATTAAAATGTCCTGTCATGCTCATTTATTTAAATCAAAATAAGGTCTTTTGCATAATTCGCAGCGGAACAAAATTCAACTCAATGTAAAACATGTAACACAATACATGTAACTCATCAACAACCAATATCAAATCAATTAAGACATCCCCTCCCGATGTTACATCTATCAGAGCATGACCATAAGAACTACTCTAGACTCCAAGCATTAGCTTCTACTCAACTCATTTCTCGTTACCTGAAAAATAGGTTGTAAGGGTGAGTTCCTCAATCAATATAATAAGCATTATAGAACAACATGTAATGCTAAGTAAATAACACATTAATTCACCCTAACCAGACTACGCATTCAGCAACGGCAATATCCGTCCAAACATCATATTCAACAATAATATATATCATATGTATAATCCTCAAACCATATTCAACACCAACAACACAACACAACGATTTACTCACTAATTCCTCACAATGGGAATTAGCTACAGCCCCACAGGCTATGCCATGCATTCATTATGCAATGAGACTCAACATATGCGGTACCGACTATTCTTGAACATATAGTTCAAGCTCACCGATCAATCCAGATACGGCTACTAAGCTCACTAGTCCCACTCATTTGAGATCTAATGACTCACTCACTAATTCCTCACTATGGGAATTAGCTACAGCCCCAAAGGCTAGACTCCACAATGATTCACTCACTAATTCCTCACTATGGGAATTAGCTACAGCCCCACAGGCTATGCCATGCACACTAATCATCTAGAAATGCAGCATCAACAACAACTCACAATGGACATATGCTCACACTCTAAGCCATACAACAGTCCATTCACAAATACATGCATAATATATACATTCATAACATTTTGCATATCCTCATACATCATCAATACATGTATCAACACATCATCAACACATGTATAAAACACTTCCTCAACACATGTATGAAACACCTCAGCAACGCATGTCTAAACACTTCTTCTGCCTTGCTCGCTAGGCGAGGCAGTGGCGAAGCTCTGGTTCGCTAGGCGAGCTCAAGGCGAACAGCTCCAGGAAATTGGTAAATTAATTCGCTAGGCGAGCTCAAGGCGAAGGTAATAGCGAACTCATTCTGTTTTGGTGAAAAACACAGCTAGCACTCACTCGCTAGGCGAAGCTCCAGCGAGTCCACAGCGAACATTACAGTAGCAAAACCTCTCAAGCTCGCTGGGGCGAGGTTGAGGCGCGTTCCTTCGCTAGGCGAAGGTTATGTTCGCTAGGCGAACATGACAGTTCACCAGACGCGTTTTCTCTGGGCAGGGATCTCATGTGCCCATTCCAGACCCTTCCCACTCAAACTTACTCGTCGCCATTCATCACCAAATTATCGGTTTGATTACACACACAATTATCAATTTGATTACGGTTTTCACTCAACCTATTCATCACAAATTTTCAGCATTCCAAATCCCAATTAGGGTCAAATTGACGGCTTATCACTACCCATGACATATTATCCCAAAATACCCATTAATCGACGATAAACCCCCCTTACCTTAACAATCCGGCAGAATCTTTGAGCTTCAAGCTTTCGTTCTCCAACCTTTGCTCTTCAGCTCCTCTTCTCTGCCCTTTTTTTTTCCTTTTTTTCTCACGATGCTTCTCTGTTCTGTTTTCACGTGAAATGCCTTTCCCAATGAGAACTTTTCCTTATTCCAACATATATATATTTTCCAATTTATTTTATTCCAATAATAATAATAATTCAATAATTCCCAAAAATAATAATAATAAAAATTCCAATTATTTAATTAAATTAATAAATATATTATTAACTCAATTTAAATAATTATTTTATTATTATCGGGGTGTTACAGCACTCTCACACCTGGGACCAGCCCCAAGTCAGCAACATCTACTCCCAGAGGATTTTGTCCTTCCACAGCTTTCAGCCTCTCCTCTAATCTTCTAAGCATGGGGTCCATGCCATGGCCCATGACAAAGTCTTCCTGAAGTAGGGGGAATTGATCGGCCTGATCATCATGGACGAGCTGTTGATCAAGGTTGACATGTGGGATCGGGATAGGCCCCGGTCTATTGGGACCATTAGCCTCTCCAGCTGGAGGATCATCCAATGTCTCTGGTTGAGTAGCGGCGGGATTCCTCTGCATCATCTGTCTGAGCTCTTGTTGTCCCTGAGCCACCCCTTGAACCACATCCATGAATTGGGTCATGCGGATCCTCATCTCAGCGAGCTCTGCTTGTACACCTTCCATTGCTCGCTGTTGATTCCTTCGGGTACCGTATCGGTGAATGCCTGAGTCAGCTATCCTGCTAGTGGAACACCAAACAACTGAGAACATTGTGGCGGTACCTATTATGCAAGAGATGCGGATGACTATGCAAATGCAATGACATGTTTATCAATTCCAAAAGGAATTCTACCCCCTTGATTCCAGTCTCACATTTGATAAACAGTGTAAGAAGAAAACCCCGACTAGAATCAAGAAGAAGATATGAACCCCTAGGAATAGATAAACATGTGTTGAATGATATGAATGCAAAATGATGATGTAATGCAATGACATGGGAATGCAGTGATGTGTATCTGCTTGAACATCTGTCAGGTTGCATTGTCTAAAGAGAAAACCCACTGAAGAATATAATATAAGATCAGATCTCTGCTCCAGAAAACCGGGTTGGTCGGAGGTTAAGGTTTCTTGAATTTAGCCCGCCCCTCATTGGTAGGTTCTAAGAACAAAAGTTCGTCAGCTTCAGCCCTTCAGTCGCGAATAATACGTTTACCACTGAAGGTTTGGTATTATTACGGGACAAAATACCTCCATTGACTCCCCTCAACAGGACATCCTAATAGCAAGTTCCCAGTCTCGGGATCCTCGGATTGAGCAGCGAGAATACGCCCACCAGAGCTAACATAATCACGTCTCGGAGGAGAGGCCTCGACTGAGTTCTCGGGAAATGGTCACCAGAGTCGACGATTTCTAGAGGAACATCCTGCCGTTACGGAACACCCGTAAGACATAATATATCCAAAAGAAACCTCGTCTGGGTGTGGTTCTTCACGAACGACTTAACGTAGCAACACGCCACGCAAGCCTCATGATTATCCACTCTAAAACCTGTGTGTACACTCAAGCCTGGGTAATGGGCTTATCTCTCATAGAACACCCCATCCCAACAAACAAACAAACAGATCCAACAGATACAACAGATGCATGCAAGCAGGTAAGCAAATAAATGTACAAAAGCATGAACACCCAATAAACAAGAAATCACACAAGCTAGGAGGGACTCGCTTAGGGAAGATGGACCAGTAAGAGGTCAACTTCTTAGTTTCCCCAGCAGAGTCGCCAGCTGTCGCAACCTGAAAAATACAGTGTGCGAAAAAATAACCGGCGAAAGAAAATGACAGAAGAGTCGCCACCGTGCGTTATTCATCACAAAGGAGGGAAAGGAAACGCTCGAAGTAAACCTGAAAAAGGAAAGGACAAGACGGGGTCTCGCAACCAAATCTTGGGTTCGGGAGTCTGTTATGCGAAGGGAAGGTATTAGCACCCCTACGCATCCGTAATACTCTACGGGATCCACTTTTGTAGTTCTTGTCTAAAGGGTGTGAGTTTATCTTGTGTTGTTTACCAAAAAAAAGGGTTAAATGAAAATGACTCGCGCGAATGTCGCATCCACTGCATACGTATCTCATCTGAATATGAGAATCAGAGTCTTCGTAGCTCGGCTGACCTATGGGTTGGGGGGATGTGTGCTCGCTAAGACATCGCGTCTTATGCCTATGTATCTCATCTGGAGTGAGAATCAGAGCAAGCCGTAGTTCGGCTAACTACGGGGTTATGGAGTGGGTTTTGGACGAACGACGTTACTACGCAATCTACCGGATGCTCGACCTTTGGAGACTTACTCACTTGTAGTAGAAGGAGTAAACGTGTGTTTAGGAGAAGAAAAATCAATGAAGGGTTAGGGTTTGGTGAACTCATGCAAAAAGGCAGTCCTTGACGAAGGAACCTGTAAAAAAAACACACAAAAACATTGCCTCCTATCGAGGTCTTCCAGCTAGGAAAGCAATAAAAAGCGGGAAAAATATAAAAGTATCACGCGGATAAAGATCCGAAGTAACAGCAGTTAGAGGAATGGGAAACCCAGGGATCCTTCCAAGCTAAACACATCAAAGAAAGTGAGTCAGTACAGGTAATCGGAATGAAACCTCCAGGGGGTATCCCACAAATAAAGTGGAAAACCACGCAAGTTATCCCTGCAAAAGTCATGTGAGCCCTCACAAAAACTCAACAAACAGGTTAGAAACAAAAAAATAGGGTAATCAAGGGTTGCCCCCAAATCAAAATGTAACCACGTGAATCATGCCATTAAAATTCACAAAAAAGACATGCATCAACAGGGTATCAAATTCACCAATAATACCTCATACATTTAGAGCATTCAAATTAAAGCACAAAGGTAATGGGAATAAGGGCAAACCTGATTGGAGAGCTTGATTGAAATTGAGTTGCACCCGTGAGGTTTACAAAATAATCTTTAGGGTTTATGTGAGGCAGAGGTGATTCTGTGCAGTTGAGTTCCCTTCAGGGTTTGGAGGTTGCTCTGAACTCTGTTAGCTCTTCTCTCACTATCTTTTTCCTCAGGGTAATAGGAATAGAATTCATATTTGTTTCACTGAAACTCTAGTATTTATAGCCTAATATTGGTAGCTTAGTGGGCTTTTGAGAGAGGTCCAAGTCTGAGATTTTTTCTTTTATTTATTTATTTATTTATTTATTATTATTTATTTATTTTTCGTTTTTGTTTTTTATTTTTATTTTTTAAATAAAGTTTCTTGGATCTAATTCTGATTGACATGATGAAATGCAATGTATCTAATGTTAAATGACCTAAAAATGAATGCATGCATGAGGTGTAAAGCGTATGCTTCCAGGAAAAATGAAGGGTAAATTTTGTGGTATTACACTTATCAAGTCTTTTTTGAAATTTTCAAAAGGAGCATGAAGTTTTCATCTTCTTCCAAAGCATGAAGTCTTGTATGTGTAACCGGTTATCAGAAATTGTGTAACTAGTTACACCTGACATTGTAAAACCAAATATTCAAAAAGTCGTTCATGTAATCGGTTACCAGAAATGTGTAATCGTTACACCTGACTTTATTTTGAAAAATACTTAAGAATTAAGTTTCAAACATGTTCTACATGATGTTAAAGTGAATTTATGCAATAAGTGGAATGATCAACATGATGGATTTGCAACTTGTACCTTAAAAAAATGTGATCAACCATTAAGTTTCAAAGCTAGTCTTCATCATGTTAAATGTGATAGAACACTTGATGTTTTAGTTTTGACCATGAGGCTTTTTCCATTATTTGACTATGAGCATTGTCTTCTAAGTTGTCTTCATCAAAATCAATAGTTGGAGAAACTTGATTTCACATATGTGTATTAGCAGCTAAAGATTTTCCTCTTCTCTTGGCCAGATACACGTAAGGCAACATATGTGAGTTGCTTCACCACAAAATATGCGTATAGATGGAAGTTCCCTTTCTCTGTTCCTTGAGCTCTGCATATGTATATTGATTTAGAATTTGATTTGGTTACTCTTTTTCTCTCTAAAACCTGTCAAACTAACAAAAGCCTTTCTAAAAGATCAAATGACTCAAGAAATATTCTTTGAGAGCGACAACATCTCTACATACATGTAAATGATATTTAAATCACTCAAAACTACTTACAAGTTCAAATAACTCATAAGATCTTACCATTAAAATAATGACAAACATAACAAAAATGGTGATTAATCACTTTTATAGGAATTATTACTCTTTAACTAGTTGACGTTAATGAAACTTTATTATTTTTTAGATAATTTCTTACCTTTTCTTTTTTCTTTTTTCTTTTTTCACTTTAACAATTTTTTTTATTATAATAATCCTAACATTATCGTGTTGTTGCATTTTTATATTAATTTTTGCAATCTTGAACACATGCATTACACGACATTTTGTTAGATCATGATATGATATCTAAATTGTGTTTTTCTTTTGATAGTTTTTGTTTGACTATATGATTAATAATGTTGAATCAACCATGCTTTGTGCACGTTGTTAAATTAATAAATGAAATCCCTAAAAACTATGTAAAATTGTTAGATCACAATAATATATAAAAATATTGTTTGACTTAACTTGTCTTTGTTTGACCATGATTCCTATAGTTGAAAGTAACCATGCTTTGTGCATTCTTGTTAAATTAAGTGAACGAAAAATTCCAAAAAAACTATATAAAATTATGTCAGAAATAATTCTACAAGTTGTTACTGTTAATGGGAATGGTGTCAAGTTGGAATGAATCATTATGTCAGAAATAATTCTACAAGTTGCAATACTTTCTGAGTTATGATAAGTTGCAACATGTGCTATCATGTTTTTGATGGGTCCTTGCTGCATTTTCTGCGTGAGATTGTTACAGTTAAATTTTGCCAAAATTCATGGTGGTCCATTCTAATTCTTTCAAACTCATCGTCATTATAAATGCAATCATTACATAAGCTTCAAAAATAAAAATGCAAGATCATCATTATGGAAACTAAAAACATAGTAGTAGACAGACAACGTTACCAAATTATATTATACCAACATATTGTCTTTCTTCTCTTGTTGATCCATGGTATCACAAAGAGCTAACCCTCTTGTCTCAGGCAAACCAAGCAATGTAAAACTCGACAACAAGATAACTACTCCAAACACGCCGTAAGAGAAAATGTCATGTTTCCTCCCGGCAGATATCAAAAATGGGGTGAAAATGTTACCGATAACAATAGCTTGTCTGACCAATGAGGTTGTCGTGTTCCTTACGCTGGTTGGAAATAGCTCAAGAATGTAAATGAGAAACACATTAAAAGCTGTGCAAGCACTGAAAAACGATGTCATCGCTAATCCGACTCTAATTTCTTGTATTCCCGATCCGACAACAACGCACATTATACAGCATATGCCACTGGCTACTGAAAATATAAGAATTGATGGCTTTCTTTGACGATTCTCCAAGAAATAGGCAGCCAGACAAGCCGGTATTTCCATTAAGCCATTGAACACAACGGCCAAGTAAATATCCATTCCTAAGTTCCCAACTGCTAATGGCATACCAAAATACACCATTCCAATTCCAATGCCAAGCACCATTACGGCCACCATTCTCTTTAAAGCCCAACCTCTACCAAACAACTCCACGATCGAGGAGTAGAGGTGGAAAAACGAAGCCTTTTGTTTATTCATCGGAGCTTCTATCAAACCTACTGTCAAATCATGACCATTTTCTAATGAAGAAACTCCGGTAAGCATTGCCATAGCTTCTTGATGTCTTCCTTGCATTAGAAGCCACCTCGGAGACTCGGTAACAAAGATATAAGCAAGAACCGAGTAACAAATAGCAGGAACCGACGTCCAGATGTAAACCAATCTCCATGAATTTAATCTATTGGCATAAGCTATACCAGGCAGCGACATAGTCCCTAATAAGAAGCATAAGTATTCGGCCATACCAACGGTGAACCTCCATTCAGTACTAACTTTCTCGGTGATCAAAACTAAAACACACGTTCCAATCGACGAACGAAAGAAGCCGATCAAGAATTTAAAAGCCGAGTAAATCCAAATATTGGGAGAGAAAACAATGAGAATCGAAACTATAGACGACGATAAACAAGACAAAACAAGTGTGTTCTTTCTTCCAAGTGAAGTGTCAGCTAAAGTTGTGAGAAGAAACAGACCGAAAAAACAACCAATGAAGAACGAAGATTGCGGTAAACCAGTAATGAAACTACTAGCGCACTCAAGACTCCATTGTGATATGACTGTTTTGTGTGATGGTCCATCCCATGACCATGAAGATTTAGGGATATTGCAGATATTAGAATCTGAGTTGCATAATGTTGAATCTGTGCAATGCCATGTCGGGTATTCTTCGGTGTAAATCGTTAGGAATGATTGCTGTGCATCAAAGAAGGATGCAAATGAAACAAGAATGCACTGCACAAATTCTAACCAACCAAATCTTTGTAAACCCTTTTCCATCATATCATCCATCACCACTTTCTCCTGCTCAACAGAATCAGAATTTGTTAAACTTGAAACTAAATCTTCAATTTCCATAGGTATTAAAACTAAACATAAAACCAAAATCCTAAGCTAGTTAGTACTTTCAATTAAATATACCTTGGAAGAAGGGTGAGGAATGGAAGAAGGTAATTCTTCTATAGCCGCCATGAGTGGATGAGGAAAAAAGACGAGAGAGAGAGAGAGAAGTTTGTGTTATGAGAAATGAATGTGGTGGTGGTTCATGTGAGGTTTTGAATATACATAAACACGTGTGAACAGAAAGATATCTATAGAATGTGAACAAACACTCCTTTATGACACAGCTCTTAAACATTAGACATTAGACATGTATAGAATGTGGTACTACCCTTTCTTTTCTTTCTTTTCTTCTTTTGGAATAAATGATATTGCTGGATAGTGGATTGAGAAATAAATGAGGTGTAATTAAGGTACTTGGATAAGGTAGCAGGATAGTAGATACATTTAAGGATGTTTAAATTTAAATTGATTTAAATAAAAATTATAAATTGGTCTAGAGAGAAGGTCACCCACTTCAACCGTATATGCAGGGAGAGTGGGTATCTACTCATGTGGAGCAATCGAGATAGCTGAAGGGTCGTCAGTTTTGTCGCCTATTTACACTAAAGCTACGGACCTTGTAGGTGAGCAAGCAGGTCCACCATACAAGACTCCAAAATTCAGGGCCTCCAATAGATGCATGGATTTAAATAAGTATTCCCTTGTTTTTTTTAAATATTATTTTTTAACATTTTATATATATTAAAAAAAAACTAATCATTATATGGTTTACAGATGCATTTCAGTATATTATTTAGATGTATTCGGAGATACATCTCTGAAATATCCTTAACACTCATTTATATGATTTTATTATTTACACAACCGAGTTAAATGACAAGTCAGTGATATTTTTGAACCATAGATGATCAAGCGAGAGGAAAAGGCCGATAGGATGGTGCGTCATTGGAGGGTTGACCCTGCTAGAGTCGCACATGACACTAGAGGTGCTCATGCGAGATTTAGTTTTTAGAAACGCTTTATAAAGGCCATTTGTTGGGGGCTTGGATGTTATAGGCGATATGTAGGTTGAGCATCATTGGTGTTGCACATTGAGGTGTTACCTCCTGTTCTTGGTTGGCACGTCCATGCTTGTGGACAAAAGTGCAACCTATGTCGATATGGTCTACTTCAAGTACTTCACCGATCTGACTATGATTCACGAGTACAACTAAGGACTGCCTGTTTGGTCTACCTATACTGGAAGATGGCGAGAGTTGTCTTTGGAAGACAAAGTAGATGACAGGGAGTCATACGCTTCTTACAGTAATTTCTTATTACTAATATTTTCATAATTCATTTGTTACACATGTTATTAATATTATATCTGAACTAAGTCAGTGATAAAACCGACTCAAAGTGACAACTCCACGAGACGGTCTCTTTCATACTTTGACCATGTTTACTCACACTTTCCAGATTCTCCAACTCCTAAATCCTAAAAAAGAGTGTTTTCAATGGTGCTCGCATTAGCAAACCATCTCATCTACCTCCATTACCAAAAATAAAATTCATTAAAAAGATGTCACTTTTTATGCACAAATACATCGAGCGGATTGTAAATGTTGAAAGTGACGACAGTTGTGATTTTCGAGTTGTTTCAGGTTTACTTGGTAAAGGAGAGGAGGACCACCAATTTGTCTGTTATCATCTTATACAAGAGATGGCGAGGCATAACGAATCATACGCAACGCAGAGCTATACGGGAACAAAGCAAATTACGATACATTTCTCAATACTCTTGTTCCTTGTCTTAGTGGTTTGGCTTTGTTTGATAAATGTATGTGTTTCCTGAAAATAGGACATCTTATAGAAAGTGCTTATGATATGATGTTCATTGATTTAACAAGATATGATTTTTTGGAAATATTCTTTCCACTTCGAAGTAAGCCACCTCAAAATCCATCTGAACGCGTCATCTGTATCGGCTGGCTATCAAAACAATAGCATTTTATTCAGGTTTATTTGAAACCGAGGTATCCTATAACAAAGACATCATTGGAGTGAACGATACATTTCACGCAAGACGTTGAAACACGACCAAATCACTTTCTTGAAAGAATGGAAGAATTCACCAAGTTGAGCGACAATGAACGAGAAGCAAATAAGGAAAGGTCGAAGAATGAGCCACCAATAAATTTAGATAGTGAAATTTGTTTTGATGCATTTTAGTTGTAACATAACAATGTAACACTTTTTTTTTGTAAGTAACGCATTGCATAATATTATAAAATTGGACGATATTTTTTGGACAATTTTTTATTTTGAAATTTTGCTTTGCATGGATCAATTATGCTATACATAATCAATTGGTTTTTTTCTGCATAATTTTGAATGGTTTCAGAGATGCATCTCCAGACACACCTTCTAATTATTAAAAAACAAAACAGTAGATAATCAGGAGATGCATCTCAGGATATAGCCTTATTTTTTTAAAGAAAAAAAAGTGGATCTGAATATGTATCTCTGAAGTCTTGCATGCATATATGATCATGTTTGTAAGATCCTTATTGCTCTACAACTTCTATAAATAGGATCTCTAATTCCATTTTCTTTACACAAACTAGAATGCTACATATCCCCATCTTGCATTTGTGTATTTCAATGGCGCAAAATCCCAATTTCAATTTCGGATATGCGAGAACACATTTCTCGTTGATCTGAAAACCAAATTGAATACTCTCCTGCGATATCCAGAAAATCAGAGAGTTGTCAAGCTCAAGTACCGTTCACCCTCGATAGACAACGAAGGGAAGATACGGTTCACCATTCTTGAACTGAAGACAAATGATGATTTGAAGGTTATATAGAGTAATTTTTACCATTACTCAACAAAATGTATGATTAAAGTGGATGCGGCGATTCAAAGATCAGTCGAAGATATTATAAGAATGTTGCAATATCCTTAACTACATGTTTTTAATGACATGTAATGTTAAATTTATGTAATGTTTATCTATGTAATATTTATTTTGACATTAATTTATCTTGGTTTTCCATTCTGCTTGTTTTTGTTTTGAACTAATAGAGCATATTCTGGAGATGCATCTCCGAAGAGCTCACAGACTAATTAACTAAGGGGGTTATGAAGATGCATCTCTGAAACACTCGCAAACAAATGAACTAAGGGGGTTACAGAGATGCATCTTCGATTCAATTTTTTGTTCATACGAAAATGCATCTCCAGGTCAAATTTTAACAGATTTAAAGGTTTCTCACATTTTTTGTCTTACTTGTGTATCAAAGTGCATTTCCGAACACAGAAGATATTTTAGTATTTTCACAATGGTAGGGAGAACCCCTAAAAATAAAAATAACAATTCCCATATTAAATGATATATTATACTTGTGTTAGCTGGAGATTTCGACAAATAGGTGAAGTTCTTTGAAAGTGTTATGTTTTGGAGAACAAATAAAAATGGTTGTGTCGAAGCTATTTGTTGAATTCTTTTCTTGGGAAAAAGGACCTTTCTTGTCGAAGCCTGAGACTTAGAAGATTTTTTGGATCTCCACAAGTTCTCTTCGACGTAGGCGTTTGACAGATTCGAAGCTTCAAGCGGGAAAGATTTGAAATTCAAACGAAGCAGTTTCGTCAGGCCAACGCGTGGAAGCATCTGAGACACGCAACGCTTGAAAATGTTGAATGTGGCAGTCATCTGTGTAGAGACCGTTAGGGTCGAATTGTTATAAATAGGAGTCTTAGTTTTAGATTTCGGTGTGTTCAAACAAATATACAAAAATTCACTAAAATACTCAAAGTACCAGAGCGAGAGAAAAGAGTCTTTGCTGAAAATGTATGTATGAAGAACACCATGATTTCGTTTCATGTTATTTGTTTTATGCAAGTTATTTAAACTAAAACCATTTACTGTCTTTTCTTCTTTCGAATTTCCCTTATTTTCAGTATTTCATCATCACTTTTACCTTTGCATTTACATTTCGCCAAACTTTCATTTCCAGCACTCTCTCAAAACTTAAAACGTTTACTTCAAGTTATTTATCTTCACCTTTGCCAAGTACTTTTGTTATATTTAAAAAAACCTTTTTTACAAAGTTACTGCCATTTACTCTTTGCCTATAAAGTCATAAATTTCGTTTAGAATTATTGTCGAAACACCTTTCACTATTCATAAACCAGAAACAAACTTAATCATGAGTCAAATCACCATAATAATAGTTCTTGAGACACATGTCCTAGGATCAATCTAGTTGATCCTGTAAGTTACCAAAATCTATAATATTGGAAGACTAGCGGTTGTTTGTCAGAAATTACTGGTAAACAAATTGGCACGCCTAGTGGGACAGTGTCAAAAGAATTGTTAATTATAATAGTTTGCTATACTTTTACAATACAAAATTGATGTTATTCTTTTGGTTTAAAAAATTAGTGTTGTATGATCCTTAGAAGTGGTAAGATAGCCAACAATTCGCAACCTATAACCAAGAGAAAAAACACAAAAAAGATGGTTAATACAACCAATCAAGGGGAACAATTTCCTCCCCAGGGAAGAGGCACAATCGGAGCAAATTCGATTGATGCATCCACTGAGATCCCTAGTGCACAGGCCATACCAACATTTGGATCCATGGCCTTGCATAATTCGACAACAATGCCTATTATGTCAAGCGTAGCAGACATTCCTGCAATTCCAACCCCTAGGCCACCAGGATTTGAGAATTTTAGGTCTTTGAGAGAATACCCATATGGAATGCCATCTACTGCCATGGCGGGACTTCAAAACAATTCTTCCATATATACTCAACCCCATAATACGGTTATTTCGCCAATTCAAAATTCTGGCTCTGGCATGAACCATGTAGGTCGAAATACCCAATCACAAGGAGTCTCTACCCTATTACCTACCCTTACAACGAATAACCAGGCAGCCTTTAGACAACAAATGGATGCCAATAACCATGATATGGTAGGAGTTCTGGCTAGAGAAATGAATACCATTTTTTCTCCCCTAATACAGAATGTGAATAGGACTAACAATGACAATGCCCAAACATACCAACAACTGTCAGCGCAGATGGGACGCATAGCAAATTTCCTAGGCGCCCCACAGTCCTCTGTTCGACGCAGGGCAAACCAGGTTATAATCCAGGGAGAAGAACCAATTATAGATCAGGTTCGACCACCAAGACAAGCGCCTGACGAAAGGGTCATGGGGGCAAGATTGGAACAACAGCCAATTCGATGGGAAGTCCCTGAAGTACAACCCAAGAGAGTAATAATGGTTAATAGAGACCAGGATGCAGACGAAGTAATTCATAGGGTTAGGCGGGAAAACATGATGGAAAATGACTTAACTACTATGATAGAGAGAATCATGGCCCAGAATGGTCTGAATACAGGACTTCGACGGCCAAATTATTCCTCTCCTTTATCAGAATACGTCCTACAAACTGAATTACCAAGGGGTTGTAATATCCCTAAGTTCACCAAATTCTCAGGGGACACTAGTATTCAATCAACTGGAGACCCGGAAAGAAGATGGCAGTTGCTTTCGTACTTTCGAGGTATCAAGGGACACTAGTATTCAATCAACCCGGTTTTCTGGAGCAGAGCTTTGATCTTGTATTATATTCCTCAGTGGTTTTCTCTTCAGACAGTGTAACCCGACAGATGTTCAAGCAGATACCGCAATCTTGATTGACATGTCACTGCATTCCCATGTCACTGCATTACATCATCATTCTGCATTCATATCATTTAACACATGTTTATCCATTTCTAGGGGGTTTACATCTTCTTCTTGATTCTAGTCGGGGTTTTCTTCTTACACTGTTTATCAAATGTGAGGCTGGAATCAAGGGGGTAGAATTCCCTTTGGAATTGATAAACATGGCATTGCATTTACATATTCATTGTCATATCTTGCATAACAGGTACCGCTGCAGTGTTCTCATATTGTTTGGTGTCCCACTAGCAGGATAGCTGACTCAGGCATTCACCGATACGGTACCCGAAGAAATCAACAGAGAGCGATGGAGAGCCTACAAGCAGAGCTCGCCGAGATGAAGATTCGCATGAATCAATTCATGGATTTGGTTCAAGGGGTGGCTCAAGGACAGCAGGAGCTTAGATTGTTGGTACAGAGGGATCCCCCTATTACTCAACCGGAGACGTTGGCTGATCCTCCAGCTGGAGAGGCTAATGGTCCCAATGGACCGGGGCCTATCCCGATCCCGCATGTCAACCTAGATCAACAACCCATTCAGGATGGTCAGGATGATCAGTTCCCCTTGTTTCAGGAAGACTTTGGCATGGACCCCATGTTTAGAAGATTGGAAGAGAGGTTGAAAGCAGTGGAAGGACAGAATCTTCTGGGAGTAGATGTTGCTGACTTGGGGCTGGTCCCAGGTGTGAGAGTGCCACCGAAATTCAAGGTTCCGATATTTGACAAATACCATGGCAGCTCTTGCCCCAAAACTCACGTGCAAGCCTATTTCCGTAAAATGGTTGCATACTCTGATGACGAGAAACTACTTATGTACTTCTTCCAGGATAGCCTAGCTGGGACATCCTTGGAATGGTATATGAGGCTGGACAGAGCCCATATCCGCTGCTGGAGGGATTTGGCATAGGCTTTCGTGAAGCAGTATCAGTATAATGCAGACATGGCTCCGGACAGAACTCAACTTCAGAATCTGTCTCTTAAAAGCAATGAGTGCTTCAGGGAATACGCTCAACACTGGAGGGATACAGCTTCCCGTGTTCAGCCTCCTATGTTGGAAAAGGAAATGGCCAACATGTTCATGAATACGCTGCCTGGACCTTATCTGGAGCGTCTGGTGGGGTGCAATGCTTCCAACTTTGCTGATGTGGTCTCTACTGGAGAAAGGGTGGAGAATTACCTAAAGACCTGCAAGATCCAAAATGGAGGTGGATCTTCATCAGGGGTAAAAACGTCGTTCATTGGAGAGCATAAACAGAGAGAGGGGGGAGTGAATTCTTTGACTTCCTATCAGAACAGAGGTGTTAGAAGGAACAGTTTCCAGAATTATCATCAGCAACCGTATGTTGCGGCTGTGACCATTCCAGCTGCAGCACCTCTACAACAACAACAACCACAACGTCAACCAGCTCAGTATCAACAGCAGCAGCAACCGGGTAACAGACCCGCTTATCAACAGAGGCAAAGGATGATGGACCGGCGTTTCGACACCCTTCCAATGTCGTACGCTCAGTTGCTTTCTAGTCTTCAACAACTATAACTTGTGCAACTGCGCACTCTGGCTCCTCCTGTTGGTAGACTTCCGGTGGGTTACGACGCCAACGCTAGGTGTAGCTTCCACTCTGGGGCACCTGGCCACAATATTGAGAACTGCAAAGCTTTTAAGCACGTAGTTCAAGACCTCATAGATCCAAAGGCCATCGACCTTGCACCGGCTCCGAATGTCGTTAACAATCCCATGCCCTAGCATGGTGGTGCGAACGTTAACATGATAGAGGGAAAAGCCAAGTCCATTAAGGATGTGTTGAAGTTGAAGACTCCATTGTTGGATATCAAAGGATGCTTGCTGAAGGCCGATGTTTTCCCCGGTTGTGGGAAGGGTTGTTTGGATTGTGCCACTCAGAGTGGAGGTTGTTTGAAGCTACAGCAGGGTATCCAGGCCTTGCTCGACAAAGGTATCCTCCAGGTTGAAGATTTGTCTGTCCAAGAGTCTGTGGAAGGGGTTGAGGAAGAGGTGTTTGAAGATGCTACTGATGAATTCGCAGATGTTGTTCCTGTTAATTTTGTGATTCCCAGTGAGGTCTCTGCGGTCAACAATGAAGATGGGGATAGTGATTGCGACATTGACAACTGGGCGCGTCCGAGGATCCCGGGTGAAGTCATCAACAATTGGTCTTCTGAAGAGATTATCCAAGTCACTCTTATTGAAGAGTAATTTTCTTTGTTTATTCATGCATATCCAAGTCTTACGTTCCGCCCAGGGCGTAATGACTCATTGTAGGGCCCATCTATGTGACACTTGCATTTTTTATCATAAATAAAGGACGTCTTTTTGCATTCAAATATTTCGTTCCCTGTCTTTCTATTTTTGCAGTTTTTCAAAATAAAAAAAATGGCAATGTTTTGTTTAGTTTCCACTTTTTTTTCACACTCATAAGCACATACCATCACTCATGCAGATGCACATCACCGGATCCTATTGATAACGGTTCTGCTATGGCTCGCTTCGACTTTGAAAATCCAATCTTTCAAGCTGAAGAAGAGGGTGATGAAGACTGTGAACTCCCTGAAGAACTTACCAGGTTATTAAAACAGGAAGAAAGGGTCATTCAACCGTATCAAGAGCCTACTAAAGTGATTAATCTCGGCACCGAGGACGCCAAGAGAGAAATCAAGATAAGGGCTGCTTTGGGAGATGATGTGAAGAAAGGGCTGATTGAATTGCTGCAAGAATACGTTGACATCTTCGCCTGGTCTTATCAGGACATGCCCGGGCTGGACACAGACATCGTGGTACACCGCTTGACTCTCAAATAAGGTTGTCCTCCGGTCAAGCAGAAGCTCAGAAAAACAAGACCAGAGATGGCCGTCAAGATAAAGGAAGAAGTGCAAAAGCAGTTGGATGCAGGGTTTCTAGCAGTCACCAATTATCCGCCATGGGTTGCAAACATCGTCCCAGTACCTAAGAAGGATGGAAAGGTACGGATGTGTGTCGACTACCGGGATCTGAACAGAGCTAGCCCTAAAGATGATTTCCCATTACCTCACATTGACGTTTTGGTAGATAGTACAGCTCAGTTCTCGGTATTCTCCTTCATGGATGGTTTTTCTGGCGATAACCAAATCAAGATGGCACCAGAAGACATGGAAAAGACAACTTTCATAACCCCATGGGGCACCTTCTGCTACAAGGTGATGCCGTTTGGTCTGAAAAATGCCGGAGCAACATATCAACGAGCTATGGTGACTCTGTTCCATGATATGATTCATCATGAAATCGAGGTTTATGTGGACGATATGATTGCCAAATCTCATACAGAAGAAGAACATTTTGTGAATCTGCAGAAATTGTTTGAACGGTTAAGGAAATTCAAACTGAGACTTAATCCGAACAAGTGCACTTTCGGGGTGAGATCGGGAAAATTACTGGGTTTTATTGTTAGCGGAAAAGGGATTGAGGTGGATCCCGACAAAGTAAAAGCGATACAGGAAATGCCAGAGCCAAGAACAGAGAAGCAAGTCCGTAGTTTCTTAGGGAGCTTGAACTACATTGCAAGGTTCATCTCTCACCTGACAACCACGTGTGAGCCAATTTTCAAATTGCTGAGGAAAGATCAGGCTATCAGGTGGAATGAAGATTGTCAAAGGGCTTTCGAGAAGATAAAAGAGTATCTACAGAAACCTCCAATCCTTATACCTCCAGTTCCTGGGAGACCTCTGATAATGTACCTGTCAGTGACTGAGAACTCGATGGGGTGTGTATTGGGACAGCATGACGAGTCTGGTCGAAAAGAGCATGCCATATACTACCTTAGCAAAAAGTTTACCGACTGTGAAATCAAATATTCGCAGCTTGAGAAAACTTGTTGTGCTTTGGCCTGGGCTGCTCGCCGACTGAGGCAGTATATGTTGAACCATACTACCTTGTTGATTTCTAAGATGGATCCAGTCAAATACATATTCGAGAAGCCAGCTCTCACCGGAAGGGTCGCTCGTTGGCAAATGATTTTAACAGAGTATGATATTCAGTACACGTCACAGAAGGCCATCAAAGGTAGTATTCTGTCAGACTACCTTGCTGAGCAGCCGATTGATGATTATGACCCGATGAAGTTTGAATTCCCTGATGAAGACATCATGTTCCTCAAGATGAAAGACTGTGAAGAGCCAGTTGTTGAGGAGGGACCTGATCCAAACGAAAAATGGACTTTGTTGTTTGATGGGGCTGTCAATGCTAGAGGAAGTGGAATTGGTGTTTTCATTACAACTCCGAAAGGTGCCCACATACCTTTCACCGCTCGTTTGACTTTTGAGTGCACAAATAATGAAGCTGAGTACGAGGCCTGTATCTTGGGTATTGAGAAAGCCATTGATTTGAGAATCAAGACTTTGGACATCTTCGGAGATTCAGCTCTGGTGATCAATCAAGTGAATGGTGATTGGAATACTCTCCAGCCCACTCTGGTCCCTTACAGAGACTACACGAGAAGGCTGTTGATTTTCTTCACAACAGTAAAATTATATCATATACCTCGTGATGAGAACCAGATGGCAGACGCACTTGCTACTATATCCTCCATGATCAAGGTAATTCGCTGGAACCATGCTCCCAGGATCGATGTGATGCGCCTTGACAGGGCCGCATATGTGTTTGCTGCTGAACTGGTAGTCGATGACAAGCCTTGGTATCACGATATCAAGTGCTTTCTGAAGAATCGAGAGTACCCTGCAGGGGCATCCAACAATGACAGAAAGACTTTGAGAAGATTGGCAGGCAGTTTCTTCTTAAACAAAGACGATGTGTTGTATAAGAGGAACTTCGACATGGTTTTGCTCAGATGCGTGGACAGACACGAGGCGGACATGTTAATGCAGGAAGTTCATGAAGGTTCCTTCGGTACTCATGCCGGCGGACATGCAATGGCTAAGAAATTGTTGAGAGCGGGTTATTATTGGATGACCATGGAGTCAGATTGCTTCAAATATGCTCGGAAGTGTCATAAATGCCAGATTTATGCTGATAAGGTGCATGTACCGCGAATCCTCTGAATGTGATGTCTTCGCCGTGGCCGTTTTCTATGTGGGGTATTGACATGATTGGAAAGATTGAACCGACTGCTTCCAATGGGCATCGCTTCATCCTTGTTGCCATCGACTATTTCACCAAGTGGGTCGAAGCAGCGTCGTTCGCGAATGTCACCAGACATGTGGTTGCCCGTTTCATCAAGAAAGAAATCATTTGCCGCTATGGGATTCCCGAAAGAATCATTACTGATAATGGTTCTAATCTCAACAAAAAAATGATGAAGGAGTTGTGTCAGAACTTCAACATTCAGCATCACAATTCTTCCCCTTACCGCCCTAAGATGAACGGCGCTGTTGAGGCGGCAAATAAGAACATAAAGAAGATTGTGCAGAAGATGGTCGTCACGTACAGAGATTGGCATGAGATGCTACCCTTCGCTTTGCATGGGTACCGTACTTCAGTACGTACGTCGATTGGGGCAACCCCTTACTCCCTGGTGTATGGTATGGAAGCAGTCCTACCTGTTGAAGTGGAGATTCCTTCTCTAAGAGGCATGTTGGATGTCAAGTTAGACGAAACCGAATGGATTCGGACAAGGTTCAATGAGTTGAGTCTTATCGAAGAGAAGCGAATGGTAGCCATTTGTCATGGGCAGTTGTATCAGAGTCGGATAAAGAGAGCCTTTGATCAGAAAGTGCGTCCTCGTTGTTTCCAAGTCGGAGATTTAGTGTTGAAAAGGATCATTCCTCCTCAGACAGATCACAGGGGTAAGTGGACTCCTAACTACGATGGACCGTATATTGTCACCAAGGTTTTTGATGGTGGGGCCTTAATGCTTGCAACTATGGATGGTGAAAACTTCACTTCCCCTGTGAACTCAGACGCAGTTAAAAAATACTTCGCATAAAATAGACCCGCTGGACAATAAAAAGAATAGTCCAGGCAAAAATGGGCATCCCGACGAACCAAGAAAATGAAAAGGTTCAGGAAAAAATTAGGGATTAAAAATGAAAAGATCGTACACCCGGTAAGTTGAAAACCTGAAAAGGCAACTTAGGCAAAAATGGGTATCCCGGTAGATTGAAAACCCGAAAAGGGCGATCCAGGCAAAAGTTAGGGATTAAGCGAATGACTGCGTTCTGAGTTAGTTCTGAATCTCATCTCATGTCGATGACTGGAAATTTTCGAAAGGTAGGAAAGAGTCCAATCACCTTTTCAGAAGGCTGATCATCTGGAGGATCTTAAAGATGAGCAAGTCATAGCAGAATTGGAACCCAATAGAAATCCATTTCACATTGCCATTAGATTAATTTCTGTTTTTATCTTTTGTGCGATTACCTCTTTCCAGGGATTGCTTCCTGATGTAAATGCCTATTCAGAGGCCATTCAATCAATAAAATCATGTTATTCAGTATATCTCTGTTTTCATTTTCATTTTACTGTTTTGTTTGCAAAAATGACGTCCGAATTTTTGATAAACATTGCATCATGACACATAAGGGCTTTACAGGTACATGCTTAATAAACATTTAAAATTGCTGTAAATTTTAAGTGCTTTGGATCGTCTATTCAGAACAGATACCCTCGGGGCATTTCCTTAAAATCCCCTGCAGATGATCGTGAATATCTTCCCCAGTGAAGTCGCCAACAGACGAATCTGGTGTCTTATCCCTGCAGAGCTGATCAGAGTGTTGGATTCTTCAATCCCCAGCAGGTTCTCACCACTGTACTTCCCCAAGCGTTTGTTTCAGGACATACACTCCCCAGTAGAGTTGACAGTGCCAGACTATATATCCCCAGCAGAGTCGCCAGCTGTCGCAACCTAAAAAATACAATGCGCGAGAAAAAACAATCGGCGAAAGAAAAAGACAGAAGAGTCGCCACCGTGCGTTATTCATCCCAAAGGAGGGAAAGGAAACGCTCGAAGTAAACCTGAAAAAGGAAAGGACAAGACGGGGTCTCGCAACCAAATCTTGGGTTCGGGAGTCGGTTATGCGAAAGGAAGGTATTAGCACCCCTACGCATCCATAGTACTCTACGGGATCCACTTTTGTGGTTTTTGTCTAAAGGGTGTGGGTTTACCTAATGTGTTTATTTACTAAAAAGGTTAAGAGAAATGACTCGCGCGGATGTCGCATCCACTGCATACGTATCTCATCCGAATATGAGAATCAGAGTCTTCGTAGCTCGGTTGACCTATGGGTTGGGGGATGTGTGCTCGCTAAGACATCGCGTCTTATGCCCACGTATCTCATCTGGAATGAGAATCAGAGCAAGCCGTAGTTCGGCTAACTACGGGGTTATGGATTGGGTTTTGGACGAACAACGTTACTACGCAATCTACCGGATGCTCGACCTTTGGAGACTTACTCGCCTGTAGTAGAAGGAGTAAACGTGTGTTATGGGTTTTAGGGTTTGGGATGCTCGAGGGCAAACAGGGAGTCCTTGACGAAGGAACCGCGCTACATGTGGGGATATGAATACAAAACACAAAACATGTATCTCAAAGTAAAATGCCACCAAGGGGCTCAAACATTGCCTCCTATCGAGGTCTTCCAGCTAAGAAAGCGATAAAGTACGAGAAAAGGAAAAAATTACCACACGGATAAAGATCCGAAGTTACAGCAATTAAAGGATTAGCAACCCTGAGATCTCTCCAGCTAGACCATCAAAGAAAATCAGTCAATACGATTAATCAGGATAAACCTCCGGATGGTATCCCTGCAAGAGTATATGAGCCCTCACGAAAACTCAACAGAAAGGTTAGACAAACAGGACAAAAATATAGGGTAATCAAGGGTTGCCCCCAAATCAAAATGTAACCACATGAATCATGCCATTAAAATTCACAAAAAGGACATGCATCAAAAGGTATCAAATTCACCCATAATACCTCATACATTTAGAGCATTCAAATTAAAGGCATAAAGGTGATGGATATATGGCAAACCTGATGAGAGAGATTGATTATGATTGAATGGTACGGCCGGATCTACAAAGTAATACTAGGGTTTGTGTGAGGCGGAGTGAACTTCTCAGGGCTGCCTGAAGGTCGCTGCAGAGTAGTTCCTAGGTTTCCTTCTCTCAAAATCTTTCTCCGGGGAATCTCCCAGTGTAACTCCAAGTCTCTTTTCCTCTACTGAAACTTCAGTATTTATAGACTGATTTTCGTGGGTAGTGGGCTCAAATGAGGGAGACCCAAGTCCAAAAAAAAAATTTGTTATATTTTATTTATTTATTTATGTTTAACTTTTTTTTTTCTTTTTTTTTTCTTTTTTTTTTCGTTTTTTTTTTTTTTTTTAGGAAAAATGAAGGGTAAATTTTGGGGTATTACAACTAGTGAATCCACTATAGAACACATAGCCAGATACATGACCGAGGCATGGGATTTGGCGAACAGTGAGAACCTAAGGATGAAATATTTCCCCAGTTCTTTAATGAAGAATGTCTTCACGTGGTTTACAACTTTGCCACCAAATTCTATAGATACTTGGCCTCATTTGGAAAGATTGTTTCATGAACAATTCTACATGGGCCAAACTAAGATAAGTCTTAAGGAATTAGCCAATATCAAAAGAAAATTCACTGAACCTATAGATGATTATCTGAATAGGTTCCGTTTGTTGAAATCTAGATGCTTTATAATAGTTCCTGAACACGAGTTGGTCGAAATGGCCACTGGAGGTTTAGAGTATTCCATCAGGAAAAAGTTAGATACTCAGTATCTAAGAGATATGACCCAATTAGCAGACAGGGTTCGACAGGTCGAACGCTTAAAAGCTGAAAAGGCCAGAGTGAATAAGAATTATAAGAAAGAAAGGGTTGCTTATGTCAAATTCGAAGATGGGGAGCCTGAAATCTCTAATGACTCTTATGGTCTTGAGGAATTCGAAGTAGATTTGGCTGAATTAAAGAAAGAACCACCTTATGCTTGTAAATTACTTACACCTTCGAATGGCAGGAACCCTGTCGAAACTGAAAAGAATGATAGATTTCCTAAAAAGACTTACACATTTGATGTTACCAAATGTGACGAAATCTTCGATTTATTAGTAAAAGATGGCCAAATGATAGTGCCTCCTAATACCAAAATTCCTCCGTTAGAACAACAGAAGAAAAGAGGCTTCTGTAAATATCACAATTTTTTAGGCCATAAAACCTCACAATGCTTTCTTTTTAGGGATCTTATTCAAAATGCAATTAAGGATGGCCGCCTCAAGTTCGCTGACAAGGGGAAAAACCAGATGAAGGTTGACGCTGATCCCCTCAACATTGCTGACACAAATTATGTTGAACCTGTCGAAATCAACATGATTAACATAGGGGAAGTGGAGGTTGTGAAGGCAACAAGAATTGAAGGTTATGCGCTAGATGGAAAGCAGACTACTGATGGGCTAAATAACGATGTTCCCTTTGGAATCTCTGTCAAAGGTGAACAGGTTGCTAATGTCGAACCAAGGGCCACTGAAGGTCTTAAGGGGAAAGCAACTGAGGCTACTGAGGGCCTAAGGAAGAAATTCGAGGAAATTTCAATCACTGATGGCGCCAATCTAGGTGTCAACATGGTGGATCTGAACCAACCCCACCCCCTCCCCCTCCCCAGAAATGGAGGAAGCGGAGAAATGTCTGAAGATGGAGCAAGAGGGGATGCAGTTTGGCTATCCCAAAGCCAATGAAAGCCTACGTGAATACCTTTGGAGATGTCACAACAGAAATTCTGACATGTTGTTGTGCCCAAGGTGTAGCATCAGGATATGTCGAAGGGTGGCTAAGGATTATGAAAGATGGAAACGAACAAAGACCGAGAGAAACTGGAGGAAGGAAAGCCAATTACAGAAGGTGTATCCCAAGCCTGGAGAAAGCCTTCTTAGTTTTATTGTGCGTTGCTACAAGTATGAAACAGAATGCTTGATGTGTCCCAGGTGTGGGGCAGTGTACAACAGAGGATTAGCTGAAGCATTCGAAAAAATCCCATGTAACCAAGGTTGGGACGGACATGGAGGTAACCCGAATATGTACATCTTCGAAAAGAGGGGAGTTCCTAGGAGGCCAGACAACCCTCACCCAAGGGCGAAAAGAGTTATGTTTAAACTTCCAGCAGAAGCCCCTGAGGACAAATGGACTCAGGCGGGGTCGAAGAAAGGAAAGTGGAGAAGTTTTGAGGATGGAGGAAGAACCTTGATCCGCTGTCGCGCGCGGATCAAAAACGAGTATTTTTGATAAAATGTAGTTATCGACAAATTGACTCGGATTATCGTTCTCACAAGGATTCTTGAATGAATTAACCAATGATAGTAACGATTAATGGGGTTTTGGTTGGTTTAGGATTCAATTAAAAAAATAGATTAAAATAAGTGATTATTGAAATAAGTTGTAGCAACAATTTACTGATTCGGTCTTTGCCTATCATCGACTATCGTAATTCCAACCGCAGATTAACTATTCCTATTTGATTATAATATCAACTGACAAGCGCAATTGATAGTATAAGTTGTATGTTCCTATTATCCGAATTAAGCAAACGGGATTAAGTTTCATGAATTAAGCAAACATGAATTAAACGGACTCGATAACGAATTAAGCAAACGAAATCGTGACTCTAGTTAGGATCACACAATCAATCAGATTAAATCAATATAGCATATGTAAATCGGATTAAGCAAACAAAATACATATATTAATATTGAAAGGAATAAAAAACCTGAATAAGAATTACTAAAATCTCAAGGTATCGGAACCCGAATACAACAAATTGTTTGGATCGATTAGTTCTTCATGAGAATTCTTGCCAAAGCTTTCAAGTATTTCATGAATAGTCATCCCCAATGTTATGCGGCTGCTAGGTATATGGAAAACAAGGAATTTGGTTTACAACCGAACTGGATCGAAAACATAACTCAAGCCCAAAACTAATGACCCAAAATTTAAATAAAACTAATGCTGCAACTTCAACGAATTTTCTAGCCCTTCTACAGTCTGATTCAGCTCTCGACTTCTGAACAAAAGTTGTATATCTTTTTCTTAGCTTTCCATCGACTGGTAGCACGTCTCAATCCGATACTCTTAGCTCAAGATATGATTTTTCTCGCGAAAGCTGCTAATGCTGAAAATTAAATACGAAAATTAAATAAGTGCAAAAATAAAATAAATTATGAAAACACATTAAAACATAAAAATAATCAAAGCAAACCGAAGAAATGCTTAAGTACAAACATGGAAGAACATGCATCAAAATGCATTGATCAAACCTCTTGGGCTTATAGAAAACAGTTCCAGGCATCTAAGAGAGAGGCTATCAGATTGGAGAACTACAAAGGAAAGAATCCCATGTCAAGATCCCAGTGGAGAAGACATCAGAGGTTGAGGAAAGCTGAAAGAGAGATGACTTCAAGAGAGATTGGAGAATCCAGTAGCGTCAAGGTTCCCCCAAATGTCACAAATTCGACCAAACCACCTGTAGGAAGGAAGTTGTTTCCAGATAAAAATAAAAACCAGAAAGTTCAGGAGGAACAAGTAAGAGAGGAAGAAATGCTCACTGACGACTTTGAGTCCGACGGAGTGTCATCTGTTAATATGAATTGCAATATGGTCTCAGTTCTTCCATACGAATATAATCAGGAGACGGAGGTTAAAGATAATGAGGAAGCTGATACTGTGGAGATGGCGAAACATAAACCTGTGCGTTACTATGTTCTCAACAACGGCGTTGTTGAAGAGCAGAACGATCTTTTTGAAAGGCCTCACCAAGGGATGCAGAATCATCTCAAGCCCCTATACATTAGAGCCAAAGTTGGACATGTGGGGGTGAATAAAGTTCTGGTGGACGAAGGAGCAGCAGTCAATCTGATGCCTCAATTCATGTTGAAAAAGATAGGTATGTTCGACACTAATGTTAAACCTCACAATATGGTATTGTCAAACTATGAGGGTAAGATAGGACAGACTTTGGGTGTCATACAAGTGGATATGACTGTTGGATCAATCACAAGACCAACAATGTTCATGGTGATAACTGCGAAGGCGAATTACAACTTACTACTAGGAAGGGAATGGATACATGGAATAGGGGCAGTTCCTTCGACCATGCATAAGAGGATATCCATCTGGAGAGAAGATAGTGTGGTAGAAAATGTTGAAGCTGACCAAAGTTACTTCATGGCAGAAGTGAACCATGTAGACAAGAAGAACTTTGACAAGAACTTGGCTCATATAGGACCATGTCACTCAGCTGAAGAAGGCTACGCCCCAAATAAAAATGCTTTGTATTTCTTGACTCTACATCCCAATGGCTTTCAGTGGGATAGGAAAATTATGGGGGACCCAGAAGAAGGGGAATCATCTGAAATACGGCCAACAGGCTGGGATGAAGACCTGTATTATGCTTGAGTCTTCGTTTTTCGAAAAGATTTCGGCCTATATGGCTGAGAACAAAACCAAAGCGGCTCTCGAAGCCGAGATAACTAACATGGCTGGCGAAGCCACATATGGTGAAATCTATAATGCAGGACCTAGGGAGTACTTTAAACCAAAACCCCCTGACGAACAGGTACCTGTGAAACTAATAGAACAGAGGTTAGATGCCATCTATGATGAAGAGCCTCTGGGATTCGAAAAAGACCCAGTGACGCCGAGTGCGAAGATGTTGGCACAAGATCCTCTTGAAGAAATTGATCTTGGAGATGGGAGTACAAAAAGAATCACCTACATCAGCACTAAACTGGACCCCAAGTTGAAAGTAAGAGTAATTGAACTACTAAGAGAAAACAAGGATTGCTTTGCATGGGACTACGAAGAGATGCCTGGTTTGAAGAGGGACCTGGTCGAATTGAAGCTTCCTATCAAGGATGGCAGGAAGCCCATCAAGCAGACTCCAAGGAGATTCGCCCCAGAGATCCTTTCAAAGATCATAAAAGAGGTCGAAAGACTTCTTCGATGCAATTTCATTAGGACCACAAGGTATGTCGAATGGATTGCAAACATAGTTCCTATTATCAAGAAAAATGGCTCTTTACGAGTGTGTATAGATTTTCGTGATCTAAATGCAACAACTCCTAAAGATGAGTATCCAATGCCTATGGCAGAGATGCTGGTTGACTCAGCTGCAGGCTATGAATATCTTAGCATGCTTGATGGATATTCTGGCTATAACCAGATTTTCATTGCAGAAGAGGATGTTTCCAAAACATCCTTTCGATGTTCAGGGGCAATAGGCACTTATGAGTGGATAGTTATGCCCTTTGGTCTAAAAAACGTTGGGGAAACATACCAGCGAGCAATGAATTCTCTATTCCATGATTATATATAGACATTTATGCAAGTGTACATAGATGATATTGTGATAAAATCTACATCAGACGAAGATCATCTAACCCATCTCAGCCAATCATTCGAAAGAATGAGAAAACATGGCTTAAAGATGAATCCTCTTAAATGTGCAGGCTGGAGATTTTCTGGGCTTTGTGGTCCATAAAAAGGGGATAGAAATCAATCAGAATAAGACGAAGGCTATTATGGAGACCAAAGCACCACCAACCAAGAAAGAATTGCAATCATTATTGGGAAAGATAAACTTCCTGAGAAGATTCATCTCAAACTTAAGTGGGCGAACTCAAGCATTCTCTCCCCTCCTACGCCTGAAACAAGGGAAGTTCGAATGGAATGATGAACATCAAAAGGCATTCAACAAGATCAAACATTATCTGACGAATCCTCTTATCTTGGCACCACCATGTGGAAAGAAGCCTATGAGACTGTATATATCAGCTTCCAACACTACCATAGGTAGCATGCTGGCACAAGAGAATGAAGATGGCGTCGAAAGAGCCATTTATTATCTTAGTAGGGTTTTAAATGATGCAGAAACTAGATACACTTCAATAGAAAAGTTGTGTCTTTGTTTGCATTTCTCTTGTACTAAACTAAAGTATTATATAAAACCTATTGATTTATATGTCTCTTCACATTTTGATGTCATTAAGTATATGTTATCAAAGCCAATAATGCACAGTCGAATTGGAAAATGGGCATTAGCGCTCTCTGAATACTCTTTAGCCTTTATGCCTTTAAGGGCAATGAAGGGACAAATAGTATCAGACTTTATTGTAGACCATGCAGTGGTCGAAAGTCCTTAACTTCAAGTTGAGTTGAAACCTTGGAGATTATTCTTCGACGGTTCCACTCATAAGGATGGAAGTGGAGTTGGGATCATGTTAATTTCTCCTGATGGAATTCCAACGAAACTCAAATATAGAATTAAAGGTCCCCTTTGTTCTAACAACGAAGCAGAATATGAAGCCCTTATTGCAGGACTTGAGGCTTTGTTGGAGTTGGGGGCAACTAGGGTCGAAATTAAAGGAGACTCAGAATTAGTAATCAAGCAACTAATGAAGGAGTACAAATGTATAAAAGAAAATTTGATTATGTACTTCGTCATTGCAAATAAGCTGCTTAAAAAATTTGAATATATAGACATAAAACATGTCCCTAGAATAAAAAACCAAGAAGCTAATGACTTAGCACAAATAGCTTCAGGATATAGAATTTCAAAAGGGAAGCTAGAGGAACTTGTCGAAGTAAGAGGAAAAGCAATGGCTGTCAGATTGTCTCCGACAGATTTGGAAAGCACTTAGTTAGGATATTGCTAACAAAGAAGAGTTTGAAGTACTGGCCATTGATACCTTAATGGATACAGATTGGAGGAATCCAATCATTAATTGTCTTAAGGACCCTTGGGCAGATACAAAAAGAAAAACCAAGTACAGGGCTTTATCTTATGTTTTGATGGGGAATGAATTATTCAAGAAAAACCCTGAAGGGATCCTGTTGAAAGGTTTAGGAGAAAACGAAACATACTTGGCATTATCTAGTGTACATAGTGGAGCCTGTGGAGCACACCAGGCAGGCCATAAGATGAAATAGTTGCTTTTCAGATATGGAATGTATTGACCCACCATGTTAAAAGATTGTATAGAGTTTGCTAAGGGTTGCCAAGAATGTCAAATACATGCAGGAATTCAACATGCTCCTGCAAGTGAGCTTCATGCAATTATCAAGCCTTGGCCTTTCAGAGGTTGGGCATTAGATCTAATTGGGGAAATTCGACCCAATTCATCCAAAGGTCAAAGGTACATACTTGTAGGAATTGACTATTTCACTAAATGGGTTGAAGCAGTACCTTTAGTAAATATGGATCAAGAAATTGTCATTGAATTCATTCAAAGGCAAATATTATATAGATTTGGAATCCCAGAAAGTATAACAACAGATCAAGGATCAGTTTTTACTGGTCGAAAGATGCAAGAGTTTGCAAAGGAAATGGGTTTCAAATTATTAACATCCACACCCTATTATGCTCAAGCCAATAGGCAAGTCGAAGCAGCCAATAAAGTAATAATTGGTTTAATCAAAAAGCATGTAGGGAAGAAGCCAAAAAATTGGCACAAAACTTTAGATCAAGCACTTTGGGCTTGTCGAACCTCCCCTAAAGAAGCTACTAACACTACACCTTTCCAGCTTACATTTGGACATGATGCAGTATTACCTGTCGAAATCTACTTATAATCAGTGAGAATCCAAAGACAAGGAGAAATTCCATCTGACTTATACTGAGAAATGGTGATGAATGAGTTGGTTGATTTGGACGAAGAAAGGTTGCATGCGTTAGAAGTATTAAGAAGACAGAAGGAGAGGATAGCAAGGGCATACAATAAGAGGGTCAAAGGTAAAACTTTCACTATGAATGATTTAGTTTGGAAAGTTATATTGCCTATGGATCGAAAGAATAAAGCATTAGGAAAATGGTCTCCACATTGGGAAGGACCTTTTCGAATTTTAAAAGTATTTTCAAATAATGCATACGAAATAGAAGAACTAACAGAGGATCAAAGAATTCTAAAAGTAAATGGGAAATACTTAAAGAAGTATAAACCATTTGTGCATGAGTTAAAATCATAACAACATAGTAAGCAAAGAACTATCATGGCCAAAATGGTGAAGATACTTAAACTCCAAATTTTTGCCAAAATGGCTTTCGTCTTAATCAAATTACAAATGAAAAAGAGTCGAATAGAACAAATACAAGTGGAAATCAAAAAGGAATAGTGGCCCTCATCCGATCATACTTTATCTTCGCCAAGCCAATCTTGTACTGAACAGCAGCTTGAACCCCTCTAAGGCGTGCAATATCTTCATTCATAGCAGTAGCCTTTTCGACATGATCTACGCTCTGCTTCGCCAGATCATCAGCTTCAGTATTATCCAAGCCTTGGATAGCAGCCTGCTTTGCCTTAGCATCAGAAATCTTCTTCTGCAATTCTGCAATGTAAGATTCCCAGAGTCGTATCGAAGCAGTATAAGTGTCAAATTCTGCTTGGGCTGATTTTCTGGAAGCGGCTAACTCCTCAGAGGCTTTTGAAGTTCGAAGGGCATTATCAAACTCAGTGGCTTGAGCTTTTTCAGTTGATTGAAGCTTTGTTTTGGCATCCACCTCCCTACGGTATTCAGCACAAACTTGGTCAATGAGGTTCTGGATGTCGATAAGGGCTTCACCTATATCAGTGGGGCAAGCAGTGATGTTAATCTTGCTTATCAGCTTCTTTATGCCAAAGCTTGCTCCCACATCCTTCTTTAATTCTTCAAAGAGATCTACATCAAAAACTGCCTTCTTCACCTGCTGAAGGAGTTCGTCATGTGATGCTTCGTTTGCACTAGCACCAGAATGGGTCGAAGCTCCAAAAATGCTTTGCTCTGAAGAAGATTCTCTTTGAGCCATCATTAACCTTACATACTTGAGGGGATCATTTTGTTTTAAAGCTTTTTTCTCCTCCTCAGTAAGTGATATAGGCGAAGTCTGGATGATGGATGGTCGAACATTAGTTGGATTTGGGACCGTTTCGACATTAGCATCACCAGTTCCAGTCTGATTTCCTTCAGGATCAGCTTCTCCCTCACTCATGTCTTAATCTTCCTGAAAGTACCCCTAAATCTCATCAGAATCATGATCATCCTCGTCAGCATAATCTGAAGGGAACGCAACTCTTGCAGGAGAATTACTGGGAGTATCCTCAGAATCTTCTTTCTCTGCTGAGTCCTTCTCTTCAGCATGTTTCAAATCTCTTTTACCATTTTCACCAGGAGAAGAGGTTTCTTGTTTGTTCTGGGCATTATTTGCTTCAAGATTTTGGGCTCCAATCGAAGATCCTTTGTTTTGGACAGCACCGTTGATTGTCGGAGGAGGAGATGGATTCATGCCTCTCAAGGATCACTCTGATTGGAAGTAGAAATGAGGGGAGTGGTAGGTTTTTCCTGAAAACAAAGTGTTAGAATAAAATAGGAGTTTGTCGAAAGATAAAACACTCAAGATAGAAGTTTACCTGTTGAGCCTCAGGGTCATAAGCATTGCTCCCAATGTGCTCCAGCGCTGCGCCACCAGAGGGCTGGGATTGAGTTTCCTTTGAAGGAGGAGGGAGAATGTTGATTTCGACACCTTGTTGTTTATTTGTTTGGTAAGGGGCAACTGTCGCCTTATTCTTTTTCTGTTTTTTCGTAAGTGGAGTTAGAGGAGTTTCTTCTTCATCATCTTCGACAAGAATTACATTTTCGGTGGGGACTTTTCTTTTTTTGGGCGTCAAAGGAGGCTTGCCACTACCCTGAAAAAGGAAAATTGTAAACCGTTAGAAAAATGCTAAAGAGACAGAAGTTATTTGATGAAATACCTTTGAACTCTTCTTCGTTTTTTCTGGAGCAGCATCCTTGGCAGAAGGAGCTCCTTGGCTTGAAGAGGTAGTTGGTTTAGAAGTTTTATTCGAACTTGCTTTCGCCACAGGCTTCTCTTTCTTCACCACCTTCCTTTCGACAGCTAAAAGAAGAATGTGAGTTAGTCGAAATGTGCAGATGTTTAAAAGATTGGCAAAAGACGAAAGGGAGTTGTAAAACCAAGAAATTCAAGCATTCCACACCTTCACATGTTGGAGAAGTAATTCTCGCTGCATCTAAGTCGAAGTGAAGAAAGCCTTTGAAACTGTCTAAGGTATGTTTGGTTGCAACTACTCTTTTAGCAGGTCTTTGTTGGTCATTTTTCAGTATGTTAAAAATGTCCCCACATGTGAACCAATTTGGGTAAGGGGGAAAAATGACAAAGCAAAATCTTCACTGGGTAAATTTGGAAATATGGGTGGTTCGCACTCAAAGGCCAAATCATATTTAAATTTAGGTTTTACAGCTTTGGGAAATCTCTTTTTGGAATTTGTTTTTCAAATTTCTCTTTTAAAATTGGCGCTGCGTAACAAACGGTTTGAACAAGTTCCATTGGGTTATAGACAATTTCAAAGTACTTTTGGAATGCTTGGATTTCTTCAGAATGAGTAAGCTTACCCTTGTAGACATTTTCCTACAAAGATGAAAAGGCCTTCGTTAGACGTTCCTTGATTTCAGCAGTAGTAAACATATTCTTGGAATAGAAATCTGTCCACCAAGTGGCAAAACCATTGGTGGAGTAGAATGACGGTTGGTATGCTATTAATTGGAGTTCAACAAAGTTTGCATGGAATTCTTTGTGGGTTGCAATGTCTCGAGCGCTCCAGTCAGTCCCTGCACAACAGATCTCGCACTTTCGATTGAATAAAGAAACAGGAATAAGTTGACACAACCCAAATTGTCGAGAGACAAAATTAGGTTGATAAGCCAACAGACGCACATGGCTCTTTACTGGCAAGATCCTAGAAACAAGCAGCCTTGGGAAGAGAAAGGCATGCCATATATCTTTGATCTCTGTGTTGGCGTTCTTCACAGCATCTTTGAGCGAAGCAGTGAACCAGGAAGGACCATGGGTTCGACTGGAAAAAGGAGCCATCGAAGGAAAGAAATGGTGACGCTTCGAGAACATCAAGGTGTATTTGGTGAGGGAAGTTTGTAAGTTGTCAACATCATCAACTGGAGTCAGTTGAAGGAGTCTGGTGCCTTCAATGCTTCGATTTATTATCTCTGGGGCATTTTCATCAACATTTCCATGTGTTGGCAAAACGGATTCGAAGGTGGCATTAAGCCACAATTGAAGAAGCAAATAAGGCCCAGATAGTAATAAGTTGGTACCAGCTTCATACTCCTTTAACTTGGCACTAGGAGATCCTAGACTTTCATACAAACTAGCCAATAAGAGTTTACTTAAACACACTCTTCGACCAGCATGCAATTGGTTAGCAAGTGTTAAAAATCTCTTTGCAACTTGCAGAGATTTACAGCAGAAGAAGAACTTGGATAACCATAGACCTAAGAATGCTATATGTTCTATGTCGGAAACTTCTTCCCCATCAGCATGATACAAATTAATATAAGTACTGAACGAAGCATTCTTGACGTTGAATTCAATCAAGTTTTCGCAGTCTTGATAGGGGTCGAAGGTTTCTCCTATCGAAGAACGAAAGGGTCTGAAACTATCAGTGATAAAATCCAGTTGAAAAGCCTCTCTTTGGACTGAATCTTCAGCATTTCTGGAGGAAACAATTTTGTTGGCTATGGGTTTGTTAGTATGATAACAAGGAAAAAACTTTACACATTTCTCTAAATGACCTTCAGAGACTAATGGGCCTAAAAACCCTAAAGTATTTCCAGAAAGTAGAGAAGGAATCATTACCTTGGAAGCAAATATTGCTTTCTGTTCTTTAATGAGTTTTGGAAAAGTAATGTACTCCCGATCCCCAACAGTTATGATTGTGCTAGTTGGAATGTTCTGAGAAGCAGAACTTTTTGAGGATCCAACACCTTTGATGTTCTTTGATTGCTTTTGTTGTTTATCAGAAGACATTGTTATGGGTTTTTTGGAGGTTTTGAAGGATTAAGGTTTTAAGGAAGAAGAAACGTTTTCAGAGAAGTTTTAGAGATGAACTCAGGTTGAAGATAAAGATTTTCGTAAAAAGGAAGAAAGAAGTGATAATGAGCTTTTATAGTATTAACCTACGAAGCTGATTGGTTACACCTTGCCAAGGTAGTGGGCCACGTGGTGGCTTTTCTGTGAAAAGGGTACAGGGATTACTGTTCATTATTCTTGGAAGTTGAAATTCATGATGACAATAACTGCGCACACGTCTTGATGAGACGTTTTGAAAAAGTAAATCATGATTAACTGACAAATATGGACTTTTAGGTCTATGAAAGGTCTCTGGTCGAAATCTGGTGATTACAAAAAATGCCCATTTCTGCATTGATTCGAAATAGACATTTATTGGGGGCAATTTGTTAGCTGGAGATTTTGACAAATAGGTGAAGTTCTTTGAAAGTGTTATGTTTTGGAGAACAAATAAAAATGGCTGGGTCGAAGCTATTTGTTGAATTCTTTACTTGGGAAAAAAGACCTTTCTTGTCGAAGCCTGAGACTTAGAAGATTTTTTTGGATCTCCACAAGTTCTCTTCGACGTAGGTGTTTGACAGACTCAAAGCTTCAAGCGGGAAAGATTTGAAATTCAAACGAAGCAGTTTCGTCAGACCAACGCGTGGAAGCATCTTAGACACGCAACGCTTGAAAATGTCGAACGTGACAGTCATCTGTGTAGAGACCGTTAGGGTCGAATAGTTATAAATAGAAGTCTTAGTTTTAGATTTCGGTGTGTTCAAACAAATATATAAAAATTCACTAAAATACTCAAAGTACCAGAGCGAGAGAAAAGAGTCTTTGCTGAAAATGTATGTATGAAGAACACCATGATTTCGTTTCATGTTATTTATTTTATGCAAGTTATTTAAACTAAAACCATTTACTGTCTTTTCTTCTGTCGAATTGCCCTTATTTTCAGTATTTCATCATCACTTTTACCTTTGCATTTACGTTTCGCCAAACTTTCATTTCCAGCACTTTCTCAAAACTTAAAACGTTTACTTCAAGTTATTTATCTTCACCTTTGCCAAGTACTTTTGTTATCTTTAAAAAATCATTTTTTACAAAGTTACTGCCATTTACTCTTCGCATATAAAGTCATAAATTTCGTTTAGAATTATTGTCGAAACACCTTTCACTATTCATAAACCAGACACAAACTTAATCATGAGTCAAATCACCATAATAATAGTTCTTGAGACACATGTCCTAGGATCAATCTAGTCGATCTTGTAAGTTACCAAAATTTATAATATTGGAAGACTAGCGGTTGTTTATCAGAAATTACTGGTAAACAACTTGCTCCAAATATTGTTACATCAAATCTAACTGAATAAATGGTTAAGCATGTAGTTAGGTAATATTAGTTTGAGTGTGAAATGCTTTATTTTCTATTTTATTAATAAAAAATGCTACCACAAGGAATTTGTTATGAAATTAACTTTGGTACACAATCAATTTAATCAATTTTTTTATTATTATTTTATAATAAAGTTTTAATAAATTTATTATTAATTTTTTAATTAGAGTATTATTAACTAGATAATAAACTAATAAATTAATAAATGAATTTATTAGATTTAAAATATTTTAAACCTATTTTAGCCTATATTTTTTTATCATTAATTTAGATTTTTATTTTACTATATTAACTCTATATTTATATATATGAGTAAATATCATAGTTTGTCTAGTGCAAGTGAAATTGAATCTATAACCTAGTATCTTAAAATTTTAACGATTTTATAATGTAAGAAAAAATTTGGAAAAATATTTATATTTCTGTACCATTGTAATCAATTTAACTGAAAAATAAATTTGACATACTAGTTGTGAAACCTTGAAAAATCAAATTATACTCATATATTTTATAATTTTACATTGTTGGTTGTTCAATAATCAAAACACATCGTTATTAATATTGTAGAAATTATTGAAGAATTGTAATAGTAGAAAAATGTGAAAACTAAACTTCGAAGTTTAAGATTTCTATAGAATATTTCTATATCATTTTTTTTCTCTATAGATCAATTTTATTTACCATTTAAATGAAATATGATTATTTGATGCCATTTGTTATGTTTTCATCTATTATGGGACCTAATTTTAAATCAATGGGAAAGAATGATGTTTAAATAAAGTAGCATGATTTACGACCGACCAAACACATCAGAGTTAGGTCTATTACTGAAAAGTCTCCTCATATCTTCAATGGAACTCGTCTCCATAATGTCTTAGGTGATAATCAACTATCCAAAGAACAAAAACAAATATGTTTTCATAGCCCTCTCATCAGCAGTAAGAGAGTTGTGAGAGGCAGAGTATAAACTAGCTTTCTTCTTGAAGTGATCAGGTGACAAACACCTTTGAGCTCTCTCTGTACAGGCAGCTACCTCGAAGCAGTATCTAGAATGTTACAAAACTTTGAATGAGATGTTAGGGAGATTTAAGTGAGTATGAAGTAGTGGGGCTTAAAATTCTTCCAACTCTCAGTATTGAAAATGATGAATTTATTATTATAGGTCTGAAGAAGGAAAACTAACCTTTGTCCGCACCCCTTTTTCGGCCAAGTGTGACTAACAAAGAAGAAGTGAAACGCCTCAATGATGGGAAACACATTTTATGTGTTTGTTTCTCACTACCTTTGTAATTGTCTTGTGAACTTTCCATTTTTTCTTATGGTCATATTTTCTAACAAGATGTCGGTCGCAACTTTGAAAGACTTCACAACTGGAAAAACACCCGACAAGCCTTGGGTGCAACTGTTTTGGACCGACCAAATATCCGATACATGTGAGATCCAAATATTAAGCCCAACAAAGAAAAACCCAAATAAATTATCCAACACAGATAACCAACACATTGAGACTTAAGGTACATTTTTCTAATCTCATAACTTCACTTTACTCATCATGTACTCTTAAACTGACTTGGGCGTTAAAGTGCTAACCTTGCAGATCCACTATCATATATTGTTGTATCAGAGATCATCATCACTATATATAAGGATTAAATCGTCATGAATCAATCATAACTCTGATTCTATAACAAAACTATATATATATATATATATATATATATATATATATATATATATATATATATATATATATATATATTGGAGAGGGGCGAGTTACCTAACGAAGCCATGGAACTGCACAGATCTAGTAATAGCCTTCACGGTTGGGCTCAGCCCATGCAGACTCTTTTCCACTTGCCTAGTAGACGTGAGATATGATATGTCCTATAACAATGGACTCGCATAATGGGTCAACGGAGGAACAACTATTTCCTCCCCATGATGTAGTAGTAGAATGGAAGTAATTTCTCTCAACCCAAGTCTAAAAGAATCTAAATACCTCAACCATATGGTTGAAGGGGACAACTGAATACGATTCAGATACTCACAAAACACCTAAAGCTACAGAGCTTCTCACCTAATGTGAGTTTGCTCTTTCCATAGCCAAAATCACCACCGAACATGGGTTTTCACCATCGTGGCCAACCCTAAACCACTGAAAATTATAAAGCCTCTGACTACCCCTACAAGCATGGATGTTCCACGCATTTGTAATTTTTTTAGGAAGTACAGTGTCGTCCACCGTGCGGTTTGGTAAAATTGTCCTAGACCTGAAGATCAATCCATGCAACTGCTACTATCAGCGGTTACGACGATAGTGCTAGTCTCAATAGAGATTGGCGATGATGATGAAAAAGTTGGCTGATGAAAAAAGGCTGATGATCTATTGAAATCGCACACTTGTTAAAAGAGTAGCTTTGTGAGAGAGTTGTAAAAAGAGTTGGTCAAAAGGTAAGTCAAACCACTACCTCAACCTATGATACTCATCAAAAAGACCCACCTTAAACTGCCACCTCTTCTATGACATCGCCTTCTCACGACTCTAATTGTCAACTAAGATTTGAGTAGGCGCCATTCGCAATGATATTGCAACGGACCTACTTTTGATTAGTGTATAAAAGCAACGACATCATTAGTATTAAATTATCTTTTCTTGATGGGTTTGAGTCTTTGAGCTTTAAACTCTCTAATTTCTCAAGAAATTTATGTGTGTAGTTGTATGCGCGTTTTCTTGGGTTTAACTTGAAACTCTAGATTGCATTTTCTTACTTCATCCTATCTATAATATAATAAAATTAGATGCTCTAGAAAACTCCATCTTACTATTTCTTCTTCTTTTTCCACATATGAAAAACATGTCCATTATTTTCTTTTACAACTAATTATATGATATGGTTGCAAGATAATAAGTCTTTTTCCTTATGTTCATTATTCTACCTATTGCTTTTCATCAATCTAACTAAATCATATTTGAAGTTCTAAAGCAACTAATTGTCAAATCAATCTTTCACATTTTCATCATCCTTTTTCATTCCCAATATTAACTTTTCCAATGTTCATAATCTTACCATATCTCTCATCACTCTTTTTCGATTACCAAACTCATTTTCTTCAACAAACCCAACTCATTTTCTTTCAAAAAAACACATCTATTTTCATTTTAACTCCATTGATTTTTTGCTAAAGATTACATCTTCCTCATTTGAACCACTCTACTAAACCCTTAACCCATTCACTATGGCCAGACTCTTTGAATTAATTAAATACATAAATGATCGTAAAAAGGTGTGGAAGTTAACTGTCAAAGTACGCTATAACACCCTAAAAACTCTGATTCTTTAATTTAAAAATATAAATAATATTATTCTAAAAAAGGTGCTACACATTCACAACATGCATACTCTTTCAAGTTAATCAAAAACATGCAGTGGAACTCAACATAAACATATACTTTAAATTATCCCTTCAAAACAAAGTACTTGCTTGAATTTAAGCAAATCCAAAACAATCAACTCAAACAATGATAACAATCCATTCTCAGTGTTACATATCAGAGCAACCAAAAAATAAATAATGGAAATGATAAATAAATGAAGAAAAGTCTCAATACCATATTCCAACTCACATCAGTTATTTCTCCTCTTGAGTATTTGTACCACAACATACAGAACACCACAACAAACAAAAGAAGTAGGTGAGAATACACTCAAATATATTAGCAGTGAAAAATATAACAAGGGTAACATATTAACACAAATCAACAAACACATCACATATTCACAACAATGAAACAATTCACAATACTTTTATGTATGCAATGTGACCAACAATCTCGACTCAATATATGTGCTACCAATTTAGACATCAGAGGTATATTATTGATCTCGTCCACTCAACAATGGTCCTCTTTGAACCGGGTTCCACTTAAAACCACACTCGTCACTGACCCCCACTTCTGAATCAGCCACTTGTCACTGATCCCCACTTTTGAATTAGCCTTTCGTCACTGATCCCTATTTTTGAATCAACAACTTATCTCATAACCAAAGTACACATATGATGCATGATAATGCAACAACAACACACAAGTGTAATATCCACCATTGTTTCCACTTTGAACCATATATAATACCACATAAGGCAATCACATTAGTTCTCACTCCAAACTACACATATCAACATTAATACATATAATTACAACTCATCATATAATTATACACACATTCCAAATATTATGTAACTCGTCATAATGTTTTATCACAATTTTTTACGCTCTTCGTCAACTCGTAACAACCCTCAAGTTCATGATTATATAATTATTCAATAATCATCTCATAATACTTTCACAAGTAAAACACATCATTCATATTTTCACATACATGTTTAATCTCTAAAGCATTATTATAAGGTAGTATTACGCGTTAGCTACCCAACACTTCAAACCTCTTGGTACAAAATCCAGGGAGCTGCTACGGCCACCCATAGCAACTGATATGGCCCGTAGCACTCCCCTAACCAGAAACTCCCTTTGGGCACACCTCTGGTACAGAAAACCAGAGGGATGCTACGACCGCCCGTAGCAATGGCCAAAAAACCCTAGTTTGCTTGCGATTTTGTGCAATCTCTCTTATTTTTCAGCCTTGCATCAACCCCCAAATCCCAAGTTTTGACCTCTTAAAACCCCAAAACACATCAGATCATAAGGCGCATGAGCTGAAGGAAAATAAACACATCACAACATCAAAATCAACAACATCGCATCAAATCATCATGCTTTTCACTAATACATAACACCAATATACAAACACATGAAGAACAACTTAATAAATTTGTACATACATAGGCATACGAAAATCAACATCAAAATTGGCACACAAATTGATATTCATCACATCATATGAATTAAGTTTCACACAAATTTTACTTAAACACTTCAAACATCAATAATGGTGAAAAAGATGAAAACCTATGGGAGGGTGAAGATCCATATCTATCCTCCATGCATTTTACACCAATATTAGAGGGACCCCCTACCTTAATTTCTAGCAAAGAATCTAAGTTTTTGTTATGTCTTCTCCTTCCTAGAGCTCTCTTTAGAGTTCCTTGTCTTTTTCTCCCATTTTCACGTATCACACAAAACTCTACCCTCCCCTTATTTTTTCTATTTATCTAACCTTATTTAATTATAATAATTCTACACATTTCCCTTCACTTTTCTTTATTCCACCTTTTCACTCTAATTTTCTCATTAGTTCAATTTTCACCCAAAAATTCCTAATTCCTTATTTTTTATTATTTAATTAAATAAAATCTAATAAGTCTCAATAAAATCCAACAAACACCAAATAATTCATATAAATCACATAAATCATTTTGTTACTCAATTAAATAAATAAAAGCAGTTAAAAATTCAATTGAATAATTAATTAAAAATTCGGGGCGTTACAACTCTTTTTCACTTATAAAATTTTCGTCCTCGAAAATCACCTGAACGAAAAAGCTCCAGATAAGACTCTCTCATACGACTCTCTAGATCCCACGTCATGCTTCCTCTAGTAGGTACTTCCCACACTACCTTCACCAACACGATCTCCTTACCTCTCAATCATCAATTCTCAAAGGTGATACCTCCACCGTCAAGTTATCTCTCACTTACACATCATCCATTTGAAAAACATGAGAAAAATCAAGAAAATACTTCCGAAGTTGAGACACATGAAACACAATATGAATATTAGAAAATACGGTGGTAAAGCAACTCTTTCATTCATTTATTTTTATTATGTCAGTTGATTGTTAATCCAAAGATTAAAATCAACTCTTTTCAGAAAAGAACGAAAAAATAATAAACATTTGATCCAACATCGAGTCTTTTTTCCAAATCAAATCCAAATTGAATGCAAAGTCAAAGTCGAGCATCCCCCCCCCCCCCCCCCCCCCCCCCCCCCCCACGCGCGCGCGCGCGCGATTAGTCCAAACTCTTTTACTAAATCAACTTCAGACACTTGATCCAACATCAAGTCCTTCCTCTTTTTAAAACTTTTCACACAAAAAATGGAAGAATCTGATTAGGTTTAGACGTTCTCTTTCTCAAATGTTAGAATACTATTGTAGAGATCCATGTTCGAACATTCATCTTCCATATTAAAAAACAATAAATTATATGAATTAAGTCATTTCTCTTATAGAAGAAAAAGATTGATTGGGTATCAACCTTCCCTTTCCCCGATTATTTAGGCACTGTAATAGAGCTTCATGTCTGAATAATCATCTTTTGTTAATGAACTGTGACTTAATTCACCATACACTTTTCATAAAAAAATTTTTGGATAAAAGAGAGTGATTGAGCTTATGCCTCTTCCTTTTCAGGAATTCGAGCATTGTAGTAGAGCTCCCTGTTTGGATGTCTGTCTCCACTTAAAATCAACTCAAACAAATCAAATTTGTTTTCCGTCCTTGTGAGACTTCAAAAACATTTTTAGAAACGAGTATGCTATATCCATTTTGACACGAAACAAGCAAAGACTTCAGCCTCCAAGAGCGAGCAGCAAGTAAAGGTTTAACCGCTCAAATGTGATATAAACATCACTTCCTAAAAGAAATCAACCAAGTAATTGTCAAGCACCCTTTTAACCAAAAATGTTCTTCTTTTCTCTTTTATCACTCGATAAGTAGAATATCACAAACTAATATTACACTAACACTCTTACACGAAACTAACAAAATGGGTCTCGTTGGGTATAACGGATGTGAGGGGTGCTAATACCTTCCCCTTGCATAACCGACTATCGAACCCAATCTGGTTACGACGATCATTTCTTTTTGTTTTTCGTGGGTTTTATTGATATTTTCCCTTTCCCACTTTGGGAATAAATAAAGTTTGGTGACGACTATATTTTTTTTATATTTTGAGCGTTCCTTAAGCTCGGGTATTTTTCATGCCGCGATAGTATTTACTAACATAACTTCATAGCCTTTCCACCTCATAAGTAACTAAGGATTTAAAAAAAAAATCTTTTAGTAACTCTTCTTGTTGAACAAGAAAGTGATTGTGACTTTTTAGATGTTAAACATGATATTTCAACATATCGTTTGACCTTTTATCCACTTAAGAGTCATTAACACATTGCTCACCGTCATTCTCTATTTTAGAAGAATTACTTGTTACATAAGAACAATCTCAACGCCACCCTTCAGCTTATAAGAAGCTACTCATTTACCTGTTTGTCTGTATCCCAAGAAGGAGCATATAACCATACAAACAACAAATGGGTGACAATACGCTCATAATATATAATGGTGCAAAAGTATGCAAGGGTATGCTAAACGACATTAACAATTATTCAACACAATTCAATCAATATATCACCAAAGCATTCTCAATCACCAATATCAACATAATCATTCACTACATATGCAAATAATGAATGCAAATGTACTTAATAGATCGACTCAACAATGCATGTGGTACCATTATGGACAACACATGTTCATCTCACTCCTGAATTCCCACTATAGAACCAGAGCACACCAATCATTACCATCACCATAGGTAAAGTTTCACTAACTCCCATATGGAACCGGATACTCGCTTCTGAATCCACACCATCGTACCAGAGCACACTAAAAAAAATTATTATCACCATAAGCAACACTTCACTAATCCCTCGTTGAAATTAGCTACTTGCTCCTGATGTACTTAGATTTTCTAGCAGCAAGTCTCTTATCCAATGGTTTTCTCTCCTCTGCTAGCTCTAGGATTCTCTTATTGTCTCTTTATCAAATTTCTCTTGGATGAACCATAACTCTCCCTCGCCTTTTAAAATATATACCTAGGATTTTCTACACGATTCCTTTTAATCACCTCATTAGCTCTCAACACTTTTAATTTACACTATCACCCAAAACTCTCATTATTCTATTATTAAACTCATATTAATAATAAATTAAAATTTTCATCCAATCTCCTTATTTCTCATCATATAATTATGTATTAAATATATGTCACCATGTAATATTAGTGAGTTTTAATTTACCTCCATGTAAGATTTTTTTTTTTAATTTCTCCCTTATAATGTCTAGATTATGTGTGTTTGGTCCCTAATTGACTATTTCAACCTAGAATATTTTTTAAATCCTACGTGGTTTTTTTATTGTTATTTTTATTTAATTTTTAAAATTCATATGGCATTTTTTATTTTATATATATATATATATTAGATACTAGCTTATTTTTGACATAGTTTTACTGATTTTTCAAGCATTGCATGCTGCTCCAATGTACATTGTGAAGACAACTCCAATGCCTCTTGCCATTTGCACTACGGCCATGTCATTTACACTACTGTTGTGAGCTATGTTTTCCATTATCTCTTGATCATCATAGTCTAAAGTTGTAATATCAATATTATATGATTTTAGAAGAAATATGGCCAAAGCACCTGTACCACTAAAAATGGATGTAGCAAGGCGAAGATAAGAAACGAGGATCAATTCTCCGTCTCTAACTATGAACATGTCAATACATTTTTACAAGAGATGGCACTTAAGAGTTTACGTTAATAGGAAAACTTAACACACATACATATTCAACTGAAATGATGGAATTTTTACAACAGACTTGGCTTATTTTACTAGATCTATAATTTATTATAAAAGGGTTGGTTTGGAATTTGATATGATGTAGCTTTGTCGTCGTTGTTTGGAAAGTGTGGATCATTAGCGTAAATGCATAGTGGAAAGTGTTTGATATATAATGTTTATGCAATTATGTATCTAACAATGTATCTCTTTTTCATACTTACATAAACATTTTTTTTTTGGCCTTCATGAGATGATCTAGACTAAGAATCAATTGGATTGGTTGGTGGTACACTATTAGCACTAGTGGCATTGGAGTTGTCTTCCTAATGCACATTGGAGCAGCATGCATGGCCTGAAAAAGCAGTAAAATTATGTAACATTATAAATAAAAGGAATATTAGACTAATAGTTAAGAGTCTCTCGCTCAATAAATTTAGGTATTGGATTTGAGTCTCATCGATAATAAAAATTAAAAAAAATCAATATTTTATTATCCAAAACAGCAAAAATATATTTTATCATGTAATGTGTGTGATTTTTTATTACCCTTTGTAATAAAAACAAAATAAATTAAAAAAATAAAATTTTAAATTTTAAAAATTTAAAAATAAATAAATATAAAAATGCCACATGTATTTTAAAAATTAAATAAAAATAAATAAATAATATCCACGTGGACAACTATGTAGAATTTTATCAATATTCTGGATTGAAATAATCAACTAGGAGTCAAACACACAATCTGCATATTATAAGGGGGAATCTAAAAAATAATCTTAGAGAGGAATAAATCAATACTCGCTAATATTACAAGGGTGATGTATATTTAACCCTATAACTATTATCTTATTATTTAAATCAAATAGAATTATTCTAAATCTCGATAAACTCAATAAATTCACATTTATTCCAATAACTCACATATTCATCAATAATCACATAATTTCACATATAATAAAACGTGAATAATTCACTGAGCATCATAAAATAGAATAAATTAAAAATTGTGATGTTACATGGAGCATCTCATGGGACATCTTAAACTTTTCTTCCTAAGACTCTGCACTTTAATCTTTAGTTTATAAAAATTCCTAATGCCTTTTCCATGTATGATTGTCTTCTCATCAACCATATATATCTCACATGGTGGTTCCTGAGGTACCCACATGTAGCATTTACCTATGGGTCTTGAGCCCTTCATTACTTTTTCTTGATCTTTGCTGGAGAAAATACATTCAACCTTATTAAAGCTCACATTCAGACCTTGCTTACAAAGTAGACTTACACTGATCAAGTTTGCAGTTAAACATTCTACCAGCAGAACATCATCAAGGCTAAGGAGACCGGGACATCGAAGTTTGCTTATGCCTATGATTTTTTCTAGTTCCCTCTCCAAGAGTTACATAACTACTAGAGTGTGTTTTAACATCTCAATATAATCCTTTTCACCTATCATGTGCTGAGAGGATCCACTATCAAAAAGTAATCATTTCTTGAAGAGATTCTAGGAAAATCATGTGCTAAGAGACACTTGAAAGTTTCCTTGGGTTTCCACACTTTCTTTGCTAGAGTTTTCTTCCATTTCCTTTTGTTTGGCCTAGGATGACTATATGATTTGGGATATCCATACAATCTATAGCAAAAAGGTTTTATTTGACCAAATCTACCATAGTGGTGACATTTTTGTGCAAATTTCTTGGACCCTCTGAGATGAGAGTACACTTGTCAAGCATGATGTTGTAACATGTGGTCCACTTTCTAAAATTTAGACTTCTTTCTTGAAGAATCTTTGATCTTTTTGTTCATGAAATTGTAGTCAAACCCTACAACCTTCATATTATCTTCCAAGACATTATCCAATATATCAGAATCGTTGTTCATCATAAATTCCAGTTTAGCATTCAACAAGGTGATTTCTTCTTCCAAACCTGAGATAGTTGAGACAAGCTCTTATTTTTCTTCATTAAGCACGCTTATGGTGTGTAGAAGTCTGAAGGTTTCAACTAGCTCTTCTTTACTCATTTCTTCATCACTAGAACCGGACTCATACTTTTCAAGGAAGACCATTACTTTGTTGGCAGTTTCTCCTTCACTATCATCATCAGATTCAGATAGAGTGATTCTCAACGCCCTTTTCTAATTCTTTAGAAAAGTAGGGAATTAATTTTTTATGTGATCAAAGCCTTCACATTCAAAGCATCTAACTCCCTTACCTTTGTCTCCATCAAAACTCTTTCTCTGGGGACCAATGTCAGACCTGGTGTCATGCACATTTGTCCTCCAATATATAACTAGTATTCTTAAGGAATTGTTGAACTTTCTCCCAACATAAGCTATTGGATCTGACGAGTCTTCTTCAATGTCATTATCACTTTGACCTGTATCCACTTGAGTGTTGGATACAAAAGCTACACCTTTACTTTTCTTCTTTGATTTCCCACTTATAGACACTTCAAAATTTGAAGACAGCCAATGAGTTCATCCACCTTCAGGGTTTTTAAGTCTTGAGCTTCTTCAGTGGTTGTTACCTTCATGTCAAACTTTTGAGCCAGAAATCTGATGATCTTTATGACCAACATCTCTTCTGACATCTTCTCTCTTAATGAAAAATAATTGTTGGAAGTATCTTTAAGTCTGATGTTAAAATCAGAGATAGATTCATTTTCATCCATTCTCAGATTTTAAAACTTTGTAGTGAGTGTAAGACCCTAATTTTGACCCTAAGATCCCTCATGACATCATGTTATTGCACAAGTGCATTGCCTCAAGGATCATAGCATGTTTGGCTCCTTAACCCTAGGGTTGGGACTTGTGTGAGTTGGTTTGAGACCATCAAGCATGCTTGAATTGTATATTATTGCTTGTCTTATTTTGTTTACTAACCAAAAGCACAAAAATATGTTACTAACTTCTTTTGTTTTGAAGCTCAAGTGATCATGTGATCCCATGCTCCTAGGAGGCTCTTATGCTCAATGAAGTGGCTAGATGAAGATGAGAACAAGCATGACAATGGTCCACAAGGTTTCTAATAATCATATATGTCTCCCAAGTATCTCAATTTTCCAATTTGATCAAGATAACCCAAAAGGCTTGAGGATTGTTTCCCAAGGAAACCCTAATTCAGCTGTGTATTGACTGTGCCTTGCTCATGAAGCAACCTCAACCTATGATCAAATTCAATAAAGGGAAGTTCTTTCATTCATTATTTTATGCATATATTATCCTATGCGAGTATCCTCAACCATTCACTCATCAAAGTTTTGAAGTTTGGCTTTGAGAAGTTGACCAGTCAAGTCATCTGACTAAACTGAGGATCCCTGAGACCTAACTTTTTACATGTTTGTCAAATGAAGATGACCCCAAGATAAAACGTGTTCTTAAGAACCATATGAACAACTTTCATGTTCATCAAAAATCCATTTGAAACTTGGAAGGTCATCATTCATTTCAAAACATTATAGGTCATTTTGACTGAAACCCTAATTTTGGGTCAACTTCCCAAAGATCTAACTTCCTTATTTTTCATGATTTTGATGTGAGACCAATTGCATTGGAAAGCTTAAGATGTATAATTCAAATGTTATGTTGGAAAAAAAATTCATAATCCTAAAATAAACACATGTGATAATACAAAACATTATAGGTCACTTTGGACCAAAACCATTGAATTTGAAAAATGTCCAACTTCAAGTGCCCATAACTTTCTCATATAAAATCCAAATGATGAAAAATTTAAGTCCAAATTTATCATCTTGAAAAGATCTACAACGTTTATGTTGAAGGTTTTTTCATTTGATACTTGCATCACTGAAACAGAAGGGCTTGAAGTTGGTCACTTTTGGGAAAAAAATTCAAAGGAAACCTAGACATGTTTTGTACCTCAAACTTCAAGGCCAGTTTCCAAAAATTTCCAAACTCGAAATGGATTTTTTCCCAACATAACTTTTCTTCCTTATTTAAAAATCTTTCCAACTATTACTCACACCACCATGTTTGGATTTCCCATGTGTGATTTTCGAAGGGCTTAACATTTATATCCAATTATGCAATTCACTTTGAATCTTTATGCACAAGAAAGTACCATGCCAATTACACGTCCAATTCAACTCATTGTGATATCAGCTTGCAAATCCATCCATTTTTGGGCCTCACATTCGCTTGTACAGGCCCATGCATGGAGGACCCAATTCTCATGCACACGAGCATTTCACTTGCTTGCTTCATCTCCAGCTATAAATACATGGCCTGACTCATTCAAATCTTAACCTTATGGTGATCTGAAGCTCTGCTGAAATCAAAACCTAACCTCACTCAAAGGAATTCCAATTTTTGTTTCTCAAATTCAAGCTTGAATTTCAACACAATCAGTTGATCTTCAAGTCTTATTCCTTAGCCTTGCATTCATATCACATCTCAAGATCAAATTGGAAGCAAAAGTTTGAAGGAATCGTGTTGTTCAAAGTTGCTCTTCAAAGGTATAACACCAAACTGTTTTGATCTAAATCTTGCTCCATGATATGAATTGCTTGTGTTTAAACTGTTTTCTGAAGTCCTCGAGCAAGAGGCAGGCCAGTGGTGGTCTTGATTTTATGATTTGAACCATTTCAATTTGCATACCTTGATTTTCTACCTCAGATTTCTCATCACATAGAGACTTTGAGTAAAATCCAAGGTTACAGGGGTGATGTACATCACCCTAGCTTCATTTTGGTACCACGTTTTTTTATTTTTATCAAGGTTCAAAAACCTGAGCGTGGTGGTCGGAGTTTGTTCTCTGGCCGGAGAAGATGGTGGTTTCCACCACCATCCCCACGTGGATGATTCCAGACCTTCAGATCTATCTCCGGCGTTTTAATCATGGCCTTTGGTTCATTTGACTTTTTTTAAATGCTTTTGTTTCACGCTTGACTCTAGACCATGGTACATCAGCGCCTCTGGGCCCTTGGATGATGCCACGTCAATTAATGAATCAATCCAGCGCTCCTGGTTTTTTGTTATTTTTTATTTTCTGTTTTATTTTCTTTTAATTCCTTTTTATTTCAGAAATTCATAACTATTTTATTTGAAGTCACAAAAATATGAGACCAATGGCAAAAAATTTCTTGAAAAATCTAGCTTCATAATCTGATTTTTAATTATTTTTGTGACTTCATTTAATATTTTTTGTGAATTATTTTGTTTTTAATAGTTTTTAATTCATTTTAAATACTTTTTGATATCTGAAAAATCCAAAAATATTTTCTTAACACATATGGATCATGATAAGTCAATGAAAAGTAGTCTCATCAATTTCTTAAATGATTTGAGATTTATTGGAGATTTTAATTCATTTGTGTCATTTCTCATTGTTTTTAATTGTTTTAAAATAGTTTCTGCTTTCAAAAAATGTTGAGAAAATGTTTCAAACCTTGTTTGACCATGTTAGACCTATGATGATTCAATTGGACTTGTTGAATTTGATTGGAATTGAATTTGAGGTTTGACCATAGTTTGTCCATTTTAATTTTGCATTTATTTTAATTTCAAAAAATACCAAAAAATATGTTTGACTTTGTAGACTTCTAATATTCATTTCTCTTCTGTTTTACATTGGTTGATGATGATTTGATTCACATTTGATCATTGTGTTTTGATATTCCATTTGAATTCTCCTTTTGTTCTTTCCATTTCAATTCATCTTCATCTCTTTTTCTTTTTCTTTTTCTTTTGGCCAATGAGTTAATGATTTGTGGTTGGTCTTGACATATGAGAGGCTTAACCTTCTTTGATCCAAATCAAACTCAACTTGATCAAAGATCAAGTGAGTTACTTTGTGTCTAAGATAGGTTGCTTCTTGGTCAAGTAAAAAACCTAAAATCCATACAAGGTTATTCCTTCTTTTCTTTTGGCATGGCAAGTTGTAGGAGCTTGGCTTACTAGTCATGATCTCTAACTTGTGTTTACTTGCCTATAGTTTTATTGACCGACCTCAGATAGGTGTGACTACTACATTAGTCCACTTATGATTGCTTAACATAGCGCTAAATTGTCTTATGATACACTAACATAACCATTAACTACTAACTTTAATTCAAGCATTTAATTTCTTGCAATTTACTTTAATGCAATTTACTTTCTTACTCATTTATTCATATTGCTTTTCCCTTTGCTCACTTGAGCTCATATTTTATGCTTATGCCATTTTCCTTTTGCTCATTTGAGCTCATTATTGTATATAAATATATTGTTGCTTTGTGTTTGTTTTGTCTTTGTTTGTGTGAACCTAATGCAAAAAGGAGAAAGGACTTAGAATTAGGACCTTACCTATGCTTAAAGGAGTTCAAGAGAAACTAGGCCTTATGCCTTTAGAATGCTAAACTTGTTGAAGAGAAACTAGGCCTCATGCCTTTAGAATGCTAAATCTTAAAGTTGACTTCAAAGGGACCTTAATCTAAACTCATTCTCTGTCCATTCCTCTTATTGTGTTGTGAATTTTTTTATTGTTTTGTGAACTTTTTTATTGTTTGTTCTTGTGTGATAGGGATTCCATCTTGAGATAATGAGAAGGACCATTGTCATGAATAGCCAAGTTATGAGAGACAAGCCAAATGGAGATCCTAGGAGCTTGAATGTATATTTGTTTTGATTGCTTTTTGCTTGCTAAGTCCAAAGGAAAGGATCATCTTGAATCATCTTTATGATCTCAAGGAAAAGGCACTCCAAGGGTTTTATCTCTTCTCTCATCTTTGCATGTTTAGGACTAGCCCTTCTCTTATTCTCCACTCTAACCCAAGCCAAACTCATTTTGTGCAAACATTGACTTTGTTTCAAATTAGAAACCTAGGCCTTATGCCTTTGATTTTTCAAACTCTTTTCATCAATACTCATTATGAATAAACCTTAAGTCAACTTTGACCTCATTTTGTAAATACTTCTAACTTGTAAATACAACTCACTTCAAGTTGTTTTTTGTGGTTCCAATGGCCACCTTTGTTAAAACCTTTTTTTCATAAACATTAGCCATAGGTTTGAGTTATCATGGTGGTTGATGTAAACCTCACCTTATCCTTAGTGATTGGACTATAAGTCTTCCATACTTATTATAGGGTTAACCCCTCACTAGTATGTTGAAGCTCTTCTCACATGGTGGATTGTTGGTTTAGGTTGAGTTTTCTCCCTTTGATAACAAAAGACCTTACGGCTTTTGACCAAATCAATTCACCAATCTTTTGAGATTTTTACCCCGAACTACGAGGTTTTGATCCTACCTTTGTGATTGTACGTAGGCAATAGGTTCATCCATTCAAACAACAAAATTGTAAATAATATGTATATTCTCTTCTCATCCCCCCAATCTTGTTTGCACAAATATTTTCACAAATACCAACCTACAATTCACATTTGCAAAAAGGGCTCCCTTAGAGTACTAAGGATGTTTTGGGTGCTTAAAACCTTCCCATTTCATAACCAACCCCCTTACCTAGATCTCTGACATTTTTATTAGTTTTTTATTTGATAAAACTTCTTACTTGGTTTTTGTTCGCTTTTTAACCTTTCCTTTGGATAAATAAAAGTGCGGTGGCGACTCGAATTGTATGCTTACTTTTGATTTAGTCAATAAATCTAAAGGTAACGAATACCCCACTACATAAAAGTGGCAACTTTGTTGGGGATACTATCACTTCCTAGTGGGTTTATCCTACTTTTTGCCTTTGTGTATTGTATGTTTATATTTATTTGGTGACATATTTTTCTGCAAATTTGGGATGACTGTATTGTTTGTAACGTATGAATTGCTTGATATACTACTTTCTTGTATGCTTGGTGGTTTCTTGTGAGATGAGTTCTTTACCCGAACTCGAGTGCACTTATGATAGGAGAATGACATAGTCTTGTTTACTTGTGTGGAGTTATTCCTTAGCAAGTTGACTTGCAAACCCATTCACTTGGTGGAGGTCTTGTTGGGATCAATAATGTCACACGAGTAGTCGTGGTTAGACATTACTCTTTCCAATATAAACCTTAGAAGCCAAGGATCTTAGATTACCTAGCCCATCTTGGCCTATTTTAGGACGTAGTGCGAAGGTCGTTCAAGTGTAAGATTTGATACAATTGTTATGTGATACTACACTCATAAGAGTTTCTCTTGAGAATATTTTTGGAATACGAGTAGACGTTTTATCCGATAATATCTGAAAGATGAGATGATGACTATGGGAACCTCTTTTAGAACATGATTGTCAGGTATAACCATAGTACACTCCCATTGGGTGGTTCTTAACCAAGACTTCATGCTCATGACTCACAACAAACCCTTGATTCGCGATCGATCTGTTCTCGTATATCCTCAATATCAATGGAACTTGGGTGTTGATAAGGTGTAAACCATAATCCACCAAAATGGATGATTGATATTGAGGATGACTTGAGCCATCCCGTGACCTTTGTATGGTGTGACTTGCTTGATCCTTGAGTGTGATTGTTGCATCCATGCATTCATGCATTCATTCGCATCCATATCATCAACAAGAAAATTTTCAAGGAACTTAAGAGGTCTATTTGCAAAATTTGCAGACATGGATAAGCAAAGAAGGAATACGAAGAAGTACAGTTTCATACAACCCGACTTGAAAGAGTTAAGGAGTTTGACATCTTATGTATTAGATCCCTTGAAGTTCAAAGCTCGTCATGGGAAGCTTCTGTCTGTTCTTTCTACTCAAGTGGATAAAGGTTTGATGAGTGTGTTGGTGTAGTTCTATGATCCTCTGTACCGTTGCTTCACTTTTCTGGATTTCCAGCTTTTGCCTACACTTGAGGAGTATGCCTATCTTGTGGGTATACCTATTCTGGATCAGTTGTCGTTCAGTGGCTTGGAGAGGGTTCCTCCTTCCCAGGAGATTGTTGATCTGCTTCACATAGATGTATCTGATATTGATGCTCATATGACTACCAAAGGTGGAATTCAAGGTCTCCCATCTGATTTTCTCATTGCGCAAGCTACCTTGTTTGGGAAGGCCATGAGTGAGGACGCCTTTGAAGCCATATTTGTACTTCTCATCTATGGGCTAGTGTTATTCCCTAACATCGAAAATTTTGTGGATGTGAACGCTATTAAAATTTTCTCTATTCTTAATCCCGTTCTGACTCTGTTGGGTGACACTTATTTCTCTTTGCATATGAGGAATGCAAAGGGTGGTGGTACCATTGTGTGTTGTTTGCCTCTGTTGTACAAGTGGTTTATTTCACACTTGCCTCAGACGCTTGCCTTCAAGGAGAACAATGGATGTCTACGGTGGTCTACGAGACTTATGTCTCTCACTAATGATGATATCTCTTGGTATAAGCGTGTGTATGATGGTGTCCAGATTATTGATTCTTGTGGTGAATTCTCCAATGTTCCTCTTCTTGGTACATGTGGTGGAATTAACTACAACCCTATTTTGGCTCGCCGCCAGCTTGGGTTCCCCTTAAAGGATAAACCTAACAACATTCTGTTGGAAGGTGTGTTCTTTCAAGAGGGTAAAGATCCCCAGAACTTGAAGGGCAGGATGGTCCGCGCTTGGCGCAAGATTCATAGGAAGGGAAGGAAAGAGCTTGGTCTGAAGAATTGTATTGCTTTGGAACCCTACACCGCTTGGGTGAGGAAGAGAGCGCTTGAATACCGCATGCCCTATGACTATCCGAGACCTACCCCTATGGTTATGGTTGGGCCTTCAACCCTCCCTAACCAAGGAGTAGAGGAGTTGAGAGATGAAGACCGTTCACGTGCATGGGTTCGTGAGCGAGAGGAACTACTTCAGTAACTCATAGATAAGGATGTTGTGATAGAATTTCTGGAGCATCAGGTTATTGATAAGCCTGATGATGTGGTTACTTCTCTTCTTCCTCAGTCATCCAAGTTTTGGAAGAGGAAGTATGATCGACTCGCTAAGGAGAAGGCCGATATGGAAGCAGCTTATGAGAGAGAGGTGAAGAGGCTTCGTGCAGCTTATCTTCCGATCTCGAGAGCTTTGGATGATTGTTTCTAGGGCTCCATAGGATGTTTATTCTCCTTTCCTCTTGTATTGTATTTGGTTACCAAGACTGTACTTCCTCATTGGTGTAAAAAAATTTCCAAATATTATTGCTATGAGTATTCCCTATATGTCTTAAAAGATTAATATTTTCAAATATTTGCAAATAGATCTCTATAAAGTTCCTCAAATAAAAACAAACCATATGCACAAACATTACATGCATCATATGCATAAGCAGGTTTTGTTCAGCTCTGATCAGTGGTCTAACTCTTTGTTCTTCATTTATTTTGAAGACAAGCTGACGCATCGGTATAACACAAGAGCTAATCTTCCAAGACTGATGGAGCATCTAGAGCAAGAGAACTGGGAACTGAAAGAGGAAGTAGCTAGGTTGACTGCCATGATGGAGTCAGTACTGGCTGCTCAGAGTCAATTATCTCCAACTCCTACAACTTCTCCCATGAGGACTGTTATCTCAGAGGCCGCTTCTTCAATAGTGCCTGCTGCAACAGCCCACTTCGTGCCAACTATGCCAGCCGGGTTCCCTTAGGGAATGCCCGCCAATTTTGTGCTTGAGGGTTTCGCTCCAACTCTCGCTTCTCTGCCGGCATCTATCCCGGTCCTTTCTGTGCCACCTCCCGTTGTGCATACTTTACCAAGAGCGGAAGACACCATCTATCATTTTGAGCCGTCTGAGGGCCCAGATGTTTATGAGAAGATGGACGAGATGAAAGACTAATTCCTTGAGCTGCGCAAAGAACTGAAGACTCTGAGGGGTAAGGACCTCTTCGGTAAAAGTGCTGTTGAGTTGTGCCTTGTGCCCAACGTCAAGATCCCTGTAAAGTTCAAAGTACCTGACTTTGAGAAGTACAAGGGAAACACATGCCCTCTCAACCATCTTGTGATGTATGCTTGCAAGATGTCAACACAAACTGAGAATGATCAGCTTCTTATCCACTACTTCCAGGACAACTTGTCTGGTGCTGCTCTCAGGTGGTACATTGGTCTGGACAGCGTGAACATCCGCTCCTTCAATGATCTTGGCGAAGCTTTCGTCAAGCAATACAAATACAATATGGATATGGCTCCTGATAGGGACCAACTGAGGGCGATCTCCCAGAAAGAGAAGGAGACTTTCAAAGAGTATGCCCAGAGATGGTGTGAGTTGGCAGCATAGATAGTGCCACCCCTTGAAGAGAAAGAAATGACAAAGATTTTTTTGAAGACTTTGAGTTCTTTCTATTATGAGAGGATGATTGCTAGTGCTCCCTCGGACTTCACCGAAATGGTGAATATGGGAATGAGGCTAGAGGAAGGAGTCTGTGAAGGACGTCTGTCTAGGGACGAAGGCTCTTCTACAAAGAGATATGGGAGCTTTACAAAGAAGAAGGAGGGAGAGGCACATGTTGTGTCTTCCCATATTAAACGAAGGCCCTCTGTGAAGAGGAAGAACATGCTTCCTGCCATTAACCAACACCAGGTGGCTCATATAGCACCTGCCTTTAGAGAAGTGCATCATCAACAACAGTAACATCAACAATATCAACAACAACATCGTCAGCAACAGCAGGCCTACTAGCCTCGAAACAACAATAACACCAGCACCAGCTATGAGAGGAAGAGGGTCACTTTTGATCCAATTCTAATGACTTATGTTGAACTCTATCCATCTATGATAGATAGAAAGCTAATTACTCCATGAGACCCTCCCGCTGTACCGACCAACCCTCAGTGGTGGTACAAGCCAGAACTACATTGTGTATATCATTCTGGTGCTCCAGGACATGATGTGGAGAATTGTTATGCCCTGAAGACCAAGGTACAAGACCTTGTGAGAAGTGGGATTTTGTTTTTCAAGGACGTAGGTCCTAATGTAAAGAAGAACCCATTGCCCGAGCATGGGAAAGCTGATGTGAATATGGTCCAGGGTTGTCCTGGCAAATATAAAGTCCTGTATGTTAATAATATCAGGAAATCTTTGGTCGAGATGCACAGACTGTTGTGTGGATACAGTTATTATGAGCATGACCATGATATGTGCCAGGTGTGCACTATCATTGAAAGAGGATGCCGACAAGTAAGGAAGGACATCCAAGAGATGCTGGATTAGGGTATGATTGAAATACTTCAGAATCGCAACGAGGATGAAGTTGATGTTATCTCTCATGTATTCAGGATGCCAGAGCCTGTTGTCGTCAAATATGATGGCAGCAAGAAGAAAGTGTCACCATCTCTAGTGATCAAGACAGCGGGTCCGGTCCCGTATTCTTCAGATAAAGTTGTTCCTTACAGGTACAATGCAGTCATGTTAGAAGATGGGAAGGAGGTGTTGTTGCCCTCCACCTCTGTTGTGAGTATCTCAGATGTTAGTGGTGTGACCCGTAGTGGTCGTGTTTTCTCGGTGCAGCCGAAACCCCACGAAGATGTCGTGAGAAGAACTGCTGTTGTTAATCCTACCGGTCCTGTGTGGACTTCTTCTTCTAATCCGGCACTTGTTGTGAAGGGCGTTGACCCTATTGTTGATAGATCTATAAAAACTCCTGTCCTGGTTGGCTAGCATGGCATTTTGAAAGAGGGTTGTAATGAGATGCTAAGGCTCATCAAGAGGAGTGAGTACAACGTTGTTGATCAACTGCTACAAACTCCATCAAAGATATTTGTCCTATCTTTGCTGATGAATTCTGAGCCGCACCGTGATGCTTTGCAGAGGATGTTGAACGTGGCATACATGGACCATGATGTCACTATTGAGCAGTTTGATAGTATTGTTGCAAACATAACTGCTTGTAACAATTTGAGCTTCTGTGATGCTGATCTTCCCGAGGAGGGAAAAGACCACAATTTGGCTCTACACATTTCAATGAACTGCAAGGATGATGCCTTGTTTAATGTGTTGGTAGACACAGGATCATCGCTTAATGTGTTGCCAAAATCCACTCTTGCCAAACTTTCTTATCAGGGGCCTCCCATGAGGCAGAGTGGAGTGGTAGTTAAAGCTTTTGATGGATCGAGGAAAACTGTGATCGGTGAAGTAGAACTTGTAGTGGGGTATTCGTTACCATTAGAGATATTGGCTAAATCCAAGGTAAACCATACAAGTCGAGTCGCCACCGCACTTCTATTTATCCAAAGGAATGGTTTGAAAGCGAACAAAGGAATGGTTAGAAAGAGAACAGAGATCTGGGTAAGGGGGTTGGTTATGTAATGGGAAGGTGTTAGGCACCCAAAACATCCTAGGTACTCCTAGGGAGCCCTTTTCATACTTGTTGTAAGGTTGTTGTTTCGTGAAAATTTGTTTGTGCAAACATGATTGAAGAGATGAGAAGAGAATATACAAATTTATTTACATTTTTGTGTTTGGATGGATAAACCCATTGCCTACGTCCCATCTTATAAAAAGATTAGGATCAAAACCTCGTAGTTCGGGGTAAAAATCTCAAAACAAGTTGGTGAATTGATTGGTCCAAAAGCCTTAAGGTCTTTTGTTATCAAAGGGAGAAAACTCAACCTAAAACCACAAATCCACCATGTGAGGATAGCTTCAACGTGCTAGTGAGGGGTTAACCCTATAATAAGCATGGAAGGCTCATTGTCCATCACTAAGGATATAGGTGAGTATTACATCTACCACCAAGATAACTCAAACCTACTAGCTAAAGGGTATGAAATATTTGATTAAGAAAGTGGCCATTGGAACCACAAAAAGACATTTGAATGAGTTATATTTACCAATTAGAAGTATATACAAAAATGGTCAAAGTTGACTTAAGGATTCAATTCAAAATAAGTGTTATGAAAAGAAGGTTTGAAAATCAAAAGCATAAGGCTTAGGTTTCTAATGTTTGAAAACAATGGTTAAATGTTTGCACAAAAAGTTTTGGCTTGGGTTAGAGTGTAGAGAAGAAGAAGAATGGCTAAGTCCTAAGCAAAGAAAAAAGGAAAGGGATGAAGAACAAAACCACAATGGAGTTCCTCTCTTGAGATCATATTGATGATCCAAGTAGCTCCCATCCTTTGGAATAAGCAATCACAAAGCATAAGCAATCAAACAAGTCTCTTAAGAGATCCCCAATGTATCTTGTGTCCTTCACTTTGGATGAACATGGCAATGGTCCTCCAATTAAGCTCAAGTAGAATTCCCTAGCACAAAAGCACACACATTAAAAGTTCCATGAAGTAAATCAAGAATAGACAAGAGTGAGTTTAGAGATTTGGTCCTTCTAACCCATCTTCATCATTAAGGTCCATTTACTCCAATTTTGCATAAGGAAAGTCCTAGGATCTAAGTCCACTTCTCCATTTCTTTGCATAGGGAAAGCCCTAGAAACTAAGTCCATTTCTTTGCATTTGGTCCACAACAATCAAAAACAAAAACACAAGCACAATAGTATATACACAATTATGTGCTCAAGTGAGCAAAAGGCAAATGGCATTAACATAAACATGTGCTCAAGTGAACAAAGAGAAAAGCAAATGGATAATATGTGTAAGAATAGTAAATTGCATAAAAGTAAAGAGCAAAAAGTAAATGTTAATGGTTAATGGTTAGTGTTAGTAGTTAGTGTGCCATAAGGAAAATTTAGCGCTATGTTAAGCAATCGTAATTGGACTTATGTAGAAGTCACAACTATCTGAGGCCGGTCAATAATAATATGGCAACAACACAAGTTAGAAGTCTTGATTAGTGAACCAAGTTCCAACAACTTGCCATGCCAAAAAGAAGAAGAGAATTGATCTTGTATTGGTTTAAGCCTTTTACATGATTTAGAAAACAACCTATCCTTAGTGCAAAGCCATTCACTTGATCAATTGATCAAGATGAATTAGATTTGAATCAAGGAAGATTAAGTCTCCCTAATCAATGCTAACTTATCAACCTTCAACTCATTGATCAAAAAGAAAGAAGAAGAAGAAGAAGAAGAAGAAGAAGAAGAAGATGGAGAATGGATAATGGATAATGAAAATGGAAAGATCAAAATGCATAAAGTGCAATAAGATGTACCAATCCATATGTATTGACCAAATGACATTGAAAGTCAAAGTCAAACAATGATAAATCAGAAATGAGATGAAGATTGGAGGTCAAACAATAAGCAAAATATTTTTTTGGCATTTTCAATATTAAAATAAACTTGAATTAAAAATAATGGAAAGGTCAAACTTCAAAATCACTTCAAATCAACCTTGAAAGGTCCAAGTAATTTATCCCAAGTTCAACAAGGTCAAACAAAGTTTGACAAAAAATTTCAGCATTTTTAAAAGTCAGAAACTATTTTTAATCAATTAAAAATGAATAAAAATAACCTAATTGAACTAAAATCTCAAATAAATCTCAAATCAATTAAAAAATTGATGAGAATATTTTTCATGGATCCATCATCATTCAAATAGGTTAGGAAAATATTTTTGTATTTTTTGAATATCAAAAACTATTTAAAATAAATTAAAAATAACCAGAAAAGAGAAAATTCACAAAAAATATCAAATGACAAAATAAAAAAATATTAAAAATCATAAATGGAAACTATAATTTATTTGGAGACTAATGCAATTGGTCCCATAATTTTTGGATTTTTAATGAAGAAGATATGAATTTTTGAAATAAAAAGGAATTAAAGAAAATAAAATCAGAAATTAAAAAAATGGAAAATCAGGAATCGTTGGATCACGTTCATTAATTGACGTGGACAATCTGATGGTCCTAAAGCGCGCGCTCATGGTGAACCTTGGTCAACCGCGTCACACAAAGAATTAAAAAAAGGTCATAACAATCAAAGGCTGAGATTGAATCTGGAAATGAGATCCAACGGTCCAGATCAAACTGGCAATGGGCGGCCACCGGAGCCACCTTCTTCTCCGGTGAGCTTCCAAATTCCGGCCAGATTGCAGGTTTTCAAACCTTCACCATTTTGCACGATCCTTATACCAAAATGAAGCTGGGGTGATGTACATCACCCTTGTAACCTTGAATCACACTCAAGATTCCTATAGGTTGAGAAATCTGAGGTGGAAGATTCAGGTATGAAAAATGCATATCAAAGAAAAACAAAATTGAAGCTACCACTAGCTTGCCTCTCAAGTGAGGACTTCAGAAAACACTTTGGCTAGGCAAATAGATCAAAGAAATGAGAGATTCGAAGCAAATACCAGTTGAAGAACAAACTTGAATTCTGGAAACTTGAGCTTGATTCCTTGCTTTCTTTGCCAAAACAGAAGATCAATGAGATGCAGGATGAAGGTTTAGAAGCTTTAGATCCAAGGATTCAACTAGATGTAGTTGAATTTTGGATCTGAAAAACTTGGAGAAAAATGAACTAGCTTCTTTGGTAATGGTTATGGATTCAATTGTGCAGCATCTTAGGCGCCATTAGGTTGAGAATTGAATGAAGAGGAGCATGTATTTATAGCTGAGCTTGAAGCAATGCAAGGCAATACTCGTGTGCATGGAATTTGGACCCTTCATGCATGGGCCTGTACAGACGCGTGCAAAGCCCAAAAGCTTATGCAAATGAATGCTGAACATAAACCAAGTTGAATTGGACGTGTAGTTTGAATGGCATTTGCTTGTGTATCAAGATTTCATGTGAATTCCATATTTGAACCTAAACATTCACCTCTTCGAAAATGCCAATTAAAAAATCCAAGCACAAGCATGTGGGTAATGGTTGGAAAGGTCTTGATGTAAGGAACAATTGTTATGTTGGGCAAAAATCCATTTAAAGTGTGGAAATTGGTGAATTTTGAGTTTAAAGTGTAATGTGCAAAACATGTCAATGCAAGGTTTCCAAATTTGGCCAATGTTTAAGCCCTTCTGTTTTGATGATGCAAGCCTCAAATGAAAAAACCTCCAACATCAAAGTTGTAGATCTTTTCAAGACAATCAAAATGGACCTATAATGTCTTGCATTATCACATGTATTTCCTTTGCGATTTTGAAATTTTGTCCAACATAACATTTGACGTAGACATCTTAAGCTTTCCAATGCATTTGATCCCACCTCAAAATCATAAAAAATGAATGAGTTATGTCCTTGGGAAGTTAACCCAAAATTAGGGTTTTAGTCAAAATGACCTATAATGTCTTGGAATGGGAGATGGCCTTCCAAGCTTCAAATCAATTTTTGATGAACATGAAAGTTATTCATATTGTCCTTAAGAACATTTTTGCTTTTGGAATCATCTCCATTTGACCAACACATAAAAAGTTAGGTCTCAGTGAATTTCAAAATAGTCAGATGAATTGACTGATCAACTTCTCAAGTCCATGACTCATATCTTGATGAATTGGTGATTGAGGACACTCAAATAAGTTCAAATATGCATGAAATGATGAATTAAAGAACTTCCCTTGATTGTATTTGATCATGGGCTGAGGTTGCTTCAAGAGCAAGGCATTGTGGTGCACAGATGAATTAGGGTTTCTTTGGGGAACCAACCTCAAACCCTTTGACTTGCTTTGATCAAAATGATAAATTGAGATGCCAGGAAGGCATATTTGATGGATGAGAGCTTTGGGAACCATTACCATGCTTTCTATCATCTCCTCTTGACCTTATCATTGCATAGATGATCTCCTAGAAGCTTTGACCTTGTGATTGCTTAAGCTACAAACAAAAGATGTTAGTGACATATTTTTGTGCTTTTGGTTAGTAAACAAAATAAGAAAAGCAATGATATACAATTCAAGCATGCTTGGTGATCTCAAACCACTCACAAGAAGTCCCACCCAAAGGTCAAGGGAACCAAGATGCTAGTGATCCTTGAGGCAATGCAAATGCAATGTTATGATGCCATGAGGGATCTTAGGGACAAAATTAGGGTCTTACAGAACTCCCGATCAAGATTGGACCTAGTGATTTCCATATCACTTTCCAGGTCATGGATATCCATCCATTATACAGTTGTTTGCTTGGCAGATCATGGATTCACGAGGCAGGCACTGTGACATCCACCCTACACCAGAAGTTGAAATTCGTTAAGAATAAGAAGTTGGTGGTGATAGGGGGAGAGAAGGCTCTCTTGGTTAGCCATTTATCTTCCTTTTCCTATATTGATGCTGAGGATGAGGTTGGGACTCCGTTCCAAGCCTTGTCTATTGTTGAGCCTTCAAGGAAAGGACCTTCTTCATTTGCTTCCTACAATGATGCGAAGTTGGCCATTGAGCATGGCGCAACTACTGGTTTAGGACAAATGATCAAGATGGAAGATAATAAATCTCAAGTGAGCATAGGGTGTTCTTCAGGTATTTCCAATGAGCGTGGGATGTTCCAGAGTGGTGGTTTCATCCACACTATTGAAGACCAAGAGGCTTCTGCCATAGTGGAAGATGATGAAGAGGAAGATCTAGGCAACTTTGTCATCCCTGGAGGAATCTGCAATAATTGGGTCGTTGTTGATGTTCCAACAGTTATCCACAAGTCCACGTAATATGTTCATTTTGTTTAAAAAACCCTTCTCCCATGCCAAAAGGAGAAGTGATGACATTGTTGGCACATATTTGATTAATACAATGATATTCATTCAAAAATTACATGTTAAATGTTTATTTTTCCAAATTATTTTCCCTTTTTGCTTTTTTGCATGAAATTGGTGATCACCATAAAACCCTAAAAAAGAGAATAAAATCAATCTTTCCATCTGCATAATGATTTGTCTTGTTTGAATTCTGAAATCTCTTTTATACTCAAAATCATTATGCAGGTTGATCAAACCCATTGAATATAATGATCCAGCGCCATCTCCCAACTTTGAGTTCCCTGTATTTGAGGCCGAAGAAGATGATGTTGAAGAGATTCCTTATGAGATTACCCGTCTGCTTGAGCATGAAGAGAAAATCATTCATCCACATCTTGAGAATCTGGAAACAGTCAACTTGGGGTCTGAAGATTGGGGCACTCCTGGAAGAGTTTATTAAGAAGGGGTTGATTGAGTTGCTACGAGAATATGTCGACGTCTTTGTCTGGTCGTACAAAGACATGTCTGGTCTAGATACTGATATCGTGTAACATTTCCTGCCGTTGAAGCCTGAGTGTGTGCCTATGAAGCAAAAGCTCAGAAGAACTCATCCTGATATGGCAGTGAAGATTAAAGAAGAAGTTCAGAAGCAAATTGATGTGGGGTTTCTGGTGACTTCTACATATCCTCAATGGGTGGCCAATATTGTGCTTGTGCCTAAGAAAGATGGAAAAGTCCAAATGTGTGTTGACTATCGAGACTTGAATAAAGCTAGTCCGAAAGATGATTTTCCTCTACCACATATTGATATGTTGGTAGACAATATAGCTAAATTCAATGTCTTCTCATTCATGGACGGATTTTTCGGTTATAACCAGATTAAAATGGCACCCGAGGATATGGAGAAGACAACATTCATCACACCTTGGGGAACATTTTGTTATCGAGTGATGCCCTTCGGTTTGATGAACGCCAGAGCCACGTATCAACGTGCTATGACTACCTTGTTTCATGATATGATGCACAAGGAGATCGAGGTATATGTTGATGATATGATTGCAAAGTCGAGAAAGGAAGTTGAACATGTAGAGCACTTGCTGAAGCTTTTCCAACGTTTGAGGAAGTACAAACTCCGCTTGAATCCGAACAAGTGTACATTTAGAGTCCATTCCGGCAAGTTATTGGGATTTATTGTCAGTGAAAGAGGTATTGAAGTTGATCCTGCCAAGGTCAAAGCAATACAAGAGATGCCTGCGCCCAAAACTGAGAAGCAAGTCCGAGGTTTTCTTGGCCGCTTGAATTATATTTCCAGATTTATATCCCACATGACTGCCACATGTGAGCCTATATTCAAGCTCCTCCAGAAAGATCAGCGTCATGATTGGACCGAGGATTGCCAAAAAGCCTTTGACAGTATCAAAGAGTATCTGTCTGAGACTCCGATTCTGTCTCCGCCTATTAAAGGGAGACCTTTGATTATGTACTTAACCGTGCTTGATGACACTATGGGTTGTGTATTAGGTCAGCAAGATGAATTAGGGAAGAATGAATATGCAATATACTACTTGAGTAAGAAGTTCACTGATTGTGAGTCTCGGTACTCAATGCTTGAGAAGACATGTTGTGCTTTGGCTTGGGCCGCTAAGCGTTTACGCCAGTATATGTTAAATCATACAACTTGGTTGATATCCAAAATGGATCCAATCAAGTATATCTTTGAGAAGCCTGCTTTAACTGGGAGGATGGTCGGTGGCAGATGTTGTTGTCTGAGTATGATATTGAGTATCGAGCTCAGAAAGTTATTAAAGGTAGTATCTTGGCTGACCATTTGGCACATCAACTAATTGAAGATTATCAGTCTGTTCAGTACGACTTCCCTGATGAGGAGATTCTGTATTTGAAGATGAAAGATTTCGATGAGCCTACGCTCGATGAAGGGCCAGAGCCTGGTTCGCGATGGGGCATGGTGTTTGATGGCGTTGTTAATCAATATGGAAATGGTATTGGGGCAGTGATTATTACTCCTCAGGGCACATATTTTCCTTTTACAACAAGGATAACTTTCAAATGCACGAATAATATGGCGGAGTATGAGGCCTGTATTATGGGTTTGGAAGAATGTATTGATCTTAGGATCAAACATCTTGATGTTTATGGTGATTTGGCCCTTGTTGTTAATCAGATTAAGAGTGAATATGAGACAAATCATCCTGGCCTCATACCATACAGAGATTATGCGAGGAGGATTTCAACTTTCTTTACTGAGGTTGACTTCCATCATATTCCTCGAGATGAGAATCGGATGGCAGATGCTCTTGCTACGCTTGGTTCGATGATTGTGGTGAAATACTGGAATGAAGTCCCCAATAATACTGTGATGCGCTTGGATAGACCAACTCATGTATTTGCAGTCGAAGAAGTAAAAGATGATAAGCCATGGTATTATGATATCAAGTGCTTTCTCCAAAGTCAGATTTACCCGCCTGGGGCATCTGCTAAAGATAAGAAGATGTTGAGGAGATTATCTGACAGATTCTACCTCAATGGTGATGTACTTTATAAGAGGACATTTGACATGGTTCTGCTCAGATGCGTGGATAGACACGAAGCAGGCCTGTTGATGACTGAAGTCCATGAGGGTTCATTTGGTACTCATTCCAATGGACATGCCATGGCAAAGAAGATGTTGAGAGTAGGCTACTATTGGCTGACAATGGAGTCTGACTGCTGCAAATATGTGAAGAAGTGCCACAAGTGTCAGATTTATGCGGATAAGATTCATATTCCCCCGACACTTTTGAATGTTATTTCCTCACCATGGCCTTTCTCCATGTGGGGAATTGACGTGATTGGCATGATTGAGCCAAAGGCATCGAACGATCACCGTTTTATTCTCGTAGCGATTGATAACCCAAGTGGGTCGAAGCGGCATCGTATGCGAATGTGACCAGGCAGATGGTTGTGAAGTTTATCAAGAATTAACTCATATGCCGTTATGGTGTGCCAGACAAGATCATTACTGATAATAGATCTAAGTTGAACAATAAGATGATGAAAGAGTTGTGTAGTGAGTTCAAGATTACACATCATAATTCTTCTCCCTATAGACCCAAGATGAATGGGGCTGTTGAAGATACTAACAAGAACATCAAGAAGATTATTCAGAAGATGGTTGTTACATACAAAGATTGGCATGAGATGCTGCCATTTGCTTTGCATGGCTATCGTACATTTGTCCGCACTTTAACAGGGGCAACCCCTTTCTCCCTTGTATATGGCATGGAGGTTGTGCTCCTAGTGGAGGTTGAGATCCCATCAATGAGAGTCTTGATGGAAGCCAAGTTGACTGAAGCTGAATGGGTTTAGAGTCGTTATGACCAACTGAATTTAATTGAAGAGAAGAGATTGACTGTCATGTGTCGTGGTCAGTTATATCAGCAAAGGATGAAGAAGGCCTTTGATAATAATGTCAAGCCTCGTGTGTTCCGAGAAGGTGACCTCGTGCTCAAGAAAGTTTTGTCTTTCGCGCCCGATTCCAGGGGTAAGTGGACTCCAAACTATGAAGGTCCATATGTTGTTAAGAGAGCCTTTCCAGGCGGTGCTTTGATACTTACAACTATGGATGGGGAGGATTTCACTCGTCATGTGAATTCAGATGCAGTCAAGAAATACTTCGCCTAAAATAAAAACAGAATAGCTCGCTAAGTTGAAAACTCGAAAGGGCGACTTAGGCAAAAATGAGCGTCTCGGTGGATCGAAAACCCGAAAGGGCGGTCCAGGCAAAAGTTAGAGACATAAAAAATGAATATATATCCCGCTAGATTGAGTACCTCACCTTAGGTCAATCTAGGCAAAAATTTGGATTTGGCAAGTAACTGCATCCTGACAAGGCTTCGTTCTACCAAGTGTCTTCTGTCAAAGATTCTCGCTCAGTCATCGTCAACTGAAGCTTCAGATACATTGGATTCAGAGTTGGTGGAGAAATAGCCATTATGTTCAATGCAGCACTTTTCCAATATATATCACCAATTTCAAAATTTGTAAAGATCCATGGAGTCTCGCCATTTGCGGACTACCATTCTATCAAATAAATTCGAGCCTTTATCCAATTCTTTGTACTCTTATTTGTTTCTGTTTAACAAATATTTGCATGTTTTAATTGATAAATATCATTGTTTTAAACAAATAAAGTTTTCATAAATTGTTTTTAAATAAAGTGAACATTCACAATGACTGAAAGGATAAATGGAATGTCTTCAGTGCTCTCCCAAGGATAGTATGATCTCCTAAAGGTTAAGACATTTGTTCATGTTCTGGCATATTTGTATTCTTGTCATCATCTTTCAGGTTGTCTCCAACGAGCGCAGAAAGAACAAAACCTCAGCAACTCCCCAAAGAGTCTAGAGTTTTGGCCTCGATCTTTTAGAGATGTGTATACCTTTATATCAGGCATTAACATTTGTGTTTTATCAATTATATGGTTGTCATCCCTTATGTGGAATGACCTAAAATCCCTTATAGATTGATAAAAGTTGATATGCTACCTATTCATGAGGAAGTTTGTCTTTCCCTAGTGGGCAGAAATTCCCAGCATGAGTAGAAGTCCTCAGCAAGAGTAAGCATGTGTTCCCTGCAAAGTTATCTTTCAGATATCTCCTCAGCACTAATTGTTTAGAGCAGTTGGTGAAGGGTTTGTTCCCCTTTTTCATCCTTAGCATGGCACGTGTTGGCGTAGGATTCGTTTCCGATCCCCTTAGCCAAGACATTTCCTCCGGAAGTACTTGTAGTTATCCCCACTAGGATTGCTCATAGCAGACTATCCCCAGTATGGTCACCTTGCAGTATATCCCCAGTGGAGTTGCCTGATCAGATTCGGGTAATTTGTTTTCCCCTCCGTATTGGAAAGTTTCCTCTAATTTGAGCTGGTGATGAAGATGTTGTGTCCTTCCCCAGCGGAACAATTGGTTCTCTCTCCCTTTTGAAGAGATGTCTCTCCAGCAGATGAGAGGAGTGTTTTGATTGTTGGAACTTCTGTTTGGCGGTTGTTCCCCACGGAGTTTCATATCATTCCTTGATGGGTTCCCTGGTAGAGTTTCTTCTACGATGGATCTTATCCGTGTTGAGCTCCCCAGTAGAGTTTCCTCCATGTTGGATCTTATGTCTGTTCAACAGCACATACCTGGTTGGTGGTTGTTTCCCGCAGAGTCTCACATCTTCCCCTGTTAAGATCCCCAGTAGATTTCTTCTATGACGAATCTTGTTGATATCTCTGCATTTTCCCCGGCTGAGACTTTGCCTATCCCCGGTGGTTGATAGCTGTGACCTTTGCTTATCCCCAACGGAGGTTTTTGCCCCATGCGGTGGTCTGTGTCTCCTGGTATTTGATGCTCCCCACTAGAAGTGATTTCTCCTGTGGGCCTGGCCTTTCTCTTTTGAGATGTTATACCGGACGTCTGTCCATTGATTCTCAGACCTGTTTGTGTTAGATATGTCTGTTTGTCAGCATTAAGCATACATAAACCATGCATATACATGCATAATTGTAACATTCAGATATTCATGTTGCATTCTTTGCCATATATCTTTGCTTGTTATCTCCTACTGATTGGTGAAATGTTCTTCTCTAAGCAGATGATTGTGTATGATCTCTCCATATAGAGTCAGCCCCATAGGCAGAAAATGTCTATCTTTCCTTCATCATTCCCCTGAGTTATATCCTCATTGGGTTGAGTCTTGTTTCATTGTGTCTCTCTAGTTTGTTTCCTAGATTGACTCCTTTCTTGTTTTTCCCCTGCAGTTTCCTGTGGTTTAGTTGTTCAATTGCTCAGTAACCAGTAATTGTTCATCCTTTTCCCTAGTAACCGGTAGTTGTAAGTCCTATTTTTGTGGTTTTCTACCCAGTAACCGGTAGATGTAATCCCCTCTTTGTTGGTTATCCTTATCCAATATTCGGTATGGATATTCCTTCGTCTTTGAGTATTTCACCCAGTAACCGGTGATATATCTCTAGATATTTGCTTCTGTTAAGCAATTTATCCCCCGCGAGTCATCTTTCATTTACCCTTGTTTGGTAATGATTGTTTCTCCCCTTGATTGGTCATCATTTTATACTCAGTAACCGGTATCCCGATGTCCTTTCTTTTCGGTCAATTTATCCTTTATTAACCCAGTAACCAGTTGTGGATAATCTTCCATGCGAGTATGTTATCTACGTTCTGACGGTAATAGATAATATATCTCATGCGCTCTTCAGTCGAAGTCTTTTTCTTCCCCAGTTGAGTAAGATTCCTATTTCCTTGTGGAATCGAATGTCCATCCTGTAAATTGAGTTTGCTTTTTCAGCCCTCCTTTTAAGATGATGAGTGTCTTGGATATGTTCCCAATTCACGCATGGTTGGTCAGCTATTATATGCCCAGTAACCGGTATCCCTGGTGTTCCTTCCTTCTGTTCCCTATTATGACTTTTTGTCCCCTGTGGAGTCAGATTTTCCTAAGATGAGATATGCCTTTTAGGGTCCTCCTAAGATGTTTTGGATGATTGATATCTCTCACCCTTATACCGGTCGTAGATATTCTTTCTCCCTGAGCGTGTTGTTCTCACCCAATAACCGGTGTTTTGATGACATGTCTCTTTTGGAGTTTATTACCCAGACGTCGGTAATATCTCACTTTTTCTTCCTCATTTGAGTCCTTTGTCAATATCCCCGTTTGAGTCCGGATTTTTATCCGAAGTATCCTTCGCGGATAGTTTCGCTGTATTGACATATTCCCCAATACATGCATCTTTGCGTCAGCTCGAGTCTTTCCATCGATTTATTTTCGTGGAATCCCTTCGTGTCTCCCAGCAAGCTTTCAAGTCGTGACCTGCTCACGCATTTTACCCTTATTTCTCCCCAGAGTCTCTGTCTCCCTAGTAAGTGTATTACTCCTATGGATTTTCAGTTTTTCCTGATTTCTTTTCCTTTGTGGCCATATTTCCCCATAAAGTATTAACTTTTGCATGCATACATCTGCATCATGAGGTCTCTTAGGGACCAAAATCCGTCTCTTTGTTATTATTTAAGCCTATTCTACCTCGTCGAGACGAAGATTTTAACCTTCATATCTCCGGATAGAATGACCTTAAATAGGGGCATCTGTAAGACCCTAATTTTGATCATAAGATCCCTCATGGCATCATGTTATTGCACAAGTGCATTGCCTCAAGGATCATAGCATGTTTGGCTCCTTAACCCTAGGGTTGAGACTTGTGTGAGTTGGTTTGAGACCACCAAGCATGCTTGAATTGTATATTATTTCTTGTCTTATTTTGTTTACTAACCAAAAGCACAAAAATATGTCACTAACTTCTTTTGTTTTGAAGCTCAAGTGATCATGTGATCCCATGCTCCTAGGAGGCTCCTATGCTCAATGAAGTGGCTAGATGAAGATGAGAACAAGCATGAAAATGGTACACAAGGTTCCTAATCATCATATATGTCTCCCAAGTATCTAAATTTGCCAATTTGATCAAGATAACCCAAAGGGCTTGAGGATTGTTTCCCAAGGAAACCCTAATTCAGTTGTGTATTGACTGTGCCTTGCTCATGAAGCAACCTCAACCTATGATCAAATTCAATCAAGGTAAGTTCTTTAATTCATTATTTTATGCATGTATTAGCCTATGTGAGTATCCTGAATCATTCATTCATCAAAGTTTTGAAGTTTGGCTTTGAGAAGTTGACCAGTCAAGTCATTTGACTAAACTGAGGATCCCTGAGACCTAACTTTTGATATATTTGTCAAATGAAGATGACCCTAAGATAAACAGTGTTACTAAGAACCATATGAACAACTTTCATGTTCATCAAAAATCCATTTGAAACTTGGAAGGTCATCATTCATTTCAAAACATTATAGGTCATTTTGACTGAAACCCTAAATTTGGGTCAACTTCCCAAAGACCTAACTTCCTTATTTTTCATGATTTTGAGGTGATACCAATTGAATTGGAAATCTTAGGATGTCTACTTCAAATGTTATGTTGGACAAAATTTCATAATCCTAAAAGAAACACATGTGATAATACAAAACATTATAGGTCACTTTGGACCAAAACCATTGAATTTGAAAAATGTCCAACTTCAAATGCCTATAACTTTCTCATATAAAATCCAAATGATGCAAAATTTAAGTCCAAATTTATCATCTTGAAAATATATACAACGTTTATGTTGAATGTTTTTTCATTTGAGACTTGCATCATTGAAACAGAAGGGCTTGAAATTGGTCACTTTTGGGGAAAATTTTCAAAGGAAACCTAGACATGTTTTGTACCTCAAACTTCAAGGCCAGTTTTCACAAATTTCCAAACTCGAAATGGATTTTTTCCCAACATAACTTTTGTTCCTTATTCAAAAATATTTCCAACCATTACTCACACCACCATGTTTGGATTTCCCATGTGAGATTTTTGAAGGGCTTAACATTTATATCCAATTATGCAATTCACTTTGAATCTTCATGCACAAGAAAGTACCATGCCAATTAGACATCCAATTCAACTCATTGTGATATCAGCTTGCAAATCCATCCACATTTGGGCCTCACATGCGCCTGTACAGGCCCATGCATGGAGGACCCAATTCTCATGCACACGAGCATTTCACTTGCTTGCTTCATCTCCAGCTATAAATACATGGCCTGGCTCATTCAAATCTTAACCTTATGGTGATATGAAGCTCTGCTGAAATCAAAACCTAACCTCACTCAAAGGAATTCCAATTTTTGTTTCTCAAATTCAAGCTTGAATTTCAACACAATCAGTTGATCTTCAAGTCTTATTCCTTAGCCTTGCATTCATATCACATCTCAAGATCAAATTGGAAGCAAAAGTTTGAAGGAATCGTGTTGTTCAAAGATGCTCTTCAAAGGTATAACACCAAACTGTTTTGATCTAAATCTTGCTCCATGATATGAATTGCTTGTGTTTAAACTGTTTTCTGAAGTCCTCGAGCAAGAGGCAGGCCAGTGGTGGTCTTGATTTCATGATTTGAACCATTTCAGTTTGCATACCTTGATTTCAACCTCAGATTTCTCATCACATAGAGACTTTGAGTAAAATCCAAGGTTACAGGGGTGATGTACATCACCCCAGCTTCATTTTGGTACCACATTTGTTTATTTCTATCAAGGTTCAAAAACCTGCGCGTGGTGGCCGGAGTTTGTTTTCTGGGCGGAGAAGATGGTGGTTTCCACCACCATTCCCACGTGGATGATTCCAGGCCTTCAGAACTATCTCCAGCATTTTAATCATGGCCTTTGGTTCATTTGACTTTTTTTAAATGCTTTTGTTTCACGCTTGACTCTAGACCATGGTACATCAGCGCCTCTGGGCCCTTGGATGACGCCACGTTAGTTAATGAATCAATCAAGCGCTCCTGGTTTTTAGTTATTTTCTATTTTCTGTTTTATTTTCTTTTAATTCCTTTTTATTTCAAAAATTCATAACTATTTTATTTGAAGTCACAAAAATATGAGACCAATGGCAAAAAAATTCTTGAAAAATCTAGTTTCATAATCTGATTTTTTATTATTTTTGTGACTTCACTTAATATTTTTTGTGAATTATTTTGTTTTTAATAGTTTTTAATTCATTTTAAATACTTTTTGATATCTGAAAAATCCAAAAATATTTTCTTAACACATATGGATCATGATAAGTCAATGAAAAATAGTCTCATCAATTTCTTAATTGATTTGAGATTTATTTGAGATTTTAATTCATTTGTGTTATTTTTCATTGTTTTTAATTGTTTTAAAATAGTTTCTGCTTTCAAAAAATGTTGAGAAAATTTGTCAAACCTTGTTTGACCATGTTAGACCTATGATGATTCAATTGGACTTGTTGAAGTTGATTTGAATTGAATTTGAGGTTTGACCATAGTTTGTCCATTTTAATTTTGCATTTATTTTAATTTCAAAAAATACCAAAAAATATGTTTGACTTTGTAGACTTCTAATATTCATTTCTCTTCTGTTTTACATTGGTTGATGATGATTTGATTCACATTTGATCATTGTGTTTTGATATTACATTTGAATTCTCCTTTTGTTCTTTCCATTTCAATTCATCTTCATCTCTTTTTCTTTTTCTTTTGGCCAATGAGTTAATGATTTGTGGTTGGTCTTGACATATGAGAGGCTTAACCTTCTTTGATCCAAATCAAACTCAACTTGATCAAAGATTAAGTGATTTGCTTTGTGTCCAAGATAGGTTGCTTCTTGGTCAAGCAAAAAACCTAAAATTCATACAAGGCTCTTCCTTCTTTTCTTTTGGCATGGCAAGTTGTAGGAGCTTGGCTTACTAGTCATGATCTCTAACTTGTGTTTACTTGCCTATAGTTTTATTGACCGATCTCAGATAGGTGTGACTACTACATTAGTCCATTTAAGATTGCTTAACATAGCGCTAAATTGTCTTATGATACACTAACATAACCATTAACTACTAACTTTAATTCAAGCATTTAATTTCTTGCAATTTACTTTCTTGCTCATTTATTCATATTGCTTTTCCCTTTGCTCACTTGAGCTCATATTTTATGCTTATGCCATTTTCCTTTTGCCCATTTGAGCTCATTATTGTATATAAATATATTGTTGCTTTGTGTTTGTTTTCTCTTTGTTTGTGTGAACCTAATGCAAAAAGGAGAAATGACTTAGAATTAGGATCTTACCTATGCTTAAAGGAGTTCAATAGCAACTAGGCCTCATGCCTTTAGAATGCTAAACTTGTTGAAGAGCAACTAGGCCTCATGTCTTTAGAATGCTAAATCTTAAAGTTGACTTCAAAGGGCCCTTAATCTAAACTCATTCTCTGTCCATTCCTCTAATTGTGTTGTGAACTTTTTGATTGTTTGTTCTTGTGTGATAGGGATTCCATCTTGAGATAATAAGAATGACCATTGTCATGAATAGCCAAGTTATGAGAGATAAGCCAAATGGAGATCCTAGGAGCTTGAATGTATATTTGTTTTGATTGTTTGTTGCTTTCTAAGTCCAAAGGAAAGGAGCATCTTGAATCATCTTTATGATCTCAAGGAAAAGGAACACCAAGGGTTTTATCTCTTCTCTCATCTTTGCATGTTTAAGACTAGCCCTTCTCTTCTTCTCCATTCTAACCTAAGAGAAACTCATTTTGTGCAAACATTGACTTTTTTTCAAATTAGAAACCTAGGCCTTATGCCTTTGATTTTTCAAACTCTTTTCATCAATACTCATTATGAATAAACCTTAAGTCAACTTTGACCTCATTTTGTAAATACTTCTAACTTGTAAATACAACTCACTTCAAGTTGTTTTTTGTGGTTCCAATTGCCACCTTTGTTAAAACCTTTTTTTCATAAACATTAGCCATAGGTTTGAGTTATCATGGTGGTTGATGTAAACCTAACCTTATCCTTAGTGATTGGACTATAAGTCTTCCATACTTATTATAGGGTTAACCCCTCACTAGTATGTTGAAGCTCTTCTCACATGGTGGATTGTTGGTTTAGGTTGAGTTTTCTCCCATTGATAACAAAAGACCTTAAGGCTTTTGACCAAATCAACTCACTAATCTTTTGAGATTTTTACCCCGAACTACGAGGTTTTGATCTTACCTTTGTGATGGTACGTAGGTAATGGGTTCATCCATTCAAACAACAAAATTGTAAATAATATGTATATTCTCTTCTCATCTCCCCAATCTTGTTTGCACAAATATTTTCACAAATACCAACCTACAATACACATTTGCAAAAAGGGCTCCCTTAGAGTACTAAGGATGTTTTGGGTGCTTAAAACCTTCCCATTTAATAACCAACCCTATTACCTAGATCTCTGACATTTTTATTAGTTTTTTATTTGATAAAAATTCTTACTTGGTTTTTGTTCGCTTTTTAACCTTTCCTTTGGATAAATAAAAGTGCGGTGGCGACTCGAATTACATGCTTACTTTTGATTTAGTCAATAAATCTAAAGGTAACGAATACCCCGATACAGTGAGGAGCTACTTCCTTGACATCCTAACCTTGAATTTGCCTTCATGAGAAGTCTTGAGGATCTCCCAAGCATCTTTGACTTCAGTACATGTGTTGATCAATCTAAACATGTTCTTGTTAATACCATTAAAAGTAGCATTCAAAGAATTTGAGTTTCCAAGAGATTCATTATATTGTACATCAGTCCATTCAGCTCCAGGCTTCAAACTTGTAGTATCATCTTGAGAAGTGATTACAAGATGTTTCCAACCTTTAATCACAGACTTCCAAGATTTATTGTCTATGGATTTAAGAAAGGCAATCATTTTAGCTTTTCTAGTGTCATAAATTTTACCATCCAAAATAAGAAGTCTATTGGCAGACCCTTCATCCTTAGTGTAGTCCATTTAAACAGAAAATATCCACCCTGGAGCTCACCCAAATAGAACATGGTGTATGCTCTGATGCCAATTGAAACTTTGTTCCACAGGGGACAAATGTTGGACCAGGTGTTGGGATAACTTGTCCAACTTCTTAAACTAACACAAGAGATTGGTAACCTAGTGTAACCACACTTATGTATGGGGAGCACTCTACCCAAGAAAGGAAATTCACTATTTTGAACTACTACATTTAGTCTTACAGGAACCAACAAACCTTGTGTTATTCAAAGCCTCTTCCTAATCCTAGTGACTTTATATTTAAGGAGTCCCCCTAAATATGAGAACCTATTCACTTTCTTCTCAATCACACAACTCATGATTGGTTTTTACAACTCAATTAATAATATTGAATATTACAACTCACCTAAGAAAAACCAATTATGCCAAGTTACTGAAACATAGTGGTGTACAATAGTTAGATTCCACCTTAATCCAGTTATAACATTAGCTTGGAATACAAGAAACAAGCACAATGAACCTAGTTCTTGCACACCAAAACTCTTGTCAAACAGTGAGAATTGAGTATCCTTATAAATAAATGTATTTTGGGTTTTTTCTCTTTGTGAATCTGCATTTAATTCGTCCAAAAAATAGATGAATAAGTTGGATATGATTTTCTCCTTAAACCTCTCCAAAAGATATGATTTGTTATATTTCAAATTCAAATTTAAATCACATTGAAATCTTATTTGAACACATCAGCTGTCAAACAAATCAACCAAACATTGCTAAAATAACTGCATCAAATCTTATTAAAAACCAATTAGAAAATACACATAAAAGATTATCCAACATGGCATGGTGTCAAGGCCAGATGTTATACAACACATGCTGGAACATCAAGTTCAGCATGTTGCACCAATACATCTATATCAACTATTCTTCTTGACTTGCAGATCTTCTATTATGGAGAGAATCTTGGTTATACGAAATATGAACCAACTGCAATTTCCATTTGTCTATTTCCAAGAGACCAGGTGTTGTAGCCCACATGTCGGAACATCTTGTTCAACATGTGTCCCTTCTGCATCAGAACCAGCTTGAGCAAACTCCATGTAGTTTTGTGTAATGCAGTCAATCTCAAAAATCCAACAATTCTTATCCTTAATATAAAAAATAATAATAACACTAATAAAATGATAAAAAAAAACACAAAACCATATTATTAATAAAAATTAAATTCAAATAAAATTTTGGGTGTTACAACTCTCCCCCACTTATTGAATTTTCGTCTTCAAAAATTTACCTGAAACGAACAAGTCAGGATAAGACTCCTTCATTTTTTTCTAGCTCCCACGTCATGCTACCATCAACCGTTTCACCCCATACGAACTTAAACAAAGGAATCTCCTTTCCTCTCAAGTGTGTTACCTTTCAATCTTCAATTCACAAAGTTATTTCTTATTTGCACATCATCCGACTGAATCACATGCAACGAACCACAAATATACTTACAACATTGAGATACATGAAAAACATTATAGAGATTTAAAAGAGGGGGGGGGGGGTAATGCAATTTGGTAGACAACTTTTTAGACTCTCCAAAGAATTTGAAAAGAACCAATAAAGCAATAAGTAGGCTTTCGTGACTTGAATGCCCGACCAACCCTAGTCACTAAAGGGACTCTCAAGAACACATGATCTCATTCTTGAAATTCAAGGGCATTTCTTAATTTATCATGATAGCATTTTTGCCTACTCTGTGAAATCTGCATATTTTCCATAATTATCTTAACCTTCTCGGTAGTTTGTTGGGAACTACTTCGGGTCCTAACATGATGATTTCTGCAGATTCATACCAACACAAAGGTGTTCTACATCATCTACCATATAAATCTTTAAAAGGTACCATCCCAGTACTATAATGAAAACTATTGTTATAGGTAAATTCAATCAATGATAAATAATTATCCCAACTACCTCCTTGTTGTCGCAACCTGAAAAATACAGTGCGAAAAAAAACAACCGGCGAAAGAGAAAGACAGGAGAGTCGCCACCGTGCGTTATTCATCCCAAAGGAGGGAAAGGAAACGCTCGAAGTAAACCTGAAAAAAGGAAAGGACAAGACGGGGTCTCGCAACCAAATCTTGGGTTCGGGAGTCGGTTATGCGAAGGGAAGGTATTAGCACCCCTACGCATCTGTAGTACTCTACGGGATCCACTTTTGTAGTTCTTGTCTAAAGGGTGTGGGTTTATCTTGTGCTGTTTGCCAAAAAAAACAAAAAAAAGGGTTAAATGAAAATGACTCGCGCGGATGTTGCATCCACTGCATACGTATCTCATCTGAATATGAGAATCAGAGTCTTCGTAGCTCGACTGACCTATGGGTTGGGGAATGTGTGCTCGCTAAGACATCGCGTCTTATGCCTACGTATCTCATCTGGAATGAGAATCAGAGCAAGTCGTAGTTCGGCTAACTACGGGGTTATGGATTGGGTTTTGGACGAACGACGTCACTACGCAATCTACCGGATGCTCGACCTTTGGAGACTTACTCGCCTGTAGTAGAAGGAGTAAACGTGTTGCTTTGGGTTTTAGGGTTTGGGATGCTCGAGGGCAAACAGGCAGTCCTTGACGAAGGAACCGCGCTACATGTGGGGATATGAATACAAAACACAAAATATGTATCTCAAAGTAAAATGCCACCAAGGGGCGCAAACATTGCCTCCTATCGAGGTCTTCCAGCTAAGAAAGCGATAAAGTACGAGAAAGGAAAAAAAAATTACCACACGGATAAAGATCCGAAGCTATAGCGGTTAAAGGAGCAAGAAGCCCTTAAATCTCTCCAGCTGGACCGTCAAAGGAAATCAGTCAACACGAATAATCAACATAAAACTTCAGGGGGTATCCCACAAATAAAGTGGGAAACCACGCGAGTGTCTCTGCAAAAGCCATATGAGCCCTCACAAAACTCGACAAAAAGGTTAGACAAACAAGATGAGATCCAGGGAAAACAATGCCATGGCAACACAAAAACAGGTTAGAACAAAACAGAACAAAAAGCAGATACTGTCACGTTCGCGACTGCTTCGCCTAGCGAAGCTTCGCTACAGGCTCGCCTAGCGAAGCGGCTAGCGAAAGCCTGCAGGTTTTGGATTCCTCCTTGATAACAATTCGATCTCTATGATCCGAAACCCTGTGGTATCCAACTCATAAACGAAAATGATTAAAACATTCATGGTATTGTTACGCATATTCATACATAAATATAAACCCATGGGCAAAACCAGATGTTACCTCATACATTCATAATATTCAAATTCAAGGCGTAAGGTAATAGGAACAAAGGCATACCTGATGAGAGAGACTGATTAGGATTGAATGGTACGGCCGGATCTGCAAAGTAGTACTAGGGTTCGTGTGAGGCGGAGTGAACTTCTCAGAGCTGCCTGAAGGTTGCTGCAGAGTAGTTCCTAGGTTTCTTTCTCCAGTCTCTGGTCTTTTCTGTTCAGCCAGTGTTCAGGGTTTATTTCATTGACTACTCTGGTATTTATAGGCCAAATTTCGCAGCTTGTGGGTTTTGAATGAGGACAGCTCAGGCCCAAAACTTTTCTGATATTCTGAAATGCGCGTCCTTCGCCTAGCGAAGGATCTGCTCGCCTAGCGAGCATGACAATACTCTTCGCTAGGCGAAGCATCTGCTCGCCTAGCGAGCATGACAGCTCAACAGCAGATTCTCGCTTCTTCCAGCTTGGCGATTTGTACGGTGAATAGGCCCTATCTGGCCCTGTTGGCAGTACCTCAAGTATTTTCCTTGTGTTGACCGATCATTTGAATAAACCCATAAAGTGTCCTGGATGACGTCCGAGCTTCTTGGAGCTAATCCCGATTGACATGATGCAATGTGGTATGAAATGCTAAATGACCTAAAAAGTGAATGCATGAAATGAGGAGGGCAAATTTTGGGGTGTTACAGCTGCCCCTATTCAATCAGCTGGAGACATGGAAAGAAGATAGCAGCGGCTTTCGCACTTCAGAGGTATCAAGGGATTGAATACAATAAAAGCCCGAAAATTTGCACTGCAGTGAAGTGAAGTAACAATGCCTGTCAAAATCGACAAAGAGGTGGTCTTGAAGGAAGAATTCGTCTGGTACGGTGAGAGTCAGTCTGAATATCGAAAAAGAATGTTAAACTGGATACCAAAATAAATGGTAACACAGAAATAACCATGGCCTGAATGCCGCTCATCAGTCTGAATACTGGAAATGACTTCGATCTGAACATCGGAAAATTGGCCTGAATGCCACAAGTTGCATCGACCTGAACGTCGGAAACTTCTTCGATCTGAACATCGGAAAGACTTGGCCTGAGTGCCACTTCGATCTGAATATCGGGAAAACTGGCCTGAATGCCACTTCGACCTGAATATCGGAACACTAGCCTGAATGCCACTTCGGTCTGGATATCGGAAAACTGGCCTGAATGCCACTTCGGTCTGGATACCGGAAAACTGGCCTGAATGCCACTTCGGTCTGGATACCGGAAAACTGGCCTGAATGCCACTTCGGTCTGGATACCGGAAAACTGGCCTGAATGCCACTTCGGTTTGGATACCGGAAAACTGGTTTGAACGCCACTTCGGTCTGGATACCGGAAAACTTCATGCCTGTCAGCATTGGCAAAAATAGGGAATGATAATAGAGGCGGCGCATGGGCCAATGACACTTGCTGGGGATAACAAAGGTAAGTCATGAACAATCTTCAGTCTGGGTACTGGAAACAACTTCTAGCTTATCACTTGGGATACCGAGAATGTTTTATGCTTACATGCGTATGTTTGAATTTTTCAATGGCGTAATGCTCCATAAAAATGGAAATGCTACGCGATTTGGAAGGATGCAATGCAATATGATTCTACATGCAGGGATGCGAAATGCTGGGTAGAATGCCAAGCTGAGGCAAGGGGATCTGATGGGGAAATGATTACCATCCTCTGGGCTCTGGCAAGGCTGTTGGAGATGCACAGCGCAAAGAACTCTGTGGGGAGATGACTAGCCATGCGGTGTTCTGGCCATACCGAGACTCTGATCGGGGAAAGAATGGCATTGGAAGCCTGCTGCTGAGGAAAGCTACAATGGTTCTGGCAACCACGATTTGAGAGAGATGACTCAGCAGGGGGAGCAAACACTGATACGGTACCGAGGTTCTGCTTCAAGGAAAGAAACCATGGATCTGGCATTGGGATTATCGATCTGGCATCGAACTCTAAGGACCAGCCACTTCTGCTGGGAAGATAAAGTCTGGCACTGTCAACCCCGTTGGGGATATGTAGTCTGGTACTATCAACTCTACTGGGGAGTGTATGTCCTGAAACAACCGCTTGGGGAAGTACAGTGGTGAGAAACTGCTGGGGATTGAAGAATCCAACGCTCTGATCAGCTCTGCAGGGATAAGACACCGAATTCGTCTGTTGGCGACTTCACTGGGGAAGATATTCACGATCATCTGCAGGGGATTTTAAGGAAATGCCCCGGGGGTATCTGTTCTGAATAGACGATCCAAAGCACTTAAAATTTACAGCAATTTTAAATGTTTATTAAGCATGTACCTGTAAAGCCCTTACGTGTCATGATGCAATGTTTATCAAAAATTCGGACGTCATTTTTGCAAACAAAACAGTAAAATGAAAATGAAAACAGAGATATACTGAATAACATGATTTTATTGATTGAATGGCCTCTGAATAGGCATTTACATTAAGAAGCAATCCCTGGAAAGAGGTAATCGCACAATAGATAAAAACAGAAATTAATCTAATGGCAATATGAAATGGATTTCTATTGGGTTCCAATTCTGCTATGACTTGCTCGTCTTCAAGATCCTCCAGATGATCAGCTTTCTGAAAGAGTGATTGGACTGTTTCCTATCCTTCAAAAATTTCCAGTCATTGGCACGAGATGAGATTCAGAACTACTCAGAACGCAGTCATTCGCTTAATCCCTAACTTTTGCCTGGATCGCCCTTTTCGGGTTTTCAATCCACCGGGATACCCATTTTTGCCTAAGTTGCCTTTTCAGGTTTTCAACTTACCGGGTGTACAATTTTTTTTTATTTTTGTCCCTAATTTTTGCCCGAACTTTTTCATTTTCTTGGTTCGTCGGGACGCCCATTTTTGCCTGGACTATTCTTTTTACTGTCCAGCGGGTCTATTTTATGCGAAGTATTTTTTAACTGCGTCTGAGTTCACAGGGGAAGTGAAGTTTTCACCATCCATAGTTGCAAGCATTAAAGCCCCACCATCAAAAACCTTGGTGACAATATACGGTCCATCATAGTTAGGAGTCCACTTGCCCCTGTGATCTGTCTGAGGAGGAAGGATCCTTTTCGACACTAAATCTCCGACTTGGAAACAACGAGGACGCACTTTCTGATCAAAGGCTCTCTTCATCCGACTCTGATACAACTGCCCATGACAAATGGCTGCCATTCGCTTCTCTTCGATAAGACTCAACTCATTGAACCTTGTCCGAATCCATTCAGCTTCGTCTAGCTTGACATCCAACAAGACTCTTAGGGAAGGAATCTCCACTTCAACAGGTAGGACTGCTTCCATACCATACACAAGGGAGTAAGGGGTTGCCCCGGTCGATGTACGTACTGAAGTGCGGTACCCATGCAAGGCGAAGGGTAGCATCTCATGCCAATCTCTGTACGTGACGACCATCTTCTGCACAATCTTCTTTATGTTCTTATTTGCCGCCTCAACAGCGTCGTTCATCTTAGGGCGGTAAGGGGAAGAATTGTGATGTTGAATGTTGAAGTTCTGACACAACTCCTTCATCATTTTGTTGTTGAGATTAGAACCATTATCAGTAATGATTCTTTTGGGAATCCCATAGCGACAAATGATTTCTTTCTTGATGAAACGGGCAACCACGTGTCTGGTGACATTCGCGAACGACGCTGCCTCGACCCACTTGGTGAAATAGTCGATGGCAACAAGGATGAAGCGATGCCTATTGGAAGCAGTCGGCTCAATCTTTCCAATCATGTCAATTCCCCACATGGCAAACGGCCACGGCGAAGACATCACATTCAGAGGATTCGGCGGTACATGCACCTTATCAGCATAAATCTGGCATTTATGACACTTCCGAGCATACTTGAAACAATCTGATTCCATGGTCATCCAATAATAACCCGCTCTCAACAATTTCTTAGCCATTGCATGTCCGCCGGCATGAGTACCGAAGGAACCTTCATGAACTTCCTGCATTAACATGTCCACCTCATGTCTGTCCACGCATCTGAGCAAAACCATGTCGAAGTTCCTCTTATACAACACATCGTCTTTGTTCAAGAAGAAACTGCCTGCCAATCTTCTCAAAGTCTTTCTGTCATTGTTGGATGCCCCTGCAGGGTACTCTTGATTCTTCAGAAAGCACTTGATATCGTGATACCAGGGCTTGTCATCGACTACCAGTTCAGCAGCAAACACATACGCGGCCCTGTCAAGGCGCATCACATCGATCCTGGGAGCATGGTTCCAACGAATTACCTTGATCATGGAGGATAGAGTAGCAAGTGCGTCTGCCATCTGGTTCTCATCATGAGGTATATGATACAATTTTACCGTTGTGAAGAAAGTCAAAAGTCTTCTCGTGTAATCTCTATAGGGGACCAGAGTGGGCTGGAGAGTGTTCCAATCACCATTCACTTGATTAATCACCAGAGCTGAATCTCCGAAGATGTCCAGAGTCTTGATTCTCATATCAATGGCTTGCTCAATACCCAAGATACAGGCCTCGTACTCAGCTTCATTATTTGTGCACTCAAAAGTCAAACGAGCGGTGAAAGGCATGTGGGCACCCTTCGGAGTAGTAATGACAGCGCCAATTCCACTTCCTCTAGCATTGACAGCCCCATCAAACAACAAAGTCCACTTTTCGTTTGGATCAGGTCCCTCCTCAACAACTGGCTCTTCACAGTCTTTTATCTTGAGGAACGTGATGTCTTCATCAGGGAATTCAAACTTCATTGGCTCATAATCATCAATCGGTTGCTCGGCAAGGTAGTCTGACAGAATACTCCCTTTGATGGCCTTCTGTGACGTATACTGGATATCATACTCTGTTAAAATCATCTGCCAACGGGCAACACGTCCGGTGAGAGTCGGCTTCTCAAAGATGTACTTCACTGGATCCATCTTAGAAATCAACAAGGTAGTATGGTTCAACATATACTGTCTCAGTCGGCGAGCAGCCCAGGCCAAAGCACAACAAGTTTTCTCAAGCTGCGAATATTTGACTTCACAGTCGGTAAACTTTTTGCTAAGGTAGTATATGGCATGCTCTTTTCGACCAGACTCGTCATGCTGTCCCAATACACACCCCATCGAGTTCTCGGTCACTGACAGGTACATTATCAGAGGTCTCCCAGGAACTGGAGGTATAAGGATTGGAGGTTTCTGTAGATACTCTTTTATCTTCTCGAAAGCCCTTTGACAATCTTCATTCCACCTGATAGCCTGATCTTTCCTCAGCAATTTGAAAATTGGCTCACACGTGGTTGTTAGGTGAGAGATGAACCTTGCAATGTAGTTCAACCTCCCTAAGAAACTACGGACTTGCTTCTCTGTTCTTGGCTCAGGCATTTCCTGTATCGCTTTTACTTTGTCGGGATCCACCTCAATCCCTTTTCCGCTAACAATAAAACCCAGCAATTTTCCCGATCTCACCCCGAAAGTGCACTTATTCGGATTAAGTCTCAGTTTGAATTTCCTCAAACGCTCAAACAGTTTCTGCAAATTCACCAAATATTCTTCTTCTGTCTGAGATTTGGCAATCATATCATCCACATAAACCTCGATTTCATGATGAATCATATCATGGAACAAAGTCACCATTGCTCGCTGATATGTTGCTCCGGCATTTTTCAGACCAAACGGCATCACCTTGTAGCAGAAGGTGTCCCATGGGGTTATGAAAGTTGTCTTTTCCATGTCTTCTGGTGCCATCTTGATTTGGTTATAGCCAGAAAAGCCATCCATGAAGGAGAATACCGAGAACTGAGCTGTATTATCCACCAAAACGTCGATGTGAGGTAATGGGAAATCATCTTTAGGGCTAGCTCTGTTCAGATCCCGGTAGTCAACACACATCCGTACCTTTCCATCCTTCTTAGGTACTGGGACGATGTTTGCAACCCATGGCGGATAATTGGTGACTGCTAGAAACCCTGCATCCAACTGCTTTTGCACTTCTTCCTTTATCTTGACAGCCATCTTTGGTCTTGTTCTTCTGAGCTTCTGCTTGACCGAAGGACAACCTTCTTTGAGAGGCAAGCGGTGCACCACGATGTCTGTGTCCAGCCCAGGCATGTCCTGATAAGACCAGGCGAAGATGTCAACGTATTCTTGCAACAATTCAATCAGCCCTTTCTTCACATTGTCTTCTAAAGCATCCCCTATCTTGATTTCTCTCTTGGCGTCCTCGGTGCCGAGATTAATCACTTCAACAGACTCTTGATGCGGTTGAATGACCCTTTCTTCCTGTTTCAATAACCTGGTAAGTTCTTCAGGGAGTTCACAGTCTTCATCACCCTCTTCTTCAGCTTGAAAGATTGGATTTTCAAAGTCGAAATGAGCCATAGCAGAACCGTTATCAATAGGATCCGGTGATGTGCATCTGCATGAGTGATGGTATGTGCTTATGAGTGTGAACAAGAAGTGAAAACTAAACGAAACATTGCCATTTTTTTATTTTGAAAAAAACTGCAAAAATAGAAAGACATGGAACGAAATATTTGAATGCAAAAAGACGTCCTTCATTTATGATAAAAATGCAAGTGTCACATAGATGGGCCCTACAATGAGTCATTACGCCCTGGGCGGAACGTAAGACTTGGATATGCATGAATAAACAAAGAAAATTACTCTTCAAGAAGAGTGACTTGGATAATCTCTTCAAAAGACCAATTGTTGATGACTTCACCCGGGATCCTCGGACGCACCCAGTTGTCAATGTCACAATCACTAACCCCATCTTCTTCGTTGATTGCAGAGACTTGACCATACTGAATGATGCCAGCACTGGAGAAAGTGATCGGCCCCTGAAGTGTTGTAGAAGTCAGAGCTGGCTGATATCCAATCCCGAACTTATCTTCTTTCACTGATAATTCCAACAGACGCCCCCAACCGGGAGCAACACCTGAATCCACCACGGCCCGTGCCTGTTTAAAGGATGAGATAGAGGCACCCGCTTTAACCTCTTCCACCGGAGCTGCATCCTTGATTTGAACTGATTCAAAAGCTTGACACAGAGTCTCATGAATTTCGCCTTCTACTTCTACATACTTGAACGTAGACAAGTTACTGACCAGGATGTCTTCCTCACCACAGACGGTGATAATTCGTCCGTTGACCGGAAACTTAATCTTCTGGTGTAGAGTTGAAGAGACTGCCCCAGCATTATGGATCCAAGGACGACCCAGCAAGCAACTGTAGGAAGGACTGATATCCATCACGTAGAAGACAGTATTGAAGGTTTGTGATCCAATCAAAATTGGCAATTCTACCTCTCCAAACACCAACCTCTTAGAACCATCGAAGGCTCTCACAATAAGATCTGAAGGTTTCAAGACCAAACCCTCTACTTCTAACTTCGACAGGGCTCTCTTGGGTAGCACATTGAGAGAGGAGCCTGTATCCACCAGAACATGCGATAGCACGGTGTCTCTACATTCCATCGAGATGTGCAGAGCCTTGTTATGATTGCGTCCGGATGGTGTCAAGTCAGAATCAGTAAAACCTAACCCGTTGCTTGTATGCACATTGGCGACGATCCATTCTAGTTGGTTTACTGAGATCTCCTGAGGCACATATGCAGCATTAAGAACCTTCAGAAGTGCCTCCCTGTGTGCCTCCGAACACAACAGGAGTGAGAGAATGGATATCTTGGACGGAGTCTGAATCAACTGATCGACTACCTTGTAATCGCTCTTCTTTATGATTCTCAGAAGCTCGTCCACATCCTTTGCAAAAGTGGGCTCAGAACTTCCCTGGGGTGCAGAGGTACCCCCATTCACGACTTGCTTGCCTTTGGCTTTCAACGCAGCATCAGCACTATCAGCTTGAATAGCGGGTGGTGAGAATAGTCTACCACTCCTGGTGAATCGCCCGATCCCACCAATATTGTCCACCGCGGGACCGTCAAGTTCAGGTTTCTGACCTTCTTCTACTCTCAGTGGCTGTTCCATCCTATGATCGTGCATATACACGCTTCCCCCATAATGCCACGGAATGGCCCTTTCACTGGTGAAAGGTAAAGGACCAGGGGTTGTGATGGTCATAGTAGATCGTCGCACTGGTGGTACGGGTTGCGCTTCTGGCACACGGATCTGATTAGTTGGGTAGAAAATAGTGATAGTAGCAATATCATAGTCATACTCTGAAATCTCATTCATTGAAAAGTAAGCATCCGAAACATCGGAATCAAGTTCAATTACATCAGAATCATCCACATTGGAAAAAATAACTACATCATCACGGATTACAGAATCAGTAGGAACAACATCTGCGAATTCATCAGTAGCGTCCTCAAACACTTCTCCCTCAACCCCTTCCACAGACTCTTGGACAGACAAATCTTCAACCTGGAGGATACCTTTGTCGAGCAAGGCCTGGATACCCTGCTGTAGCTTCAAACAACCTCCACCCTGAGTGGCACAATCCAAACAACCTTTCCCGCAACCGGGGAAAACATCGGCCTTCAGCAAGCATCCTTTGATATCCAACAATGGAGTCTTCAACTTCCACACATCCTTAATGGACTTGGCTTTTCCCTCTACTAAATTAACGTTCGCACCACCATGCTGGGGCATGGGATTGTTGACGACATTCGGAGCTGGTGCAAGGTCGATGGCCTTTGAATCTATGAGGTCCTGAACTACGTGCTTAAAAGCTTTGCAGTTCTCAATGTCATGGCCAGGTGCCCCAGAGTGGAAGCTACACCTAGCGTTGGCGTCGTAACCCACAGGAAGTCTACCAATAGGAGGAGCCAGAGTGCGCAATTGCACAAGTTGTAGTTGTTGAAGACTAGAGAGTAACTGGGCGTACGACATTGGAAGGGTGTCGAAATGCCGGTCCATCATCCTTTGCCTCTGTTGATAAGCGGGTCTGTTACCCGGTTGTTGCTGCTGTTGATACTGAGCTGGTTGACGTTGTGATTGTTGTTGTTGTAGTGGTGCTGCAGCTGGAATGGTCACATCCGCAACATACGGTTGCTGATGATAATTCTGAAAATTATTCCTCCGGTTATCCCTGTTCTAATAAGAAGATATGGCATTTGCATCCCCTTCTCTTCTCTTCTGTCCCTGAATGAACGGCTTCTTCACCCCTGATGAGGATCCACCTCCACTCTGGATCTTGTATGTCTTTAGGTAATTCTCCACCCTTTCTCCAGTAGAGACCACATCAGCAAAGTTGGAAGCATTGCAACCTACCAGACGCTCCAAGTAAGGTCCAGGCAGCGTATTCATGAACATGTTGGCCATTTCCTTTTCCAACATAGGAGGCTGAACACGGGAAGCTGTATCCCTCCAGCGTTGAGCGTATTCCCTGAAGCACTCATTGCTTTTAAGAGACAGATTCTGAAGTTGAGTTCTGTCCGGAGCCATATCTGCATTATACTGATACTGCTTCACGAAAGCCTCTGCCAAATCCCTCCAGCAACGGATGTGGGCTCTGTCTAGCCTCATATACCATTCCAAGGATGCCCCAGCTAGGCTATCCTGGAAGAAGTACATAAGTAGCTTCTCGTCATCAGAGTACGCAACCATTTTACGGAAATAGGCTTGCACGTGAGTTTTGGGGCAAGAGTTGCCATTGTATTTGTCGAATATCGGGACCTTGAATTTCGGTGGCACCCTCACACCTGGGACCAGCCCCAAGTCAGCAACATCTACTCCTAGAGGATTCTGTCCTTCCACTGCCTTCAACCTTTCTTCCAATCTCCTAAACATGGGGTCCATGCCAAAGTCTTCCTGAAGCAAGGGGAACTGATCATCCTGACCATCCTGAATGGGTTGTTGACCGGAGGTGACATGTAGGATTGGGATAGGCCCTGGTCCATTGGGTCCATTAGCCTCTCCAGTTGGAGGATCAGCCAACGTCTCCGGTTGAGTAATAGGGGGATCCCTCTGTACCAACAATCTAAGCTCCTGTTGTCCTTGAGCCACCCCTTGAACCAAATCCATGAATTGATTCATGCGAATCTTCATCTCGGCGAGCTCTGCCTGTAGGCTTTCCATTACTCTCTGTTGATTCCTGCGGGTACCATATCGGTGAATGCCTGAGTCAGATATCCTGCTAGTGGGACACCAAACAAACTGAGAACACTGTGGCGGTACCTGTTATGCAAGACATGCGGATGACTATGCAAATGCAATGACATGTTTATCAATTCCAAAAGTATTCTACCCCCTTGATTCCAGTCTCACATTTGATAAAACAGTGTAAGAAGAAAACCCCGACTAGAATCAAGAAGAAGATTTAAACCTCCTTGAAAAGGATAAACATGTGTTAAATGATATGAATGCAAATGATGTGATGATGTGAATGCAATGCAGTGGCATGTCAATCAGGATTGCTGTATCTGCTTGAACATCTGTCAGGTTGCACTGTCTGGAGAGAAATTAAGAGCACACCAAACAAAGGTCATGGGATGGATCATGTTATCCTTAATATCAACCACCCATTTTGGCGGATTATGGTTTACACCTTATCAATACCCGAGTTTCATTGATATTAAGGATACCTGATCGGATCAACCATGAATCAAGGGTTTGTCGCAAGTCACGAGCATGGAGTTTAGGTTAAGAACCACCCAAAAGGAGTGTACTAAGGTTTAAACCTGCCAAACATGTTCTACAAAAGGTTCCCATAGTCATAATCCCATCTTTCGGATATTATCAGAGGAACGATTACTCGTATTCCAACAATATTCTCAAGAGAGACTCTTATGAGTGTAGTATCGCGTAACAATCGTATCAATTCTTACATTTGAACGACTTTCGCACTACGTCCTACGAATAGGCCAAGATGGGTTTGGTAAACTAAGGTCCTTGGCTTCTTAGGTCTATATTGGAACAAGTAATGTCTAACCACAACTTACTTATGTTACATTATTGATCTCAACATGACCTCCACCAAGTGAATGGGCTTGCAAGTCAACTCGCTAAGGAATACTCCACACAAGTTGACAGGACTATGCCATTCTCCTATCTTAAGTGCACTCGAGTTCGGGTATAGAACTCATCTCACAAAGATCACCAAGCAGCCATAGCCAACCAACAGATACAACAATGATATGTACACAATGCAATAAGGTAAAGTAGGTAAATAAATAATTGTACAACAGCATGAACACCCAATAAACAAACAAACTACAAAAGCTAGGAGGGACTCGCTTAGGGAAGATGGAGCAGCAAGAGGTCAACTTCTCATGTTCCCCAGCAGAGTCGCCAGCTGTCGCAACCTGAAAAATACAGTGCGAAAAAAAACAACTGGCGAAAGAGAAAGACAGGAGAGTCGCCACCGTGCGTTATTCATCCCAAAGGAGGGAAAGGAAACGCTCGAAGTAAACCTGAAAAAAGGAAAGGACAAGACGGGGTCTCGCAACCAAATCTTGGGTTCAGGAGTCGGTTATGCGAAGGGAAGGTATTAGCACCCCTACGCATCCGTAGTACTCTACGGGATCCACTTTTGTAGTTCTTGTCTAAAGGGTGTGGGTTTATCTTGTGTTGTTTGCCAAAAAAAACAAAAAAAGGGTTAAATGAAAATGACTCGCGCGGATGTTGCATCCACTGCATACGTATCTCATCTGAATATGAGAATCAGAGTCTTCGTAGCTCGGCTGACCTATGGGTTGGGGGATGTGTGCTCGCTAAGACATCGCGTCTTATGCCTACGTATCTCATCTGGAATGAGAATCAGAGCAAGCCGTAGTTCGGCTAACTACGGGGTTATGGATTGGGTTTTGGACGAACGACGTCACTACGCAATCTACCGGATGCTCGACCTTTAGAGACTTACTCGCCTGTAGTAGAAGGAGTAAACGTGTTGCTTTGGGTTTTAGGGTTTGGGATGCTCGAGGGCAAACAGGCAGTCCTTGACGAAGGAACCGCGCTACATGTGGGGATATGAATACAAAACACAAAATATGTATCTCAAAGTAAAATGCCACCAAGGGGCGCAAACATTGCCTCCTATCGAGGTCTTCCAGCTAAGAAAGCGATAAAGTACGAGAAAGGAAAAAAAATTACCACACGGATAAAGATCCGAAGCTATAGCGGTTAAAGGAGCAAGAAACCCTGAAATCTCTCCAGCTGGACCGTCAAAGGAAATCAGTCAACACGAATAATCAGCATAAAACTTCAGGGGGTATCCCACAAATAAAGTGGGAAACCACGCGAGTGTCTCTGCAAAAGCCATATGAGCCCTCACAAAACTCGACAAAAAGGTTAGACAAACAAGATGAGATCCAGGGAAAACAATGCCATGGCAACACAAAAACAGGTTAGAACAAAACAGAACAAAAAGCAGATACTGTCACGTTCGCGACTGCTTCGCCTAGCGAAGCTTCGCTACAGGCTCGCCTAGCGAAGCGGCTAGCGAAAGCCTGTGGGTTTTGGATTCCTCCTTGATAACAATTCGATCTCTATGATCCGAAACCCTGTGGTATCCAACTCATAAACGAAAATGATTAAAACATTCATGGTATTGTTACGTATATTCATACATAAATATAAACCCATGGGCAAAACCAGATGTTACCTCATACATTCATAATATTCAAATTCAAGGCGTAAGGTAATAGGAACAAAGGCATACCTGATGAGAGAGACTGATTAGGATTGAATGGTACGGCCGGATCTGCAAAGTAGTACTAGGGTTCGTGTGAGGCGGAGTGAACTTCTCAGAGCTGCCTGAAGGTTGCTGCAGAGTAGTTCCTAGGTTTCTTTCTCCAGTCTCTGGTCTTTTCTGTTCAGCCAGTGTTCAGGGTTTATTTCATTGACTACTCTGGTATTTATAGGCCAAATTTCGCAGCTTGTGGGTTTTGAATGAGGACAGCTCAGGCCCAAAACTTTTCTGATATTCTGAAATGCGCGTCCTTCGCCTAGCGAAGGATCTGCTCGCCTAGCGAGCATGACAGTACTCTTCGCTAGGCGAAGCATCTGCTCGCCTAGCGAGCATGACAGCTCAGCAGCAGATTCTCGCTTCTTCCAGCTTGGCGATTTGTACGGTGAATAGGCCCTATCTGGCCCTGTTGGCAGTACCTCAAGTATTTTCCTTGTGTTGACCGATCATTTGAATAAACCCATAAAGTGTCCTGGATGACGTCCAAGCTTCTTGGAGCTAATCCCGATTGACATGATGCAATGTGGTATGAAATGCTAAATGACCTAAAAAGTGAATGCATGAAATGAGGAGGGCAAATTTTGGGGTGTTACACTTGTTCCAAAGGAAACACTCTTAAAAGATTTTCTAAGGATTGGATAGTTCTTTTTATCTGACCTTTCGTCTGCAGATGACAGACAAAACTAAATCTTAACTTAGTTCCCATTTTTTTATGCAGACTTTCCCAAAACCACGATGTGAATCTAGGATCTCTATCCAAAACTATGCTAGATGGAATCTCATATAATCTAACTATTTCACTTATATAAATATCATCCAACTTCTTGAATGGGTAAGTGATATTAACCAGAATAAAGTGAGTTGATTTGGTCAACTTATCCACTATAACCCAGATCGAATCATACCCTTTAATGGTTCTAGGAAAACCTGCCACAAAATCCATAGAGATATTATCCAACTTACACTCGAGTATACTCAAAGTTTGCATCAATCCAGATGGCTTCTGATGTTTGATCTTTGACTTTTGAAAAACTAAGAAAGAATACACAAAATTAACAACATTCTTTTTTATGCCTGGCCACCAAAATATTCTCTTAAGATCTTGATATATATTTGTAGCCTCCGGATGAATATTCAAACCACTCATATGGCGTTCTTCAAAAATTATCTTCTTAAGTCCTAATATATCTGGCACACAAATCCTTTTTAAAATCCACCTCTCTTCCTTGACTTATCAATTCCAACTGATACAATAAATATAAATCTAACTTCTAATTTTCTTTAATCTCTTCCAATACATTGTTAGTTACCTTCAACATACCCAATTTCACATTTTTCGGTGTTATCTCACACACCAAGCATATAACTCTAAACTACTCGATTAAATCCATTTCCTTGACCATCCAAAGAAGATATATGAAATGACTTCCTACACAAAGGACTTATGACTACATTAGCTATACCTAGATGATAACTCAACTGGAAATCATAATCCTTTAAAAATTCTAGCCAACTTCCATGTCTCATGTTCAGTTCCTTCTGATCGAATAGATACTTTAAACTCTTATGATCACTAAAATATTTGAATCTTAGTCCATAAAGATAGTTACTCCAAATCATAAGCACAAAAAATATTTTCACTAATTCTAGATAATGGGTAAGGTAATTCTTTACATGAGTCTTAAGTTGTCTATAAGCATAAGCTAAAACTTGACCTTTCTGCATAAGCACTCCACCTAGAACCAACTTAGATGCATTACAATATACCACAAAATATTCTCTCATACTTGGCAAAATTAAGATTGGCGCTAACTTTAATCTCTTCTTAAGATCTTGAAAACTCTTTTCACACTGAGCATCCCACATAAAAGCTTTTCCCTTCCGGGTTAAGTTGGTTAAAGGCAATGTTAACATTGAGAAACCTTCTATGAATCTTCTATAATAATCGGATAATCCTAGAAAGCTTCTGATATCGGTTATCGACTTATGTGGTTCCCATTCCACTACGACTTCTACCTTAGATGGATCCATTGATATTCCACCATTAGAAATTACATGTCCTACGAAACTAACTTTTTTCTACCAAAACTCGCACTTTGATAACTTGCATATAACTTCTTTTGTTTCAAGGTTTGCAATAATATTCTCAAATACTCTGTATGCTCTCCTTCCAACTTAGAATATACCAAAATATCATTTATAAACACTATGACAAACTGATCCAAATATGGATTGAAAATCCTATTCATATACTTCATGAACACTCATGGCCCATTGGTCACACCGAAAGGCATGAATGAATACTCATAATGACCATAACGAGTCATGAAAGATGTTATAGGAATATCTTCTAACTTTACTCAAATCTAGTGGTAACTTTATTTAAGATGTATCTTACTAAACATGAAATCTCCCATTAATTTATCCATAAGATCATCAATTCTAGGAAGATGATACCTATTCTTAATAGTAACCTTATTCAACAGTCAATAATCCATGCACAACCTCATGGTTTCATCTTTCTACTTAACCAACAACAAAGACGCATCCTAAGGTGATACACTAGGTCTTACAAATTTCTTCTACAATAGCTGTAATATCTTCTTCTTAAGCTCACTAAATTGTGATACAGATATCTTCTAGAAATATTTCTCAAAAAACTCTTTCTAGAAATTCTTTAAGGTAATGACAGTACATGATGTTTCCAATCTCTGGCAAGCATTATCCCACAAGTACCCAACCTCTTCAACTAGCATATGAGTTAATAATGATACCTTCTTTCCATCCATGCATATAATTTTCTCAATCTCTTGGATCCGAATCTGATCATCTTCCAAATCATAACTTCCCTTAAATGTAGGCGGGTTATTCTTCTAAAATTTTCCCAGCCCACGGAATTCATCAGCTCCTGCATTCTGAGCACCCTAAAGAAGCTTGAGTAGCTTAAGCCATAACATTAGCCATTGTCTCCAAGCCATCATCTATCACAATCATTTCTTCAATCATCCATTTCTTCCCGCACCAACCAGACCTAAGACTCTAAACTCGTTGTAAACTGTAAAGATAATAGCGCCAATAGGAATACAGTACTAACAATGTTACCACACATGACCTACACAATGGGCATAGTAGACTCATAACACACAAGGCCTGATGGACATACCCGCTCTAATACTAACTATGTGACACCCTAAGTCCCCATAAAAAATTTATAATATAACATACATTGCGAAATAAGTGGTTATATAATTAGAAGGGTATGACATTAACATAAATAACATAAAACTTCCTCATAAATAAGTGCTTTTATAAAAACATAACATCAAACATAATAATTCCAAAATATGAATCCCAACCCCGATGTCACAATACTAGAGCCTTATTACAATTTAAACTAACTAGTTGACTTAATAGTTCAGCAAAACATAAGCATAAAGGAAAACTAATAAAGTGGTATTCGGCACCATCTTCCTTAGCCAAGTTTGATGGATGCAATGATCCAGACGAGCATGTTGCCTCCACCAATACACAAAATGGACATTGTAGGAGCACCCGACTCCATAAAATGCAAGCTGCTATCTAGCACTTCCAGGGATGCCGCATTTAGATGGTATATGAGTTTACAATGTGCCTCCATTAACAGTTATCAGGAACTAGTAAAGAAGTTGTTGCACTAGTTCTCCGACAGTTGACATAGGAAGATGTCCACGGCCGGTTTATTTAACATACGCCCGGGTCCAATAGAATCACTTAGGAAATATATCGCCCATTTTAATGAAGCCACCATTGAGGTCGTCCCACCAAACTAAGAATTTTTTTGGGGGAAGTTCCAAAATGGATTTAAGGAGGGACACCTAGAAGCCAGTGTTGTCGTTGGCAGAAGTGGTCACCAGAGATGAATGCTACATAAAGGGCGAGGAAAACAACCACGTGTAACATTATATGTGCAGGTACTTGATAACATAATACATCAAAAAATAATTATAAAAAAAATTGAAAGGAGGCACGAAAGGAAAGAAGATCAGAGGCAAGAGATTCAAACTAGTACAAGACACGAAAGACATCATTTTTCATAGGATCCTTATCATAAAATTTCATGTAGTTGAGCATCTAACGCAACTCGTTGCTCCCAAATAGTTTCTTCTCATTTCACCATACTTTCCTCCCATTCCACAAACTCCTTTGCAGTACACTAATCAACAATAGATGCAATCGCCGCCTCGAGCTCACTCAAATAGACATCATCCTCCATCTTCGTAAGCTATCTCTTGAGGTCTTTCATCTGCCTTGCTAATTTAGTTAGATATCCATGAAGATGTTCTTCTTCGGAAAGGAGGGACACCTGCTTCAGATGACCCTACATCTCTAGAGAATCTTTCTCAATGTCAACCTTATTTAGCCGACAAGATTATAACTAGTCCTCAATGATTTAACCTCTCGGGATAAAACAAAAGGTGCCAAAAACTCTTCGGGACCGACAACTAATTGATTAAGGAGTGGTATTGTCCTTATCATGCAGGTGGCTATCTTTTTTACCAGATCATACCTTCCAGAAGAGGAGAGTTGACTAACGAAGGTGTAATCCCCAACAGACACAAAATTATTCATCTCCCCTATTTATGGAAGGAAAGGACCAGCCAACATGGAAGGTAGGCGAAGAGAAGCATTTCCTTCCTTTTTAGCAGGATCAACTACATAAGCAACCTTCAATCACCTCGACCTCTTTACACGGTCTTTGTAACACCCTAAACCTTGACTCTTAATATAAAAGAAATTTTTCACAATTTAGGTTGTTACTAATAACACAACATGCAACTTCATGAATATTTTTCAAAATCTCACAGTGGAACTCAAAATATCTCATAACATCAAATAAATATTTATTAGAAAATACTCAAAGAAAAATAAACTTCAAACGTCAACTCAAACAAATACTAAGCCTCGTTCCCGATGTTACAGATTAGAGCATATAACCCACTAAAAATCAATAAATATAAATAAAAAAAATAAAGACAAACTCCAAGGCCATCTTCCAACTCACAAGCAATTACTCCTACTCAGTATCTATACAACAATTGCACAAAGCCAAAAAAAATAAATAAGAAATGGATGAAAATACACCTTACAAATGTTAATTGTGAAAATTAACAGCAGGATGGTAAACAATAACAAACATAAGCATATACTATTCACACAAAGTACAATCACAATTCAAATTATAATGCAAATATTAATGCCACCAATTTTTTCATCAATATGAATGTGGTGTCGGGTTTTTGGGGTCAGAGGTTTGTTACTGATTGCTCATGTTTTCAGTTCCTCTTGAACCGTGTCCCTCTCTGAACATGAGACCGCAATGGTTCCTCTCTGAACCTGGCCATCATTGTACTGAAGTCCTACCTAACTTCAAAATATATGCATGCATGATCATGTATAAAAAATGAGCATGCAACTTAATCAATCATCACAAATCATCATTAAAATTCATCATCAAAAATTGGCATCAACAATCCTAATCAAAATCATCATAAAAAATCCTCATCAAAATATGGTACCACTCTTGAACCAAAAGATTGTCATTCACAGGCTTCACTGTAATCCCACTAGATTACTAATCTTAAAAATATAATTATTTTATATCTCAAAATAGAGTAAAATTATGTTATTACTCAACCGCTCTAAACTCATTAAAATTACTCAAAAAAACCTCGAAATTTTATTATATTATCAATAACTCAAAGAGTTCTCAAAAAGCTTTAAAAAGGCTCAAACACATCTCTCAACTCTAAAAATGACTCTAGAGTATCCAAAAATATTCCAATATGTTCAAAAGTGCTCTAAGGATAACTATTCACAAGAGATTACTCTAATGGACTCTAAGGGCTAGAAGTTTAACCCAATTTACTCAAAAGTGACCATAAGGTTACCAAAAGGACATTGACGTAAAAATTGCTCAAAAACCACCGAAAAACTCCTCGAACTCGAAAACGGCGAAAAACGCCATGAACCCGCTCGGACCCGTCGTCGGGCCAGAACTGTCGCTGACCACCGCTGATATTACAATCAACAACAAATGATATTACAATCAACGCCAATGGTATTACGGTGACCATAAAGAATTTATCATAAATCCCATATGGTCACCAACAGGGTTTCACCTAAACCCTATTTGGCCAAACATAATAATACAAAGAAACTAAGTTATTTATCGATCAATGTCAATAAGGTTTTGCTCAAACCTTATTTGGCCAAAAATATTATAAAAAGAAAACTAAGCATAAACTTTGACGCTGATGGGAGGGTAGTGACCCTTCACCACCCTGGTTGCCTATAATCATCTATCAATAAAGAAATTCCTTCCTCATCTTCGATTCGTGGAATCTCTTAAGCTTTTGGCTATGGTTTCTCATTCATATAGTTCCTTAGAGTTCTTGCCTCTTTCTCTGTTTTCCACTTTTACATATCAGACTAAATCCCAATCTCTCACTTTTTCTATTTAAATAACCTAAAAAAGTTTTGTTAATTCTCAACTCTCCCTTAACTCACAATTCATGTATTTCTATTATTTTAATTAAATAAAAATTTCAAATAAATAAATATTTAACCAAAATCCTCAAAAATGTGAGTTATTCTCAATAATTCTATTTTCTCCAATTATTACTAAACAATTTAAATTATCTAATTATCTTTTAATAATTTAAATAAATTATATTTTATTCCTACGCTCTTAAACTCTATGATCTCGATAATTATTAAACTACCAAAATACCTTTAAAACTCTCAAAATCCCACAATAGCACAAATAACACACATAAACACTCTAATAATTAAATAAAATATTAATTTAAAAATTGGGGTGTTACAATCTTGGTCGGGGGCAACCGAACCGATCATGTCATGCTTCTTCTTAGACTGATCCTCCAAAGAAGTCAGAATAAACTAAGGAACCCTAGGTTCTAGGATAATAACGGTCGCAACAACAAGACCTTTCTTTAACCTATCTGAAAAGGGAAGAAAGATCAACGGATGAGAACTAAATATAAGTCCATGTATCCACAAAGAAAAAAGGAACAAAATGAATTCAAACACTTCTTTTTGTCCTTCCATAGAACTAGCTTTCGACACTTCCATACATGGTATCATCTCATCATAAAACGAGAGAAAAATTTATTTCATATCCAAATCAACCTCGTTGAGAGCTTCGTAAGGGACCTAGTAATATTTAACACATTTAGAGAAATGGTCTGGGGACCAAAATCGTTGCCTACGGTCCATGCATTCAACTTGCCCGACAGAAGTTGGAGAAACAACACATAATTCCTCGTGAGCAAGAGCAGAAATGGGCTTAGCCAGGAAGTAATTATTCTTGAAATACTTCCAGCTATCGATGTAGACCTTGAAGATCCAATTCTCGACACGACGGAGAGAAACAAACCCATTACCAGTGGTATCCTTTGAGGCAGGATTTACCTCAAAAAGATGGAAAAAGAGGTATCGGGAAGCTGGACTCATTTTTTCATGGTATTCATACCAATACTAGAATACCTTAAGAAAACCTTAAGCATAGGAATGAAGTTGCGAAGGGGGTAATGTATTGATGATCCAGAACCTCCTTCTCAAAAGAGGTTAGTGGAAGTCGAACACATAACTTCTAGAAAATGCAGAAGTAAGAAGGGATAAAGCACCCTTGAAATTTGTGGCATGTCCTTTTCTCAACTTGAATTGGAAAAATACCCCAATCGGATGAAACCCATATTTTAAAAGGACCACATAGTGTTTCTTCCCCTTGAACGAAATTAAATTTATAGGCTAAATACTCTGGTTCGACCAAAGAGTAATATTTTGCCGCTATCGATGCCATCAAACTGGTTAGGTAAGCAAAGATCTAAGTTCACAAAACTGAATAGATTAATATGATGAGAGTGGACAAATAGGTTGCAACAATGAAATAGAGGAAAACTATAGAACAACACCTAACTTTTATAATAAGGGATATTACAAGGATTGGCGGTTCAAATCAAATAGCATGAGAAAATCTGAGGATAATCAATATGTTGTCCCATCAATCCAAACGAGGGTAAAAGACACTTAAGTACCATAGATAGGGTAATCGTTCCTTAACCTGCATGCTTAGGGTGACGTGTTGGCAAAGAGAACCAAAACGAATCAATGACAAGAAAGCATTAGATGCGTTTGTCCCACATTACTCTTGTGACAGACTCTAAACGTTTCAATTCTGGAACAACAAAGATGAATCCTCGGAAAGCTGTCTGCATTCACTAAAGACTCTTGGTATCCAAGGTGTTCGGTAAGTCTTTGGGATAACTATTTTGCACCAACCAAATATCCTAAAATAGCAAATCCATATTGATTCACTTTACTCAATTCAAGCCCAAGGTATAAATACTTTTTCCCGTTAGTTTCATGGACAGTCTCTGATCTCCACTTTTAATATAGTTATCATGAATCTTGAACTGACTTGGACATTGTAGTGCTAAACATACATGTTCACTCCGCGTTATCGTAAAGAAGATCAACATCACCATTCAAGATCATTCGTTCTTCATATTCACTTATTTCTAGTTTTAGAACGGAACACTAATATTCAATTTTTATTTCTATAAAATCTTTATTTGAACATCAAATTAATCGAGATTTTTTATCAAATCCCACAAAATATTTTCATTAAAAAATCATAACTGAATAGAACATTTAAAAATAAGAAAACTCATTTAATGCTCTATGTATAAAATAAACAAATAAATATAAAGAATAGTAAAAATTTGACAAATATCTGCCGCCCTCATTATGTTGGTTGAGTTTCCATAAAACCGCTATAAAATTCGAACGCACGAAAGGCTGAATCTCCCATCCCTTCCAACAACCCAGTTAACACGCCTTAACTTTCCAACTCTATTACTTTCTCTATTTTTTTATTTTATTTTTTGTATTTAATAAGCATATACAGTAATTGATTTTATTTTCTTTCAAATCCTTATTAGAATTTATGTTATAGAAATAAATTATTTTTATGACATTTAAGAAAATAGTAACAACCATATTACTACAATTACTAACGAAATATCTAGTGTTATTTGACTATCATTAATTTCCAGACAACCTTAAATTACAGAGGTGAAATCCAACCTATCAAATCAGATTTTCATTGTTTGCCAGAAGAGCATAGACCGAATCTCTTCAAAATATGACCACAACTTGCTTGCTTAATGTGCTTGACTCATTTATGCTCTTGACAATATTAATTTTTGAACTTATAGTTTATTATAATTTATATATTTTAAAAATATATATTTTGTAATGGTATTTCTCACAGGTAAGGATAATTTTAAGTTAATTTAAACAATTTAGATTATACTATAACTGGTATGATAAAAGTATACTAAAAAAAAGAGCGGTCGAGTTTTGACTGATTCGGTCAAAACTTTGGATGATCATATCAGAAACTAAAAATTAAAATATTTTTTATTTTATTAAGATTACAAAAAAATTATTTTAAATTTCATAAATATTTTTTTATAACAATTTTTTTAATTATATAATCAAATTAAGAATGACAAAATAGATCGTCCATTTTATCACGCGTTAAGTTAGTCAAAAACAAAAAGATACGGATAAATCTATCAAATGAAGTTAGACATAAAAATTTAATCTGTTTCACAAAATGATAAGTTGACGGACGACGAGTTTGTCTGTCTATACTTTTAATAAATTTTTTAAAAAAATTAAAAAAATTATTTGTATATTTTAATTAAAAAATATCAAACCAATAATTAAAAAATATAAAATAGCAGTTAAAAGTCTAAAATCATCGATAAATTTCATATAAAATAAAATTATTAACAAGAATTCTAAAATTATAGTTTAAATATTACCCCTCAATTAATCAAAATAAATATTTTAAGTATTTGATAATTCCGGTAAATTTTGACTTAATGTTAAGAGCATAATACCAATAATAACATGCAATTAAGCAAGAATAAAAAAGGGCAAATCTTCAAGCAGCGATTGGAACAATGGAAACGGATCCTCCTCTCCTTGGAGCAATACCAGCTCTTCTATTCAATTCGTAAATAGATTTTAAAAATAAGTTCTAATATATTAAGAAGACAAATGAATATTTAAAAACACTTCTATTTTTATGTAAGACATTGAAAAATATACTACTGACTCTTTTTTTTTGAAATTTTTATCTAAATAACTAATTTTTTTAAATAAATATCCAAATAAAAAAATAATTCATTTTTTCATCTATTTCAAATATAATTCACTTTCAAATAAAAAATATTTTAACATAAAATAGACGTCAATCTAATTGATGTATGTGTACAACACACATAAAAGAGATGTCAATTCAATTGGCGACAGTATACAAACATATATGAGAGAGTACATTCTCTCTTCTACGTGTTTATACACAGTCGTCAATTGGATTGATGTCTCATCTTATGAGTTGTAGACATACGCTAATTAAATTGATATCTCATTTATTTTGATGTTTAAAAGTGGATTACTTTAAGAAATAGGTGAAAAATTGAGTTATTTTAAGTATTTATTTGAAAAAATTGATTATTTAGATTAATTTTTTAAATTTTTTGCTGACTTGATATTTTTTCCTTTAAATAAAATAAATAAACTGATATATCTTATTTGTTCATTAATATTATTGGTATAAAAAAATTATTTTATGTATGTTTTATTATAAAAAATTTAAAATCTACTTTCATGTGACTATGAACACCTACGTGCATGTGTCAATTTCATTGACACCTATGTGCATTTTCTATATACATGCATCAATTGGTCTGACACTAATATGTATTCATTTTTATTTTGTTTGCTATATGCATGCGTTATTGGTCTTACATTTATGTACAATTTTGAGAATATGCGTCAATTGATCTGACGCATGTTTTTTGTTGCGATTTTTTTATTTGAAATATTAGTAATTTGATATATAGTTGGGAAAGATGGTTATTTTAAAATTTAAGTTGAAAAATATAATTATTTAAAAAAAAAAATCTCATTTGTATGTGAAAAATCATTTTTAAAAATTTAATTTTAATGCATGAAACTGATTTTTACTTGAAAAACGGTTTGAAAAATATAATTTTTAATTTTTAAAACTAGAATTTTAGATAAAAACCCGTTTTAAATTGAAAATAAGTTATAAATTTTGAAATCTATTATGAAATTTATCATCCCTTGTAAAATTTGGTTATAAATATAATATGTTTTATATTCGGTTTTATAATAACAAAAATCATTTATAATATAAGAAAATAATATGTTACGGAAATATCATGTATGCCTTTCCCTCTAATTTTTACAGATCTCTAAAATTGGGGCAAATTTGGTCCAAAATTTTCATTTTTGAACCAAACTAACAAATTGAATCGATTTGGTTTCTATTTCTTCTACTTTCTTTCACTTTGGCAATCATTATACCTGATTTTTTTTTTCTCTTATGTGTCATCACATCACTATTGTACTTGAATAGGATTTCTCTTTCATTACAATGATTGTTTCTCTCTCTCATATTCAATAGGGTTTTCGAAACCCTTTGTCTCCCTCCATTTCTTGCCTCTACATTTCTTCTTCCCCAAAGGATTTCTTCATTCTCCAACATGATTTCTTCCTTCCTCTCTATTAACAGGTATGACCTTTACTTTTCATTTTTCCTTTCCACAAATCAGTCCAATTTTCACTAGGGTTTTATGTTAGGCTCACTCTATTGATTTGAGTATTCTTTGCGGTTCTTTCTAATGGATAAGACAATGATGACTATGGTATTTCCGGCAGTGTGCAGTTTCGCGGTGGTAGATTTGTGGTGGCGGCAACAAGTTTTCGATCGCAAGTGTTGTGGTGGTTGGATTCGAAATGGTTATTCTATGACTTTTTCACAGGTTGATGAAGAAGCAAATTGGTTGTCTTCTCTACAAAAGCATTTATGTTTTACGCGTTTACATGTTTTTAAGTTTTTAAGTTTTATACCCTAATATGTCTTGCTGACTTTGATCACATTCTTTACCCCTCATATTTGGAGAAACAATACTGACATAATAGAGTTATAATTAGATATAAGAATTTCCTATCTACTGTACGACATCAACGTTAATTATTTTAGTAGTAGTAATCATAATTTTTAATTAATTATTATTGATTTCTCATAATTTCAGGATTTGAAGTCAACGTTATTGAAGAATAACTTTTCTCTGAAGATGTTGATCTTGCTGCTCAAATTAAGCACAAAAATAATACTCTTCATTTCAAAGTTGAGAGTGAATCCAGTGTATGTACTCTCTTAATTTTTTTTAAGTAGATTTTAAATTATGTTATATTTTTCTACTTTGTTGTCAATAACATATCAACACAATGATAGCTCATATAAAAAAGAAGAAAAGAAAGCTTCATTTTTAATTTAATTTATTGGGTAGTCTGATTTTGGAAAGTTAATCTATTTTTTATTGGTTAAAAGGTTATATTAGTGTGATGATGATTGCGTTCTCAAGATTGCGTGGTTGCGAAAATGGCAAAGTTAGTCGAAGAGGCTCAGAACAGTAAAACAAACACACAGAAATTGATCGACAAATTTGCCATGTTTTTTACACTTGGTTAGTAAAAAAATTATGTATTTGTTTTAAACATTCTAACCATTTTCATATAATCTAATTTATGTTGTTTATGATTTTCATAGTTCTCTTTGTGGTTTTAAAGCTACAAAAAAAATTGTCAATGTTTTTTTGTCTGGAATCGTTTTAGTGGTTTCTGCAGTTCAATGTTTTGTTTGTTTTGCGGTTTAATCACTTTTGATATTTTTTGGTTTAATGGGATTTTTTTCTAATGGTTCAATTTGATTATTGATACAAGAAGTCATAAGATGTGGTATGAAATGTTTGATCGTAAGAATTCCCAAAACTATTGATAATGATATTCATGTGACTCATTTTTCTTACACATTATAGTTTCCATTTCATATGATTTGAATCTGTTTATTATTAACTGTTTCCATCACTAATTGGTAAATTTTCGTATACTTCTCTTTCTTGATCAATAGATTATCGATAAGTCCTTCATTTTTGACACTATTATTAAAGAGGCTTAACGTGTTATAAATGCATCACATGTTGAAGCTGAAAGTGTTGAAAATAGTGTTGCTATCGTCAAGTTGATGGGTCAAGACAGTGGTAAGTTTCCTACATATTTATAACACCTTCATTAATCAGCGTGATATATAACGGCTATAACAATGTTATCCCGTAGTAGAATTTGAATAAAATATTATTTTTTGTTATTTGCTATTGACTACATTGATTCAACATGCAGAATTTATTACGATGTAAACTACTTTTGCAAGTAGAGATGTCAGTTGTACCATTATGGTGAAGCGTGCAATTGCGATGGAACAAGCAACTGATGCCTTGATCGATCCGATAAAAGAGCACGAATGTTGGATAGATTCTCCTGTATGGGAGTAAAAGATAGGAAACATGCACTGCCTTACCATCTTTTTAACCTATATATCCCATTATACCACTCTTTGAAAAATATATACCAAAATACTATATTTTGAGAAATCTTCAACACACAACCGCCAATCCATTGGGCGATTGAGTGTAAAAAATTGATGGACCGCCCATTCATTTGGAGGCTGTGTTGAAAACGTAATTTTTTTCTTCCAAAACCAACATTATATATAATATATTAATATTTAATATTATTACATTATTAATTAAATTATTATTGATTTTGTATTAATGATTTTGATTTTTCAGTAATCAACATTATTATTAAAATTAATTATTATTAATGATTTTGTAAAATTAATTATTATTAATAAATTTTGTAGATAAAATAATTGTTTAATTTATAACAAATATGATATATGTTACAATTAATATTGATTTAATATAAATTTCTATTATTAATAAATATTATACATAATAATTTTTTTTAGTAAAATAAAATATTATTAATAAGTTGGGTAGATAAAATGTTTGTTTAAATTAAAATAAATATAATATAATTTATAATTAATTTTGATTTAGTATAAGTTTCTATTATTAATAAATATTGTATAAACTTATATAAACTTATAAGAAATATTAATTTAGTAAAATTATAAGAAATATTAATTTAGTAAAATTATTTCTTATAAATTAAAGTTGTAGGTAATAAATATTTATTTATAAATATATAAATAAGTAAATTGCATATAAATTAGAAAAAACGATAAAAATAAATACAAGGAATTTTTTATTTATTGATATAATAACAAGAAAATTACAATGAACCCCACTTAACCATGATTTTGACCGGGACGTAGTAAGCGGTGACCAGTTCCACATGAAGGAGCAAAACCTAATCGAGTAGACCTTCTTTGTGGAACTCGGTTCTCACCCTGATCAACATTCGAAGGCCCCGCCTCATTTGTTGGATTTATGAAGTCCTCGAGAGCGTCGTCAGATATGAAGTCTGTCGCACTGCCATAGCTTAATTTGGTTCCCTCGTAATTCCAGTTTGGTTGGGCATATGGGGGTCGTCGTCTTCAAGCCCAAGATAGGGTCTCCATACAAACTGTTACATAAATTGGAATGATTAGTATCAGGAATGTGTTGAAGATAAAAAGTAGTAGTTGAGATTGTTATATAGTACATCAGTCGGTTCGAAATGATCGAAGAACGCCCGGTAACCAGGAGCACAATGATGGGGGGTCTTTTCATAATTCATGCCATATGCAGACCACCTAAAAAAATAGTCATTAGAGATGAGGCAAGAAAAAGAAACTTTTAAAAAAATAAAAGCATTTAAACTTACTTGGTTGCATATGGAAATTGGAAAGGGTTGGGATTTATTGGTGCCAGTGTTGGCATTCTGGACCACCCCCAAGCCTGAAGTAGTACTCCACAGCCAGCAAAATTATTCACATTTTTTTTAGCACACCTACACAAATTTCGGTATAGATGTGCCAAAGTTGCAGCCCCCCAACTGTACCTACATATTTTATCTAAGTTCTCTAATAATGGTAGAAATTGAATATGTACAGTATTACCGTTAGTATCTGCAAACAACAAGCTACCAAAAAGCAATAAAATATACATTCTAGTTTTTCTAAGTTTGTCTTCGATGCTGGAATTCTGGTTTAATTCAAGAGCGTCGTAGTTTTCCTTAAGCCATGTCATCTTAATGCTTTGGCCTTTTCTATCCGAGTCTGTCAACTCTACCCCTAATAGTTCTTGAGCCTTAGAGTAGGCCACATTAGTCTGCCCTACTACCGCCAAGCCATCAACACGTAATCCTAATAACATATGGACATCCTCCAGAGTGATAGTGCATTCACCGGTTGGGAGATGGAACGTGTGTGTTTCGGGTCTCCACCTCTCGCATAAGGCAAGAATAAATTTTCTATCAACACCGTAGGATGTTATGTTAATAACATGACCAAATCCTGCTTGTAATAAGTATGGTCGGATCATTTTGTCGGGGGTGATGTGCACATGCGAACGTGTTCGGAAAGATTTTTCTTCCTACAAATAAAATTAGAGAAGTTATAGAAAACGTTACAAACACCATGAAGTAAACTACCGAAACGTTAAGAAAAAATAAAACTTACGTAACAAGCAATGTTAGTTGGTGTCCCTCTATGGTCTTCTCCATATGTGAGCAAAGCCATTTTATCAAAGAAAGTTTAAAAAGCAAGGATGATGTTACAAAGAAAAATGAAGTTTTGATTGAGAAAGATGGTGAGTGTGTTGGTAAGATATGAATGTGATAGGAAATGTGTGTATTTATAAGATATGAATGTGATAAATAATATTGGTAGAATTAATAATATTGGAAGAAAATAATATTGATAAATTAAATGTTGGAATAAATATTGGAGGATAAGTTAAAAGGATAAAGGGTGAATAGTTAGAAGTGTAAGAGAATATGGTAAGAGTAAGAGAATATTGTAAGAGTAAGAGAATATGGTAAGAGTAAGGGAATCCGCGTGGGAATAATGGGCTGAAAGGCTGAAGGAATAACTTGTACAGGGCCGCCCTTTCATTGGGCGGCTGCCTTTAAGAAGGTACAAGGCTGCCCTTTCAATGGGCGGCTATGTTGTTGAATGGGAAGGGATGTCAATTGATTGGGCGGCTCCCTTACAGTTTGAAATGACCATTGCTCCATGCGCAACAAGCATTAGTTGACCAAAAATTTAATTGTTAGTATAAATTGGCATATGGGTGTAGTAATTTATCGTTAATATATATATATATATATATATATATATATATATATATATATATATATATATATATATATATATATATATATATATATATATATATATATGCTTGGCACAAAGATCTGTCACTAACGTCTTACACTTTTTATATTTAATTAAATAAATACATATATTTGGATAAATATCAAAATAATATTTTTAATTTAAGTTACATAATAATATATTAAATTGTGAAAATACATTTATACACTATCAATACTATATTAAATTATAAATCTTATTTTACATTACTAATAAATTGATATAGTAAATAATATCATATGCATAACTAATAAATTGATATAGTAAATAATATCATTTGTATATTACATTATAAATTTTATCATCATTATCAAATTATAATACAATACTAATTTATATATTTTTAAATAATTTACAAATAATAGTTTACATTATTTAAATAAACAAATACATTTGAACATAATATTTCTACATTATCATCTTTATATAATATAATTACTATATTAATTTTCAATTTTTAATTTAGGTAACATCATAATATATTAAACTTCTAAATTAAAAATTTTAATTTCCATAACTAATTAATTGATATCTTTAATAATATTATTTATATATTAAGTTATAATTTTTATCATTAATGATTTATTTTCTATTTTAAAAATATAAATAATAAATATATATAATTAATGATTTATTACGCTGTATTTATGGAATGAAATAAATTTCCATTTCCTACACAGCCGCGCCTTTCATTGGGCGGTCCTTCTTTAAATTTTTCAATATACACACAGCCGCCCTTTCATTGGGCGATCCCTTATCACTTTTCAACAGAGTTGTCCTTTCATTGGACGGCTCTTATAGGATTCCAAAAAAATTTTTTTGAACGAATGGTAGTTTGGGAAATAGGGAGTGAATGGATGATAGATTGGAATATATTTCTTTAAAACATGGTATTACTGTAAAAAATTCGTAAAAGATACAGCTCAATGTTCAGATTAGCCAATGAGATTCCGGCACGTGTAACATTTGGTTGATCCTCTATGATGATTACTTTATGCAGTTTATGTTACTGTATTATTTTCAACATAGCTAACTTTTTGGTTACAATTAATGTTCTAAATTCTTTTATTTAGGACTTTGCGTATTCCAAAATATACAAAGTGAGAATCTAAGCTTTTCCTCTTCTTTTGCATCAAATATGTCAGAGATTTGAAGCTGGAAATACCATAAAGGTTTGTTAAATGCATACTACCTTTTAATGAGTTTCTTAGATTACAGATAATAGACTAACAACTACATTCATTGCTTATCGTAGAAGGTTGAAAAAGTTCTGTTCTTGTGGATATTTTTCAAATCCTATATGAATATGGTACGAAGGAAAACAAATTTCAATAAAATGGGTTTTCAAGTTATGGAGCATAATTTTTTTAGAACAATTCACAAATATGTCATACATACTGAATCTTACATTTATATGGTATTTACAAATCTTATAAATTTTTATACTTATTATAATTGATAATATTATACTTATTATAATTTTACTAAATAATATTATTGTTATAAACGGGAATTATTGATTCAAATAATTTTATAAATATTATTAAATTAAAAAAAATAATATTTTATATACTCAAAAAATATATATTATTGATTTAAATATTTTTATACACGATAACAATTTTACGATTAATTCGAATATTTTTATAAATAATATTAAAAATATAAATTTTTATGCGGGAAACAATACATTGTAGATTCAAATATTTTTATGTACAAAAAAAATATTGTTATAAATGAGAATAACTTTACTATTGATCTAAATTATGAATAATAGAAATTTATCAACAATTTTTTAAAAATATATGAAAAAGATTAATTGAGTTTATTAAATAAGATTGAGTAGATATTTTAAAATTGTATTATCTTTTATAACATGATTGACTTATTTGTAAAAAAAACCAAAACGACTGATTTATCTAATATAACTTTTAATATTTTTATTTTTAATTATATTATTCATAATATTATTGTTTATATTTCATCTTCTACACGTATTACTATTTCAATTTAAATTTACTATTATTCTTACCTTTTTTTTTCAACTTCCTATCTTTATTGCAGTCTGCAAACAAATGTGCGTTCAAAACATATCTCACCAAAAAATATATCTCGTGTATACGCACGGGTTTGTTACTAGTTTGTATAAATTGATTATGATACTCTAATTGTGATAAATACTGATACTAGTAAGCTGATTATACATTGATTATGTGAATAACTCAACCATGAGCATCCTTAAATTTTGTATTGGATAGTTGGAGAGACTTCTTCCGACATCCTGACTGATTCAATGTTGTGTCGCTAAATTACTTAAACATTTCACTCTTTTAAGTCTCGTGCTTGAATGACTTTGTATCAATATTCTGAGAATAATTCAAAGCGACATAGATGAATTCATGTTGTCTGTATTTAATGATTAGAACAGTCACAATCCTAAAACTTTTAAAAGTGACAAAAACTACTATGTCCACACTTTTTAGTTCGGCCAAAAAAACATGGCAATAAACAAGGATATGCTAAACCGACGACACAACTCCATCAATTTTGGAACCCCTACTTACAGTTAGGAGTGGTAAAACGGGTCACGACCTGTCAGGCCGTCCCCCGCACCCACAAAAAAACAGCATGTTGAGTTGGGATTTTATGCCCACATACCCGTTTAGTCTGAAGCTAGCGCAAATATACTCGAAAGTAACGCGCGCTCGAACATACAACAGAGTCGCCATCAAACTTTATTTATTCCCGAAGCAAAGGGAAAACATCGATAAACCCCAGGGGGAAGAGATATGTTGGGTAAGGAAGTCGGTTATGCAAGGGGAAGGTATTAGCACCCCTAACATACATGGTATTTCATGGGAATCATTTTGATTGTTCTAGATCGAATAGGTGTTATGTATAAAGATTACTCGCAAAAGAAAGAGGGAAAAAGAATGGAATAAATAAAGTGCTCGGTGAGGATTGGGACCCTCATGCCTACGTATCTTCATAATGCAATGAAGAATTCAGAGCTCCGTAGTTCAAAGAACTAGTGGTGGGAGATGAAAAGAAGTGTGACCAAGGTATGGTCTGAACCAAAGGATAATATGATTTCAACCCCAACAATGGGATGAAATTTGAACCCAAGAGTAAAACTGGTATGAACCAACAAGTGAGGGGCCTAAGGCATGGTGTCACTGTATTGGAATAACCGGAAAAGAAAGGATTGCCTGTATACGGCTGCAAAGTAAGTAAGGAGATGTTCGTCTAAGCAACGAGAGGACTAACAAGACAAACAAATCGGCTCTTGGTTCACAAAGAGTTACAAGATGGAGCCCAAAAAGATAGTGTAGTTGGCTCAAAGAATAGGGTATATCACATGAAGTGAATGAATGTAGAATATGAATGGATCATGGAGATGAACATAAAAATGCCCTAAGACAGGAGGAATAAATAAGTATGCTCACGGAGGATTCGAACCCTCGTGCCTATGTATTCTCATCGTACAATGAGAAAATCAGAGTATAGTACCCCAAAATTTTCCCCCCATTTTTGCTTTTTTGCCTAACCTCATTCATGTTTATTAACACACATCATTCATTCATGATTAACACTTGCTAACAAGCCTCGTAGATTCAATGCTTGGTTGATAAAATAAGGGCTTTGCTGGAAGGTCATGGTATTGCACACTTTATGGGTTGAGACCCTAATTCCTGGTTTTGCTCATATGGGATATTGTGTCTGATCTTCTGTATACTTTACTTAACTTCTAGACCCTAATGGTGGCTCCTAACCCTAATCTCATGTGATCTTTCATTCAGTGCATGTTTCACTCAACCTCCTGTGCTTGGTCCATTCATTTTGTCTCCTTGGTTGTGGTTCCATCATTGGTGCTTGAGCCTATTAGTCATAACCCAAGTCCTTGGTCTCATGACTTCCATCTGCCTCCATTCATTCATCCGGTCATTGTTATGCCACTATTGCTTGGTCCATAGGTCTTGCTAAGGTTCATATTTCTTTCTTTCATGAGTCAGTTGTGGATATTGGGTTTGAGTTTATGCAAGCCATTTCAAATTAGTTCATACAGATCATGTCTATCCATACCTAATTTCAAATCATGATCATAGAAGCCCAAAATTCAATCCATTTCAAGTGACATATTCATGTATTAAGTCAATTCATTTTCATTCAATTGGCCAATTCCATTCATTTTCATCCATAAAATATTCATTACATACAAAAAAATGCAAAAAAATGTATAATACATTTCAAAACTCATTTTTGGAAGTTTTAGCTCTGTGAGTCGACTCATGACTCGAAGCAAAACCTTCCGGTCCGAACATGTCGAGTCACAGGTCGACCCAATCCTGGAAACTTGAATGAATCAACTCATCCACTCCTTATGTCGAATCATTTCCCATTTTCATGTGAACCATGTTGCCACAGGTCCAAACAGGTCGAGCCATAGGTCGACTCAACCCTGGAATAAACTCTGTTTGAGTTGACTCATCCCCTGTTTGAGTCGACTCATCGATTGTTTTACATAATTTTTGCAAATGGATCAAGTCAGGTTTAATATTTGGGCAAGATGCAAACCATAAACCTCATGGGGCCTAGTTACACTGCTATGAGAGTTGGACTTGTAGGTTGAACATGAACCCTTGTCATCGAAGATAGCCAAGGCTTGCAAGTGTGCCAAACTGAAGTCCATAAGTGTGCCCACAGGTGCAATCACAAGTCAATCATACAAAACAAATGCACACCTGCATGAACACCAGAAAACCATGAGCATAACAGCCATGAAGCAATGTTGTCGAATCATACCTGCATCCTGCACCAGCTCAACAAAACACCAGTCTGCTGCCATTTGGTATAATGCCTAAGCCCTGCAAGCAAGGGAAACTTGTCATGGAAGTGGGAACAAGATCCAACCTATGAACCAAAATAATGAACAAGGTTAAACTCAGAAGCACCACATAGTTCGCATGCCCTGCATAAACATAACCAAAATCATAGTTTGCACAACATAACCACACATTTGTTAACCTACAGTTGCAAGTCATGATTAAGTATACCGGTTACATCTTGCACCTAAGCCAATTAACTGTCATTCAAGTTTAACCTTCAATGGTCTGTCATAAGCAATCACTTGAACACATTCCACTAAATTAACCAACCAACTGTCATAACAACTTTCAAGGCCATAACAAACTAACTCAGTGAGTAACTCACTGAGTTCAAACCAACTAACTCCAAACCTAATTTCCAAGCCTACTCTAATCCAAACCTAATTCATATTTAATCATGATCATGATCATCATTTGAGGATCTCTCTTTTTTGCAACCATCACTCTCAAGCTCCTAAATTCTCTCTGAATCCTCTCCCTCTCACACTCAAAGCTTAATTTCTAAACTCCATTGAAGCTTCACATTGAAGCTTCAAGAAGAGAGAGCTCAACCTCATCACACTACATAATTTTGGAAGAAGAAGAATTGGAAGACAAGCAAATCACAAGAAGATAAAGGCAATACCGTACCTGTTTGAACAAGTGATTTTCTGTCTTCATATTCTCCGATTAACACTCGCCGGAGCAAGTCTCAGCTTCGGAGGTAGGTCTATCTTCTTTATTTCTTCGCATTTCGATTGCCATGTTGCATCTTACATTGAGGTAATTCAAAGCCCTAGCACCATGAGCTCTGGATTTCATTTATGAACGCGTAATTAGAGATTGAGTTTCTTAGGGTTCTTGAGGATTTGGGTTCGATTGTGGACTTAGGCCAAAAATTAGGGGATTTTGAGGTTGGATTCTTGATCAGGAGGTGGAGACGAAGATGGAGATGGTTCCATTGTCCATTTCTGGTGGCCTGATCGGTCACCATTTCCATTGAATTCCCACCTTTTATCTGGCATATTTTCATCACTTTGGTAAGATTTGTGGTTGTTTTTAGTTGTTTTAAATTCATTTAACATGTTTCGTTAGTTTATTATTGCATTGCATTTTGTTACATGTTTGTGTAAAAAAGTCTCTTTTATGCTTTGATTTGGTAGTGTTAGTGTTGCAGGTTGTTACATAGGTTCAAAAGGACTAATAGCTGAGTGTTGGACGCTACGGAAGGCCAAAATATGAAGATGCAGCAGGTTAACACGGGCTCACGTGTACATCAACACGGCCCGTGTTGTTTTCCAGGAAAGGAGCACTCAAAGAGGTAAAACAGAGGGTTAACACGGGCACCCGTGTGAATCCATACGACCCGTGTTGTTGCCTCTGTAGCTTGCTCTAAAAAACAACAACTTTTGAAGAGCAACACGGGCACCCGTGTGAATCCACACGGCCCGTGTTGATGGGCGCGACTGAGAAATTCTACTTTATGTTGTGTGGATCTGCCCTGTTCATTAAGGGTATTTTGGACTTTTTGCTGGGAGAAAAAACCATCTGAGGCTATTAGAAGACTTGGGAGAAAAAGAGAGAGGTACTTTTTGACGTACGAAAAGAAACATTGCATTATAGAAGATAGCTACTACGGAGGATTTGAAGACGGCGAGATTCAAGGGCATCAACCATTAAAGATCAAAATCTCTTAATTCTTTGTAATGTTTAATTTCCACACTATGATTTATTTGAATACTATGAGAGGTTAAACCCCCCAATGCTAGGGGGCTGGTCCTGATTTGATCTGATGTTATGAATTCTAACCATGGATTTCCTTATTACTATGTTACGTATTTCAATTCAATTGTGTGATATTATTATGCTTTTGTATCAGACAAATACAATTAGATCTATGACTATTGTCGCAACCTGAAAAAATACAGTGTGCGAAAAAACAACCGGCGAAAGAAAATGACAAAAGAGTCGCCACCATGCGTTATTTATCCCAAAGGAGGGAAAGGAAACGCTCGAAGTAAACCTGGAAAAAGGAAAGGACAAGACAGGGTCTCGCAACCAAATCTTGGGTTCGGGAGTCGGTTATGCGAAGGGAAGGTATTAGCACTCCTACGCATCCGTAGTACTCTACGGGATCCACTTTTGTAGTTCTTGTCTAAAGGGTGTGAGTTTATCTTGTGTTGTTTACTAAAAAAGGGGGTTAAATGAAAATGACTCGCGCGGATGTCGCATCCACTGCATACGTATCTCATCTGAATATGAGAATCAGAGTCTTCGTAGCTCGGTTGACCTATGGGTTGGGGGTAATTGTGTTCGCTAAGACATCGCGTCTTATGCCTACGTATCTCATCTGGAATGAGAATCAGAGCAAACCGTAGTTTGGCTAACTACGGGGTTATGGATTGGGTTTTGGACGAACGACGTTACTACGCAATCTACCGGATGCTCGACCTTTGGAGACTTACTCACCTGTAGTAGAAGGAGTAAACGTGTGTTTAGGAGAATAAAAATCAATGAAGGGTTATGGTTTGGAATGCTCATGCAAAAGGAGTCCTGGACGAAGGAACCTGTAAAAAAAATAAACACACAAAAACATTGCCTCCTATCGAGGTCTTTCAGCTAGGAAAGCAGTAAAATGCAGGAAAAATGTAAAAGTACCACGCGGATAAAGATCCGAAGTAACAACAATTAGAGGAATGGGAAACCCAGGGATCCTTCCAAGCTAAACACCATCAAAGAAAGTGAGTCAGTACAGGTAATCGGAATGAAACCTCCAGGCGGTATCCCACAAATAAAGTGGAAAACCATGCAAGTTATCCCTGCAAAAGTCATGTGAGCCCTCACAAAAACTCAACAAACAGGTTAGAGACAAAAAAATAGGGTAATCAAGGGTTGCCCCCAAATCAAAATGTAACCACATGAATCATGTCATTAAAATTCACAAAAAAGACATGCATCAAAAGGGTATCAAATTCACCCATAATACCTCAAACATTCAGAGTATTCAAAGTCAAAGCTCAAAGGTAATGGGAATAAGGGCAAACCTGATTGGAGAGCTTGATTGAAATTAAGTTGCACCCGTGAGGTTTACAAAACAATCTTTAAGGTTTATGTGAGGCAGAGGTGATTCTGTGCAGTTGAGTTCCCTTCAGGGTTTGGAGGCTGCTCTGAACTCTGTTAGCTCTTCTCTCACTATCTTTTTCTCCAGGGTGCTTCTCTCACTATCTTTTTCCCAGACAGGGTAACAGGAATCGAATTGCCTTTTGTTTCATGAAACTCTGAATTTATAACCTGATTTTTGTGGACATGTGGGCTCAAATGAGAGAGGTTCAAGTCCAAGACTTTTTTTCTTTTATTTATTTATTTATTCATTTTTTTATTTTATTTTATTTTATTTTTTTCCATTTTTTTTTTCAAAACACGTGGGCTTCGCCTAGCGAGCATGACAGCTCATGAACAAACCTTTGCTCCTTCAAGATTAACGTTTTGACTGACGAATAGACCCCTGTTGGAAGTAACTCAAGTCTTTCCCTTGTGTTGACTGATCATCTAAATAGAGCTCACAAAGTGTCCTGAATGATATTCAAGCTTCTTGGATTCGATTCCGATTGCCATGATGAAATGCAAATGCTAAATGACCTAAAAATGAATGCATGCATGAGGTGTAAAGCGTATGCTTCCAGGAAAAATGAAGGGTAAATTTTGGGGTATTACAACTATCAATAACAGGATTGTGATTGTTAGGGTTTTCACACAATTGGGTTTATAATTGCATCACCTAGGACTAGGAACTTTTGTAATTCACCATAAACCTTGATATTATTTATGATTAAAACCAATGATTAGTTAAATGGACATTTGAGTAAGAATTGGTAGTTTAATAGTTTCTTCATTAAGGACTTAAGGAAGAACATTCTGAGGTTAGGTAATTGAATGTTTCATGTGTATTGAGGAAATCTTGACTTGAATTCATAACTGGTTAAATCAACCACTCACCCTAGCATGTTTAATATTAATCAATTATTCTTTACTATCTTTTTGTGTTTATTGTTATAAATTCCCAAAACCAACCAAACCATTGTGTTTTTGTTCAAATAGAATCAAAAGTAAAATAAGTATTTCCTACGCAATCCCTGAGATCGATACTTGGGAATAAAACTCCTTATTACTACATCGGTAAAAATAGTACACTTGCTATTTTTCCGATCAAGTTTTTGGCACCGTTGCCGGGGATTGCCAAAATACCTATTTTAATTTTTATTCTATTGAAATTTTGTTGCTCGTCAACCAAAATTTTATCTGTGACAATCTTGTTATTCAATTCTAATATTTGTCTAACTTGTTTATGTGAGGTAAGGCCTCAGCGGATTTTTCTTTTGACGCAGATCCAGAAAGAACTCTTCGCGCTAGACTGAGACAAGCTAAGCGAGAAAAACTGGAAACAACAGAAAAAGCGGAGGAGGAAGTTGTTTCAGTGCACTCAGAGAATTCAGATTCAGACGCAGAAACAATTCCTGAGGTCATGGTTGCAGATCCACTACCACCAGAGAGACTTCTCGGTGACTATGGTGGAAACAATACTCCGGGTGGTCGTATGACAATTGTAAACCAACCGGTAAATGTAGAACAATTTCAGCTGCATCCCAGCATAATTAATCAACTCAAAAGGCGGTCCTTTTCTGGAAGAGTGAATGAAGATGCCAACAAGCATCTCCAAAGGTTTTTAACTATGAGCACAACGCTGAAAATGCCTGGACATAATGAAGAAGCAATAAGGCTTCATATGTTCCAATTCACTTTAGCAGATGAAGCCGAAGAGTGGTTATATTCCTTACCTGCTGGCAGTATCACTACATGGGAGGAGATGGAAACAACATTCTTACACGAATATTTTCCTGCATCAGTGTCACTAAGAAAAAGATATGAGATCCTAAATTTCAAGCAGAAGGAGGGTGAGTCACTAGGAGATGCCTATAAAAGATTCAAGAGAATCCTAGTGGCTTGTCCTACTCACAACATGGATGAAACTGAGCAGATGCAAATGTCTGTTAATGGTCTTCGAATTGAAACGAGACAAATCCTTGACTCAGCAGCTGGTGGCTCAGCTAACTTTGCAACAACCACTGGTATGAAGAAGATAATTGAAGCAATTGCCTCAAATGAGCATCTGGAATTGTATGATAGGGTGTCAAGCAAATCTGCAGTAATTGATTTGAAGCTTGAAACAAACAAACATGTAAAAATTGAAGAAGCAGTTGCTGCAGAAGTGGAAAAAAGGTTGAAGGCAGTAAACATAGGTGCTCAGAAAGTGGCTCAAGTACAACATGCACCAAATGATGTGTGTGGCATTTATAATGGACCACACAATACTGTTCATTGCTTTACAACACCATAACAGATAGAAGATATCAAGTTTTTAAAGCAAAACAATCCCTACTCCAACACATACAATCCGGGGTGGAAGAATTATCCCAACTTTTCATGGAAAGATCAGAAAGGGAATGTGCAACAGCAAGTACAAGGCCAATATCAAAACCAATATCAACAACAGCAACAACAAGTCCCAAAGAAGGCAGATTGGGAGATTGCAATTGAAAAGATGGCAGCTCACAACATCCAGTTCCAAGAGGAGACTCGAAATAATCAGAAGAACACTATAGCATCCATAAAAAATCTTGAAATTCAGATGGGTCAAATAGCTCAACAGTTAGCTTCTAGTTCCCAGGGACCTGGCACGCTTCCTAGTGGAACAATTGTGAATCCACATGATCAAAGTCACATTAAAGCAGTGGTCGCAAGAAAAGGAAAAGCTAATGAAAAACAAGTTGACGAACAGGTCGAAGAGGATGGGTTGTTGGAAGTTGATTTAGAGATTAGAGAATAGCCAAAACAAGTTGAAGAAGTGGTGGTGAAACCGGAAAGCCAGCAAGAGAAACAAAAACCAAAGATCATTCTTCCTTTCCCTACGAGAACAAAGAAGAAAGATCTCAATGAATTTTTTTTGAGAAGTTCTTAGAGTTATTCAAGAAGCTCGAGATCAACATACCTTTTGCTGAAGCTTTAGAACAAATGCTGATATATGCCAAATTCATGAAAGACATCATATCGAAGAAGAGGTCGATTGAGGGCGAGTCGATTATGCTAACTGAAACTTGTAGTGCTATTTTGCAGGGCCTAAAAATTTCGGTGAAGAAAAAAGATAGAGGTGATGTCACTATTCCTTGCACCATTGGAGATAGATCATTCAAGAAAGCACTAATCGATTTGGGAGCAAGTGTTAGTCTAATGCCCCTTTCGATTTACAAAAAACTGGAGTTAGGAGAAGTGCAGGACACTCATATGACACTGCAGTTTGCTGATCATTCTATGAAGAGACCCTATGGTATAGCAACAGATGTTCTGGTGAAGATTGATAAGTTTGTTTTCCCGGTGGATTTTGTGATACTCGAGATGCCGGAAGACGAGGAAATCCCTCTCATTTTGGGAAGACCTTTTCTTGAAACTGGAAGATCCATGATAGATATCGAGGAAGGAATTATGACCCTCAAAGTCTATGATGAAAAGCTAAAAATTAATGTGAGAGATACTATGAAATTCAAGGATGACGAAGGTGCAAGTAAAAATATTGAAGTTCTGGATACAGTGTTTGCTCAATCTATGCAGATCACAACACCCAAGCTTCCCTTAGAAAGAGTTTTAAGCTTATCTATCATTGAGGATACTGAAGGAATAGATGAGAAAGAATCTGAAGTGGTGTCTATGTTAAAGTCACAACCTCCTTGGATTCTTTCTCGACCACAACGGTGGGAAGAGCTTCAACCTAAAGTATCTCCAGAAGAAAAGCAAGATATAAAAAAGGGGATTGAGTTGAAACAATTACCAGAACATCTCAAATATTTCTTTTTAGACAATGAAGAGAAGTGTCCGGAAATCATCAATTCAGGTTTGAGAGAGATTCAAGAAGAAGAGCTAATCAAAGTACTCAAGAAATACAAGGGTGTTATTGGTTGGGTGATGGAAGATTTGAAAGGAATCAGCCCAACAATGTGTATGCACAAGATTTTGATGGAGGATGATCAGAAACCAGTTGTTCAACCTTAACGGAGACTTAACCCAGCTATGAAAGAAGTCGTTCGCAAGGAGGTTGTTAAACTTTTAGATGCGGAATTGATTTACCCAATATCTGATAGTTCGTGGGTGAGTCCAGTTCATGTGGTACCAAAGAAGGGAGGGACAACTGTGATAAAAAATGAGAAAAATGAGTTGATACCCACTCGGACAGTAACAGGTTGGAGAGTCTGCATTGACTACAGGAGACTGAACACCACAACCAGGAAGGACCACTTCCCCTTGCCTTTTATTGATCAGATGTTGGAAAGATTGGCAGGTCATGATTTCTATTATTTTCTGGATGGGTCTTCAGGGTACAACCAAATTGCGGTGGCACCTAAAGATCAAGAGAAAACGGCGTTCACATGTCCGTATGGAATCTTTGCTTATAGAAGAATGTTGTTTGGATTGTGTAATGCACCAACAACATTTTAGAGGTGTATGACATCAATATTTGCCGATATGCTTGAGAAACATATGGAGGTATTTATGGATGATTTTTCTGTATTCGGATCTTCTTTTGAAAATTGTCTGTATAATCTGTCACTTGTGCTGGAAAGATGTCAACAAACCAATCTGATCCTGAATTGGGAGAAGTGTCATTTCATGGTGAGAGAAGGGATGGTGCTAGGCCATAAAATCTCCCATAAAGGAATTGAAGTTTATAAGGCAAAAGTGGAGGTGATAGCCAATCTCCCTCCTCCAGTTAATGAGAAAGGTATACGGAGTTTCTTGGGACATGCGAGATTCTACCGTAGGTTCATCAAAGATTTCTACAAGATCGCCAAACCATTAACTAGTCTGGTTGTGAAGGATACTCCGTTTCTGTTTGACAAAAAGTGCAACGAGGCCTTCGATACTCTGAAGCATAAATTGGTGTCTGCTCCTATAGTGATCTCGCCTGACTGGTCTCTACCCTTTGAGATCATGTGCGATACGAGTGATATAGCAGTAGGAGCAGTCTTGGGGCAAAGAAGAGACAAACTTCTGCACGTGATCTATCATGCCAACCATGTGTTGAAACCAACTCAGATGAATTATGCAACCACAGAGAAGGAGCTACTGGCTGTGGTGTATGCCTTTGACAGATTCAAGTCATACTTGTTGGGAATAAATTGTTTATACTGACCATGCTGCTTTGAAATATCTTTTTTCTAAACAGGACTCGAAGCCAAGGTTGCTCAGGTGGATTTTGCTGTGGCAAGAATTTGATCTAGAAATTCGAGACAAAAAGGGGTGTGAAAACACAGTTGCTGGCCACCTATCTCGAATGTCCCCGATAGAAGAGACTAAAGAAGAACACCCAATCAAGGACGAGTTTATTGATGAACGAATCCTCGCTGTGGTGGGTGTTCCATGGTTTGCCGATTACGCAAACTATCTGGTACGTGGCATAATTCCTGAAGACTTTGATTATAACAAAAAGAAAAAGTTTCTTCATGATTGCAGGTTCTATTTGTGGGACGAACCATTCTTGTATAAGAAAGGGGTAGACAGACTGATTCGTCGAGGTGTCCCAGAAGAAGAACAAAATGAAGTCTTAAAAGCTTGTCATGATTCAGATTATGGGGGACATTTTAGTGGAGATAGGACAGCCGCAAAAGTCCTCCAATCGGGGTTGTACTGGCCTACTTTGTTTAAGGGTGCCCAAGTCATAGTGAAGGAATGTGACAGATGCCAAAGGACAGGGAATATTTCTAGGAGAAATCAGATGCCCCAAAAGGCCATGCTTGAAGTGGAATTATTTGATGTTTGGGGGATTGACTTTATGGGGCCGTTTCCACCCTCATTCGGGAAGAATTATATTCTGGTAGCTGTGGACTACGTCTCAAAATGGGTGGAAGCTGTTGCCCTCCCTACTAATGATGCGAGAGTAGTGGTAAACTTTCTCAAGCAAAACATTTTCTCAAGGTTTGGTGTGCCAAGGGCACTTATCAGTGATGAAGGGACACATTTCTTAAATAAGCTCATGGAAAACTTATCGAAGAAGTATAATGTGAAGCACAAGATTGCCACTCCGTATCATCCTCAAACGAGTGGGCAAGTTGAAGCGTACAATAGACAAATAAAACAGATTTTGGAAAAGACAGTGAGTGCTTCAAGAAAAGATTGGACGATCAAATTAGATGACGCACTATGGGCGTACAGAACCGCCTTCAAAACCCCAATCGGTATGTCTCCTTATCAACTGATTTATGGTAAGGCTTGTCATCTCCCTCTGGAATTAGAGCAAAAAGCCTTTTGGGCATCCAAGTTCTTGAATTGTGATCTTGCAAAAGCCGGTGAATCCCGAATTCTTCAACTTCACGAGTTAGAAGAATTTCGTAATCAGGCCTATGAGAATGCGAAGATGTACAAGGAGCAAACGAGGAAGTGGCATGATCAGAGAATCATTAAGAAAAACTTTTAGGAAGGACAACTGTTGTTGTTGTTCAATTCTAGGCTCAAGTTGTTTCCTGGAAAATTGAAATCAAGATGGTCTGAGCCATTTGTTGTGCATAAGGTATCTCCCCACGGAGCGATAGAAATCAAGAATAAAACCAATGGGGATATATTCAAGGTGAATGGCCAGAGGTTAAAGCCCTATTACATAGGCCAAGAATCTGGATTGATTGACCATGTGCGCCTCACCTAATGAGGTGGACGACCGTCGCGCCATGCGACGTTAAACGAAGCGCTTCGTGGGAGGCAACCCTCGCGTTTGATTTCTAATTTATTTTCTTTTTCTTTTTCTTTGTGTGTGCTAAAATTTTGTTGTAGGTGAGGAGGAGAATTAGAAGGGCAAAGTCACAAACACCTCAAAATGGAAGGAAACCACACAAGTGCAGTAAAACAACAAAATAATTTTCAAATATTGAGGGAGCCAGATCAGCAACACGGGCGCCCGTGTTGATCAACACGGCCCGTGTTGATTGCCCTGAACCAAAGAAGTGGGCGTGTGCAAAAAGGAAAAAAACAGATCACCAACACGGGCACCCGTGTAGATGCACACGGCCCGTGTTATTTTGCACGGGATGGTTTTTTGAAATTTTTGAAATTTGTTGTTTTAAGTGGTGGGACCCATCTGACTTATAACTCATCTTCACCACTTATCCTTCATTATTCTGGTTTTACAAGTCTCTCATCCTCTCTTCCTCCATTGTTAACTTAGCCTCCACCACCAAAAGCTTCACTTTTTACCTCTATAAACTCCATAAAACCACATCTCCCTTTCACAAAAACGGTTCTACTCTCCGTCCTCTACGTAGTGACGGTAACCGTTTTTACTAATTCGTTATTTGGGTTTTGAGATATTTTGTAGGTGCCAATTATGCCCCCGAAGAGAGCAAGCAAAGGAAAGGCTGTGGCCACATCTTCCAGGCCAAAGCAACGTGCGAGACGCAACTCGAATGCACATGGCATCCTGTTTGAGGAATCGGATCACCATGAAAGGTATGTGATACTTGCTCAACGAAGACTCCATCCTACAAGATATATGTGTGATGCGACACTAGATGAGCTAGGATTAAAGGAAGAAGTGCATTGAATGTTTCACAATATAGGTACGCTAGAATTTATGCAATTCGAAGCACCGACTTTTGCACGCATCACACTTGAATTTTTTAGCACTGTTGAGTTTAAGATGAGACGCAGGTGGACTGGTTCCGAAATGGAGTTTTATGGTCAGTTGACTTTCATATTGTTTGATGAGGACCATGAGTTGTCTGTGGAGGAACTTGGGGGGATTCTGAGACTTCCAGTATCTGGACCCGGAGCACCCCCAGACACTTTTTCAGCGGTTGATTTCTGGAGGGCCATTACTAGTAAAAATGGTTACAACCCGAGTTCTAGAAAGGCTTCTAGGATTCATAACCCTTGTTTCAGGTATGCACATAAGGGGTTAGCTTACACCTTGTTTGGACGGGGTAATAACACCGGGGTGGCCGCAAAGAGAGAGTTGTTTTTCTTACATTGCATGGCCAATAATGAGAGAGTCAATGCAGCCGCTTTTGCTGCTAATCATTTGAAATAAGTTGGCTATGCAAGTATAGGTGATATTTCTGTGGGTGGCATGATCACTCGGATTGCAGACCACTTTGGTTATGGTCAGCTCTTGATGGAAGAATCAGCAGTGGCAGGTAAGACAAAGATCGACATGAACACTCTTGTCAATCAACAAATGATTGCAATCATGCTGAATTATTATTCTCTGGTAATTCATAATGTGGAAGTACTTGCGTTACCAGCACCTGGTTCTATTAGTATTGCAAATGTTGCTAACTGGCTTTATGCAGCTTCTGCCCCATCTATAGGGGACAATGTTCAGTATGACCAGGATTTTTCAGGTGATGAGATGGAGGAAGATGATAGACCAGAAGAGCAATTTGTGCCACCCCCACAAGATTCAAACCGACATGGTGAAGGGTCCTCTTCTATGACTCAGGACCAATGGGGTTGGAAACAAACTGAGATGGGTATCCTCCGCACCGAGCAAACCAGACAAGGTGTGGAATTGTTCCGACAAGGGACGGTTATGGATGACATGCAAGCTATGATGCAACGTCTGATGTTGCATTTCCCGCATGATCCTCCACCTCATCCACAACAGTAGTCGCTGTGAGTCCCCTTTGTATCTGGATTTAAACATTGAGGTCAATGTTTAGTTCAGGTGGGGGGGGGGGGGGGGGGGGGGGGGGGGGGGGGGGGGTTCCTTTCATGTTTTATTTCGTTTTCATTTTGTTCATGTTTTTGGCTTTTGTTTTTGCTTCTGTTGTCGTAGTATTTTGTTTTTATTGTTTACCTGTGTGTACAGAGTGATGAGAAATTGTTGGACGAATCCGGGATCGATTATAGTGGATGAAAGACACTCCTCATACTTGTTCTGCTAAGGTACCCCAGAAGTTGATGCAACCATGAGAAAGTAAAAGTCAGACACAATTTGGTGATACTGGACCAAGAGAGCGGTATGGTAGAACCGAATCGGAAAAGAAACCACATGACACTAGGAGGCTTCAGAGCTTGTAAGTTTAACCAACATGGTGAGAATTTAAAGGCCAAACACTAAATATTAGCATGAGAGTTCAACCAGGTATGACTCTATCACTCTGATTTTGCGTATGTTCTTTTGACACTTCACAACATGACAACGCACACTGAGGCAAGTTGTTTGTTTAGCGCAGAGCCTTTCTAGCCATCCCTATTTGTATGTTTACCCTTCGTGAACGCCGTTGAGCCTTAGCCTTTTTTGTTCGTAATAAACCCCATATTAACCATTAATCATTCATTTCTTCCATTAATTGGCATGATTGTTGTAAGTTACAAAATGTGCAAAAAGCTAAGTTTGGGGTGGTAATCTTGAAAGAAAGGGCAAGTGCATAAGAAGAGATCTAAAAGTAATGCAAAAAGAAGAGACGTGTGTATGTCCTAAAAGAAAAAAAATAGAAAAATGCACTTGCAGAGACTTAAGACTCTAACACCTGTAAAATGCTCACAGAGAATTGAGTTAAAAAGAGTCAAAAGTGAATAAACCCCCAGAGTTATGAGTTAAGCACGAGAAAAAAAAGAGAAAATCAAACAACATGAATGCCGAGTTCAAAACCTATTTGTTATCCATTTCTGTATCTATCCTACCGTACCCAAGCCCCGTTACAACCGAAAAGACCTCATAAAGTGTATGGAATCTGTTGTTGTAGTGAAATTAGAATGTATTCAAATTTAAGAGTTTGGTATTGCATGTTGTGCTGTGAGTGTAAACACCCTAACCATGAGAGATGTTGTGAGTATGTGAAAAAGCTTGCAGGTAACGAGGCTTCCGATGTGGAAATGTGGTGAACAGTTTGAGTCGGGAAAACTGGAAACTTGATTGGAAAGGAAGAACACAGGTTGTGAAGGAAAGGGTTGCATTGTGGAAAATGAATTCGTGGATGACCTTTATTTGGACTCAATACATCACTTGAGGACAAGCAATAAGACAAGTTTGGGGTTGTGATCGGTCACCATTTCCATTGAATTCCCACCTTTTATCCGACATATTTTCATCACTTTGGTAAGATTTGTGGTTGTTTTTAGTTGTTTTAAAGTCTTTTAACATATTTCATTAGTTTATTATTGCATTGCATTTTGTTACATGTTTGTGTCAAAAAGTCTCTTTTATGCTTCGATTTGGTAGTGTTAGTGTTGCAGGTTGTTGCATAGGTTCAAAAGGACTAATAGCTGAGTGTTGGACACTCCGGAAGGCCAAAATATGAAGATGTAGCAGGTCAACACGGGCTCCCGTGTACATCAACATGGCCCGTGTTGTTTGCCAAGAAAGGAGCACTCAAAGAGGTAAAACAGAGGGTTAACACGGGCACCCGTGTGAATCCACACGGCCCGTGTTGTTGCCTCTGTAGCTTGCTCTAAAAAAAACTTTTGAAGAGCAACACGGGCACCCGTGTGAATGCACACGGCCCGTGTTGATGGGCGCGGCTGAGAAATTCTACTTTATGTTGTGTGGATCTACCCTGTTCATTAAGGGTATTTTGGACTTTTTGCTGGGAGAAAAAATCATCTGAGGCTATTAGAAGACTTGGGAGAAAAAGAGAGAGGTACTTTTTGACGTACGAAAAGAAACATTGCACTGGAGAAGATAGCTACTACGGAGGATTTGAAGACGACGAGATTCAAGGGCATCAACCATTGAAGATCAAAATCTCTTAATTCTTTGTAATGTTTAATTTCCACACTATGATTTCTTTGAATACTATGAGAGGCTAAACCCCCCAATGCTAGGGGGGTGGTCCTGATTTGATCTGATGTTATGAATTCTAACCATGAATTTCCTTATTACTATGTTATGTATTTCAATTCAATTGTATGATGTTATTATGCTTTTGTATCAGACAAATACAATTAGATCTATGACTATCAATAACAGGATTGTGATTGTTAGGGTTTTCACACAATTGGATTTATAATTGCATCACCTAGGACTAGGAACTTTTGTAATTCACCATAAACCTTGATATTATTTATGATTAAAACCAATGATTAGTTAAATGGACATTTGAGTAAGAATTGGTATTTTAATTGTTTCTTCATTAAGGACTTAAGGAAGAACATTCTGAGGTTAGGTAATTGAATGTTTCATGTGTATTGAGGAAATCTTGACTTGAATTCATAACTGGTTAAATCAACCACTCACCCTAGCATGTTTAATATTAATCAATTATTCTTTACTATCTTTTTGTGTTTATTGTTATAAATTCCCAAAACCAACCAAACCATTGTGTTTTTGTTCAAATAGAATCAGAAGTAAAATAAGTATTTCCTACGCAATCCCTGAGATCGATACTTGGGAATAAAACTCCTTATTACTACATCGGTAAAAATAGTACACTTGCTATTTTTCCGATCATGGCCATCGCCGCCGGAAGATATTTTCGGTGCGGTGGCTCACGGTGAGGTTCATGCGAGGTTAGAGCATGCGCTTACGACTTCAAAATCTGTTGACCTAGGGCAGTCAACGCCCTTCCATTGGATTGCTCAGATTGGGCTTGTTTCAAGCCCAATGAAATACTCCCTCACTCCAATTCCCCTGCTGCATCCCCTGGCCAAAAAGAGAACCTATTTAGCATTGGGCTTTGGAAACTGAATCCCATACGTTTGGAACCCATCTTGCCCTCACTTTTCAGTACACACACCCAAATCGAGCCTACACCCCCTCTGTTCTACAAAGGCCCATTCTCTTTTCTTTGCTTTTGTTTGTTATTTGATTTTTTTCAATTAGATTAATTTTGATTAATAGAGTTTAGGTTAATTAGGTCAATTAGGAGTTAATTAGGGTTTCTAAAAAGATTAGAAAGATTGTTAGGTTTGTTAAAATTCTTGATTTAGATTTAAATAGAGATTTTTAGGAATATTAACAATTTTAGAATTAGGAATATTTTAGAACCTAATAGAATTTTAGCAGAATTTAATAAATCTTAAATAGAATTTTCATAATTAGAATACTAGATTCAATAACCATAAAATTGTAAAAAGACCATTTTACCCTTTAGGGGTAATTTTGGACATTTTTACCCATATAATCACATGCTCCTTTAGGAATAGAATTTAACATAGAATTTCTATCAACTATAACATGGTAGTTTGACTTAGTTTCTAACCATTAGATTAGGAATAACCTAGTTTCTCAAATCAAACCTTGACCCTCCGATTAAGTTGATCAAGAGCAATTTTGATCAATTAAATCCCTTGTGCCTACGTATCTGCATCATGCAATAAGGAAGTTAGAACTCTGCATCTCGTGGTAGAAAATACGGATGCGTTAGTTGTTTTTAATGAAAAATGTTAACATTCACATTCTACAATCAACTTTCTTGTATGCTCGAGCATGAGAGGCTTAAGCGTTTATTTGTTTCCAATATAATCGATGCACTTGGATCACACTCTAGCAGTTAAACATTACTTGTATGCTCGCAGCTGGAGGCTTAAGCTTTGTTCATGGTAGAACGAAAGTAACAAGTCCTTTCTGAAAAGGTTTTGAATAGAAAATAATTCCCAAAGGAAAAAGTGAGTTTGATGAGTTGGGTTTGCTTTTATTCTGAAAAAAAAGTCTTAATTTGAATAGTACTAAAGTCTATGAATGAAGATAAATAATATGAGAAAATGGATCATTCGTCTCGTACCCAAAGATATTCAAAGTGAGGATAGAAATTCTCCCTCTCACCCCTCCTCCATTGCTTAAGGCTTATGGCGTACAATTCTAATCGTATTGTTAATTATTTTTTGAGTTTATTCTCAAAAATGGTTTTAGTTTTACTGAAACAAAGAAAGAAAGGGAAAAGAAAATCCTAGAAGGTTGAAAGCTTGATCTTCAATCTGCATCCCACATCAGTGTAGAAAGACTTGTCAATTATCTGATTTAAATTGCACTAAAATATATGAGTAGAGTGAATACGATGAGCAACTGGGTGATTCGTCATGTACCCAAAGATATTCAGAATGAGGATAGAAATTCTCCCTCTCATCCCTTCCATAGTACTTAAGGCTCACAATATGCTATTTGCATCATAACTAATGAGTATTGAAGTTGAACCTTTGTAGTGCTTGAACAACAATCCAAACTGTCTACAATGTCTGACTTGTACCGACTTGAAGTCTTGAACTTGAATTTGAATATTGTCTTGAGCTCTTGAGACCCAATACCTTTGACACAAGGGACTTGCCCTATCAAGTGATCAAGGTGTTTTGATCACTTGAACATGCTTGGGAAATTGAGCATAGTGAAGGGTTTGGTTGATCAAAGTAAACTTTTATCAACACAATCAATGGGAATAAGAAAGATCAATTTAAACCTGTATACAGCATACCTAAAGGATTAATCAGTCAATTTACACCAAATGATTCTTACAAGCCATAAACTAGGGGAACATGCATATCAGGATATTCTCAACCCTAGGAGTAATAAGGCCAATGTACACAAATTGATCAATTAGAAATTAGTTTCTAACAATCAAAATCTAATTAAGATTAACGAAACCTAATTAATCCTAATTAAACCTAATGATTAAAATACTAAAAAAAATCAAGCTAACCTAATTATAACAAAACGACCAATTGATTTATGCACAAAAATGTAGAAAAAGTCAGAAACAAAAGATTAAGCCAAAAATAAATTAAGCTTAATTAAAATAAATTAAATGGAATAATGTGAAAAATGGAGGCAGAGGTGTGGATAGAAACGCTTGGGCCACAAGCCCAAGCTTCAAACAACCAAAACGAGTCCACGCATTCAGGTCAACAAATCCAAGCCAGGACAAGAAAAACTCAGCAACTGCACAAGAGCTTCCTTCATCTTCATACGCGTTCTCTCACTCTCGAAGAAGTTTCAAACGAAAGCCAAAAAATAAGCTCCGAATTTTATGCTCCAACACCAAAACCAAAATCATCATTCATCTCTCAACTTCAATTCATTTTTGTGTGCGCAGAATCGAGGAGGATGGAATCGATAATTGAAGCAAGAAACCTTACCGAATCGGTGTTTCGACGCGGTAGCTACAGTTACTGAGTTCTTCTCCTCTTTCCTTCTGATTTCACTTTGAAAAATATGTGCAGGTGAAAATATATAGTTTGTGCTCTGTTATGAAAAATACAAGTGAATTATATTGCTCTTTTAAAAAATGATACAGGTGGATTCTAATTGAATTATTTATGGAAGGTGGGATTGGATTGTGTTTGGAAATGCATGGATTGTTAAATGAAGGATCCTATGCTTGGACTGTGGTAACTTGTTGTTATGGAACTTTTAATTGTGTATTAAAATTGGACTGTGTATGTATGAAATTATTATGGGATTTGAATGCTATATTTTGGAATGGTTTGTATGTGCAATTGTGTGATGGAACTTTGAATTTGAAATGTACAAATTGCCGTGAGTTAGTGTATTGGTTTGAAATGGACAAGTATTAAAAATGGTCATGATGTGAAAATAACATGGATTATGGTTTGTAATGAAAATGGACATGGATTATGTGATTTTTGGATCTTGGGGTTTTATGTGGGTGATGGATAGCATGATAAGACAGTTAGGGATTGAGCGATGATAGCATGATAAGTTAACTTTGGTCAACTTGTTGACCAAAAAGTCAATCGTTGACCAAAAGTCAACTTATGCAAAAAAATGATGTAATTTTGTAATCTTTTCCTCAACACAATGTATGGACTATACAATGAATGCAATGGACTTCTTTTGTCAAACAATATTCTAATGATACCATGAACCAGTAGAATTCAATTGACCAACTAAATTCAATGCAACCAAATGAAACAAATGTTATAAATGAATGAATGATAGTGAAACTTAATGGTCATGCCATGACTTGACCAAAATAAACAGTGAAACTTGGATTAAAGGACCTCAAGTGCACCTTCACACACTATGGAACCAATGAATGAAACTTGGACCAATGATGACCAAGATAATCAATGGATGAAGTGACTTAGATCAAATGAGATCAATGACAATATGCAATGAAATATTAATGTAAGCATGCCTCTAGACCAATCACAAGACACCGTGGACTAGGGTTTAGCTAGGTCAAAACTCAAAGTCAAGCAATAACCAAAGCCTCAAACCAAGTGAGTAACAAATCATCAGTGTCATAAGACAAGCTAGGGTTTTCATACCCCTCAAAGCATACCACAAGGTTCACAAACCTCAAGATCAAGAATTAGGGTTTAGTGTGGACTTAACACCAAGATCCAATCTCCAAGGTCTCAAGCATCTAACAACTAGGGATTTGCACCTTTGGTCACCATAATGGGCTCTCCGCAATGATTGTAGCAGCAAAACTCACAGGGCTTGATCCTTAAGCAAACCCTGTCTCCTTGCTAAGTATAATCAACCTCAAACCTCTGAATCTATGATACAATTAGAAAGTATTAATCATGAATGAACGATGCACATGAATGAGTACAGATGAATCTCAAGTCATAGGTTAGATGAAAAGTCAAAGGGAGGGAAATTTTGGGGTATGACATGGACAACTTATTAACTTTAAAATGCTCGTCGGGCTTGAGCCATGAAACCAAGTTCATTTTACCCCTAAATGAAATCCCTAATGCATTCTCTCCTTAACTTAGCATTCTGCATTTCAGAAGTAGACAAAACAAGAAAGGGCATGAGAATAACCTTATGACCCTCGTCAACTTCATCATATGACAAGAAGGCGTCGAAAGAAAAATCCAATAAAAAAATCAATGACTAGATTTTTTCTTGGAAACATAAACAAACTCAAGTGCACTATAAACAACGCCATTCCCTAACTGATCACATCAATCCATACGTCAAAAAGTGGCAGCGAAACGTTTCAATGATGGAAATACATTTAATACGCTTGTCCCCCACTATTTTCTCAATTGAATTTAGGTATTTCCACTTCCAATTCAAAATGGACATCATTCTTAGAGGCCAACCACGACTGCTAAAGACTTCTCTGACTCATTAAGTGTCTGACAAGCCTTGGGAGCAATTTTTTTGGACCGACCAAATACCCAAAAAAGTTAAGGCCAAAATTAATGTCAATCTGCTCCATATGACCCGAGGTATAAAAGTTATCTCACGCGAAATACAATGTACACTTTCTGATCTCCATTTTCACTACACTCATCTTAAATATTAAATATTAAACATTTGAGTGTTAACCTTACAATTTCACCTCCACGCCGCCGTATCGAAGATCAACGTCACCGGTTCAAGATTCCTTATCACCATCTTACACACAATTCTAATTTCAGAACAGAATAAAATTTAAGACATTATTCACAGAGTTTTTTCAACGTATTTACCTAAAAAGAAAGTGTTCTTAACACTTTTCTTTACATAAATTATTCAAGATAATTAAGAGTTAATTATCATACTCCAACTCAATAGATTAATTTATTATTTGTGTAAAAGATATACCCTACCAAAATATAAACACTTATTTAATAATAAAAAAATCTAAATATACACACCTTTCTAAATTATAAAATATATTTATTTCATATTTTTTAAATAAATATTCTAAAATAAGTAAAACATAATTAGTAATTAGTAATATTATACAAATACAAATACAAATTTATTTAAAGTATAATTATATATTATACATAAAATACACACATTAACTACTTAGTCAAATTTTCTTAATAAAAAAAATGGATAGTGTTAATTTATATATAAATTTATTCAAACATAAATCACTTTATTTTTAATTCATGTCTAATTAAAATCAATTTTATATAGTTAATCCAATCCAAATCAATTTTTCACTGTTGAATTAAAACACAAACACACACTTAATTTTCATATTACATTCTTTTGCCTACCATATTGAATTTTTTAGAGGCCAACCTCGACTGCTAAAAACTTCTTTGGTTCATTAAGTGTTTGGTGTTTGGTAAACTTTGAAGGCAATATTTTTGGACCGGCCAAAAACTCAAAAAAGTTAAGTCCAAAATAAATGTCAATCTGCTCCACATGACCCAAAGTATATAAGTTATCTCACGCGAAATATAATTTACATTTTCTAATCTCTATTTTTCACTATACTCATTTTAAATCTTAAATCTTAGACATTTGAATGCTAATCTTACAAATCCACCTCCACGCCGCTGTAACGAAGATCAATGTCATCAGTTCAAAATTCCTTATCACCATCTTACACACAATTCTAATTCGAGAACAAAAATAAATTTAAGACATTATTCACAAAAAAAATTCAACATGTATATACATAAAAAGAGATTTTTCTTAACACTTTTCTTTACATAAATTATTCAAGATAACTAAGAGTTAATTATCATTCTCAACTCAATAGATTAATTTATTATTTGTATAAAAGATATACCCTACCTATATATGAACACTTATTTAATAAAAATATATATCTAAATATACACACCATTTTAAATTATAAAATATATTTATTTCATATTTTTTAAATAAATATCCTAAAATAAGTAAAACATAATTAGTAATTAGTAATATTATAGAAATACAAATTTATTTAAAGTATAATTATATATTATATATAAAATACACACATTAACTATTTAGTCAAATTTTCTTAATTAAAAAATATGGATAATATTAATTTATGTCTTAGAACACAAATTAAGAAAAATCAAATTATAAAAAAATTGTATTAAAAAATATAATAAAAATTAATTTTATATTTTTATTAAAATCAATACATAATATCTAATTAAGTATATCTTCATTTATGTCTTAACTTAACTTGTGAGCTAGCATTACCAAAATAAAAATAAAAATAAAATAAAAAATAAAAAATAAAAAATAAAAACCGATAGTTCTTATACATAGAGCAGGAGGACCAAGTACTGGCTATTACTCCTACAGTCAGCATGAAACATAAAAAGCGTGAGTGTGGACCCCACGCGCTTATAAATTTTATATCCAAAACCGATTTTCACTCTTCTCAAACACCAAACCAAACAAACAATGCCACTCTCTTCACTTTCTCACTCTAATATTCTTTCTTCCTCATTCTCCGCCGTATCAAATTCCAATTCATCTCATTAAAGCGTTATATCTTTTTCCTCTAAAAATCCCTTTTCAGTAGAATCTTCACCAATGCCGCTTAATTAAGCGATTATTTCTCATTCTTGTTAAAAAATTAAATTATTCTCTGTTTTCTTACGCTACTTTCTCTGTTTTCCTTCTTCTAAAAAACCTTTCAAAACAAAACCCGTTTTCACCAATTCAACAAAACCCTAAATGGGTTTCGGAGTTTCCTACGTTCTTCATCTCGTTTTGCTGTTTTCTACGATCTTCGTCCCTGCTTGGTCTCAAGATGGTGACGTGATGCAAAAGCTGAAAACTTCAATCAAATCAAGCCGTAATCTTGATTGGTCCGATTCAGATTATTGCAAATGGGAGAATGTTACATGTAACGAAGCGAGGGTCACTAGAATTCAACTCCAATCGCGTAATCTCACAGGCTTTCTACCGAAAGAACTGGTGCAACTCACTGCGTTAACAGATTTTTATTGCAATGATAACAATTTATATGGAGATTTTCCTAACATGCCGAATTCTCTTCAGAATTTGTATATTGACAAAAACAAATTCACGTCCATGCCGAGTGATTTCTTCGATAACATGAGTAGTTTGTTACTGGTGAGTATGGGTAATAACAATTTTACTCAGTGGAAAATTCCTTCTAGTCTTAAGAACTGTTTAGCCTTGAAGACTTTTTCTGCTAATAATGCTAGTTTTGTTGGTGAAATCCCTGAAATCTTTGGGGAAGAAAATTTTCCAAGTTTGGTTACTTTGCAATTGTCTTACAATTCTCTTGAAGGTAATTTGCCTAATAGTTTAGCTGGTACTTCTATAGAGAATCTTTGGGTGAATGGTCAAAAGAGTACAAATAAACTCAATGGTACTCTTTCTGTTATACAAAAGATGACATCGTTGAAAGTGCTTTGGGTTAATGTTAATTCTTTTACTGGTCCTATACCTGATTTATCAAATCTTACTCAATTGGAAGATGTTTGTTTTAGGGATAATAGATTAACGGGTGTTGTTCCGTCGACTTTGACTTCTCTTCCTAGTTTGCGAGTTGTTAACTTGACAAACAATCAACTTCAAGGGTCACCTCCTAAGTTTCAAGATAGTGTTAAGGTTGATAATGATTTGAGTGGGACTAATAGTTTTTGTACTGCGGTTGCTGGTCAACCATGTAGTCCACTTGTTAATGCTTTGCTTTCTGTTGTTGAACCTCTTGGATATCCTTATATACTCGCCGAGAGTTGGAAAGGGAATGGCCCTTGTGGTGATAATACTTGGAAAGGGGTTATTTGTTCCGGTAGTAATATTTCAACTATCGACTTTCGTAAGCTGGGGTTTTCTGGTAGTATATCTTCTAGTTTTGCAAGCCTTAGTTCTGTGACGAAGTTGCTTCTTTCTAATAATAATCTCACTGGTACTATACCTGAGGAGCTTACTAATATGCCGGCTTTGAAAGAGATAGACGTTTCGAATAATTTGTTGTATGGTCAGATACCGAAGTTCCGTGAAGATGTGGTTGTTAATGCTGCTGGGAATCCTGATATTGGACATGATAAACCTTCTAGCCCGCCCACTCCTAGTCCTGGAGGCAAAGATAAGAAGAAATTTAGTGTTGGAGCTATTGTTGGTGTTGTGATTGGGGTTGTTTGCTTACTTGGTTTAGGGGTTTTGGTATTTGTTATGTGCCGTAGAAGATATAATAAGCGTTATGGGAAAGTTCAAACTCCAAATGCAATAGTGGTACATCCTCGTCATTCTGGAGATGGGAATGCTGTGAAGATAAGTGTTGCAGCAGCTGGAGGATCTCTTGCTGGCGGTGTAGGAGGAACTAGTGGATTTAGTCAATCAAGTAGTGTTCAAAATGTGGAAGCTGGTAATATGGTGATTTCAATTCAAGTTTTGAGAGAAGTTACTAACAATTTCAGCGAAAAAAACATATTGGGGAAAGGTGGTTTCGGCACTGTATACAAAGGAGAATTGGATGATGGAACAAAGATTGCAGTTAAAAGGATGCAATCTGATATGGTTGGTGACAAAGGGCTGAATGAGTTCAAGTCTGAAATTGCGGTTCTTACTAAGGTTCGACACAGGCATTTGGTTGCACTTCTTGGCTATTGCTTGGAGGACAATGAGAAACTTCTTGTATATGAATACATGCCTCAGGGCACTCTTAGTCAACATCTGTTCGACTGGAAAGACGATGGGTTGAAACCACTAGAATGGAAGAGAAGGCTTTCTATTGCCTTAGACGTTGCTAGAGGTGTTGAATATCTTCATGGTTTGGCACAGCAAATTTTCATTCACAGGGATTTGAAACCGTCAAATATCCTTCTTGGGGATGATATGCGCGCTAAAGTATCTGATTTTGGACTGGTTCGGCTTGCCCCTGAAGGACAAGCTTCATTCGAGACTAGACTTGCCGGAACTTTTGGATATCTAGCACCAGAGTATGCAGGTATTCATATGTTAATTATAATTTGGAAATTTTTGTTGAATACGACTGTTTTATGTTGCATATGTTAGTTATCTAGGTTCCTACTTTACTATCAGTTGAACTAGAGATAATGAATATAGTTATGGAGAAGCAATCTTTTTGCAACACTGTCAAAACATATGCTCTTTTTATCAAATTTTGTCTGGATAGAACTGTATTGAGAAAGAATGCAAAGAGATGATAAATTATTTTGTTAAATTTACTATTAGAATAAGAATTGACTATTAATCAGGCTTGCTTAAGTTTTCCTCCCAAAATTTGTCGGAATAGAGTTGTCAAATAAGTGTCGGTTTGTTTTGTTAAGAGTCCCACGTCGGATAATATATGGCTTGAACATGTCATTATAAGTGGGGACAATCCTCACCCTACAAGCCGGTTTTGTAGGGATGAGTTAGGCCCAACCACATTTCTTAACATGGTATCAAGAGCCTCGTTTAAGGTCCGGTGGACCACCTGCTATCGGGCCATCCACCATTTATTTTCACGCTCCAGATGTTCAATCTTGGGCATGACGGGATGTGTTAAGAATCCAACGTCAGATGATATATGGCTTGAACATGTCCTTATAAGGGAGGGCAATCCTCACTCTACAAGCCGATTTTGTAGGTTGAGTTAGGCCAACCACATTTCGTAACATCCCTCGTAAAGACCCACCCGACCAACACGGACTGTGAAATGCATGAACATATATATTAATGTATCACAACATAGTATTTGATAGTCCAACTGACACATCTTGTGTAGCCCACCTAACATACACATATCACATATCACATATATGCAAAAGTATCGTAATTATTTCTCAATAATCAATTCATATATTTATTCAAAATCATATAAACGCATATTCTAAAGTTTAGCATCACACATCCCCATCTGGGCACACTAGCATCACACATCCCCAATTGGGCACACTAGCATCAAACATTCTCAATTGGACACACAATCATGCATGCAAACACACATGCATCCAGTCACATATAATGTTAAATCACTCTCTTTTTAGTTCTCAAACATAGAGGCCCTTATATAGCCAATTTGCATGCCTTGTAATGTTCCATTCACTATGCAGATTAATATTTAGTCCTTTAGTTGCAGTGTTATCAAATAGAGGCGCCATGGACACTATGGCGGATATACATGGGAGTTTATGGGTTTGTCGCGATGGTAAATATCAACCAATATTGCGGGTTTTCCGCCATAATCTGCTATAGCGGCAACGCAAAGCGGCTGGTATGGCGGGATTTCGGCTCTCCGCCATCCGCCATAGACAACACTGTTAGTTGATTAGAAAGAATATTTGGTGCTAGCATCTCATAAAATATAGCAAACATGATTCACATTGTTGATGTCATGCCCTGTATCTATGTGTAGCAATTAACATTCTAGCATATTGGTAATTCTTCTCTTTTCTTGTTCAATTCCCTAACTCATTAAAATGGTATGATATGAAACAGTCACCGGACGAGTCACCACAAAGGTTGACGTATACAGCTACGGCGTGATTCTTATGGAGATAATTACCGGAAGGAGAGCAATCGACAACAGCCAACCAGACGAGAACATCCACCTTGTGACATGGTTTCGCAGGATGCAACTGAACAAAGACTCGTTCGAGAAGATCATTGATCCAGCAATGGATATCGATGAGGAAGGCTTAGAGAGTTTCAGGACTATTGCAGGGTTGGCCAGCCACTGTTGTGCAAGGGAGCCTCATCAGCGTCCTGACATGGGTCACATGGTGAATGTGCTAGCACCTCTTGTTGAGATTTGGAAGCCGTCCGAACCTGATGCCGAGGACATGTACGGGATTGACTTGGATATGAGTTTGCCTCAAGCTCTAAGTAAGTGGCAGAATATGGAAGGGCGGAGCACTACACTCGATGTTTCGTATTCTTCGTCGATGATTCCTAGTTGTGAGAATACACAGTCGAGTATACCACCTCGGTCTCCTGGATTCGCCGATTCTTTTACATCTGCTGATGCGCGATGAAGTTTGATATACATTATTGTTCTTTTAGCTGCCTGTTACATACCCTTTGGCGTTTTCTTTTATGTTTCTTTCATGACATATATTACACCCATCATTCTTAAACTAGCTTTTTTTTTTTAATCTCTATTTTGCTATATAGTTTTTTTTCTTTCCAATTTCCTTGTACTTGAGAATCAGTGTTTTTGAGATTCAAGAAGACAATGCAGAACAAATAGTTAAACTTGTATCCTCATGTTCTTCCAAAGGTTTAATCGTGGTTGATATTTGGTTTAGTTCTATTGTTCAAGAAAAATAGGATTTAGTTACTCATATCAAGTATATTATTATTGTATTCATGTTATTTTTCAATTTATTTCTATATAAATTTATTCGAACATAAATCACTTTATAAAATTAAAACACAAACACACACTTAATTTTCATATTACATTCTTTTGCCTAACATATTGAAATTTTAGCCAAAAAAAACTTGGTCACAAATTTAGTCCCAATAATGATGCTTCTGCATATCCACAATTTATAAAAATAAAAGAATTATATTAGTTTTAGATTTTTTTTTTCACTTTTCTTTGACAAATTATTTTCGTACTTTAAAATTTTTGCGACTAAGTGGTTTAATAATGGCTCTTTATTTCTTTAAAATTAAGCAATGGTTTTTTTTTTTATATATATTTATAATCAAAGAGGATAAAAAGTTTATCTGAATTTAAAGTAGATATTATTTTTTTCTTTTCTCCTTTCTTGTTAATTTTTTATTCCATTATAATTAGGCCCTTCATCCTAAAATATGTGTAATTTTCAAAGTTTGCACACTAATTAAAAAATGTATTTAATTTTTTATAAAAGAAAAAGATTAAAAATGACCTATTATGAGAAATACATATTAAAAAATGAGATAAAAGAACAGAAATTAATAAAATATACAATAAGAATTACATAAAAATAATTTATATATTGTAAAATTGAATTGAAATAAAATTAGATCGTTTTTCTAAAATTGTACCAATTGTGAACCAGAGAAAGTAATAATGTTTATAATAGTTAATATTAACAAAAGTATATATATTAAAATATGATATAACTAAAATAATTATTAAAATAAAATAATTGATAAAAAAGAAATACAATTTAAAATAAAAAGTATATATATATATATATATATATATATATATATATATATATATATATATATATATATATATATATATATATATATATATATATATATATATATATATATATATATATATATATATTATAATCTTATTTCAAACAAGTGGAATCTACTCATGGATGTATATTGCACTCTAACTAATGTATATTTAACTGCATTATTCTCATGAAGTAACTGCATATTGACTTGAAAATATTTTACAAGAACTTTGACTCATGAAGCATAAGAATCATGTCATTTGGTTAAGCCTCTTTAATAGAGAAAACCCATGTATGATCCACTTTCCAAAGCGACCTGCCACTATCAATTTTCTTCAAAGAAACATTTTACAACATGGAGCTTTTCCCATGTAAATAACCACCTTTTCAAATTTTATTCGCAAGAGTTTTTTCAAAATTTTAAAAGTCATGTGTGTAGATTAATTACAATTTAATTATAATAAAAAAACTGAAGTACTATTTAACTACAATTTAATTGTAGAAAGTATTTTATAATATTTTATTTAGTCATGGTTTAACCGTGACAAATTTTAAATCTTGTGTGGTAATTTGTTTTACACGCACTAAAAAACGGCATTGTCCATTCATCTCCTTCACTACTCCCAACCTAATTTAGACATTTGAGTCAATCCAAATAATATGTTAACCTCTTTCTAAGAGTTTGTGAGTCCAACCACAAATCCTACCAAAAAGGCTATTCTTCTACAGTACCGGCTTCTTCAAACATAGTTATTAAATCATCACCATTATGAAAAATACCTATCACAACGGTTAAAAAAAGGATACCATCATGTTGAATCAACCGTTATGAGGTAAGATGTGGTTGTATGTATGATACTTTGCACCACGGTCGTGCGACCGTGATTATAAATTATGTAGTGCGTTACCTACCACAACAGTTACTTTAAACAACCGTTTTGATATTCTATAATGCATAATATTTAACAACGATTAGTACAAACAACCGTTGTGATATATACAACTGAGTTTATTATAAATATGTGGAATGCTTATTTCGTCAATACTCACTAAATATATAACTTTTTAATCTGATCTAGAACATTATAATATGACAAATTAAATTATATTAGAAGAACAAGTTCACGTTCAATGCTTGGCAAGAGTTTTTCAACTCCTTATTTAATGATTGTAGATCTTCAACCATCTCTTCCCATACCTTTAGTTCATTTTGCAAAATATTATTTACTTTGCAAACAAAATTAGAGATGGAGAGAAGGGTGGTTGAAGATCAACAATCATTAAATAAAGTTCTAACAATTAAAGAATAATATGCAGATAACAAATTAAAGAATTCTTGTCAAGAATTGAACGTGTACTTGTTTTCTAATATAACTCTATCTATCATATTATAATTTTCTAATGCAATCTGAAAAGTTATATATTCGATAAAAGATTGAAAAAACACTCAAACAACATAATATATAATAAACTCATTATTTAAACAAACATTAACAATAACAAACCATAAACAAAATACACGAAGAATGTTTCAGAAACTTACATGTTCCATAATGGCATCCACAATGAAATAAGGATGAAGCTGAAGTTAAAGCTGCAAACTTGTGTCTATTTTGAATGGATGTCATTTTGGACCTTTCACACAAGTTTTCAACGTCCACTTTAACTTTGTCCTCATTATTGAAAACAACATCATCACCTACAAGTCAAAACAAGCAGAAAGTTTAAATATTATAAAACAAGCTATTAAACATAAACAATAATAGATAAACAGATTTTGTAACATTAACTATAATGTAGACGAACCTGTAAAGTAGTCATTTCCTAAGATTTGATAAAACAAAGGAATACTTCGAAGAAGATGAGTTGGGTGGATACGTTTGGGGTTTCCATATGAGAGAGACGAGCGAGAAAGATGTTAGGATTTTATTTTGAGAGAGGCGACTCTAATGTACTGAAGCCATAGATAATTTCATTTATATAAAAATAAGTAACATATTTCACCATGGTTGAAAATATGAACCATGATGAAATGATTGAAACTTACACCACAATTGATTATAACAACCCTGGTGATATAAAAGGTCAACCCCATTATGTCACGATAAATGGAAAACTGTTGGTACTGGGATTCAAACCATTTTACTCCAGGTACCTTTCACTATGATTGATATCTAAAACCGTTGTGAAATAGCCTTTAGTAAATACAAAAAAAAGCGTCCAAAAAAGAACTATTACAACGGTTAACAGGTAGACGGTTGTAAAATTGGTGTTACGAAATGTCTATCTTGTAGTAATGCATTCTACATAATACACCCTTTCTCCAAATTCACTAACACGAATGCCTTTTCACTAATCCAAACATCTTATTCCTCTACAAACTCCCTAAGCATCACTCTTCCAACTCCATATTTTAACCGCAATATTTTAAATCATAGATCTCCTTAACCACCTTCATCTTGTAACACCGCTTATCTAACATAACAAAATTAAATTCTTGAAATCTACAAAAATCCATAAACTACCTTTTTCTTTATTCAAACATATTTATCCTACCTAATTTAGTGAATTTTCCAGAGCACATAATTTTCTCACTATTATTTTAAAGAGATTCAATTTGAAAAACCATACATGTGAAATATGTTCTATTTTAATAGGTGGTGTTTTGTGATGCTTCGAAGATGGGCTTGGGCGATGTCCTCATGCAAAAAAGTAATGAGGTAGATTATTCTTCAAGACAACTCAAGGTGCATGAGAGGAATTATCCTACCCATGACTTAGAGTTGGTAGTTGCTATATTTGTGCTCAAGATTCAGAGGCACTACCTGTATGGTGTGAGGTTCGAAGTGTTCAGTGACCAAAAGAGTTTGAAGTATTTCTTCGATCAAAAAGAGTTAAACGTGAGGTAGAGAATGTGGCTTGAGTTCTTGAAGGACTATGATATTGAGTTGAGTTACCATCTGGTAAAGCTAATGTGGTGGCAGATATCTTGAGTAGAAAGTCCTTACATATGGAGGCATTGATGGTTAGAGAGTTAAACTTGATTGATCAATTCTGAGATCTTAGTCTAGTGTGTGAGGTAGTGCCATAGAGCATTATGTTGGTGTGCTGAAATTGACAAACAATGTTCTGAACAAGATCAGAGAGAGCTAGAAATCATATTTGGGATTGATGACCGATTAATGTTGATCAACCAAGGTAAAGAGGTGAACTTCAAAATTAATGAGAATGGCGTTATGAGGTCCGGAGATACAGTCTATATACCATATTTTCCAGAGCTTAAGAAGAGTATTCTTGAAGAAGGTCATAGAAGTGGGTTGAGTACTCATCTTGGAGCTACGAAGATGTATCAGGACCTTAAGAAGATGTTTTGGAGGCCAGGTATAAAGAAAAATGTTTCTGAATTTGTTTATTCTTGTTTGACGTGTCAGAAGTCAAAAATTGAGCATAAAAAACCGTATGGGTTGATGCAATCGTTAAATATTCCTGAGTGGAAATGGAATAACATTTCGATGGACTTTGTGACTAGTTTTGCGAGGACGGCGAAAGAAAGTGATTCTATCTGGGTTATTGTTGATAAAGTGACTAAATTGACTCATTTCCTCCCGATAAGGATCAATTACTCGTTGCAGAGGTTAGCAGAGGTTTACATCAGCGAGATTGTGAAGTTGCATCATATTCCTTTGAGTGTTATGTCAGATAGAGATCTGAGATTTATATTAAGGTTTTGGCAGAGTTTGCAAGAAGCTTTGGGAGCTAAGTTATGATTAAGCTCTACTTATCATCCGCAGACTGATGGTCAGACTGAGAGGACTATCTAATCCTTGGAAGATTTGCTGAGCGCTTGTGTTCTGGATCAAGAAGGTAATTGGGATAATTACTTATCGTTGATTGGGTTTATGTAAACAACAGTTTCCATTATAGTATTGGAATGAACCCATATCAGGCTTTATATAAAAGGAGGTGCATGACTCCTTTGTGTTGGTATGAATCAAGTGAGAGTGCAGTGCTTGGGCATAAGATCATTCAACAGACTACTGAGAAGATCAAGATGATTCAAGAGAAGATGAAAATATCGCAGATTCGTCATAAGAGTTATCATGATAAAAGGAGAATAATACTTGAGTTCTAAAAGGGAGGTCATATGTTCTTGAGAATCATATCAGTGACTGGTGTTGGTCGTGCATTGATGTCTCAAAAGCTCACGCCTCATTTCATTGATCCATATCATATCCTCTAGAGAGTAGGAGAGGTGGCCTACATGGTTGCACTACCACCATATCTTTAGAATCTCCATGATGTCTTTCATGTGTCACAACTTCGAAAGAACATTTCTGATCCGTCTCACATGATCCAGTTGGATGATGTGCAAGTTAGAGAAAACTTTACTGTTGAGGCATCACCGTAACGAATTGAGGATCATGAAGTGAAGAACTTGCGGGGCAAGGATATTACTTCAATAAAGGTTGTATGGGGAGGACCTGCTGGTAAATGTGTGATGTGGGAGCTCGAGAGTCGGATGAGAGAGTCTTATCCAGAGCTTTTTCCTTCAGATAATTTTCTAGGGCCAAAATTCTATAAGTGGAGGAGATTTGTAACACCTAGAATTCAATTCATTTATTCAATTCAATTTTGTTGCTTTATTTTATTATTTAAATGGTTTAGGATGTTTTAATTAATCATTTGGTGATAATATATAGTATGTGAGGATTAAGGGGTTATTATTGGTTTGATTAAAATAGTAGAATATTAATTAAATAAATAGAAAATGACAAAAAGTGGGAAGGAAAATAGAATTATAAGAAATTATGGTCTAAGTGGTGAGAAATAAAAATAAGTTGGATCAAGGTGGAATTATTAGTAAGCTGAAATTAGGTTAAATAAATATATTATTTAATGAGATTAGGAGTTTAAAAATTGAGTAGTACGTGAGAAATTGAAAAAAATGAGCTTTTGGAGGGCAAAAACAAGAGTTTAAGGAAGAAAAGAGGAAGCCATAACTAGAATACTTTTGCTGGAAATTCTATTTTCCTTCCAAATCTGAGGTGGGGGGGGGGGGGGGGGTGGGCTACTTAATTAAAGGTGCTAATTGAATGAAAGGATAATGGAGAATCCTTAATCCTCCCATGGGCTTTCTCTCTTTTCTCAATTGATGATGTATATGTATGTATTATATGAAATTATGATGAATCTGTTTTGAATGTTCATTTGGTGTGAATTTCATGTATTGTATTATGTCAAAATGATGTTTGATAAAAGTATGTGAAATCCGCAAGGTGTTATTCTTAATTAGTGTGGTTGAGTTTCATGAGTATGATCTTAATTCAAGATAAATTAGTTAAATAAATTATGAATATGTGTGACATTAACATGTCCATGTATTACAATTGATGTATAATTTGTTTCTGGTCTAATTGAGTGTTCTATGTGTGAAGTTGGAGCTTCGAATGAGGTCCAATGGAAGAAAATGAATTTTTGCATTCTGCACAGAGGTGACGACTGTCACCTACGTGAAGGGAAACCTGTTAGTTGGAAAATTTCTTCCCAGGGCATGCATGTTTGGTCGACCACAGGAACTGTCAGAACCTCAGATCGACGTGGCATAAAACCGGAGTACGAAGTCGACATGAAAGGAAGCCGGTCGAAGTCGAAGGCTATCACTCCATGATAGAAAGTGATCGTGGATGTATGAAACATGGGCAGTTACCTGTAGACGCGGGAGAGGTGCGCCGACACGTGTCATCTCGGGAAAGAGTTGCAACCTCCCAACGGTTGTTTTCTACTAGTATTTAAGCAAGTTATAATGATCATTTCAAGGGGTGGCATTTTTAGCATTACAGTAGGAGTATACTGATGGGAAATAATTTGTTGAAGAAAACTCCAGAGGGAGTATTGCTTAAGTGTCTAGGAAGTACGAAAGCATACTTAGCCATATCTGAAGTGCACAGTGGAGCCTGTGGTGCACATCAAGCCGGCCATAAGATGAAATGGCTACTGTTCTGACAAGGCATTTATTGGCCCAGTATGTTGAAGGATTGTATCGAGTTCGCCAAAGGATGCCAAGAATGCCAGATGCATGCTAGCGTTAAACACTTATCAGAAAGTGAGCTGCACGTGGTTATCAAGTCGTGGCCCTTTAGGGGATGGGCGTTAGATGTCATTGGTGAGATTCGACCGGCCTCATCGAAGTAACAAAATTTTATCCTGGTAGGGGTAAACTAATTTACGAAGTGGATTGAGGTTGTCCCTTTGGTAAAAGTAGATCAGGAGGTCGTGATCGAATTCATTCAAAAAAACATATACATAGATTCAGCATCTTAGAAACCATTACCACATATCAAGGTTCGGTTTTTGTGGGGCAAAAGATGCAGGAATTCACCGTCGAAACAGGTTTTAGGTTGGTCACTTCCACACCTTATTACGCGCAAGCAAATGGCCAAGTCGAAGCAGCCAAAAAGGTGATAATAAGTCTAATAAAAAAACATATTGCCAAAAATCCAAAAAATTGGCACAAGACTTTGGACAAAATCCTATGGGCCTGTCAAACGTCCCCAAAAGAGGCAACAGGTTCGAAGCCTTTTTGTCTGACATTTGGGCATGATATCGTGCTACCATTAGAGATCTATTTACAGTCAGTTAGGGTGCAAAGCCAGAACGATATTCAGTTGGAGCGATATTGGGAGCTGATGTTTGACGAGTTGGCTGATTTAGACGAAGAGAGATTAGTCGCGATGGAAGTGTTGATTCGACAAAAAGAGCGTGCGGCCAAGGTTGCCAATAGAAAGGTTAAAACAAAAACCTTTGAAGTAGATGATTACGTTTGAAAGTAACTCTGCCTATGGATCGAAGAGATTGGACCTTAGGAAAATGGTCTCCAAAATGGGAGGGACCATTTCAAGTAACCCGAACGTTTACTAACAACGCCTATGAGATTCTGGAACTAGGCATGGATCGAAGGGTCTTGAGGGTAAATGGGAAATATTTGAAGAAATATAAACCTATGTTATAAGAGATTCAGGTCCAAATATGACGAAAATATTCATTAATTCTTTTGAATAGCCTAAAAGGCATTACAAAAAATGGTCTACCGACCTTACAAAATCAATACAGAGAGAAAGTCAGGTGGGAAATCTAGATTTGAAATCCTCAAAGGCGGTCGTCTCGTGACCGATCCGACTATCTAGAAAATTCTTCTTCCCTTGCAGCTATTTAATACTAGCCTCGATTTTGAGGGCCTTTTCACCATGAGAGACCCCCTTCAGAACTTCGCGGTCAACGACTTTTTATGCATGAAGCTCTTCAGCCGTTTCTAAGGAAGCCTTTTTAGCTTCCACCTCAACAATTTTCTTATTAAGTTCAGCTATCTGTGCTTGGTAGTCTGAAATTTGCTGGTCGAATATCTGTTGTTGGCAAAGACACTCCTTTTTCTTGGATTCAAAGTCACTAAGTTTTTTTTCATACGCTTCACTGAAATCCCAATCAAGCCTCATTTCGTTGAGCTTCATCTTGATTTAAAAGTCAGCATTCCGACGAAGGTTAAGGTCCTTGACAAATTGGGTAAAGAAAGCCTTAAACTCGACAAAATACTTGACAATCGAGGCAAGAAGCTCATGAAGTGCAAGTGCGTCAAGGAGTTCGAAGATGTCACGGGCTAACCCTTCTTCTTCTTCAAGAGCGAGTAAAAATTCTCACTCGAATAGTAGTTCCTTCAATTGTTGGAGTGTGAGAGTGGCTGCAGCATCCAACTCTGATAAAGGAGTCATAGTTAAAGACAAAGGTTGCACCTCGGTCGAAAGCTGACAAAGTTGTTGTAGCTTCTGTAGAGCCTCCGCTGGATTCCGTTGTTTAATAACCATGATCTCACTCGAAGTCAGAATGTCGGTGGACACCCCATTCGTCAACAACATTTGGAGGATCTTGAGTTGGTTGGGAAACAAGATTCTGTTGGACCTCTGGCCAGACACTTTGAAACTCAGTTTGCCTTTGTGGATCAAGACAACCTCAACAGTTGGATTGTCGGCTCTATCTTCTGCCAAAGGTTCGATCAGAGTCGAAACGACCATAGGTTCCTAGGGTATAAAGAATTATAACTCATGTCGAAAATAAGCCCACAAGTTGTTGAAAAATAAAGAAGGACGAATACCTGAGGGACAATGTGAGGCGGAGGACACAATAGGAGTCCTCTCTGGATCATGAGGGGCAAAAACTTCCTCAAGGTCGTCTAGGACTGCAAGAGTCGAAATCGAAGGAGACACATTTGAAGGAGTCTTTTTAGCCTGAGATTTCTGTCTTTGGATTGGAGTATGAGTCGATGGCGCCTGTTGCTTTTTCGAGAACTTGGTCAAAGATGGTTCAAATGAGGGAATCCTTTTTTGACCCTAACAACAGAAACATTTAGTTTTACGCCCGTAGGGAAAGAAGGAGTGAAAGAATAACATTTGCCTTTCTTGGGGCTTCATCGACGTTGTCAGTTTGGATTATGTTGTTGGGAGCATTAACAGACGGTGGCAGAGGCGGTATATTACCGACGAGGGTGGAAAAAACATCGATCATATTATGGAGAGATAAGTCACTAGAAAAGGATTGACGCTGGTAGATGGTCCACCATTCGTCAAAATCAGCTGTTGTTAAAAAGGATTGTTGAAACTTGAACACCATAAGTTCATAGCGTTGAGTGGATTTGTGGAAACGAAGGAAAGCTTTATGGTCATCAGAATTTAATGATCGACCAGACAATACAGTGTCAGTCACATGTGATACTAAAGGCTTGGGAACCATTTGACTTAGCCCAAATTGGCGAGCCACCAAATTGGGTTGATAACTCATAAAACCGTACCCCTTTGACCCTGCTTCAATTCTGAAAGATATCAATGTCGGAGTCAAAAATGCTCTACATACGGAATTCGACTGTGCTGCAGCCTGAGGAAAGTCACCTGGGAAGGGGTACTTAAACCATTTTAGGCCGAAGTTTCGATCCGCAAATGGGGCCATGCCAGGAACAAATTTATCAGCCTCAACAAACATATTCAGGTATTTCATGAAGATGTGTTTGTTGGGCGTCTCCTGACATTTTATCAAAGCTAACCTTGCCCCTTCGGTCGGTCAATCCTCAATCAACCGAAGGATACATTCCGACACTGGATAGCCTAGTTGATATTCGAAGGTGGCATTTAACTAGTGTTGTAAAAGCCACAGGGGACCTGATAAATTCAGGGCCTTAGGGGTATTATGGAGAAATTTTAGTTTCAGGGTGGCAAGCCCCAAAGATTGATACAAGGAGGTTAGTAGTACCTTGCCCAAAGAGACATGTCGACCCTCGTGAATTTGGATCGTCGAGTTGATATAACTCTTGGCTATCTGCAGAGATCCGAGGTAGAATACGTAATACGAAAGCCACAGGGTGAGGAAAACGATGTGCTCTTCGTCTAATACTTCGACGGAGTCTTTGTTGTGATGGTCCTCGAGGTAATTTTGAAGACTGGCTCAACCAAACGAGAAAGTGTTCTCCGTCGGAAGCGTGGGGTCGAAGGAATCTCCCAATGGCAACAAACCAGTAATGGCCTCCACGCCGAAAAGTTTGGGCATCAGCATCCCACAGGGAAGTTGGAAGGTGTTGGTCGAACCCTCCCAGAAGTACATGGAAGTCAATAACATGCAAGGATTGATGTGGTGGGTGTACCTAGAGATTTGGATGGCATCGAAGATCCCTGCACTCCTCCATTGATCTTGGAATTTCCTCTGGACTTTGTTAAGCCACACTAAATATTCTTTATTAACTAGAGTAGGCATAGATCTGAAGACTCTGGCTTTAGACTCCATAAACCTAACATCGATAACTTTGGCCTTGTCAAAGGAAGGAGGAGTAGCAAGACCATAGCCAGGGAAAAATCCTTGGACTGCTTTTGGTGAGGACTTAGGTTCTGCAAGAGGCCCATGAAACGCAACTAATTTCTTGTCAATGACGAAAGGAATAAGCATCTGGTGTTGCCAGATTTTCATTATCGTTTCATCAGAAGAAGAAGGTTGAGGGATGCCTTTCATGCTCTCCTTTGCATTGAGTTTAAAGGCAATATGATTGTTCCTAGTGTTGAAAGATCCTGCATCTTTAGTATGAGTAGAAAAAGCCATGGATTAAATTTTTTGAAGGAAATATGGTGAGACTGAAGTTGCTGCGAAAGTTGTTGAAGAAAGATGCAGAAGGAATACATAGGGGAAGTATACAAATACGCAGTTATAGAAGCAAAAAAGGTTTGAGAATGAAGAGTTGGCTATTTATAGGCTAACAGATGAACAATCAAGCATTAGTCGATGGAAAAATGTCCAACTAGGAGGTAGTGGGAGAGTTAGTGGTAGTGGTTGTAATCCCACAACCTAGAATATAGCTAATAATGATGGTAGTGTGTTTGGGAAACCGCAACACAGGAAAGCCATCATCACATATAAAACCATCATTAATGATTAGATGGCTAGCCGAAATTCAGAAGTCAAAAGGCAGGTTTCTCGGTCAAAGAGCTCAAGTCGAAACCAACCTTTTTAGGGGGCAATTTGTTAGCTGGAAAATTTCATCCCAGGGCATGAGTGTTTGGTCGACCACAGGAACAGTCGGAACCTCGGATCGACGTGGCAGAAAATCGGAGTACGAAGTCGACATGGAAGGAAGCTGGGCGAAGTCGAAGGCCAGCACTCCATGATGGAAAGTGATCTTGGGTGTCTAAAACGTAGGCAGTTACCTGCAGACATGGGAGAGATGTGCCGACACGTGTCATCTCAGAAAGAAGTTGCAACCTTCCAACGATTATTTTCTACTAGTATTTAGGCAAGTTATAATGATCATTTGAAGGGGTGGTATTCTTAGCATTGCAGTAGGAGTATACTTGAAGTACCAAAGGGTTTACGAGAAAAGAGTCATCTCCCTACAAAAATGTACCTTTGCTTCCGCTTATATTTACAAATCATTTAACTTACTAAATTGTCTTTGTTTATTCTTTAATTTCCATCGGACTTTTGTTCTTTATTGCATTACTTTACTGCATTTCTAACTTACAAAATGTTACATTAACTACCCTTTAATTTTCCAAACACTTTACCAACGAAATAGTCATATACTCAACACCAAGTCTAGGACTTTGTAGCCTACCCTGCAAATAAACCTCAGATAGGAAGGCTAGATATTGTTGGCGAAAAACACCCGTCAACGTATTTAAAAAGGCTGACACTCGTCATCTGAATGACGGGCCGACCGTCAGGTTCTTTTGAGGGATGATGGACATGGGAATTAGTGATTGATGGAGTGAAGTCCTACTGGGCTGGTCGTCATTCTCACGACGACTGTCATGGCCCTGGAACATACCGTCATGGTCTAGATGGTCAGGTTTGACGCGCCAATTTAGATATTCAGTGTTGTTTATGAACCCGATAATTATTTGAGGTTGTTTTATGATGTTTGATGGGTTAGGACGAGAATGGATATGCTCTGAATATTATTGAATGATTATATGATTAATTGTTGACGAATTACGAGCTTGCATAAACGTTGATATGCATTAGTGAATTAATATTGGTGAATGTTGTTGATAAAATTAAGGTTATGCATAAATAATGTTATATGATTATGAATTGATGTTGTGAGGTATGGATTAATGTTCTGGTTGTCATGCGTGTATAAATTAAACAATGGTGCGTTATAATTGATCAAGATGATATATGTTGTGTTGATGACCTTATTTGGTGTATAGTTACATGTGTCATGCATAATGATGTACAGACTTTGATCCACTAGTGGGCTCTGGTCTAGTGGCAGGATCAGGAGTGAGTAGCATATTCCTATGGTGGGACCAGTGAAGTGTTACTGATTCAGTGGTGGAATCAGTAACAATTTTGATGAGCTCTGGTCCAATGGTGGGATCGGGAGCGAGTAACCGAGTTCTGTATAATGAAAGTAGTGAAGTGTTGTTAATTTAGTGGTGGAATCAATAACTATTCGTTAAGGAGAATAGCGATCCAAAACGCAACGGAAATTAAAAAAAAAACTCCTTTAGTGATCCTTATGAATGGGCATGATCAGTGATAGAATCGTTACCTCTTGTGGCGATTGAAACCTTTGATGCAGATCTATGGAGCGATCATGAACGTTGAATGGTGACAACGCCTCTACTCAGTCCGCACGAACGGATTCCTTCAATCTCAGTGCTAGCTGCTACGAATGAAGGCTTTGAGTGAGTGAGAGAGAGAGAGAAACAAAATTGCACATGCACAAATGCTTCTGCACAAGGGTTCTATTTATAGAACCATTTGTGTGGGCTACAAAGTGTATGTGGCCCATATCTTATAATATGCCAAAATCGCTTAAGCGCGTGGTACCTTACCGAATTTCATATTCTACTTAAGTACACCATACCTTACGATGTTCTACAATTCACTTAAGTGCATCGTATCTTACGGTGTTCCTTAGTTACTCTATCTCTCATCAATCCGTCCTTTTGTGTGTGACCCTGTAGGTTTTCGCGACATTGGCAATTATATTAAATCACGTATTTAACATAATAAATAGTGAGAGGTATCTAGAAACACATCACTGCTACCCAAGACACGAAAATATCATGTGATCTGACAAATCCTTTTGTGATAATACTTATGTATATAATTACCCTTTTGCCCATATGTCTATATTGAACACAAGCCATAAACCATGTCATCCTTGTCCAGTTCAATATTGGACCCGTAGACATTTATCCTGTTACACAGGATAGGAAAATTCCATCTAGGTCACTCATGTCCCTCAACATGCTTCGTGGAGTACCCATCAACTGTCTTTATGGCCATCTAGTTATGGACAATGTTTGATCAGCAATAAAGTACTCGACTATACATCTAGGGTCCATAGTGGTTTCAGGTCAAAGGGTGGTATGCACCATTATCACCATGAGAATAACTTATGACACTTAACATAACATTCTATATAGTATTCTCATAGCGGGTCAATCCAGTATAAATATTATTCTCAATATTCATACTTATGTTTAAGACTTGATAACTCCTTATCCATGATCCATGAGATGTGATCATCAGTCTATATACATAATAGTCTTAATGCTTTAATGTTATCCCACTTCACAACAAAGCTCGACTACAGATACTTTAAGAATAAAGTCGTTATGTTTAATGGGGTCTCATGATTAAGTCACACTTGATACATTAAACGGACTAGCTATTCTAGGGACTTTATTAAACAAATATAATAAAGAAAAAGCCTTTTATTATTAATAAATAATTCGATACAAGTACGAAAAGTATTGGCCTCTAGGGCTTACACCAATAATCTCCCACTAGCACTAGAGCCAATCAGGCATACCCCTAATGCCCATAGATCTAGTATGGCCGTCATGCTTCTACTGCGCTAGAGGCTTTGTCAGTGGGTCAGCAATATTTCCAAGTGTAGGTACTCTGCATATTTTCACATCTCCTCTATCTATTATCTCTCGAATGAGGTGATAACGCCTAAGTATGTGTTTGGATCGTTAGTGAGATCTAGGCTCCTTAGCTTGTGGATAGCACCATTGTTATCACAATAGAGACCAACGGGATCCACAATTCTAGGAACTATGCCAAGTTCACTAATGAATTTTTTGATCCAAATAGCTTCCTTTGCTGCGCTTGAGGCAACAATATACCCGGCCTCGGTTGTAGAATCATCAATTGTATCTTGCTTTGAACTTTTCCAGCTCACAGCACCACCATTTAAGCAAAACACATAACCAAATTGTGATCTAAAGTCATCCTTATCTGTCTGGAAGCTAGCATCGGTGTATCCAATTATAGCAAGCTCTTCCCGACCTCCATATATCAAGAATGAGTCCTTAGTCCTTCTCAAATACTTAAGGATATTCTTGACAACTACCCAATGAGCATCACCGGGATCAGATTGGTACCTACTCGTTGCACTTAAAGCATACGAGACATCTGGTCGAGTACATAACATGGCATACATGATAGATCCTATTGCAGATGCATATGGAATCTTATTCATGCAATCCCTTTCTTCCTTAGTTGAAGGGGATTAGGTTTTTGATAGACACAAGCCATGTTGCATAGGTATGAATCCTTTCTTGGAATCATGCATATTAAAGCGTCTCAACACTTTGTCTATGTATGTACTATGACTTAGGCCAAGCAGTTTTTGTGATCTATCTCTATAGATCCTGATTCCTAATATATAGGCTGCTTCACGTAGGTCCTTCATATAAAAGCATTTCCCTAACCAAGACTTTACTTGTTGCAGGGTAGGGACATCGTTTCTGTAGTGGGAAATTCATGATCATCAAGCTATTGACAAGCTAGAGATCAAATAACAAGAGTCGCCACCGCGCTTTTATTATTTCCAAGGGAAAAGGGAAAAAGTACGAACAAAACCCAAAAAGTAAGAAGTTTTCAAATAAAAACTAATAAAAGTCAGAGATCACAGGTAAGGGGGTTGGTTACATAGAGGGAAGGTGTTAGCACCCAAAGTGTCCTAGGTACTCCTAGGGAGCCCTTTTTGTGTGCATATGTATTTTGTACAAAGTGATGTTTACAAACAAATAGAATGGGGGGATGAGAAAAGAATTCATTAATTATATTTTTGTGTTTGACAAGACCTTCAGTATTGTGCCTACGTACCAACATAAAAATGAGGGATCAAAACCTCGTAGTTCATGATACAAATTTTAAAATGGATGCATTGATTTTAACAAAATTTAAATTTGAAAGGCACAAAGGCCTAAAATGGTTTGAATGAGTTAGTTCTTTTTGGATTTTTGAAAGTTTAAGTCAAGTTTAGTTAAGTTTATTTACAAGTTTGATTTAAGAAAATGAGTTTGAAAATGCAATGGCATAAGGCCAAAGTTTCTATCTTTTTGCAAAAGTGGTCAAAGTTTAGAACAAAAGTAGTTCACACAAAGAAGATTTAAAAATGGAGGGAGAGATTTTTGAAATTAAAGAAACGGGGAGAAGATGAAGAGACTATCCTATGCACAAAATTAAAAGTTTAGAGTTGAAAAGATCTGACCAAATGGGTAGCAATCCAATAGACAAGAATGTCAATAGAAACCTAGAATTCCCTTGGACTTTTTGAATCAAGCAATACACAAATGCACAATTATATTATCTTGAAGAGAAAGGAATCAAATAAAGATGGTCTCATCCAAGCTTATCCATTCCATGATCTTCTTCAAAATAACCCATGTAACAGATGAATTCGACAGGTCACATGTTCAAAATAACAACTTCACAATGATCATGTTGCAGATGAATCTTATAGAGGTCTTCAAAGATGTATTAGATGAATTTTAAATTGCAAGCGCTTGGTTCTTCAACAAGTTGGCATTGGCCAATTCCACTAGCATAGGAAGGTTGCCTATATTCTAAGTCCATTTGTCAAAGATCAAGCCAACAATCCACTCAAACGTTTTTTAGGGTTTTTGTTATTATTATGTACATTAATGGTCAAAGACCACACAAACAAGAAAAGTATACACAAACAAAATATATCACACAATATGGTCCAAATGGACAAAGTGAAAATTACATTAACATAAATAATTAGAATGATATGAACAATGGAATAAAATGCTAAAAGTAAATTGCATTAGAGTAAAAGCTTGAAATTAAAAGTTAGTAAGTTAGTGTTGTTTTGCTTTTGCTTTTCAAGACATTCTTTGGAGAATACTCAACCCACTTATCACAAGCATGGATCCTTGAACCAAAATATCTTTCAAAGGAAGGAAAGAAGGTCAAGTTTCCACATAATACCATGAAAGAAGGAAGACTTACAATCTCACTAACTAGAATGCTTATGCCTTTTATGTCACAAATTTAGCGCTATGTTAAGCAATTGTAATTGGACTTACGTAGAAGTCACAAGTATTTGAGACCGGGCAATATAATTTTGGTGTTAATGCATGCTAGAGACATAATATAATGGACTATGCTCATGAAACATACCACACACAAAAAGAATATACAAAAGATGTGGCCTAATCTCATCCATACTCATGTTAATTTTTCAATCAACTAGCATTAGGACTTTGAGATATCATAGGCCAAATAGAGTAAATGAATGAAGAAGGGGAATAAGATGAAGTGGGAGGGAGATGAATGAAACCACAAATTGGTCAAAGGAGGACTTTTACCAAATTAATATCATTCATTCATTTTGGGAGATAGAATGTACATTCCATCAATCCCCTAAATCCAATGATATTAATTTGACAAAGTCAAATCAACCTTGACCAAGGCCCAACAATAAGAGTCAAACATTAACAAAGTCATCACAATTGGTCAACAAATTTATTTGGCATTTATTCAATTAAAAATATTAAAATAGTGTATTTAAATTAAATATGGTTTGTCCAATTCCTAAAATCTCATCAAAACACCAAAGGAATGGCCATGAGATTTATCATAGGTTAAACAAGGTCAAAGGACATTGGAGAAAGAAAATCATAATTTTTGGACATTTAAAAATATTTTTAAACAATTAAAAACAAATGCAAAATCAATTAATTCATGAAAAATATTAATAATGATCCAAAAAATAATTTTAATTCAGAATATGAAAGAGAAAAATATTTGAATTTTTTTGGTAAAAGTCCCATATTTTTTGGATCAATATTGAATTTAATATGAATTATTGAAAACAATGCAATTAAAATGAAAATTCAGAAAATCAAAAATACGTGGACCACTTGATCTCCCTCATTAATTGAGGTGGAAGATCAAGTGGCCAGGAGCGCGCTATCTACCATAGTCCTTAGTCAGCGCGTGACAACTTTGGTAAATCAAAACCAACGCTTAAGATTAAAACAAAATGAATGGATCATGTGGTTCAGAGTCTTGCCAATGCATCGCCGGAGTCAGAGCTCTGGTCACCTTCTCCGGTGGACCTCACCGGACTGGTCCATCATCAACCATCACCAAAATTAAAAACAAGGACACGATCTTAAAGAAAAAATGGCACTGAGCTCGAATCTGGCCTCAATTCACTCTAACTCCAAGTATATTAAGAGATACATGGAGTTGAAATTTGAGGTACATGAACTGAGTTGCTTCGATTTGGCCTCAAAGCAACACAAACTTCTTGCCTACATTGGTAGGACTTCAGACAACCAAAGAATCAATAGAATTAAACAAGAATTTGAGAGAATCGAAGAGTTCAAAATTTCTGGAAAATACATTCAATGTAGGTATGGATTCAACTGGTCTTGATCTTGCTTGTGCTTGATCTCACTCCACTTGCTTGCAGAAGAAGGATTAGATGCTTGAAAGGCTATGGATTCCTGGAGATTTGAATTTCAAAACAGTGGAAATTCAACCTCAAATTCAAGAGAATTTCTCAGGCTTATCCTTTGAAAAGTGAGGGTTTGAGATGGGGGATCAAAGCTGGCGCGAATGTGTCTTCATTTCTGAGAAATTGAAGCTCTATTTATAGCCAAAACAGTTGATAATTGCACACTTCAAATCACTTTCTAATTTTGGAAAATGGTGATGCAATGGTGCATGGGCGCGCACAGGCCCATGAAATCATTGCTTGAGGTCCACAAATGAATGTTGAATGGTCTGAATTAAGCTTGGATTGCAAGGCAAGTGTGCATTGATGTTTGAAGTTTGATCCTTGCCAAGTGATATCACCATGTTCATGCCATGCGCAGCCTATGCATTTCTTGTCCAAAATGAATGAATTTGAGCTCTTTGGAAAGGTGAGATCAAAAGGAACAACTTTCATGTTCAACACTTTTTAATTTGGAGCTTGGAACTTGGATGAATTTGAGGTGGAAGTTTGGAAATTTTTGACATATCAAAAGTTTTCTAAGTGTCAAGCCATATGTCTCAAAGTTCCACCTTGCTTAACTTTTTATATGAGCTTCAAATGAGAAAAGTGTATTCATAAAAGTTGTATCTCTCTCAAAGACCTTTAAAATGGTCACAAATTTCATATCATTTGGATTTGAAATGATACAGTTATGCATTTTTGAAGTTTGGAAAAATCACTTGATCAATGGTATAGGTCAAAAGTGACCTATAATGTAACCTCATATCACATGCTCAAAAAAGTTGAATTAGCTCCCACTCCAAACATAAAGGTTGAAGTAAATATATTGAATTTGATTGTTCAACTTGTAAATATTTCATCTCATAAAAATTGAGCAAGTTATGGCATTGGGAAGTTGACTTTCAAATTAGGGTTTAGACAAAATGACCTATAATGTTTCAACATAGAAAATGATTTTTCAAGCAAAACTAGCTCTAGGTATCAACATGAAAGTTGTTTGGAATATCATTCAAAGTAAGTTTTCTCTTGTAATAATTTTCATATGGTGAAAATTGTAGGAGATAGGGTCTAGGGAGACACAGTTTTGATCAAATGAATCCATCTGGCCAACCACCATCAACCAACTTGCTAACTTCCAATTATCTTGACTTTATTGGCTCATGGTAGATCATATATGCATAATATGATGAACTTTGAAGTGTCCCTTGAGAAATTTGATCAATTGGTGAGATAGCTTGTTGGAGAAGTTACTCAAGATACCCAGTCAAACTAGGGTTTCCAAGGCAAATCACCCTCAAACTCTTGAGGAAAACTTGATCAATATAACATGTAGAGAATAATGGGACTCATATATGTTGCTCATAACCATCCTTGAATCAATTCTTATTTGTGCTCTTTGTTCATGAGGGTCTCAAACCCTAAATGTGAACTTGATGAATCAATGAAATCATGCCCTTCCTACAAAAGAGTTAGACAAATGCAAAGACATATTTTTGGTATTTTGGTTAGTGAAATAATAAAATACAAGTATGATATAATCACAAAGTTCTTGATGATCTCTCCCAAAACAAACCCAATGAAAGAGGGGATAAGGAGGATGCCAAGACATGATCCCAATGCTAATGCTTATAATGGAATTGCATGAGGGATCTTAGGGTAAAAATTGGGGTCTTACAGTTTCCAATAAGTAATATGTCATCTACATATAATACCAGGAAAACGATCATGCTCCCACTAACCTTCTTGTAGACACAAGGCTCATCTCCGTTCTTGATGAATCCATATTGTTTTACTGTTTCATCAAAACGAAGATTCCAGCTTCTGGAAGCTTGCTTTAATCCATAGATTGATCTTTGTAACTTACATATCTTTTGGGCTTCTTCTGGTATGTCAAATCCTTCAGATTATGTCATGTACACATCCTCAAGAAGATTTCCATTAAGGAAAGTAATTTTGACATCCATCTGCTATATTTCATAATCATGATATGCAGTGATAGCAAGTAAAATCCGAACAGATTTAAGCATTGCAACTGGTGAAAAAGTTTCATCATAGTCAACACCATGAATTTTTTTATATCCTTTTGCAACTAGTCTTGCCTTATAGGTATGTACCTTACCATCCATGTCAGTCTTCTTTTTGAAGACCCATTTGAATCCTATAGGGTTAACTCCTATAGGAGGCTCTACCAAGGTCCAAACTTGGTTTGTGTACATGGAATCCATTTCAGATTTCATGGCTTCTAGCCACTTCTCAGACTCGGGACCAATTATGACCTCTTGGTAGGTCACAGGCTCATCTTGATCCATGAGTAATACATCACCTTGATCAGTTATGAGATATCTGTTGATTCCTTAGGATTGACATTAATTTTAGAAAACAAATAATGTAATCATCTCTGTTGTTTTAATATGTTGGGTTGAAGAAATTCAACATCTGGACCAACATGTCATGTACGATGTCACGACATCAGGTCTGTGACATCGCACATGTGTAGAAAACTGAATTAATTAATTCAGTATATATTCTGGGATCAGCAAGGATATCTGGTGAATATCCTAACTCCCATGTGGAGGTCTTGAAGACTCAATCAGAAGATATATAGGCTCAAAATATGGAGATATATATGGAGAGATTCTAGGATTGAAGACCTTGTTTGTAGCAGAATTTTTCTGCTGAAGTTGTAACAGCAAAGAACAAGTCTGCTGCGATTTCTGAAGGCCCAAATCCAGTTGGGTGATTAGGTTATAAATAGCTGATTGTAACCTAGTATTTGTAAGCCTCTTAGAATGAAAATTTAGGGGTGTGTGTGAGGTAAACCTCCCAATCTGTGGGAAGGTTACCATATGTTTCTCAGTGGTAAAAGCTGAGAGTTTTGTAACTCAAAGCCTGTAGGCAAGAGTGATTTTGTTCTTGAATGAAGCTGTGAAGCAAGTTCAAGGTGTGGTAACATTACATTGTATTTGTAGTGATAGGAATGGAAACTGGAGGTTTCTATCTAGGAGTTCCTAGGTATAGATTGCATTGGGTAGGGATTAAGTGAAGAGTTGTAAACGGGTGAGTTTAACTCTGAATTAATACTGCTAATAGTGGATCTTCTTCCTGGCTTGGTAGCCCCCAGATGTAGGTCATGTTGGACTGAACTGGGTTAACAATTTCCTGTGTTTGTTTTCCTTCTGCATGTGTATTTATTACTGTCATAACTCAGTTGGTTTCCCAGTCAGGTTATCAAGATGATAACAGACCTGGTATATAAACTTCTGATTGAATGTTAATCAGAATGTTGTAACATTCATCAGTGACAGCGTATACTGAATAATAAGCATGTTAGTTTCAGTTCAGTATTTATTTAAGTCTGTTCTTTTCAAGGATAACAGACCTGGCTGGAGGATCATTGTGAAACTGTCAAACTGGACATTTTGACAGTTTATACTGAAGGTTGATACTGAAGGAGAGACTAGTTGGTCTTTGACAGTACTGCAAACTTAGCACAGCACGTCGAACTGAATGTTGTGACATTCATTCACAACAGCAGGTGCTAAAGTGTAGGATGATTGGTTTTTCTGGTTCAATATTTTTTCTCAGGCTATTCTTCAGGGATTCAATAGCTTAGAGAAAAACCAGGAAACCAACTACTAACCTACAATTAATGAACCTAACAAATAGCCTAGTTGTTAGCAATCTAATAAGTGGAAATTAGATTGACGTGTTCAACCTTTAATTCAGGAAATACAAGTAAAAGATATACACACTGGAACAATGTAACAGATGATGTCCACAAACAACAGTAAGACATCATGCTGATAACTGTGGAAGAAAACAACAGAAGTGAGTGCTAGGTTTGATTTCTGTTGAGTCATTCTTCCTGATGCACAGAACCAGGTGTTCATACATTCTAGGGTGACATAAAATGAGATGTCGTGACATCTGTGAACTTGTGCATATTAGTACAGTGGTTAATAACTATCTTGCTGTATTAGTGACAATGTTAGATCAGATGTCATGACGTGGAGTAGAACATCTGAATTCTGACTACACCAGAATTTCAATTGGTATCAGAGCAGGCATCCTGTTCTGCTTCTTGATGAGATCCATGGGTGATACTTTCTGGTATCTTGCAAGGAGTTATGTTAGTACTGATGCTGGAACCTGTGAAAGGTTCTGTAATTTCCCTGAATGGTCCCTTGAAGTAGGTGGATGGACTGTTCATGACAGGAATGGTGTGTACCTGTCTCTGGAGGGTGGCAATTGGCCTGTGTGTGGGACAGCTGTGCCAGTATTGAATCACATTCAAACTTGGTATGGTCTTGGAGGCTGATCTGGTGAAGTGTGTGTTCATAGGTTGAGTTGTATTGTGATTTCCGCTGCATAATACCTGGCAAAACTCAAACTCTGATGGTGTTTCCCCTCATGTGGATGAAAGGCTGCTGTATTCAAGATCTCATCATAATCTACTGAAGATGTCAAAGATACTTGAGTCTCCTCAAGTCCACTCATCATGACGTTCTCACTTCAGGATGGTAAGAATCACTTAATCACTGATTCTTTTACTCACTTGAGTAGGGTGTATGAAGACCTTGAAGACCTTCAAGGAAGGTTTGTTCCAAGAAGGTGGAACTAATGTTCTATGCGATGTTAGAACATGTTGTTCAACAAGTATGCAGCTACTGGTTGAAGAGCAGATGGTTTTAGGTATCAAACAAAGGGATACTTCTGTTTGGAACCTACTCCTGACCTGGAAGAGGAGACATCTGTGTTTGCTAAGTTGACAAGGGTAGGGTCAACTGTGTGTGTGCTCAAGAAGGTCACCTTTAGAAGTCTGATCTCTAGAAGTTGAGCTGGTTGAGATGTGACATTGTGCAATCTCCTGCTGTTTGGCATATTCCTGTTGACTGATCAGGGTTGGATAGCTGTTCCCTGAAGTACTATGTTGTGTTGGAAGACAAGTCCCCTGGATGTTAGTAGTCAATAATGGGATAACCTGATTGCTATACCATTTAAGAGGAGTGGAACCATGAATCTTGTTATTCAAACACCACGTTTCAGAAGTGGCAGTTCTTTCGAGGAGTGAGAATATGAAGATTCAGAGGTTAGTTGAGGTAGTATGCTCTAGCAATGCATATTTGCCATAGACTGGTGTTGTTTTGTATCACTAGTACTTATGGTCACCTGGAGTCTGATTGGTGTGATTGGAGTATGTATAGGTATAACTCATAGAGTTAGTTGCCACTGGTAGGGATGGTGTATGTCAGGTTGAGACAATTTTATACAATGCATGGTTATTGATGTGGAGTTTCCATGATTGTTAAGTTGAGGGGGAGTTTTGGTTAACCTCCTCAAGTCTGGTCAGCCTAGGGTCTGGTTGGCTGTTGACCTGTGTCACATGGGTTCTGGTAGTTGTGTGACACATTTGCAAGGAAGAAATCATCTCTCTCATTCCTAAGGGTGAATTTAATCTGGGAAGACTTTCAAAATTGTCTAGGTGCTTGCAAGCAGAAGATGTTGACACAAGAAGAGTACTTTCAAAGTATTCTTATGGTGGAAGTATCTGAAAGGAAAATTGGGAAAGGATTTAAGATCAATGTCTACTTGTGCCAAGTACAAGTGTTTAATTGATTATCCTTGGAGCTCAAGATAACGGATGTTCTTAAAGATGTTGGAACATCACTTCTTCAAGACCCTGTGCAGAATCACAAGAAGGATAGTACATTGGCTTATGATCTATCTCTTTGGTGGCAGCAAAAGCATATGATCTCTGAAAAGGTTTCCTGGCAAGAAACATGATTCAGCCTTGGTATGTACAAGAAGAAGAAGACATCATAGTCTTGATGGTGGTTACTTGGATCAGTTCATTTCTGATCTAGGTAAGGAAGTGCATTAGCTTATGCATACTGTGGAGTCAAGAACTAGTGGCAGCAGTCTTGACATCATGGAAACAGCCTAGCCTTAGGATGTGGAATCCTTGGTAGAGCTGAAGGGTTAGTTTCTAACTGGTCTTTCTGAAGACTCATACATCAGAGTGTCTGATGTCTTTGGAGAAGAAGCAGGGATTCATCAAGGTGTGAGCTTGGATAACTTAACTGCAAACCTGCAGGATGGAGGTTGTTTACTCAAACTTGGTTCCACAATCAAGTCTATGAGAACATTGAACTCTGTTCTGTGAAGGGAGGAAGTTCTTTCAAGTGGCAGAAGAAGGAGCTGAATTCAACAGCTAGATGTCAAAACACAATGTTGTGACATTTGGTTCAACATCATATTCTTAGTTGGTGAGGTGGCACATCAACTTGAGATAGAAAAGTCTACAGGGTTGTAGATTGGATACTTCAAAAAGCTTGAAGTTCTAGTCTCACTTGGAAGGTCAGAATATCTTTGGGAGAAGTCTGATAAACTTGGGGAGGTCAAAAAGCAGCATTTGACCTGTTCATATGAGGATTCATGAAGGAGGTAATCAACCAGTGGCAATTGGTCTACCTCAGAAGTGAGTTCGAAGAATCAAGATAATCAACATATGGCAGCTGATTATTCTTGAGGAAAGTCTGAGACAAATTACTCTTGAGTAGAAAAGTAGTAAGTTGAAGACTAAAGGAGGTGCTTTCTATTCATCCCTTGGAGCTTGTGGTAGGAGTTCTGAGCTATCTATGGAAGATTATCTCTTGTAATGGGATGAAAATGTATATTTCCCAATGAATGGCTGGGTTCTTCTTGATCAACCCGATGACTCAGTGATATCTGAAGACTATCAGATGGTGTGCCTTGTCTTGTTGTGAAGGATGTCCCAGCTGATGTTAGAACATCCAGTGAAGTGGTCTTCTGTTCTGGTTAGAAGAGAGATTGACACAGAGTGTGAATGTGTTCAACTAAGAGGGTTGAACAGAGGGTGTGCTCTTGAAGACATGAAGATGCGTCTTGTGTTTTCCATTCATCAAGTGGTCTGGATTCTCTATGAATCAGGAAGTACGTGAAGGTCCAACTTTGGGATGTTGGATATGCCCATGTGTGATCTCCAATCTTCAAGAGGAGAATGGGGTGTCCATGACAGGGGGTGTTCTGGCCTTGAAGCTGCAAGTAATCATCAAGCTTGTGGTCTATGTGTACTCAGATAACCAGGTATGACACCTTGTCAGCTATCAGGATGCTGTGTCAAGGCTGAGTGAGCTGAAGAATGTCTGACTGAATGTCATGACATTGCCCTAGACAATGCTGCTAATTCCTTCTAAAACTTAAAGTCAGTAGGAATTATGAAGGTGATGTGTCAAATTCTGGTAAATCAGAATAAGCCAGATGGCTACAGCTGTGTGGTACAGGGGGAGTAACCATCTGCTGAAGTGTGGGAATTTGACTGTATCAGTGCCAGATGTCAAGTCTCTACTGGAGGTATGACAGGAACCTTGGAAAATGTTGAATACTAGCAGAATGCAGGAAAAAGCCGCGTGAAATGTTAAGACATCGCGTGCAACGTGTCTTACTGCATATATGGAATAGTCTCCATGCACTGGAACGGCTGTTTTGGAAAAGAAACAGTCAAGAGCTATAAAAGGTATTCAAAGATAATCTGGGATTTTATTGGTGATTCTCTGACTGTTTCTCAGCAAAAATAAATGCATCTTGACCAAGCATTTATTTCTACCGGAAATTCCTAAGCACGGGCTGGACTATTTAAAGGATGCAATAGCCCTCTTCCTCTCACAAGAAAAACACTTCATTCTCAGAATCATGGGGTATGTTAAGGTTTGGGCAAGCTGCGCCTGGATCTGGTTTTGTGAAGGGTGCCTTTACAAATGTTTAGCTAAAAAGGGGGAGAGAAATATAGTCCTGGGGTTGAGAATGTACCAGAAGCAAGCCAACTGTGGATGTGGCAGCAAACAGAAGTTGGCATCAGGCACAAAATCCACCAACTGGGTTTACCACTTGTGTCTTGTGATCTGAGTTAAAAAGACAGGTGTGCCTTGTGATCTGAGTTACATTGTCTATGTACTCAGCATTACATATTCTTCAGGAAGCTCTCCGGTTGAGGGGAAGGGTTCTGGTACAACTGAGTCTTGTCCCTCTTCTTCCCCATGTATACCAACTTTGGTGTTTGTGGTGGTGGAGCCAATGACAGAGATGAAGAGCATTCCCAAATTGGGATGTTTTGTCCAGTGTATTGTTTATTTGTTTTAGCTAAAATTTGCCAAAGGGGGAGATTGTTGATTCCTTAGGATTGACATTAATTTTAGAAAACAAATAATGTAATCATCTCTGTTGTTTTAATATGTTGGATTGAAGAAATTTAACATCTGGACCAACATGTCATGTACGATTTCACGACATCAGGTCTGTGACATCACACATGTGTAGAAAACTGAATTAATTAATTCAATATATATTCTGGGATCAGCAAGGATATCTGGTGAATATCCTAACTCCCATGTGGAGGTCTTGAAGACTCAATCAGAAGATATATAGGCTCAAAATATGGAGATATATATGGAGAGATTCTAGGATTGAAGACCTTGTTTGTAGCAGAATTTTTCTGCTGAAGTTGTAACAGCAAAGAACAAGTCTGCTGCGATTTCTGAAGGCCCAAATCCAGTTGGGTGATTAGGTTATAAATAGCTGATTGTAACCTAGTATTTGTAAGCCTCTTAGAATGAAAATTTAGGGGTGTGTGTGAGGTAAACCTCCCAATCTGTGGGAAGGTTACCATATGTTTCTCAGTGGTAAAAGCTGAGAGTTTTGTAACTCAAAGCCTGTAGGCAAGAGTGATTTTGTTCTTGAATGAAGCTGTGAAGCAAGTTCAAGGTGTGGTAACATTACATTGTATTTGTAGTGATAGGAATGGAAACTGGAGGTTTCTATCTAGGAGTTCCTAGGTATAGATTGCATTGGGTAGGGATTAAGTGAAGAGTTGTAAACGGGTGAGTTTAACTCTGAATTAATACTGCTAATAGTGGATCTTCTTCCTGGCTTGGTAGCCCCCAGATGTAGGTCATGTTGGACTGAACTGGGTTAACAATTTCCTGTGTTTGTTTTCCTTCTGCATGTGTATTTATTACTGTCATAACTCAGTTAGTTTCCCAGTCAGGTTATCAAGATGATAACAGACCTGGTATATAAACTTCTGATTGAATGTTAATCAGAATGTTGTAACATTCATCAGTGACAGCGTATACTGAATAATAAGCATGTTAGTTTCAGTTCAGTATTTATTTAAGTCTGTTCTTTTCAAGGATAACAGACCTGGCTGGAGGATCATTGTGAAACTGTCAAACTGGACATTTTGACAGTTTATACTGAAGGTTGATACTGAAGGAGAGACTAGTTGGTCTTTGACAGTACTGCAAACTTAGCACAGCACGTCGAACTGAATGTTGTGACATTCATTCACAGCAGCAGGTGCTAAAGTGTAGGATGATTGGTTTTTCTGGTTCAATATTTTTTCTCAGGCTATTCTTCAGGGATTCAATAGCTTAGAGAAAAACCAGGAAACCAACTACTAACCTACAATTAATGAACCTAACAAATAGCCTAGTTGTTAGCAATCTAATAAGTGGAAATTAGATTGACGTGTTCAACCTTTAATTCAGGAAATACAAGTAAAAGATATACACACTGGAACAATGTAACAGATGATGTCCACAAACAACAGTAAGACATCATGCTGATAACTGTGGAAGAAAACAACAGAAGTGAGTGCTAGGTTTGATTTCTGTTGAGTCATTCTTCCTGATGCACAGAACCAGGTGTTCATACATTCTAGGGTGACATAAAATGAGATGTCGTGACATCTGTGAACTTGTGCATATTAGTACAGTGGTTAATAACTATCTTGCTGTATTAGTGACAATGTTAGATCAGATGTCATGACGTGGAGTAGAACATCTGAATTCTGACTACACCAGAATTTCAATATCCATATCTCTCAGGTAGGTGACATATCCTGCTTGACCTACACTTGTCTTGTTCTACTTGAGCAGGTTGCTTTTCCACAACTACTTGTGCTTCCTGCTCTAATTCCTCTATAGGTGTATCAATGCTTTGTGATTCTTGAATTTCTTCAAGCTCTACTTTCCTCCCACTAATTCCTTTGGAAATAAAATCCTTTTCTAGGAAAACTCCAGTTAGAGCGACAAACACTTTGCCCTCTGAAGGATTGTAGAAGTAATACCCTCTTGTTTCTTTAGGATACCCCACAAATAAACATTTGTCAGATTTGAGCTCAAGCTTAGTTGAAATTTGTCGTTTCACATAAACTTCGCAACCCCAAATCTTCATGTAAGACATATGTGGTTTCTTACCACTCCATATCTCATATGGTGTCTTCTCAACCTTTTTGGATGGAACACGGTTAAGTGTGTAAGCTGCTGTCAATAATGCATGTCCCCAAAAGGAGTTTGGAAAATCGGCGTGACTCATCATATATCGGACCATGTCTAACAAGGTTCGATTTCTTCTCTCAGATACACCGTTCCATTGGGGTGTTCCAGGAGGAGTAAGTTGGGATAGGATCCCACACTCTTTCAGATGGTCATCAAACTCTAGGCTTAAATACTCACCACCTCGATCTGATCGAAAAGTTTTAATATTCTTACCTAGTTGGTTTTGTACTTCGTTCTTGAATTCCTTGAACTTTTCAAAGGACTCTAATTTGTGTTTCATTAAATACACATAACCATATCTACTGAAATCATCAGTAAATGTGATGAAGTTCTGAAAACTTCCTCTGGCTGGTATGTTCAGTGGTCCACATACATCAGTATGTATGAGGACCAAAAGATCATTAGCTCTTTCACCTTTTCCTGTGAATGGAGACTTTGTCTTCTTTCCAATTAAACAAGATCTGCATGTCTCATATGATTCATAATCCAAAGAGTCCAAGAGTCCATCTTTATGGAGTTTGGAAATGCGTTTCTCATTTATGTGGCCTAATCGACAATGCCAAAGGTAAGTTGGATTTAACTCATTAGATTTCATCCTTTTAGTATTAATGTTATAAATAGGCATTTCAAGATCAAGGACATATAGTCCATTGTTCATTTGTGCAGTAACATAGAATATATCATTAAAATGAATGGAGCAACAATTGTTCTTTATTATAAATGAAAAACCAAACTTGTCTAAACAAGAAACAAAAATAATATTCCTGCTAATTGCAGGTACATAATAACAGTTCTCTAACTTAACTATTAAACCACTAGGTAAAGTCAATACATAAGTTCCTACGGCTAAAGCAACAACCTTTGCTCCATTGCCATATCGTAGGTCAACTTCACCTTTTGCCAAATCTCTACTCCCTTTTAGCCCCTGCACATTGGTACAAATGTAAGAACTGCATCTAGTATCTAATACCCATGATGCAGAAGTCGATAAATTAATTTCAATAACAAAAATACCTGAAGTTGAAGTCTCTACTCCATTCTTCTTATCTTCCAGGTACTTTGGGCAGTTTCTCTTCCAGTGTCCGGTCTTACCGCAATGGAAGCAGGTGCCTTCCTTTGCTATGCCTCCACTAGGCTTCAAAGTAGGAGAAATGGGTTCGGGTTTGGCAACTTCCTTTCCTTTCCCTTTATCACCCTGCTTGGTGGGTCTTTTGTTCTGTCTCTTTCCATTTCCAATCATCATAATGGACTTCCCTTTTGACTTCAGATTCTGCTCAACAATTCTTAACATGACTAGCAGTTCAGGAAGAGATTTGTCATATCATTCATATTGAAATTAAGGAAAAATTGACTGAATCTATCTGGCAACGATTGCAAGATCAAATCAGTCGCAAGTTCCTTTCCGAGGGGAAAACTCAACCTCTCGAGGTTCTCCATATACCCAATCATCTTGAGCACATGGGGACCTACAGGGGCTCCCTCAGCCAACTTGCCTTGAAAAAGGGCTTTTGAAACTTCAAACCTTTCATGTCTTGCCTTATCTTGATAGAGCATCTTCAGGTGTTCGATCATATCGAACGCTCCCATGTTCTCATGTTGCTTTTGCAACTCTGAGTTCATAGTAGCTAGCATGAGGCAAGCAGTTTCATTGGCATCATCGACATGCTTCTTATAAACATCTCTTTCTGCCTTTGGTGCAGAACTAGGAGGTTCCTCTTCAGGAACAGGTTTCTCCAAGACATACAACTTTCTATCATGTTTGAGGATAATCCTCAGATTTTAGTGCCAATCCAGAAAATTTGTCCCAAACAATTTTTCCTTATCAAGGATTGATCGTAAAATGTTGTTAGAGGTGTTTGTTGTCATGGTAATCTACATGAAAATAATGAAAATATAAGTATCAATAACATATTTAAATAGGCCTTTAATAAATATGCTCCCACTATTTTACTCAAAACAAATGACCCTCACCATTTGATTCAGAAAATCCCGTTGGAAGATTTTCTAGTGGGTCAAGATCCACATTTCACTTTGTTTTAAGTCCGCGTAGGAGGATTACACAAAACTAGGTTATTTAGGTAGGAACTCCTTCCAATTGTATCTAATACAACTCTGGAATATTTTAGTTGGGTGAATAACTCCTTATTCCAATCCATCACATGAATCATTTCCAACTCTTGCTTCTAAACATATATAATCTTATTATAATTTATTTAGTTAAGTTTGACCCATTGTTTTAACAATTGGATATTACAATTATCCCATCGCACCTTACTAATATAGAATATGCACCTCGCATGGGTGAAACCTACATTATTCGATACTAGTCTTGATAAGTGCTAAAACTTGGAAAGCATAAACTTAATATTTAATTTGAGAGAATTTGTAATTATTCTGATCTCACCAGCTTATTTATCATATAAATCGTCTCTCACATGCATCAACATACATAATGAAACAGTTATGGCCCTAGCGCAATTGTTCTCCAAAGCCAATGAGAGAACCTAAGCTAACCTAATAACGATCTAAGCTTCTCCAAGCAAGATCTTCAAGGTTGTCCTCCTTTGATATTGTATTCTTCTCTTTCTTCATAATATTACATTATATAAAAGAAACTCGTTTTACATACGAGGGAGTGAGATGAGAAAAGAAGTTACATTAAGAGATTAAAAGAGAGGCACGACACGCATGTCGTATTTTAAAATCCCAAAACAGAATAAATGAAAACTAAGGTCAAAACCGATCACCACAAGACAATAATAATAAACACATTATTATTATCAATAATTTAAATTCTGTTAATTAATTAAAACCAAATTAAATTTCGATGACCGATCACACTACGCAGAGTTAGCCGGGGGTTCCGTTGCCCAGTCAGTGGACGGGGGTTAGGGGCAGCGCCCCGACGCAAATTTTTTAATGAGCAATTCATTTGAAATCGACGTCGTTTTTCGCATCAACACGTGATACTTTAAAGTACACCTCTTGCGCTATCACAACCCTAATCACATCACTCTTTGACAACACAACCCTTGTGCCGTCATTAACCCTAATGCACCAATTTCAGACCGTCAAACACACCTCGATTGTTAATTCAGTATGATTGATCAACACGTCATTGCTTCACCATACTAATGTCGGATCAAGAAGCAAATAACCATTGATCGCTCAAAGGAAAACAACCGTTAAGTGTTTGAATGAACGAAACAGAAACAGTATATCATATATACCGTATTTTGCATCGGGATTACTTATATCATATATATAACTTGATTGATCTCAATTGTGTAACCTATGGACGATCGATGTATCGCTGCTTCACCATACTAACGTCGAATTCCGAAGCATAGTCAACATCAATCATCCAAATCGTACACACATGATGCCAAATTTAATTACTCGTTTATTCTTTGATTCATTCTATCTTTTAATCATATTAATACAGAAAATAAAGAAAATAAACAGCTATCAGATACATGGTTTTGTAAGTGGCTCTGATACCACTTAAGGAGAAGAGCGATCCAAAACGCAGCGGAAATTAAAAAAAAACTCCTTTAGTGATCCTTACGAATGGGCATGATCAGTGATAGAATCGTTACCTCTTGTGGAGATTGAAACCTTTGATGCAGATCTACGGAGTGATCACGAACGTTGAATGGTGACAACGCCTCTACTCAGTCCACATGAACAGATTCCTTCAATCTCAGTGCTAGATGCTACGAATGAAGGCTTTGAGTGAGTGAGTGAGAGAGAGAGAGAGAGAGAGAGAGAGAGAGAGAGAAACGAAATTGCAACTGCACAAATGATTCTGCACAAGGGTTCTATTTATAGAACCACTTGTGTGGGCTGTAACCTAAAAAAACCCACTTAAGTGTATGTGTCCCATATCTTATAATATGCCAAAATCACTTAAGCGCATGATACCTTACCATATTTCGTATTCTACTTAAGTACACCGTACCTTACGATGTTCTACAATTCACTTAAGTGCACCGTACCTTACGGTGTTCCTTAGTTACTCTATCTCTCATCAATCCGTTCTTTTGTGTGTGACCCTGTAGGTTTTCGCGACATTGGCAATTATATTAAATCACGTATTTAACATAATAAACAGTGAACGGTATCTAGCAACACACCACTGCTATCCAAGACACGAAAATGTCATGTGATCTGACAAATCCTTTTGTGATAATACTATGTGTATAATTATCCCTTTGCCTCTATGTCTATATTGAACACAAGGCATAGACTGTGTCATCCTTGTCCAGTTCAATATTGGGCCTGTAGACATTTATCCTGTTATGCAGGATGATCAAATTCCATCTAGGTCACTCATGTCCCTCAGCATGCTTCGTTGAGTACCAATCAACTGTCTTTATGGTCATCCAGTTACGGACAATGTTTGATCAACAATAAAGCACTCGACTCTACATCTAAGATCCATAGTGGTTTCAGGTCAAAGGGTGGTATACACTATTATCACCATGAGAATAACTTATAACACTTAGCATAACATTCTATATAGTATTCTCATAGCGGGTCAATCCAATATAAATATTACTCTCAATATTCATACTTATGTTTAAGACTTGATAACTCCTTATCCATGATCCATGAGATGTGATCATCAGTCTATATATATATATATATATATATATATATATATATATATATATATATATATATATATATATATATATATATATATATATATATATATATATATATATATATATATATATATATATATATATATATATATATATATATATATATATATATATATATATATATATATATATATATATATATAGTCTTAATGCTTTAATGTTTTCCCACTTTACAACAAAGCTCGACTACGGATACTTTAAGAATAATGTCCTTATGTTTAATGGGATCTCATGATTAAGTCACACTTGATACATTAAACGGACTAGCTATTCTAGGGACTTTATTAAACAAACATAATAAAGAAAAAGCCTTTTATTATTAATAAATAATTCGATACAAGTACGAAAAGTATTGACCTCTAGGGCTTACACCAACAATTCGATGTGCTCTGGTCCATTTATGGGATCTCGGGCGAGTGAGAAATATTAGTAACATACCTCTGATGTCCAATAAATTGGTCCGCATTTGCATGTAGAGTTGAGGTGGTGTCGCGTTGCCTCTCTACCGACATTGCGAATGAATTTTTATTAATGATGTGATGTGTAATATTTGTGAAGTGTGATTGATTTGATGACGTATGAGTAACCGATGATGAATGGATGATTGTTGATACGTGGGCGAGTGATGAATATGTGGTGCTGTTGTGATTTTATGATGTAGATGTGTATGATATGCCATTTTTATGTGTTGCACCGTTATATTATTTGAGCGTATTCTTTTCCATTTTATTTTTGTGGCGTTTGTGTTCTTCTAGTGTATAGCCAATCAGGTACAAGACTAGCCGTTTGAGTAGAGGACAACATCAATGCCTTTTTAGCTATTTATCTTTTAGTCTTTAGAGGAGTTGCTCTGCTATATAGCATTGGGAATGGGTTGTTCACCTTTTTTGTTTGTTTTATGTCTTACTTATGTTGAAGTTTTGTTGTTCGTTTGATGTTGAGGCTTATACGCCAAATCTAATTGATTTTCCGCTGTTGAGTTTTACTGACTATATTATATTGATGCTTTTATATTATGATGAATCATGTGTGACTCTGATCATGAAATTTTATTTAAATTATTTTATTAATTATCGAATCGGAGATTATGATGTTAGAAGAATCATCATTAACAAAAGACAGACCAAAGACTCTATTTCGATTATCCTATTTCATTTCAATGCTCCATTGAGACGAGACCACTTGCTCTCAAACCAAAACTCATGCTAGAGTATGCACCACATTCAAATTTCATTCCTCTTTTTTCTTGTACCGTCCCTTGATTTTGTTTCTCAATTATTTCTATTCATAATATTAATATGTCACCTTCCATTTTCATTTCATGACTATTTGGATTCAAGATTTTAGTGTGTTCTTCAATTTCACAAATTGTGATTTTGTTAATTTAATTTTAACTTATGTAGATCTATCTAGAGCATTTGTTTTGCTAGATGAAGCGTTTGGTATGAGTACTGAATAGCGAAAGTAGCTACACCAAGTGCTATTCCTCAGAGTTCTCATGGAATTTCCTCAGTGCCTCTAAAAGGTGCTTCTATTTATACTTCTATTTATACTTCGATTTGTATGCCAAGTTCCTTCTCAATGTTCATAACCTCATTTCAGTATGTAGTAATAAGCTTTCTTTCTACCACTACACATAATAGTATAGGTTATAATTATGTTCAACAAGCTCTTTATTTGGAACAGTGACACATAATGTATTCAGTGCATCCCAAAGGTCATTTAATCTAGGATGAATCATTACTACGGTGCATGGCAGCAGTCAGAAGTTGAAGGTGCAAACCTATCTCAAGTTCTATCTTTGAGTTTAAGGTAATGGATCTGATTATCAAATTTAAAAAAAAAATGTATTATCGACACAAATAATTTTATAAATAAAAAAAATGTATTGATATAAATATTTTTATAAACAAAAAAAGATTTATTATTGATATAAATAATATCAAAAACATTAATAACTTTTGTATTGGTAAAAAAGTTGTTTTTTTGATCTAAATATTTTAAAAAAGATGCTATTTTTATTAACAAAAAAAATTCACAAATTTATTATTGATCTAAATAAACATGTTAAATATACACGGAAAAAAAAGTATAATTGTTGATATTAAGAATGTTAATTTCCCATATAGAATTTTTTGATACAACTTCAATTAAATAATATTTTTTATATCTTTAAAAAGTACATGAACCAAATCAGAACCCATTCATACACACTACTTTTTTACTAGTTACATATCATAACTAATCAATGACTTGGATGTGAGGCATACAATATATATTCTAGTCACTTATATTTTGTTACATGTATAAACATTTTGATTTTTTTTATTGTTTTATGTTATTTATTTGAGTGTTCTGAGTTTGTTTTTAATCTGAATGAATCGTTCTGCTTTGTTTATTTTCTTATGGTGTTAAGAGTTTTTTTTAGTAATTCAAGTGTTGTAATCGGTTAATACGGGGGTGTAATCGGTTACCGGTAATATAAGTCAAATAAGTTGAAGAAAAAGTGCTTATAGAGTTGATGTAATCAGTTATGCATTTGCGGTAATCGATTATCATTGTTTGTTATTTTTTGGTTTTAGCACCTGTAATTGGTTACAAATTTTATGTAGCCGGTTACCGATACGAGTTTTCTATTTTTTATGTTATTTGGCTTATGTAACTTGAGTCTCAATCATTTTGTAATGTTGTATAAATGTCTTGAAGACATCTTCATCAATGTTAAGGAAAATATTCTCACCCTCAATCAATTTCTATCTCTCAATTCCTTTCTCTCTCTCCACACTCTAATTTCTCCATTATTCATCAACCTTGTGGTTCCAAGTTCTAATATTTCGCATCAAGAGGCTGGTTCTAATCCACAAACACCTAGTGTGAAATATGAATTTTATCTCTAATGAAAGAATAATTGTAAACCTACCCAACCTTGACGCGAAGAATTATGACAAATGGTGTAAACAAATGAAAGTGTTGTTTGGCTACCAAGATGTTCTTGAAGTGATCAAGAATGTGGTGAATCCTCTTGTCGAATGTGCAATGGATGCACAACGAGAAATACATAAGGAAGAGAAGAAGAAAGATTTCAAGGCACTCGTTTTTATCCATCAATGTGTGGATGGTGACAACTTTGAGAAAGTTGGTGATTACAAATCGTCAAAGCAAGCGTGGGAAATCTTAGAGAAGGCATATGCAGGGGCTGATAAGGAAAAGGTGGTGAGTTTACACACTCATAAGCGTTAACTTGAATTGATTCAAATAGAAGAAAAGGAGACGTCAACTATTTCACAACAAAAATCGCTCGATTAGTGAATCAAGTGAATGCATATGGAGAAATAGTCATAAAGCAGTACTGTCGCGAAAATCGTGCGTTCTTTAACAGCAAAACTTGACAACGTGGTTGTAGCGATTGAGGAATAAAGTGATCTTGCGACGATGATAAAAGAGAAGTTGCAAATATATCTTGAGGCTCATGAGAAAAGGATGCAGGAGAGAAATAATGATAAGGCAAAGGCGAAGATTGCTTTGCAAGCTCACTTCAACAAGAAGGACAAGTGATTGAAAGAAAAATGGCCCTTGAAGAGTAAAGAGAATTTTCAGAACTTTGGTGGAAAAGAGTCTCAAATTTCCATTAATTGGATTGTCAAAGGGGTGAAAGAAACTCCAACAAAAATGGTGGTCAAGGCAACTTTAGAGGTGATTAGAAGAGGTTTGACAAAAGCACAGAGAAGTGCTTTAAGTATCAAAGGTTCAAATTTTTTGTAAGAGAGTGCAATGCAAACAAGAAGGAACCTTAAAGACATGAAGTCAAGGTTGCAAGACAAGAGTTTGAAAATGAGAATACACTCTTGGTCATGATCACAGAAGACAAATGCAACAAAATTCTGGGAATGCTACAAAGAAAGGTTGTAACTGGTTACTTGAAAGCTGTAACAAGTTACATGTAGAAGAAAATGTTATGGTGATTATGAGAGAATGTGTTTAGTGCAGTGAAGAATGATATTTGGATTCCGATTGTTCTAGGCATATGATGTGGGGGAAGGATTGGTTTGTTAAAATCAATCGTTTCTTGAAGAACAAAGTGAAGTTCACAGATGACACCACCCTAGCGGCCGATGCGACCAGTGGTATTTTGATCATAAGAAGGGATGGTGGAAATTCCTTGATCAAAGATGTATTTTACATTCCAGGAATAAAATGTAACCTTCTAAGTATTGCCCAATTGCTTAATAAGGGTTACAAGATTCACATGGAAAACAAGGGGATATGCGCTATGGATGAAAATGGGGCTTTGGTCCTTTAAGCTCCTATGGCTTCCAATAGAACCTTCAAGGTTGATATGAAGGTTATGTATCACATATGTCTTGTTACAATAGTAAGTCGAGTGTCATACCCTAATTTTTAACCCTAATGTCCCATATATCATTTGCATCCTTGCATACAAACAAGGCCATATCTTTGTCATCTCCATCTCATCTTTGGGTTTGCCTTTTGCAGGGATCATCAAGCACCTATTTGTTGGTATTTTACCTTTGTGTTTATATGTTCATTAGTTATCTAACCACTAATCAAAATATCAAAAATATATCTTATTTTCTTTAAGTTCATTGTGCAAGGTAGGGCTTTTCATCAAGAGCATCAAGCATGGCTCCTCAGCTAGGGTTTCATTCCTCAAGTCAAAGTGTGTTCAACCATTGATTTTCAAGGGGATTATCTCTCAAAAAATGATCTCTAAGGTTCTCAAGCATCTTTCAATCTCATTTTGATCAAGAGTATCTCAAATTTTTGTTGCTTACTTCTCAAGAAAAGTCAAAGGTTCATGTGTTTATTTACATGCCTTCTTCAACAAGTTACCTTAAACTTTGACCAATTTAATCAAAAGAAGTTCAAAGAAACCTTATTTCGAGTTCATATGATTATCCATTTACCTTGAAATGCAAGAAAAGTCCAATTACACAAGTTTATTCTAAGAGGTTTGACCAAAAAATCAACATTTGAAGTCAAAAGTTCAAAGGATCACAACTCCTTCAATTATCAACATTTTTGAATGATTATTTTTGCATATGAATCTTCTCAATATCCTCTACAACTTCTCTTTACATGACAAGAGCCAATTATGCTTGGAGGATCATCAAAAGTTTGAGGACATTATAGGTCATTTGTGGACTTAGTGAAATTTGACCTATTTTCAAGTGACATTTTCTCAACTTTCAAGGTTTATAACTTCTTCCATTTTCAAAATTTGAGGATGATTATTTTTTCACAATATCATTTTTGATTCCCTCTACAAGTTTGCTTCAAGGATCAAAGTCAAATTATGCTTGGAAGGCTATGGAATTCTTTGAGACATTATAGGTCATTTTCAGCCATTTGGGACTTAAAATTTTCCAAGTTGCATTACCAGTTTTTTTATGCCAACTTCAACATGCCATAACTTTGTGCTCAAGCATCCAAATGCAATCTTTCTTGGCACATTGTGATCTTTGATATGATGTCAACAAATTGCAAGAAGAATGAGATCAAAAAGCCTCCTGAGCAAGATGCCCCATTGAGTTAAACATGGTGACTTGAAACAGAAGAAATCATCGTGATCAAAATTTTGAACTTCACTAATCCTCCATTACAAGCCAATTCACCATGCATTTTGGAAATAAACATGTTTAATCAGGTCTCCAGAAGTTAATTGACTCATAAAACACATGTTTTGGCTGAGTTTTGATGGTTTTATAAGTCACATTTTTCTCACATCATGAGCAAATTCGTTTTGCACGAATTGAGCATCATTTGGCACGTATGAGATCACCAATCACTTCCCTATAAATAGAGAAACATGTGTGCTTCATTCCCAAGCTTTAGAGAGCCAAAAAACCTCTACTTTACTCTAAAACTTTTCCAAAAAATTGAGCTATCGTGTTTTGATTTCTAGCTTGTTTCAATTTAATTTCTTGATTCAATTAGCACATTCGATCTTCTCTGAAGCTTTTGCAACAATTCCCAAGCTCTAAGACCTTCTGAAGTGCCCTGACCAAATCAAGCTTCTTCAACTTCTGATAATCATTTGGACAAGGTAGTTCTGAGCATCATTTGAACTCAAACAAGATACCACATTGTAGTCTTTCATTCTCTGATGCTTTCCCCTAACTTATCTGGTGTTGATTGATCGTGTTCATCATTTAATTTTACTTTTCGTGGCTTACTTGTTTATGAAAACTTCTCTGAAATTTTCCATGCTCAATTTAGATAAATGAATTTTGAGCATGAGGTTGAATTCGTGATGAGGAGACGATCACATTAGTGGTGGTCTCGTGATTGGTGGTGGTCTCGTGTTCTTAATTTGGCAAATGATGAAACTCCGATGAGGGATCACCGGGAAAGATGACCAGATTTCCAGGTCATCTGAGTTGACTATACACGGTGGCATTTTTGAAATGTTATGGTTGGTCCATTTGGAATGTGATTCCGTGTTTTATTCTAGCTATTTTCCATCGTGCGCCCTAGTTTGATGGATGTTGGATCTGCCATATCATTTAATGAGGTCAGATCTAACGCCTCTTATTTTTTCTGAGTTTTCTTTCTTTTTATTTTTTATTTTAAATTGCATTTTCTTTAAAAATTCATTTTTCATCCAAAAAATCCCTAAATAATTTCTAAAATTTTCTTTTATTTTTCTTCATCTGATTTTTATTTTTTCATATTTTATTTTCTTGATTTTCTATTTTTCTTGGATTTTATCTATTTTCCTTTGCTTTTATTGATTTAAAAATACTTTTATGCATTTAAAAATTCTGAAAAAAATTATTTTATATTTGTTATTTTATCTTTAACCTTCCATAATTTTCTTAGCCATTTATTTGGTGTTCTGAAGGGCTTTATACATTTTCTATTTTATTTCCCTTTTAAAATTCATTTTAAAAATATTTTTGATGCATTTTATTTTATTTTTTTGCATTTTATGCTTGTTTGACCTTTGCTGGCTTTTGTTGGCCTTAGATCTTAGTTGATTTGATCATAGGTCTCATCAAACTCAATGGATCTTGGGTGTTGATGGGGTGAAAACCTTTATCCACCAAAATGGATGATTGATTTTGATGGTGATGACTTGATCAATCCTTTGATCCAATTTGGATTTGGTTTCTCTTGTCTTCTTCTTCTTCTTCTTCTTTTTCTTCTTCTCTTTCTCTTTTTTCCTTTTGATGAATTGGATGGTTTGCGTACATCTTGTTCATGATGTGTGGATTGGTACTTGATGAACTTTCATCATTTCAAATCTACCTCCTAGTTGATCATGAATCATTTAAGGTACTTTGGATTGATGCATAAGTTTGCCCTAAGTATCATGAAGTATTGATTAATGTAATGAACCACTCTCATAGGCTTTGTGCTTGATCCATCCTTTTTTATTTTTTGTGTGGCATAACTTCAGGAGAATGATCCATGTATCATTTCTCTGGCATGTATTAACACATATATTATTATTGACCGGACTCAAATATTTGTTACTTCTATATAAGTTCAATTACGATTACTTAACATAACGCTAAATTTGTCCTGAATCGTAAAGTAAGTCATTTTCATAAGTGAGATTGTAAGTCTCTTACTCCTCATGGTATTATGTGAAAAATATTGTTTCCTTTTCACTTAAGAGAGCTAGTGGCATACTTGTTAATTTTATCCAAGTTGGAGCCATTCTCATGGTGACGTAAATGTCCATATTTTCATACTTGTGGATGAATAGTTGAGTGTTCTTCCAAAAATGAAAAATTATCTTTCTATTTTTGATTGCTAACATAACTTACTAACATATTACAGTTTTAACTTTACTTTAATGTCATTTATCTTACGCTCTTTACTTTATGCTTTTATTTTAGCATCTCATATCATATTGTTTGTGTTTATGCTCTTTTTCTTTTGTCCCTTTGGACCTCTTTTTCTTTTAAAGACATTAATAAACGGAAAAAAACCCCCTAAAAATTGGTTATTTTGATTCATGGACTTGAGGCTACTATCATTAGCATTATTGTGGAGCCATGGACTTAGAACTAGGGTCTTGACCCTTGCTTTGGGAGTTTGTGATTTGAGACCTTGGGATTCATCTGATACCTTTGACTTTGGGCTTCTTTTGAAGACTTGGCTTGGTTACTTTGATTTCATATGACACATGGATTATTTTGTGCTTATTTGGCTTGCTTGAGGCTTAATCCAAAAGAGGGAATTCTTGCTTGACTCATGTTATAAAACTTGTTATCTCTTGGTTAGATCTTTCCTCCATAGCTTTTACTTTATGTTCTAGGATAGTCTCTTCATCTCTTCCCCTTCTTTAATTTTCAAAATATTCTTTTTTTTTTCCAAAACCTTCTTTTTTTCAAACTTGAACCACTTTCTAAAGAAACCCTTGACTTTTGTCAAGTAATTTTAAAAATCTCTTCTTAATAAATGCTAATACATCTTAAGTATATTCAAACCAATTTCAAAAGACTTAAAAAATACATAACTTATTCAAACCATTTTGTGCCCTTTGTGCACTTTTTCTCAAAGTTTAGACATGAGTCGTTTCCATAGTTGAGATGTAATTCTCCTATCCCAGATAGTATTGATGATAATTATTTTCCACCTAAGAGAGCTAGTGACATACTTGTAGATCTTTATCCAAGTTGGAATCCTTCTATGTGGTGATATAAAATTCTCATACTTGTGGGTGACTAGTAGAGTGTTCTCCTAAAAATGACAAAATGTTTTTTCATTAAAAATGAATCAAAACAAACATCTTTGTTATTTTTTTCCACGAAGTATGAAGTTTTGATCCTCCATTGTACTTTGTTGGTATGTAGGCATGAGGCTCAGGAAGTCTTGGCAAACACAAAAATTATAAAAGTATAAAAAACAATTCTCTTCTTATCTCCCCAATCTTTTGCAAACACCACCATTTTAAATCCAAAATGTACAGGTTTTCAAAGAGGTTCCTATAAAGTACTATAGATGTTTAAGGTGCTAGTACCTTTCCTTTGCATAACCAAACCCCAGACCCCTATCTCTGTTTTTATTAGTTTTATTTTAAAACTTCTTGGGTTTTGTTCGTTCTTTTTCCCTTTTCTTTGGAAATAATAAAAGCGCGGTGGCGACTCTTGCTTTGTGAGTTAAGTTAATAAATAACTTAATCTCAAAAAATTTATCACTACATCGAGAAGAGTGGATATGGAACTATCATCCTGGGCATCTCATTTTCTAAGATCTCAAAGACTTGCAAAAGAATGAAATATAAACAGGGTCGTGATTGATCAACACACCGACTGAAATTTATGAAGAATATACGCAAGCAAAGTAACATAAGGATAAGTTCAGAAAGGATACAGGTTGTAGAACCAAGGATCACCTTAAGGTAGTGTATTCAGATGTGTGTGTGACCGATGCAAGTATATTTCATTGGTGGCAATAAATACTTTGTCAAATTCATCGATGTTCATAGTAGAAAGCTATAGACATACCTAATCAAGAGAAAGGATGAGGTATTCGAAGTGTTTAAGAAATTCAAGTCCATGGTTGAGAGGAAAAGCGGTCACAAGCTGAAAGTGCTTAAAATAGATGGTGAGGGAGAATATGTATCAAAAGAATTTAAGAGGTTTTGTGATAAATAATGGATTATACATGAGTTTGTACCACCTTATACACCGCAACAAAATGATGTTTCCAAAAGGAAGAACCGATCAATCATGAACATGGTAAGAAGCATGTTAAATGGGAAGAACTTGCTGAAAGAGTTACAGGGAGAAGCGGTATCCACAAATTCCTATTTGTTGAATAAGTGTCTAGAAAAGAAGCTTGAGAAGGTAACAACAGAGGAAGCATGGTCGGGATTCAAACCGAATCTGAACCATTTGAGAGTTTTTGGTTATGTAGCATATTTATATGTTCCAGAGAAGCTTAGAAAGAAGTTGGATGATAAGGGAGAAATGATGATACTTGTAGGGTGTCACTCCACTAGTGGTTACAAGTTGTTTTATGCATCAAACATGAGGGTTGTGATCATTCAGGGCATCATTTTTAATGAGATAAAGCAATTGCAGCATCCTGTAACCGGTTAATTAAAAGTTGTAACTGGTTATAGCTTTGAAATTTCAGATTCTGCAGAATTGGGAAGTGCAGAAATGCCCGTCGTCGAAGCCCAAATTGAAGATAATGTTAGAAGATAAACAAGGAAAAAAGGTTTTCCTCAAAGACTCCAAGATTGTGAGCTGTTTCGAGACCACGAAGTCACGACGATGGTCATTTCATTCATTTTGCACTTATGGCTGAATCCAACCCTGTTAAAATGAAAGAGCCTTTAAGTATTTCAAAATGGATTTGTGCTATGAAGGAGGAGCTGGAATCTATTGAGAAGAATAATACTTGGGAGTTAGTTGATCTACCAAACAAAAATAATCCAATTGGTGTGAGATAGGTTTTCAAAGTGAAGGCAAATCCCAAAGGTGAAATAATCATGCATAAGGCTCGACTTATTGCAAATGGATTATTACAAAGAGAAGGCATAAAATATAAAGAGGTATTCGCATCGGTTGCTAGATTGAAACCATAAGTCTAGTTGTTGGTATTGCGAATAACAAAAATTGACCGATCTATCAAATGGACGTCAAATATGTGTTTTTGAATGGACCGCTTGAAAAAGAGGCGTATGTTGAACAACCTTCTGGTTTTGTTAAGAGAAACAAAGAGCTAAAGTTCTACAAGTTGAAAAAAACATTATATGGTTTGAAGCAAGCTCCAAGAGCTTGGAACAAAAGAATAGTCTGTTTTCTAAAGGAGGTTAACTTCAAGAAATGTGTATCCGAGCATGGCGTGTATGTGAAGACGGATACAAGTGAAAAAGTGATTATCCTTTGTCTATATGTAGATGACTTGTTGATAACGGGAAGCAACAAAAAATGAATTTCTAAGTTCAAGAGTGAACTTATGAAAGAATTTGAGATAACCGACCTTGACCTCATGGCATACTTCCTTGGCATTGATTTCCACAAATCCAAAAGGGGATTGCTCATGCACTAAAGAAGGTATGCGCTTGAGATATTGAAGAATTTTAAAATGGACCATTATAATACTGTCATTACTCTTGCTGAACCGAGACTACAATTATCGAAGAATGAGGATGAGCAAGATGTGATCCAACTCAGTATAAGAGGTTGATTTGGATCCTTGTGTTATTTGTACAATATGCGGTCGAACTTGATTTTAGTGTCGGTATTTTGAGTAGATTCATGGAGAGACCAAATGTGTCTTGGAAACATTCAAGAGGAACCTAAGATACATCAAAGGATCGACTGACTGCAAAATTCTCTTTCCTGTAGCGGATACAGGCAAAAAATGCAATTTGCTCGGTTTTACCGATTCCAATTGGCACAGAGATAAAGATGATCGAAAGTCTACAACTGAATACATCTTTATGTTCAGTGGAACACCGATCTCATGGTGTTAGAAGAAGGAACCAGTAGTTGCACTTTCATCTTGTGAGACCAAGTACATTGTCGCTTCGTTATGTGTGTTAAATCGTGTGTCTAATGAATCTATTGAAGAAGATGGGCACCAATGCGACTGAGGTTGTTACACTCTTGGTTGATAACGTTCTTGCGATTAATCTTGCTAAGAACTCAATTACACACGGGAGGAGCAAGCATATTGAAATGATGTTTCACTACTTGAGGGAACTTGTTAGTGAAGGAGAGTTAAGATTGAGATGTTGTCGAAGTGAATAACAAGTTGCTGATATGTTGACTAAGGGAGTGACAAATGGTTTGTTCAAAAGATTGAAGATGAACATGGATATAGAAGATTTTGAGCACTTGAAATAAGGTGGTGTGTTAAGAGTTTTTGAGTAATTCAAGTACTATAACTAGTTAACATGAGGACGTAACCGTTTAGAGATGCCAATATAAGTCAAATAAGTTGAAGAAAAAGTGTTTTTGGTGTTGCTGTAACCGATTATGCGTTCGCAATAACCGATTTCCACTGTTTGTTATTTTATGATTTTAGTAGCTATAGTCGATTACAAGTTTTGTATAACTGACTACAGGTCCGAGTTTTCTGTTTTTTTTTCCTAGTATTTGACTTATGTAACTCAAGTCTCAATTATATTATAATGTTCTATAAATACTTTGAAGGCGTCCTCGTCAATGTTAAATAAAATATTCTCCCTCTCAAACAATTTCTCGCTCTCAATTTCTCCCTCCCTCCCCCATAGTTAGTTTCTTCATTATTTAGCACGTTCTAACGTATGAAAAGGCAATTAATAAACCTACATGTGATACCAATGTTCAAAAGCTCATAAATACTTCGTACACAACTCTTTATTTCTTGCTTCCCAAATGCATAATTGGTGGGTGGGTGTTCAATAATCTTTTTTATTACGTACGACACTTTAATTTTCTTAGTTCCAAGAGTTATTGCTCGTCTATTACGGATTTGAGATAGATGAAATCATTATCAACCCTTTGAAAGAAATAAAAACTCTTTATTTCTTGTTTTTAAAATGTAGGCTAGTCTAAAGTGTACTAGGATACCTCTAGTTTGCACGGATTTTATTAAAATATTATATTATTATAATATATGTAAAGTTTTTAATAAATTATATTTAGTTAGTGATTTGGTTTATTCAAAGAATATGAATAAGGTCGTGTTTTATGAATCCTCAACAATTGTGAAAGATATTGAGGAAGAAAATATTTTTTTACCTTAGAAATAATTTTTGGAGAAATCAATGAAAAAAATTCTTGCATAATATTCACAAAATAACTTTAGAACTTTATCCTTCATATTAACTAATAGAGAGTTGAGATTTATGGACATAATATGCGTGTTCCTTTTTTCTAAGTAGTCTTTGGTTAGATGTTGGTAGTCCTGCTAACTTGAGATCTATCTTATTCTTTATTGTTGTGTACTTTGAAGGCGAGTTTTTTTTTTTAAATTTGACTCGTGGTAATTTTTATTGCTTTTTATGTTTGTATTTATTTATAATCATTAGTTTGTATTTTAATTTTTTTTTTAATGTAGCCTTGGGTATTTCTTATTCCATTTTTACACAAGTGAACTTTCTAAGGTTCATCCATCTTTTTTCATTTTCATTATATAATTCTTATTTTCCTTTAAAAGAGTTTATGAATAAGTTATATAATATTGTGACATAATTGTATTGAATGTTAATTTTCATAATAATATAAAAAATAGTTTTAAATGTGAGAATTCATATAAACTTAGATTGTAATTTTCATAAATATTTTAAAGATAATTAATATAATTTTTTTCCAATCATAAAATGTTCAAGAAATTTAAATGATATATTATATTTGCCATGATATTGCATATAAGAATTTAAGCGTATCTTGCCAAACATGGGACTCGAATTGTAAAAAAGAGTGTAAAAAATTTTTGGGAAAGAATTGGCAGAGGAAAGTTAAGGAGAATGCCAACACATGATTTTGCAACCATTGACGAACTGTAGTAACTCAAATTAACGAGGATTCAAACTGCAGCAACAACAACTATGATATTGAAAAAAGTGGTCCAAAGAAGCTGGATCAAAGGAAAAAGGGATCCTAATTAAGGATAAACTCAACAACACTCTTAATACTCTTTGGGAATGGGAGAACTATGACAACATAGATAAGAAAATCAGAGTTACATCAACTATCTCCAAGTAGTAAATTTGAAAGTATTTTTTAATCTTTAGGGTGCTATGGTGGATTATATGAGTGGGGAAAATGATCTTTTGATTTGTTTTTAATTTGGAGGTATTAAAATATTTTTAGAAAACATGTTTTTATCTCTTTTTGGAGTTAGGATGTTTTTATTTTTTAGAAAAGTATAGAGAGCGCTATTATTTTGGGATAAGATGAGAAATAGTACATCCGATTCACCAGATTATATCAATGTCGGACTCAATCTCAAAAGAAGAGTTTGATTCTAGCCAAAGAGGAATTCTAGCTATATAATTACAGGTGTATAGCTATTTATAGATTGTGTTTCGGACTAAGTAAAATAGTCTCACATTGTTTGAGAATCAAGTTTAATCATAATTTATAAACACTCATGCTCCTTAACCTAACTAGCCACCTTTTCTAAATGAAAAAGTTGTGACATACTCTCAAATTCAAAGCGGAAAATTCCTCATAGTCACACTGATGTAGACTTGTGGTAGACAGGAACATGGTATTATAAGATGAGGTCAGATTCACATGTCCCACATTGCTTATCGAGACTATGGGTTATATACAACGTTCATACATGTCAATCCAATGAGCCACTTCTTCAAATGGACAAAGTCGTGAGGTATTCTCACACCTAAAGTAGACAATACCTCGTAGCCACAATGATGTGAACTTGTGGTAAATCAGTGTTGCGAAAAATTGATAGTATAACTCAAAACAATTAAGGATAATTATCCAGGATTCAAACACACCAAGATTCAAACACACCAAAAAACATGGTGTATGGAAACAAAGAACAATGATAACCAAATAAATGATAAAGCAGCACAATGACCTGTCAAAAGTGAAAGCAAAATAACAAGTCAAGAGAAGATAACATACAAGAACATAATGTCTTTTTTACTCAATTCGATCTAACAATCTACTCAAGAAGAGAGAGCAACTCTCAAATTCACTATAGTTCCAAAAATTATTACAAGAGATTACAAAAGAGTTGCAAGAAAAAGTCTTTGGAATTCACACAAACCAAACACTATTTCTACCCAAGTGTTTCCCAAATTTCAAGAACTTCAAGAAATTTCAATCCTTGTCTCTCTATATCAAGAATTCCTAACCCTTTCTATAATCTTCGGCTAATAAAATTTTGAAGGTTTTAAAAACAAGAATGATAGAGGCATATTTATAACTACTGAAATCTTAAAATCCTCCGTGAACCCAAAAAATAACCCATTGGTTAGAATAAAAGTATTATAAATATTTTATAATATCGTTTATATTAATTTAAATATTATAAATACCTCATAATATCTTTTATGTTAATTGGACTATCTTAAAGTAGGGGAGTTCGCGATGCGGTTTTGACGCCAAAATTCATCCGAACCGCAAGAGAAAAAAATATACGGTTTAGTTTTGTTCGATTTATTTTTAGAAATAAAACCGAAACAAAACAAACCAAACCAATGCGATTTGGGTTTGTTCAGTTTTTTATAAGTTTTTTATTGAGCTATACATACACATATAGATAACAACATAACTTTGTGTTTAGTCCTTCATACATTATCAAATAACAACAAAACTCATCATATTTAAAGAAAAATTTCTCATTTCAATTACAAATATGAGATTAAACAAAAGCGGAATAAAAAACTTAAAATAGTAGCATAAAATAATATAAAAAAATTTAAAGAAAAAATAAAAAACAGAGGAGAGGAGAGATTAGAGATGATAAAAATGAAAGAACATAAGAGACGCGAGATTAAAGAAGAAAGATGCGATAAAAACGTAATTGGAAGAGAAAACAATAACATAAAACTGACAATATGAAAAAGAAAGAACATAATAGAGGAGATATTGGAGTAGTAGAAGTGAGACTTACATGGAAAATAAGATGAGAAGAATGTGTGATACTACTATAAGAGATTTGAGAAGTTTGAAACTAAAACCCTAAGTGTGAGTAAGAGAATATTTGTAAGGTTAAAGCATAATAAGTTTGGGTTTTTGGTTGGATGTGGGATAAGTGAAGTTTGAGTTGTAACATAATGCAGTTTGCTTTGGTTTAGTTCGATTTACAAAATACAAACCAAATCATGCGGTTTTGTTAAAAATTGATCCAAATACATTAGAACCAAATGCATTTTTTTTGCGGATTCAGTGTGGTTTGATTTGGTTTTCGATTTTCTATTGGATTTATTCGGTTTTGAACACCCATACATTAAAGTATCTCTAAAATAATATAAGATATTCTAACATTACTGAACATACCCACGAACCGAACTGACCAAATATGATATTCGTGAAACGCTCAAACCGAACTGCTTTATGAATTTCTGATTTCTGACAATCTCAAAATATATTTTATTTCTCTTCATCACTCAAAGTTTTAAGGAATACTTATATAACCAGAACATTGGTGCTAGAATTAGGGGTCGAATCCACATGATCGAGATTTGCACCTTGTACCTTAGCCTCAATGGTGGCAATAGTTCTGAGCTTGCCAAAATAGTCTCACATTGATTGAGAATTGAGGTTAATGATAGTTTATAAACAATACTGATACTCCTCAATCTAACGGGACCCATTTTATAAAGGATAAATTTGTGAAGATTCTCACACCCACATCGAACAATAACTTGTAACTGTGGTGATGCGAAGTTGAGGTTGATTAGAACAAACTTTAAACTTATTTGGCATATCTTTAAAAATTAAAGAGTAAATGCAATAGTGTTAATATATTAAATAATGTTATCGATCAATTGTGAAATCTACGATATTATATATAAATTAACATGAGAATAAATCAAATGTAACAAAAATAAAAATATTGCGTTGAATATATAATAAAAATAAATGAGATAAAATTAAAAATAACAATATTAAAAAGAGTGTTTGCATATCACTTTTATTACAAAAGATACATGCAAAGTGAAAATTTGTGAATTTTGTAATAAGTAGAATAGTCAAACAACTAAAAATAAATGAATATCTAAAAAAAATAAGATAAATTATATATAAAGATTTTGATGTTGACAAATTTAATTTAAAACAATTTTTTAAAAACATATTATGACGTTATTTAATTTATCTTAACAATCCCACATAATGGAATACAACTTGTTAATATTTTCTTATAGATCTCAATAAGTGTATCGGTTAATATGTTGTTTGCATCATGATAATTGGCATTTTTTTTAAATTGTCTTTTTCTATAATCGTTACAATGCAGTACTAGAAAAATTATGTTTTCCTGTGGATTTGAGTTAAAAATTCGCAGGAGATCTGTTTCCTGCGACTTTTCCTGCCACTCCTGGTTCCTAGCTAAAAATTTTATAAATTAAAATCTGCATGTAAATTTGCAGGATTTAAAATACACATGAATTAAAATCCGCAGGTAAATCTGCATCTAATATTTTTCAAAATAAAAAAATATTAATTAAATTTAAATGATATATTGGGACTGTATTTTATTATTTTTGTCTCTCACATTTGATCCACCACCATTGTCACATCCCAGCAAGCACATAATTTTATAAAGCGCACTCCAAACAAAATCAGCCACAACAATTCTAATACATCTTATATGGCTATTCATTGTTGCAAAGTGAAGAGTTGTTCTTCCAATGAGATAATCTCTTCTCATAACACTTTATTACATTATATAGTCTAAACTCTAGCAATTTTGAAAATCAAACTTTCATCGTGAAAAAGAGAAGTAAAAGTAAAAGGGATGTACACATACACATATCCTATGAATCACATTCACAGACACAAACATCAGACACGACACTGACGCATTAATGCCGATAATAATTTAAAGAAATGAATAAACTAAATATAATCATTCGCGGTCATGTCGGTGTCCGCATTGATACACTACTTCATACATCTAATAAATTAAACTTCATGTTATGAAACTGAGTACTAACATTTGTTAAATTGGTGTCAGGTCCATCGATTTGATTGCTTTATCATAAAGCAATCAAACAACAATTGCACAGAATATAATCATACCAAAAATTGGAAAATGTATATCCCAATTCCAATTTCAAATATTTAAAATTCACCACTAATTGTAACGATTTCATTCATTAGAACAACCATATGATACTACAAATCTAGTGTCAAATCAAAAAGGGGTCAGAGAGATACATAGCCAGAATAATTTTTTGAATTAACACCAGCTCCATTCTCAAGCAACAATGCAACAATCTAGAAAAATCAAGACATTGCAAAATATGGCCAAATTTTGTTTGAAGAGGAATGCAAAGTTCCGAAATCTGAGCTAAATAACACAAAAATTGAAGTGCAATGCTAATGAGTGAGATGCATGTATGTATGCTTACAATCTGCATCTGTTTTGATCCACTGCTCCTTATTCTCATTCATTCTTTTCTGCTGCTTCTGGCTTTTCAGGGTGAATTTTCTTCTGAAACATTTTAAGAATCTACAATCCACAAATTCCACAACTGTCAAGAGGATTAATTGAAAATAAAAGTGTATCTGACACCTTTTTTGAACTCAGTACACGCCAATGCCCCACACCTATATGGAAATAAAGAAATAAATTTACTGTCAATCAAAAGCAAAATCCAATTGCTAATTAAATGAAAATAGTTAAATTTGTATATAATATATTATTAAAAAATAAACTATTTAATTATTTAAATATATTTCTAAGGATTACTTTAATTATTCAATATAAATGAATGAAATCAGCTTTAAAAAGAGAATTAGTTAGACCATTTTTGAAATTTCACTTTAAATGAATTTCAAAGTTTGGTATGAATGTCGAAAATTATGGAAACTTGTTTGAGACATTGCCACATCAGAAGATTAGGGGTGTAAGTAAATAAAAAAAATATATTAAACCAACAATTCAAACTAAATCGAAAAAAAAAACTGATTATTCTGGTTTGTTTCAAAAATCGAATAAAGACCATGAAAATCGAGATGGTTTGACAATGAAAATGTGATTTTCTTTAGAATCTATTTACATTTTATGAAAATGTGATTTTTGCAGAAAATTCGCAGGTATTCCTGCGGGATTTTCTTTAGAATCTATTTACATTTTATGAAAATGTGATTTTTGCAGAAAATTCGCGGTATTCCTGCAGGATTTTCTGCCAGTTATATTTCTGCAGGAAAAATAATTTATTTAATAAACTTACAGCGAAATCTGCAGGTATACTTGTAAATTTATTTTCGTAGGAAATTCTGCAGGGAAACAAAGTATCTCTTGTGTAGTGATAAACTTTGTGTAACTTTAATTATCCATAGGGTTGACAATGATCTAAAGCAACTCAAATATAGTTTAAAATTTGATTCGATAATTTGATCGTTAAACTCGATTCATTAATCAAATGAGTTGAATATGAAAAAAAAAACTAAGTTTGTTATCTGAGTTGAACTTGAACTATGTAAAGAGTTCTACTCGTTAGGTTTATGAGACAATTTAATTATATACATTGACTCCAAGAGTAGGTTTTAAACACTTATTCCAAATCTTGGTCCTTTATTTTCTTTCAATCTTATGAGTTTTATTTTATTTTAATATATTTCTTTTTTTTTAAATGTTTAATATATTTTAAAAATTAGATTAAAAAACGATTTATAAGTCCGTCAAGCAAACAAACTGAACCTAATAAGGTGAACCTAACAAGGTGAATCGAGTTGTTGAGATTTAATGTTTAAGGATTCTATTAATTTTGATTTTGTTGTTGTTGATGATGAGGAAGATTTAGAATTTATCAACAAATTTGGAGCTTTGTAAATTAAAACGAAAAAAATAGGTTAAAACTAAAATTTTGTAAACAAGACTTTACCCCTCAGATATTATTTAAAAACTGGGGTAAAAAGTAGCATAATTTTGAATATTCAAAAAATGTTATTGTTGGGGATCAAACCCTCATGACTAGTATAATTTTTCTCCTCGGTGAAACTTTACTCGAGGGGAAAAGTGGAGAGTTTTAATGTTGCCCTTCGTTACCTTTCCTATAAAATCGAGGTAAAATTCTTTTTTCAACCGAGGTAAATGAGGTTTTTTGTAGTAGTGCATGTCAAACTCAAATCTAGTTTTAAATTGAACCAATTTTTATCGAGTTGAGTTGAGTAGAGGTGAGTTCAACTCAACTCGACTCATTTCCAACCCTAATTATCCACCTAATTATTGTACGTTCACTGTAATAAAAACAGTTATTAGCGACGTGAGTTTCACGCCACAAAGGTGAAAATCACGTCAAAAACCTAAATTACCATCGTAGAAAAATACAAGGCAGGAGCACTTGTGGAAAAAAATTTGCCACGTGAAAATCACGCCATAACTTTGCCTCGTTATTTTCACGTCATAACATTTTGCCACATGATTTTCACGTCACAAAATTATGTTATATAGTAGACCTGCAAATTAGGTTGGCAGGTTTGTCATGTGAATTGCATGACACAAATATCAGTTTTGCGTCGTGTTTTCCACGCCACTAAATTGAAAATATCATTATTAATTAGCTTCGTGTTGGCTATGTCGCAGATTAATTTTTTATTAAAAGATAAATAAATAATTAAAAATACGAAAATTAATAATAAATTTTTTATAAATTTATTTAGAATTAAAAATATTAATTTTAATTAATAATTAAAAATATTAATATTTTCAAATAATAATTAAAAATATGAATTTTAATTAAAAATGACTAAATTCAAAATAATTCAAAATATTTTATAAAAATTAATATTTAAAAGTAAAATAACAATAAAAAAATCAATCAACATCATCATCCATAGCTTCGTCCACATCATCCCATCGATTTATTTGTTTGGTTCCCTTGTTGTGAGAGTAATTATCGCATTATTTTCTCCATCTCAGTTTATCTCTTCTTCATTGCCTCCATTTGGGCATTTATCGCCGCCTCACTTTCTGCCGCCTCACGTCTCGCCTTAGTTAGCGCCAATTGCCACACTGTTTCCATCATTTGTGGTGTCAATTATTGTGGGCGTGAATTTTCTTCCCCATCCGTAACTCTTTCGGATAATGTTCTATCCCACAATATGTAGTTCCCAACCAAAGATCCAGCACACAAAAACACCTGTTAGGTCCTCTCCCACCATTTACTAAACTCCAAATATAAAAATGCGTACGTTGATCAATCGGGTTTGAATCTATCGGAGTATATTGAGGATTTTGAACTAAAAATTATGCGAGCAATGTCTGATAGTCCTCCTACACACTACAACTTTGTCATTAAATATTAATAAAATTTAAACAATTTTTTCATATACAGGAATTAATTTAAATAAAATATTATAATATAAACAACTTATCAAAGCTAATCGGGTACATTCGTCAATATAATCCCCTGATTTTTTGGTATGAGTCTTTGCAACCAACTCATTCATCGTGGGGGTCTCCCCAAATCCTTAGACTAATTAATAAAATTAACTTTACTTAAAAAATATATAGTAAATCAAAACATAACATAAAAAAATAGTTATAATTACCATGCGTCGAGCGTGTTCGGCGATACTAATGCTGGCCCCCTTTTCAGATGCTCTCATTTTCTTTGTAATTTCAAATCTTGCCTAAAAACCAGGTGAATCCCAATAGACAAGAAGTTCATCAAAAAACTTCCCTGTCTATCCAGTTAGGATGAACATTTTGCTCTTCCTAACCTTGTCTAGCACGCCGTAGTATGTCAGAAAGTCGGACTGTTGTATTACATTCAAATAAATTGTTAGATAATTATAATAAAAAAATAATTAAAATAACAATATCTTTAAATAAATTCATTATACCTTAAATTTTCTAAACCAAGCATATATTTCACTCTTGGAAAATTCTCGAAATCTCTTCCAAGATATTTTATACAGTTGTTGAATAACATAACTTTACATTTGGCAGCAATCCGACTCGACTCAAAACTTAACAACAACAATTGGAATAAGTATTATTAAATCTAAAAATGACAACATGTTTACTTAAATTAAAAATTTATAAATCAGAAACCTATTATTTTCCACTGAGCCAAATATAGTATCTTTCATCAATCATCTCATACTCACTCGAATGTGCAGCACGATCTCGTCCCTCATGATCGTCCTCATCCTGCCCCTCATGATTGTCTTTACCATCCCCCTTATGATCCTCCTAACGCACATGTATGTGTGTGGTAGGTGAGGTGCATGATCCCCCAAAGTGCATGGATGGTAAAGGTATGTGTGTGGTAGGTGAGGTACGAGGTCCCCCAAGATTCATGGATTGTGAGGGTACGTATGTGGTAGGTGAGGTGTGGGGTCCTCTAAGATGAATGGATGATAAGGTTATGTGTGTGGGATGTGGGATCCCACAACATATGTGGATGATGAGGGTATGTGTGAGGGGCGTGGGGTGCGTTGTAGCACCTTAAATTTCCCCTCCTCATTCATGCATTCATTTTAGGTCATTTAACATTTCATATTGCATTTTATCATGGCAATCAGAATTAGCTCCAAGAGTTTGTCTTCCAAGAAGTTTGTATTCATCTGGGTATCAAAGTCAAAGTAGGGTTCCTCAAGGATTGAGATGTATTCTTGGTTTGAAGGTCTTATGGATGTTGTGTAGAGCTCTTGGGAGCTAGGGTTTCATTTTCAGAGGTTTTTCTTTAAAGGCTCAAGCTTAATGGGCTCAGTACAGTTCAAAATTCAACTGTGAAGTCAAAAGTCAACTGTTGGTCAACTGAGGGTCAAATGGCTAGGGGATGACTTGAGATACTTCCAACATGTTCAAATGGGGTCTATTCATCGTTCAAAATGTTCATCTTGAAGAGACAAAGGTTTGTTCCTGAACTGTCATGCTCGCTAGGCGAGCAATCCTTCGCTAGGCGAAGCCCACGCTTCCTCCTTCGCTCTAGCGAACCTTGACGATGTTGCTACTGGAATTGCTCGCTACCTGCTCGCTGGACACTCGCCTAGAGAGTAAGTGCTAGCTATGTTTTTATCCAAGTCTGGGAGTGTTTGCTGGAACCTCGCTGAGCGCTCGCCTAGCGAACCCTTCGCTACCTCACTCGCCTAGCGAGCTTACTGATATACCAAAAAATCATGGACTTGGATTTCCGTCATTTGAGCCCACCAAGCCACGAAAATCAGAGTATAAATTTTAAAAAACTCATTAGAGCAAAACCCTAATTCGAGCATCCTCCATACACACTCTCACTCTCACTCTCACTCTCACTCTGACTCACACACTTCTCACTTCCATCTCACACAAACCCTAACATTGCTTTGCAAACCCAACCGTGCATTTCAATTTCAATCGATCTCTCCAACCAGGTTTGCCCTATTTCCATTATTTTATGCTTTCAATTTGAAATTTTTGAAGTATGAGACATTATGGGTGAATTTGGGAGAGTGGGTATCATTAGGTTTTGCATGTATGTTTAGAACGATTCTTAGCATGTTTAATCACTTAATTTCCGAAATGGGTACCATAGGATTTAGGGTTTTCTGAAATTGGACTGTTATCAAGGAAGAACCCAGAACCCGTAGGCATTCGCTAGCACTTCGCTAAGCGAACCTGTAGCGAAGCTTCGCTAAGTCTTCGCTACGCGAAGCAGTGGCGATCGTGACAGTAGTTGGTTTTTCTGTTTGCTCTCTAATCTGTTTTGTGTTTGTTATGACATGCTTTCTATTGCATTCGTGCACTGTTTTCCTGACACTGTTGTTGCTATGATTCTTTTGTTTGGTTCAACTCATGATTACACCCCATCTTGTTATTCTAACATGTTTTGTTGAGTTTTTTTTGTGAGGGATCACATGACTCTCGAAGAGATAGCTTGCTTGGTATTCCACTTTATTTGCGGGATACCATTTGGAGATTTATTCTGATTGCTTTGCTGACTTGTTTTCTTTGATGGTGCTAGCCCGAGAGATCTCTGGGTTTCTTGTTTCTTTAGTTTCCGTTACTTCGGATCTTTATCCGTGTGGTAGATCGCTTGATCCCTTTTACATCTTTCTAGCATTTTACCACTTTCTTAGCTGGAAAACCTCGATAGGAGGCAATGTTTTTGTGTGTTTACTTTTGTGCCCAAAGACCTCCAAGAAGAGGCACCAGTGCCAAAGACCTCCATGAAGAGGCAATTGACGGATAAAAGGGATTAGTAGTCAATCCCCCGTTATTCAATGTGTCGTTCTTTATGCTCGCACTACGTGTCGATGCTTCAGAACAAAATCCCAAGATCTTTTGTCCGGTCAGTCAGTGGAGAGGGTTTCATCTTTCTGAACTCCCACGCTTTGTCATGAGCTCACCCTGTCCAAGGTTAAGAGCTATGAGGTCTTATCCTCATTACCCTTTTTGATCTTCTCACCTTGACGTTCAATGTCAGTGGTTAAGAGCCCATTTGCTTACCTTTCCATGACTTGTTTGTCGAGGTTGTTATGACCCCTCTTGACTAAAGCCATACCCGTGTATGTTTGAACCCCCTTGTTGGTGTGTTTACTTTATGCTATATGTTTTTGTGTGGTGTGATCGTCTCCCCATAGGATTGCTAGGCTTCATATAGTCTCTCGTTTGCATGTCAATTAAGGTAGTACGGTTCCTTCGTCTAGGACTTCCTTTTTTGCGTGAGCATTCCTAAAACACAAACAAACTCCTTGATTTTCTTTTCTTAAAAACACGTTAACTCCTTCTACTACAGGTGAGTAAGTCTCCAAAGGTCGAGCATCCGGTAGATTGCGTAGTAACGTCGTTCATCTAAAAAACACAAAACAAACAAAAATAGTTTAGCCGAGCTACGGTGCTCTGATTCTCAATCCTTCTTGAGATACGTATGCAGCAGGGTAGGGCCTGTGCGAGCAATAACTCTTTCTTTTCCCTACTTTGATTTTCCCTCATTCGCATCGCATATAGGACTTTTTATACACACACTTTAGACATAATTAGCAAGCGTGGATCCTGTGGAGTACCACAGACGTGAAGGGGTGAGATAACCTTCCCTTCACGTAACCGGCCCCCTTACTCAGTTTTCTTTGGTTCGAGACTTTGTTTTATCCGTTCCCTCTAGGTTATGCAGTACTACCTTTCCCTCCTCTTGGGATAAAAGTACATAGCTGGCGACTCTACTCTTTTTTCCTCGCCACTCTTTTTCGCGTTTGTACTTGGATTCGGGAAATCCGGGGAGCGATAGCTGGCGACTCTGCTGGGGATTTATTTTCCCTAGTGGGCCTTTTCTAGCGTCTGTTTGTTTATTGTCTATTGTGTGTTATTTATTTATTGCTTTGCATACTTATCTGCTTGCATTGCATCCTATGTGCGCTTTACTGTTTCATGCATATTGTGCTGGCTGTGTATCTGTTTCGCTGTTGGGTGGGATTCACAAGAGATAAAAGGCAAAATACACAGGCTATGAGTGAACTTTAGGACACCTAGGAATAGAGCGATTCATGGGAAGCGGGTGGTATGGTGCCACTTAGCGGAACATGGTATCACGAGCAGTTCAGATTCTGATGGGGTATTATCGTTGCATACACTTGGTGTGCATATGATGATATTCTTGAAAGAATTGTTTATCCTGCGTTTCTCTTGACCTTACCTTGGCCTAGATTACACCCGTGAGTGGGGCGAGAATGAATCATTTATAGGTACTGATGGTGACTTGTTCTAATGGTAACTTGTTTTGTTGGTGACCGTGTCCTGATGGTGACTTTTGTTTGGTTCTTGTTGGTGACCGTTGGTTCTGAAGTATGGGTTCTAAGTTGATGATTGTGTTCTATGGTTCCCGGTTCCGAATTCATGCTGAAGTTTTGATCCTGTGCCTTGTGATACACAGCCAACCAGCCATTGTTTCATCATTTTGCATCATAGCATGTTTATTTTCAAAAAAATAATGCATAAAAAAAAAGTTAACCCGCATATGCATATCATTTCTCAGGTTTATTCAGGAGTCTGTTCACATCGAGAGATGGCTGCCATTCCAGAGTTGAAGAGGAAGACTTGCACCTACAGCTTTTACCGTGAGCCGTTGACATCTTTGGAAGAATTGGGTAATCTCGTGACCGACCGTAATCAGAAAGTTTTTGATGATCAGTATGGGGATATCTTGGCATTGTTGAAGATGGTGGTTGATCCGGTACCTTTGTAGACTCTCTTACAGTTCTATGATCCGGAGCTTCGTTGCTTTACTTTTCAGGACTACCAGTTAGCTCCCACTCTTGAAGAGTATTCCATCCTTATGAATGTCCGAATCAAAAATCGAGTACCTTTCCTGGATGTGCCAAAGGAGGTGGATTTCAAAGTTGTCGCCAAGGCTCTTTATTTGAGCATCAAGGAAGTGAGCGATAATTGGAAACCAAGCGGTGATGTTGTGGGCTTATCCTTGAAGTTCTTGGTAAGGATGGCTAAGGAAGAAGCAAAGAAAGGAAATTGGGTAGCTTTCAACGCTCAGTTGGCTGTCATGATTTATGGAGTTATTCTGTTCCCTAGTATGCCTAGTTTCGTGGACCTGGCAGCAATCACTATTTTCATTGGAGGAAACCCGGTGCCTACCTTGTTAGCTGACACCTATTATGCGATACACAGCAGGCATGGTAAGTGTGGCGCTATCAGGTGTTGTCTCCCGTTGCTACTCAAGTGGTTCTTGTCTTTTCTACCAACCAATGGACCGTTTGTGGATACTCAGAATACTCACAAATAGACTCAGAGGATCATGTCGCTCACATCTTATGATATCAAGTGGCAAGCTTATAGGATTAATGTGCGCAACGTCATTATGAGTTATGGAGAGTTTCGCAATGTTCCACTCATAGGAACTAGGGGTTGCATCAACTACAACCCGGTTCTTTCTCTCCGTCGGTTGGGTTTTGTCATGAATGAAAGGCCGCAAGATGTCGAGATAGTTGAAAATGTGTACTTTGAGAAACGGAGCGATCCAGCAAGATTGGAGCAAGTGGGAAAAGCTTGGGAGAATATTGGTATAAAAGATGGATCTGTTTTAGGGAGGAAGTTTGCAATTGCTATGCCTGCTTACACTAAATGGGTCAAGGAAAGAGTTGGGACTTTGTTGCTACCATATGACCGGATGGAACCATTACAGGAGCAACCGCCTTTGATCCTTTCTGAGAGTGTGCCTGCTGAGTATTACAAACAAGCCTTAATGGAGAATCGCCAGTTGAAAGAAAATGAACAAGAGATCCAAATAGAGCTTTACAAAGCAAAAGCTGATAGGCTGAATTTGGCCCATAAACTCAAAGGAGTGCAAGGTGAAAGTTCTAGTAGATCAAGAAACAAAAAGAGGTCCTATGATGAGATAGAAACAATGTTGGATGAAGAACACCATGAACACTTGAGATTACAAAAAGCGGAAGCCAATTACAAAAAGAAGATACGAGACTTGGAAAGACAGCTTAAGGACAAAGATATTCAGTTGAAGAAAGAGGTAGATTTGAGGCATGCAGCAGAGAGCCAGCTCAGAGGAAGTGACATTCGTGCATCTCACTTCCGAGAGGAAGTTGTTGAACTCAGGGTGCAACTGAAAGAGAAGCTCACCCCTCTACCTGAGTGTTCAGAGTGTGACTGATTGATGGATCAGTGCCAGTATTTGAAGACTCTCATTCCCGAAGGACAACTTCTCTAGTTTGTCTCGTTGTTATTTTGAGAATCACCTCCAGGATTGTTGGATGGGATTCCTTGTTCTACACTGATGAACTAAATCTTTGCTTGAACTATGTTTGTATGAACCTTATTTCTTATGTCCATGGATGAGATTATTGATGTTTCACTTTTTCTTGTCGTCCAGTGTATGTTGCTTCTTTGTTGTTTATGTTCCGCTTACGAGTGCAGGTTGCCATTTTTCAAAGGTGGACGAGACTCTTGAATACCTGAGAAATGATAAAACATAGCATACGCATCATACACATATCATTCTTGCATCATTACAGGTGTTCTTGAAGAGGATTTCTCATTCTTGTTCCCGTTTCAGACAGGATTGCTGAGTATCGTCCGCACCGTTACGCAACAAGGTAGAATCGACAGAAGATCATGGATCAATTTCAAGCAGAGCTAGCAGAGATGAGGACCAACATGACCCAATTCATGAGTATGATGCAAGGGGTAGTGCAAGGGCAAGAGGAACTCCGAGCCTTGGTCCAAAGACAAGAAACTGTGATTCCCCCTGTCGGTCAGAATCCGCCAGAAGGGACCCCTGTCGATGACGCTGCTGCTACCAACCCTGTCAACAACTATGCTAATGGTGACGAATTGCATGGTATTAGAATCGATGGACAACCCCTCATCACAGAGGCTGCTAATGCTCGAGCGACACGTGCTCCAGTTCACCATCCTTCTCATTTGGTTGACAAACAAGAAGATATGTTCACTATTCCCAGTGATGATGATGAATTTGGAAAGGCGGAAGAGAGAGATAGAAAGATCGACGCCCTTGCTGAAAAGATTCGTGCCATGGAGTGCTAGAATTCTTTGGGTTTTGATGTTTCTAATATGGGTTTAGTTGATGGGTTGAGGATCCCGTACAAGTTCAAAGCGCCATCTTTCGACAAGTACAATGGCACTTCTTGTCCCCAAACTCATGTGCAAGCTTACTATCGGAAGATATCCGCTTATACTGATGATGAAAAAATGTGGATGTACTTTTTCCAAGACAGCTTGTCCGAAGCCTCTTTGGATTGGTACATGGACTTGAGAAAAGAATCTGTCAGAAGCTGGAGAGAGTTAGGTGAAGCTTTTCTGAGGCAGTACAAGCATAACATGGACATGGCTCCGAGCAGAACCCAGTTGCAGAGTTTGTTTCAAAAGACCGGTGAGAGTTTCAAGGAATACGCCCAGAGGTGGCGTGAACTAGCTGCGAGAGTACAACCTCCGATGTTGGAGAGAGAATTGACTGATATGTTCATTGGAACCCTGCAAGGTGTATTCATGGATCGTATGGGAAGTTGCCCGTTTGATAGTTTTTCGGATGTTGTGATTTGCGGAGAAAGAACTGAAAGTCTTATCAAAGCGGGAAAAATCCAAGACCCTGGTTCTTCAAGTTCTTCAAGTGCTAAGAAACCATTTTCAGGGGCACCCAGAAGGAGAGAGGGTGAGACAAATGCTATACATAATCAGAGAAATGGAAACAGAGGACAACAATACCGTTAAGTTGCTGCTGTGACTATTCCAGCAACCCAACCTCAACAACAACAAAGAGGACAACCACAACAACAACAACAACGCCAATTCCAACCAAGACAAAGAATGCCAGATCGTCATTTTGATCTGTTGCCAATGACTTATGCTGAATTACTCCCTGAACTGCTCAGGTTAAAGTTTGTTGAACTTCACACTATGGCTCCATTAACAAGGATTCCCGCTGGTTATGATGCTAATGTCCGTTGTGATTTTCATTCTAGTGCGCCAGGGCACCACATCGAGAATTGTCGGGCTTTTCACCATAAAGTTCAAGATTTGATTGATGCCAAGACGATTAACTTTGCTCCTACTCCGAATGTGGTGAATAATCCTATGCCTCAGCATGGAGGGCCCAGAGTAAATAGTGTGGAAGATGGGGAAAATTTGAACTTGGTAGTCGATGTTAATGATGTTCAGACTTCGTTGTTTGTAGTGAAGGAACGTCTGCTTAGAGGGGGAGTATTCCCGGGATGTGACAGGAATTATTCAGATTGTGGTAATCATGAAAACGGCTGTGTGAAATTGAGAAGAGGTATCCAGGAATTGATGAATGAAGGTTGTTTACAGTTTGATCGGGTAGTGAAAGACCGTGAAGAGGTATCGACTGTTACCATTTACTTTACACCGTCAGAAGGTCCTGTACGGGCTCCAGGAACTATTAGTGCGCCTGTGACTATTGGTACTCCTGTGACCGTAGCTGCGCCTGTGACCATATCTGCTCCGGTGACTGCTGGTGTTCCCGTGATTAATGCTCCAGTAACTATCAGTACTCCTACCACCATTGCTGCTTCTAGTGGAAGACTTTTTGAGAATAGTAGGGCAATTCAGTGGCAATATGACAATGTTTTTTTTGCAGAAATAGAAGACCAGAGAATCAAACCAGATCAGTAAATCATACTCCAATGACGATTGGTTCGTCAAATAAGACTCCAGTAACAGATAGTTCGGCTGTGGGTAATGTGGGAGGACCCGGAGGATTCACGAGAAGTGGTTGTTTGTTTGCACCACAGGTTCCGAAGGATAACAATGCTGAGGCTCTTGCTAGAACAAAAGGAAAACAAGTTGTAGTTGAAGACGAACTAGTGCGAAAGGAAGTGTCCGAGGGTTCTTTTGAGGAGGACGTGGAGGAATTTATGAGAATTATCAAGAAAAGTGATTACAAGATCGTGGATCAGTTGAACCAGACACCGTCAAAAATCTCTATTCTCTCTCTGTTGATGTGCTCTAAGGCACATCGTAACGCCCTGTTGAAAATGTTGAATATGACTTATGTGCCTCAAGAGATTTCTGTTAACCAGCTTGAAGGTGTTATTGCAAATGTTAACACGAGACATGGTTTGGGATTCACGGATCTAGACCTGACACCTGAGGATCGCAATCACAATAGAGCTCTGCATATCACGATGGAATGCAAAGGCGCGGTTTTGTCGCATGTTTTGGTTGATACCGGTTCTTCTTTGAATGTGCTGCCCAAAAAAGCTCTGAGTAAGCTTGATGCCGAAGGGGTTGTTCTCACACCAAGTGATCTTGTTGTCCGTGCTTTTGATGGATCCAAGCAATCGGTTTTTGGTGAAGTCACGTTGCCTGTGAAGATCGGCCTGGAAGTGTTTAATATTGTCTTCTATGTGATGGATATTCAACCAGCATATAGTTGTCTGTTGGGGCATCCCTGGATACATGGAGCCGGAGCAGTTTCTTCGACTCTCCACCAAAAGCTAAAATATGTGTGGGATGGTCAAGTTGTGACCGTGTGTGGCGAAGAGGACATCTTTGTGAGCCATTTATCCTCCTTCAAATATGTGGAGATGGATGGAGAAATTCATGAAACTCTATGTCAAGCTTTTGAGACTGTCAGTATTGCGAAGGTGGCTTTTGTTGAACAGAAGAAACCAGGTACCTCGATTGCATCCTATGAACAAGCTCTGGAGGTCATTCATTCAGGTAACGCGGAAGGCTGGGGCAAGGTGATTGATGTGCCCGTAAAAGAAGACATGTTTGACATTGGTTATCAGCCTTTTCAATCATCAGAGCAGGGTGTCCAAAATCAGAAAGGGCCGTGTACTTTCACTAGTGCTGGACTGATGAATCACGGTGATGTCTTTGCAACAGACAATGAAGATGGTGACAGTGATTGTGATATGGATAATTGGGTGCGCCCGTGTGCTCTAGGGGAGAAGATCAACAACTGGACCGCTGAAGAAATAGTCCAAGTTACTCTTCAGACAGAGTAATTTTCTTCTATTTTTCATTTTGCATGAAAGCCCTACGCTCTGCCCAAGGCGTAGTGGTTCATTGTAGGGCCACATCATGTTTTAAACTTTCAATGATTATCATCAATGAAAGACGTTTTGCAATCAAATTTGTGTTCACTGTCTTTCTGTTTTTATTACTTTCATTTTCAAAACAATAAAAATGGCAATGTTTTTTTTGTGACTTCCTTGAACTCTTTTCTAAAATAAAGCATGAAACGTCGTTCGTGCAGAATTGATCTTGCGGATTCCATTAAAAACAGTTCTGTTATGGCTCAGAATGACTTCGATAATCCCATTTACCAAGCCGAAGAGGAGAGTGAAGAAGTTTGTGAACTCCCCAAAGAATTGGCCAGACTATTGAAACAGGAGGAAAGGGTCATTCAACCTCATCAGGAAGAGTTGGAAGTCATTAACCTTGGTACTGAGGACGCAAGGAAAGAGATCAAGATAGGGGTTGCTTTAGAGGAAAAGGTCAAGAGAGGGCTGATTGAAACGCTGCAAGAATATGTTGACATATTCGCATGGTCGTAGCAAGATATGCCTGGTTTGGATACAGATATTGTGGTGCACAGGCTACCTCTCAGAGAAGATTGTCCTTCGGTAAAGCAGAAGCTTCGCAGAACTAGTTCTGATATGGATGTCAAGATCAAAGAGGAGGTTCAGAAACAGTTGGACGCAGGTTTTCTAGCAGCTACCAATTATCCCCCTTGGGTGGCCAACATCGTACCCGTGCCGAAGAAGGATGGTAAAGTCAGGATGTGTGTCGATTACCGAGATTTAAACAGAGCCAGTCCGAAAGATGACTTCCCATTACCTCACATTGATGTATTGGTCGATAACACGGCTCAGTCCTCGGTTTTCTCTTTCATGGATGGATTTTCTGGCTATAATCAGATCAAGATGGCGCCAGAAGACATGGAGAAGGCGCCATTCATTACAACTTAGGGCACGTTCTGTTATAAGGTAATGCCATTTGGGTTGAAGAATGCCGGTGCTACCTACCAAAGAGCTATGACGACTCTCTTTCATGACATGATGCACCAAGAAATTGAAGTGTACGTGGATGATATGATTGCGAAGTCTCAGACAGAAGAGGAACACTTGGTAAACTTGCAAAAGTTGTTTGAAAGATTGAGAAAGTTCAAACTGAGGCTGAATCCAAACAAGTGTACGTTTGGAGTGAGATCTAGAAAGCTGTTAGGTTTCATTGTCAGTGAGAAAGGAATTGAGATTGATCCAGCGAAAGTAAAAGCTATTCAAGAAATGCCTGAACCAAGAACGGAAAAGCAGGTTCGTGGGTTTTTAGGGAGGCTGAACTACATTGCACGGTTCATATCTCACCTAACAGCTACGTGCGAACCGATATTTAAATTGCTAAGAAAAGATCAAGCAATCAGGTGGAACAATGATTGTCAAAAAGCTTTTGATAAGATAAAAGAATATTTGCAGAAACCTCCAATTCTTATACCTCCAGTTCCTGGGAGGCCTCGGATAATGTACCTTTCAGTAATAGAGAATTCGATGGGGTGTGTATTGGGACAGCATGACGAGTCTGGTCGAAAAGAGCATGCAATATACTACCTTAGCAAAAAGTTTACCGACTGTGAAACAAGATATTCGCTGCTCGAGAAAACTTGTTGTGCTTTGGCATGGGCTGCTCGCCGACTAAGACAGTATATGTTGAACCATACTACCTTGTTGATTTCTAAGATGGACCCAGTAAAGTATATCTTTGAAAAGCCGGCTCTTACCAGACAAGTGGCTCGTTGGCAGATGATTTCGACAGAGTATGACATCTAGTACACGTCGCAAAAGGCCATCAAGGGTAGTATTCTGTCTGATTACCTTGTCGAGCAACCAATTGATGACTATCAGCCGATGATGTTTGAATTCCCCGATGAAGATATCATGTACTTAAAGATGAAAGGCTGTGAAGAGCCTCTTGTCGAGGAAGGACCGGATCCCGATGACAAGTGGACACTGATGTTTGATGGGGCGATAAATGTGAATGGAAATGGTGTTGGGGCAGTACTTATTAACCCTAAAGGTGCACACATACCTTTTTCTGCCAGATTGACTTTTGAAGTAACCAACAACGAAGCTGAGTACGAGGCCTGTATCATGGGGATTGAGGAAGCCATCGATCTAAGGATCAAAACTATGGACATTTATGGAGATTCTGCTCTAGTGATTAACCAAGTAAATGGAGACTGGAATACTCATCAGCCGCATTTGATTCCTTATAGAGATTACACCAGAAGGATCCTGACTTTCTTCAAGACAGTAAAGTTGTATCATGTACCCCGAGATGAAAATCAAATGGCTGATGCCTTAGCCACATTTTCTTCCATGATTAAAGTTCATTGGCAGAATCATGTGCCACACGTTACTGTGAATCGACTCGAGAGGCCTGCGTATGTGTTTGCAGCCGAGTCTGTTATTGATGAGAAGCCGTGGTTTTATGATATTAAGAATTTCCTCAAAAGCCAAGAGTATCCTGAAGGAGCGTCAAAGAATGACAAGAAGACACTGAGAAGGCTAGCTGGAAGCTTTTTCTTGAACAAGGATGATGTGTTGTACAAGAGGAACTTTGACATGGTTCTGCTCAGATGCGTGGTTACCAGACAAGTGGTTGCTCGATTCATTAAGAAAGAAATTATCTGTCGTTATGGGATTCCTGAGAGAATCATCACTGATAATGGTTCGAATATCAATAACAAGATGATGAAAGAGCTTTGCAAAGACTTTAAGATCGAACACCACAATTCTTCTCCTTACAGACCAAAGATGAATGGTGTTGTAGAGGCGGCAAACAAGAATATTAAGAAGATTGTGCAAAAGATGGTTGTGATGTACAAAGATTGGCATGAGATGTTGCCTTTCGCTTTGCATGGGTATCGTACCTCAGTGCGTACGTCAACCGGGGCAACTCCGTTTTCACTTGTGTATGGCATGGAGGCAGTCTTGCTAGTAGAAGTTGAAATCCCTTCTTTGAGGGTAATGATGGATGTAAAACTTGACGAGGCTGAGTGGGTTCAAGCCAGGTTTGATGAGTTAAATTTAATTGAGGAAAAGCGATTAGCAACTGTGTGCCATGGACAACTATATCAGAGAAGGATGAAGAAGGCCTTTGATCAGAAAGCGCGTCCTCGAACCTATCAGATAGGTGACTTAGTTTTGAAGAGGATCCTTCCTCCCGGTACAGATAACAGGGGCAAGTGGACTCCGAATTATAAAGGTCCATATGTTGTTAAAAAAGTCTTTTCTGGTGGAGCCTTGATGGTTACAACTATGGATGGTGAAGATTTCCCGTCTCCTGTGAATTCAGATGTAGTCAAAAAATACTTCGCATAAACTGACCCGCTGGACCAAAAAAAAGAAAGTCCAGGCAAAAAAGGGCATCCTGGCGAACCAAGAGAAAAAAGAAAAGAAAAAGGTTCGGGCAAAATTTAGGGATAAAGAATAAATATAATATGTACACCCGATAAGTTGAAAACCTGCAAAGGCGGCTTAGGCAAAAATGGGTATCCCGGTGGATTGAAAACCTGAAAAGGTGGTCCAGGCAAAAGAGGGATTAAAGCGAAGACTACAGTCTGAGTCATTTGTACTTCATCGCATTTCAGTGTCTACCATCTTGAAGGATATGATCGGTCCAATCACTCTTCTCAGAAAGCAAAGAATTTGGGGGAAAGTGAAGATCTATGAGTCATAACAGAATTGGAAAATAGTGGAATGCCGTGTTCACATTGCCAATAAGATAGTTTATTTTCTCTTTTGGCGCAATTACCTCTTCCTAGGAATTGCTTCCTGATGTATTTGCCTTTATAGGCCATTTTCAATCAATAAAAGTCGTTATTCAGTCGAATTGCTCTCTTGTTTTTTATTTTACTGTCTTGTTTGCAAAAAACGTTCGAATTTTTGATAAACATTGCATCTAAAAACATGAAGGCTAGACAATGGCATGCGGAAAGATAAAACATCTGAAAATCATTTTGAATGTTGAGTACACTTGAGTATATTTTGTCCATACGATCCCCTGGGGCATGTATGTCCTGCCGTTTTGCAGGTTACTATCTTTGATTGATGGCTAAAGCAGATGAGCCAAAGTTTGTTCGAAGGAAGACCTTGTTGTTTCAACACTGTCCAGTCGTGTAAGAAGTTGGGTCGTCTAAGTTGAGTTCAGAATTTGTTTCCCCAGCATGGTCGGGAGGTTGGTGTTTTCCCAACAAGTGATTCCCCAGTTGAGTTGGTTTCTCTACCGTTCCGAGAATGTCAAATCAATAAGTATCCTCAGCAGAATTGTTGCATCTCCCCACAGAGTTGGAAGATCGAATCAGAAATTGTGTGCTCAGTAAAGTGATCATTTGCTTTCCCAGCAGGAGTTTTCCTCCCTTTGCATCTTGCATGTAGTAATCATCATTTGCATTCGCATTCTCAAATCGCGTAGCATTTCCATTCAGTATGGAGCATTACGCCATGGAAAACCCAAACATATGCATACATGCATTAAACCAGATTGGATCATATCTCCGGAAGAGACGAATCATTTTTCAACATCAGTTAGCACATTTGCAGCAGTTGCTCTTGGCAACATTCAGAATCGATAATCCCAGTGAGATTTATTTTCTCACCAGTCTGTGAAAGGAAAGCTTGATTCTCTTCCGATTTAGTCACCAGTAAGTGTCTGCTTTAATTTGACATATGTAAATGTCATCCTCGCGATACCGGTAAATGTCGTGTTGATCCCCGTAAATGTCTGTGCTTTTCTTTGATGTCGGCGAACATCATCTTTCGATGTCGGTAAACGTCGAATTCCAATAGTTGGCCATCAGTAAATGGCATGCCTCTCATGGTGTCTACAAAAAATCGTTTTGTCAACACCCGTGTGTGTCCTTTCCCTTTTTGGTGTCGGTAAACATCAATGTTCGATGTCGGTAAACATCAACCACTTGTTAACCATCGGTAAATGGTTTTGTCGTTTAAACAACTGTGTGTTATCGATATCCGTAAATATCGAGTATTTCATTTTCGCCACCGGTAAATGGTTTCGCTTCATAAATGTATTCTTTCCTTGGTGTCTGTAAACATCTTTGTTCGATGTCGGTAAACATCGAGTTCTTTCCTAGTCATCGGTAAATGTCTGGTCTTGTTTCACTTGTAAACATCTTTGTTCGATGTCGGTAAACATCGAGTTCCTTCCCAGTCATTGGTAAATGTCTGGTTTTGTTTCACTTATAAACTTCTTTGTTCGATGTCGGTAAACATCGAGTTCCTTCCCAGTCATCGGTAAATGTCTGGTTTTGTAGCGCTTTCTTTGATATAGGTAAATATCAAATTTTGTTTTGAAGCCGCCATCGGTAAATGGCCTCGCTTTCCTTGATATCGGTAAATATCAATTTTGTTTTGAAGTCGCCATCGGTAAATGGCCTCGCTTTCCTTGATATCGGTAAATATCAAATTTGTTTCGAAGCCACCATCGGTAAATGGCCTCGCTTTCTTTGATATCGGTAAATATCAAATCTATTTTGAAGCCGCCATCGGTAAATGGCCTCGCTTCCTTTGATATCGGTAAATATCAAATTTGTTTTGAAGCCGCCATCGGTAAATGGCCTCGCTTTCCTTGATTCGTCACCTACAGAGTGCAAATTCTCTGGTTCTTTTGGTATTCAATCCCTATTTACCTTGAAAGTCTGATAGCCGCTGCTTTCATCTGTTCAGGTTCATAGTTGATTGAATAGGGGCAGTTGTAGCACCTCAAATTTGCCCTCCTCATTCATGCATTCATTTTAGGTCATTTAACATTTCATATTGCATTTCATCATGGCAATCAGAATTAGCTCCAAGAGTTTGTCTTCCAAGAAGTTTGTATTCATCTGGGTATCAAAGTCAAAGTAGGGTTCCTCAAGGATTGAGATGCATTCTTGGTTTGAAGGTCTTATGGATGTTGTGTAGAGCTCTTGGGAGCTAGGGTTTCATTTTCAGAGGTTTTTCTTTAAATGATCAAGCTTAATGGGCTTAGTACAATTCAAAATTCAACTATGAAGTCAAAAGTCAACTGTTGGTCAATAGAGGGTCAAATGGCTAGGGGATGACTTGAGATACTTCCAACATGTTGAAATAGGGTCTATTCATCGTTCAAAACGTTCATCTTGAAGAGACAAAGGTCTATTCCTGAACTGTCATGCTCGCTAGGCGAGAAATCCTTCGCTAGCCGAAGCCCACGCTTCCTCCTTCGCTCCAGCGAACCTTGACGATGTTGCTACTGGAATTGCTCGCTACCTGCTCGCTGGACACTCGCCTAGCGAGTAAGTGCTAGCTATGTTTTTATCCAAGTCTGGGAGTGTTCGCTGGAACCTCGCTGAGCGCTCGCCTAGCGAACCCTTCACTACCTCACTCGCCTAGCGAGCTTACTGATATACCAAAAAATCATGGACTTGGATTTCCGTCATTTGAGCCCACCAAGCCACGAAAATCAGAGTATAAATTCTAAAAAATTCATTGGAGCAAAACCCTAATTCGAGCAGCCTCCATACACACTCTCACTCTCACTCTCACTCTGACTCACACACTTCTCACTTCCATCTCACGTAAACCCTAACATTGCTTTGCAAACCCAACTGTGCATTTCAATTTCAATCGATCTCTCCAACCAGGTTTGCCCTATTTCCATTATTTTATGCTTTCAATTTGAAATTTCTGAAGTATGAGACATTATGGGTGAATTTGGGAGAGTGGGTATCATTAGGTTTTGCATGTATGTTTAGAACGATTCTTAGCACGTTTAATCACTTAATTTCCGAAATGGGTACCATAGGATTTAGGGTTTTCTGAAATTGGACTGTTATCAAGGAAGAACCCAGAACCCGTAGGCATTCGCTAGCACTTCGCTAAGCGAACCTGTAGTGAAGCTTCGCTAAGTCTTCGCTACGCGAAGCAGTGGCGATTGTGACAGTAGTTGGTTTTTCTGTTTGCTCTCTAATCTGTTTTGTGTTTGTTATGACATGCTTTCTATTGCATCCGTGCACTGTTTACCTGACACTGTTGTTGCTATGATTCTTTTGTTTGGTGCAACTTATGATTACACCCCATCTTGTTATTCTAACATGTTTTGTTGAGTTTTTTTGTGAGGGCTCACATGACTCTCGAAGAGGTAGCTTGCTTGGTATTCCACTTTATTTGCGGGATACCATTTGGAGATTTATTCTGATTGCTTTGCTGACTTGTTTTCTTTGATGGTGCTAGCCCGAGAGATCTCTGGGTTTCTTGTTTCTTTAGTTGCTGTTACTTCGGATCTTTATCCGTGTGGTAGATCTCTTGATCCCTTTTAAATCTTTCTAGCATTTTACCGCTTTCTTAGCTGGAAAACCTCGATAGGAGGCAATGTTTTTGTGTGTTTACTTTTGTGCCCAAAGACCTCCAAGAAGAGGCACCAGTGCCAAAGACCTCCATGAAGAGGCAATTGACGGATAAAAAGGATTAGTAGTCAATCCCCCATTATTCAGTGTGTCGTTCTTTATGCTCGCACTACGTGTCGATGCTTCAGAACAAAAGCCCAAGATCTTTTATCCGGTCAGTCAGTAGAGAGGGTTTCATCTTTCTGAACCCCCACGCTTTGTCATGAGCTCACCCTGTCCAAGGTTAAGAGCTATAAGGTCTTATCCTCATTACCCTTTTTGATCTGCTCACCTTGACGTTCAATGTCAGTGGTTAAGATCCCATTTGCTTACCTTTCCATGGCTTGTTTGTCGAGGTTGATATGACCCCTCTTGACTAAAGCCCTACCCGTGTATGTTTGAACCACCTTGTTGGTGTGTTTACTTTATGCTATATGTTTTTGTGTGGTGTGATCGTCTCCCCATAGGATTGCTAGGCTTCGTATAGTCTCTCGTTTGCATGTCAATTAAGGTAGCACGGTTCCTTTGTCTAGGACTTCCTTTTTTGCATGAGCATTCCTAAAACACAAACAAACTCCTTGATTTTCTTTTCTTAAAAACACGTTAACTCCTTCTACTACAGGTGAGTAAGTCTCCAAAGGTCGAGCATCCGGTAGATTGCGTAGTAACGTCGTTCATCTAAAAAACACAAAACAAACAAAAATAGTTTAGCCGGGCTACGGTGCTCTGATTCTCAATTCTTCTTGAGATACGTATGCAGCAGGGTAGGGCCTGTGCGAGCAATAACTCTTTCTTTTCCCTACTTTTATTTTCCCTCTTTCACATCGCATACAAGACTTTTTATACACACACTTTAGACATAATTAGCAAGCGTGGATCCTGTGGAGTACCACAAACGTGAAGGGGTGCGATAACCTTCCCTTCACATAACCAGCCCCCTTAATTAGTTTTCTTTGGTTCGAGACTTTGTTTTATCCGTTCCCTCTAGGTTTTGCAGTACTGCCTTTCCCTCCTCTTGGGATAAAAGTACATAGCTGGCGACTTTACTCTTTTTTCCTCACCACTCTTTTTCGCGTTTATACTTGGATTCGGGAAATCCGGGGAGCGACATGCGGGATCCCCCATGATACATGCATGGTGAGGGTATGTGTGAGGGATGATGATGGTACCTGTGCGGGATCTGGAAAGCTAAATCCCCCAGTCTGTTAGTATGGAAAGCTAGACCCCTCAATCTGTTGGTATGGAAAGCTAGATCTACCAGTCTGCTGGAATGGAAAGGTAGGTTCCCTAAATGGGCTAATGAAAGTTGAATTTCCATATGGGAACATAGGATAGTCATGAGGGAAGAGTAGCGCCATAAGAGGTTGAGAACTAGAGATAGATATGGGATCTACCTGACTATGTGGGGGGTGGGGGGGTGGGGGGGGGGACACATGACCAACTAAGGTGCCTCACATACAGTTACCCTGAGGCGCTGATGACGGGTCTTCTTACCCTTACCCTTATCAGTTTGGGGTGGCATTTTTCTATATTGAGAGAATACACATATAATAAATTAACACAACATTTACAACTAATTTATCAACACAATTAATAAATCAACAAAACACATTTTAATTAATACATTATTTTCTACCAACAACATAGATGCATCGACCTATTCTCTATACACGAATCATTAAGTAAAATTACAAAAATGATCTATTCAAACTCTTCATGTTCTTCATCCATATCATTCTCATCATCTGATCCAATATTGTCCTCGGATCCAAACTCTTCATGTTCTTCGTCCCCATTATTTTCTTCCAACAATATAGATGAATTAACTTGATAACCCTTAACAATTGTATCACACAAACTTGTAATTTATTCAACTTTAATCGCATCATTAATTTGAGAAATTTCATCAACTTAGTAAGCAACGTCTTCCACTAGATCGTCAATTTCAATATGACCCAATGGTTTTGTTTTGATTACAACACACCACCCTCGTTTATGTGGAATGATTTAAGGATAAGGAACATAACTTTCCTAACAATATGTGACATTATGAAAGGGTCATGCTATTTGTACCTTCGGTCCATTTGAATCTCAACGGCATTATATTTCTTATATATTTTTGTGCCACTTTCAGATCGATCATGCCAATTATAATAAAACAAGACAACTTTATTTTTTGAGTCCAAGTAATTGTATACCAACTCGTAAATATATGTTACAACTCCATAGAAGTCGTCTTCACCATCATCTATAACTCCTTTTACGAATACACCATTGTTTATGGTTTTTTCCCTTCAGTCCATGTCTCGGTGTGGAATTTATATTTGTTCACAAAGTATGTGTGTCATTCATTTGCGCTTTGAACATGGCCTTCATATAAGTTTCTCAAATGGAGTATTTCTTAAGTTGGTGCAACAATGCATGACAATTTCTCCTTGAACCATGCTGAAAAATACGCATGAATGTGATCGGTAGTTACTTGTTCACCAGTAATATGAAAATATGCGGTGTTAAATGCCCTATACAGAAACATACAATAAGTTTGAAGGTAATAAGTTTTATATTCATAATTTAAAGATAAATAGGTAGTAGGGATATACTTACTTAATATATGGTTTAACTTTAGCACGGTTAATCAAGACATGAACATGCGCATATTGCATTTATTTTTGGATCAGCCAATGCACATTCTTCTTTCTAGAGGGACGGCCTGCAAGACTGAATATTGATAAGGTAAATTGAATTCTTTCTTTATCATTTACTACATTCCTTATAATTCTTGGAGTTAACATCAAGTGATTGAAATAATGACTACAAAAATGTGATGTTTCTCGATGCAAGTAATGTGCATATATTGATCCTTCAACTTTAGCTTTATTTTCACCGATACCCATGAACCTTTCAAATGGGTACATCCACCTATATTGGACAGGGCCACCAAGATAAGCTTCATAATCTAGATGTATAGGTAGATATTCTATAGAGTAAAAGAAACCAGGTAGGAAATACTTGTTCAAACATATAGAGAATGACTGGAATATTTTGGTCCAACTTAATGACATCGCCCACTCTTAAAGTTGACGCACAAATATCTCTAAAAAATTGAATAATTTCAGTTAGTGGATTAAGCACATATTTGGGTAGTGAATCAAACGCAATTGGAAGCCATCGTTGGGGTCGACACACCTTGCTAAGTTTGAAGCATAACCATCAGGTATTCTTAACTCATTTAACCATCGACAAACCACTTTAGCTTCTTGGGAAGTTATACTGTAAGTAACCTTGTGTTTTAATAATTTTTCATTCGGTTGAGGCTTCAAATCCAACTCTTTTCGATTACACCAAATTTCCATGTCTTTTTTAGCCTTCTCATTATCTTTTGTTTTGCCTTGAACATCCATCATCATATTAAATACATTATCAAAAAAATTCTTCTCGATATGCATAACATCAAGATTATGTCGCAAAAAATCATATTTCCAATATGGGAGGTCCCAAAATATACTTCTTTTCGTCAAATTGTGTTTCCATTATCTGTGAATTTTGGCAGTTCACAAACTTGGTTCCATACTTCACCTGGTGACAATCGATAGGGAGACAAAGCTATTATTCACTCATCTTTTTTGAAATCATTCTTGTTTCTTCTATAAACATGATGTTCTGGTAGGAATCTGCGGTGACAGTCAAACCACGAACTATTCCCCCCTTTTTCCAACGTAAATGCCTTGGTGTATTCCATGCAATGAGGACAACCCATTTTTCCATGTGTACCCCAACTAGACAACATGTCATATGCGAGAAAATCGTTAATAGTACACATCAAGGAAGCTCGCAAAGTAAAGTTTTGTTTACAGGATATATCATAAGTTGACTCTCCAATCCATAACCTCTTCAAATCATCAATTAAAGGTTGTAAATACACATTGATTCTGACTTTTGTACTCGACGGTCCTGTAATAAGGCAAATAAAAAATATGTATGGTTTTATTATGCACATCTCAGGAGGGAGGTTTTAAGAGGTTACAATAAACGGCTAACAAGAATATCCATTTACCGACGATTGGACATATGGAGTAAAACCATCATAGCATAATTCAAGCCTCACATTTCTAGGTTCTGCAGCAAAATCAATATTTAATCTATCAAAGTGCTTTTGTGCCTCACCATCTGATGGATGTCGCATAATGCCAGAACTTATTTTGTTTGTATGATGCCATGTCATTTGACTTTCATTGTAAATTGAAGCAAACAGTCTTTTTAACCTTGGTATTATCGAAATATAAAACATGGACTTCACTGCTAAACGTTTTTGTTTACGATTAATGACTTTACTGCGAATTGCATATCTTAGACTCTTACAGAAATTACATTCCTCAAATGGTCCATCATTAGTACCAAACTCATTGTCATAAAACAACATGCAACCGCTAATGCAACAATCAATCTTTCTTACTTCTAAACCCAACTTTGACACCAACCTCTTTGCATCATAAAAAATTATAGGCAAGTTGTCTTTTGTAGGAGTTGCGTCCAACATCATTTTTGCGAAAAATCCCAAACATTGATCAGGAACATTCCAATTTGACTTGGAGGCCAATAATCTCACACACATTGATAATTTTGAGTCTGACGACCCCTTAAACAACGACGTATTCATTTCTCTCAACAACTGAGAAAATATTCGTGCTTCCTCATTCGGCAACTCTTCCCCATCAAAATCTTCAGGTTCATCATATGTCACATTCACCCCAAAAGCATCGCCAACCATCTCATCAATTAGATTAAAGTGTTCATCATATTCCATATGTGATCGACTACTTGAAGCATTTGTATTAGTAGTCTCTCGTACGTTACTCGACAATTCTTCTCCATTATATGTCCAAACCCAATAATTTTCAATGAAACTCCTTCTCTTTAATAGATATTCTACTTCCTTTGGGTCACTAATTATAGGTCTACATTCACATTTAAGACAAGGACATCTTACTCCTCATTCGCTTCGACAACATTCTTTAGAAAATGCCCACATGAACAACCCTTTAACTCCTTCCTCAAAATTTGGTTTAACTCAACGTCTTCCTGGATACATCCTATTGTACATCCAACTACGATAATACCGATAATATTTCATATTGCACATTTGTACAATCATCAGTTTTAATATATAATATATAATATATACTCACTTAATATATTAACTACAAATAAATTTCATACTATTTTATTTTTAATAAACTTATATAATATATTCTTTAAGATAAACATATTATTCTATTTTTGTTTTAAACAAACATATAATATTTTATGGTTTTAATAAATACCTATTATGTTCTATTTTAAAAATATATATTAACACATATAGCATATAATACACATAATAACTAGATATTCTATTTTAAAAAAACTTATGTAATAGATTCATACTAGAAACAATCAACAAATAATATATACACATATTTATATTATTATTAATTATTAGATTATTTTAAATTCAAATTGAATTTTAATTTGAAGAAATGGATGGAGGAAATGGGAGTGAAGTTGCTGGAAATGGGAGAAAGTAAGAAGAGAAGAAATTGGAAAATAGTGATGACTGAAATGGTGGAACATGGGACATTAAATATCCACCTCGGCGTCGTGTTACTCACGTGCAAATAAAAAAGTATATGTTAGGTATTCACGTCGCAACCACTATAGTGTCAGAACGATCATAACCGTTGCGACGTGAATTACACGTCATCACATAAAAGTTTTCGGTAAGCACATGCACCCCATCAATACATCAGGTCAAACTTTTTCTCTAAATTTTTTTATTTTCTAAAACTCGTTTGTGACGTGTTTTCCATGATACAACTCAATTTTTGAAAATTTCAAAATTCCCCTCTTTTGAAACCTGACGTCTTTATTTTTTATTTAAAATAAGATGTTGCGACGTGTTTTTTTATTTAAAACATTTTTTTTAATTTCAACTTCTCTCCACGTGATAATCTGCCTTTACATTTTATTATTATTTTAAATATATATCGACGTGATAAACACGTCGCAACAACCTTTTTTCCCCCACATGTTTACCACGTTATAAAATCATATCTCTGGAGGAAGGATTTCTTGTAGTGGTTTTTGAATTAGTGTTTTTTAATATATTTTTAATTTAAATATAAAACACATACAAGTATTGAATTAAATAAAAATAATACTATAAACTAATATGTTTAATATTTAAAGTGACTACAAAAGGGTTGCCTTTTATATTCAAAATTCTAATAATAACTTTTTATACCATGTACAAAATATTTAGAATTAAATAAGTTTTTAGTCCACAAAATAGATTAACTTTTATTTTTAATTTCTGTTAAAACATTTTAAATTTTAGTTCTTTAATTAATTTTCTATCAATTTTAATTTTTTTAATGTTCATTTTGAATGTTTCAATTTTTTTATGACATGTTATGGACAAGATTTTAAAATGTTATTAGTCTAATAATTTAGTAATTAAATATCTATTTTCTTATAACTCTAAATGAAATAATAAATTATAAAAATTAAAAATTAAATAATTAAATTAATAATTATTTACATATTAACAATAACATATCATTTGAAAGAGTTACTTAAAACATGCAACAATACTTTTTCTAAAAGAAATAAAAATTAATAACAAAAAATTTAACGGACCAAAATTTGAAAAAAATAATTTAAAAACTAAAATTTATCAAAGTTTGTATATTTAAACGATAAATACATATTTAACAAAAAATTATAAAAGCATAGTAAAATGACAAGTTTGACACAAAATATACTTTATTAAAAATTACACTTAATTATAATTTTAGTTATCATATTTTAAATTCAAACAGTTTTGAACATTTCTGATATTTTTATACTGAAATTTGATGATATATTTATTTATTTAATAAAAAAATTAAATTATAAATAAAGATACTATATTTAAATATTCATACAACAAAAGGCGTCACAAATATAAATGGAAAATAGAGGTAGGCACAAGTATCAGGCCAAGATCACCAAAAACAGAGATAACCAAAACAAAACTAAAAGGAAGCCAAGTTTCAACCAAACATAAAGAAATACATATACCAAAGAGATGAAAAACCAAATGAAAACACCACTGTATAAGAGGAAAAGCTAGATCTCATTCGATAGAGATCACCATCAACATACAGAATCCTCTAGAGAAACCACTCATAACAGTCCACGATAAAAGAATAACTTACCAAAATACCATTTTCAACTCTGAAAAATGGCCTTATCTATCCCACCTTTCACAATAGAAGAAGAACATGAAAAAATCATCATTCTTGAATTTACATAACGACCACACTATCGAATTCCAGATCATAGAAAGGTCACCCCTCAATCTAGACTTACTATCCAACTCTCTAAATAAGAGAAAAGGAGTCACAAGGTCCTTAGGAAGAACAAAACATCACACTAACCATCTAAAAAATTATATACTAGACAAAATCAACTCAAAAACAAATAAGAATTTTACTCTAACAACCATCTACACAATGGGCACAAGGCATCCTCTAGATCCTATAACACCCTACGCTTAAGTAGGTTCTCTCTAGTAGAGACCTAATTTTGGATGAGTTTCTAGGAAAATCCACCACTTTATAAAGGATCCAACTATCATCCAAATAAGCGAGAGAGTCATGCTCATTTGACTGGGTAGAAGCTCTAGAAATGATCCAATTATCACCCAAATGAGTGAGAGAATCATGCTCACTTGACTGGGTGGAAGCTCATTAGAAATGACATGCTCAAGAATGATATAATAAGCTAAAGTTACACTAAACACACTGTCTTACTCCAATTTTTTCTTGGAATTTTAAACTTTCAGGCAATCAACTTTATTTTGTTTTATACATAATGAAATTTTGGTTTTACAGATAGATTGGTTGAATCGATTTCTTAACCACGAGTAAAATCAAGGAACAATGATTTCAGGTTTGGGCCTGCAACTGTCTGTTTTATTGAACTACATTACATGTAGTTTAATCTGGCGTGCTCATTCTATTTTTTCGCACCTGTACACGTTCACATTTTGATAAGCTTGAGCCTTTTCATTCGGGTATTCTTAATTGCAAGATTTGAACTACGACTGTCTGTTTTACTGAACTATATTTCCCATAGATTATTTTAGCGCATCCATTTTGTTTTTCCGCATATTCGTGCGTCCGTGTTTTGCTCGATTTATTTGCTTTTTTCGTGTTTTATAAAAAATAAATGATGTTAAATAAATAGAGTTCTAAATAAAATATTTGAGTTTGATTTATTAATTTTTGGTAGATTTAATTTCATCAATTTTAAACTCATTTTGATCATTCAATAATATATAAGTTAAGGGTTGGAATAAAATAAAAATTAAAACCCTGAGATGACATTATATGCTTAATGTTAAGGCTATTAGAGAAGGAGGGAGTCACACTCATCAGTCTCTCTCACCATTCAAAATACGGAAAAAGAATAAAAAAGGGAGAGCCACAAATACATTGCATTCTTTCTTCTCCTTCTCATTGCATCACCACACCATCCTTCTACACCATCAAACACACTCCCTCCGCCACCATAAAATGATTCAAGCTAAACCTCCCTCTCTTCAGAACCGTTCACCGCTGTGAAACACTTCGTTTCCTCACCTCCTTCAATCTCGCTAGAGCAAAACAAACTGACCTCAACTCTCTCATCTTATCCGATTCGCAACCATCATCGGCCTTCCTACTCCCTCCACCCTACCCTCTTCCTACCGTGACAAAAAACCTCACTCATCTCACTTCAAATAGTGAACCACCACCTCTCGCTTCGTCACAAACTCATATTCTCTGTTCCGCCGGCAGTGCTACCACACAAAACTATTTCATCACCGTCGGACCTCGCAAACAAACAATGTTTTATGCGTTCTATCACGATACAAACAAACACTTAAGCCTCATCCACGGACATACAAGCAACGTTTAACCGCTAGAATGAAACCTAAACATTTGTTCATTAAAATAAAACCAACAAATATGTAATTTTCTACTTAGAACTATGTAGCTTTGAGTTCTCCATCGCACTTGAGGATACGTAGGAGCGAGATTCAACGTCTCGTCAAACACTATAACAAAAAATCTAAAAATATCTTTTGTCTTGCCCAGAACTACGTAGTCTTGAATCCCTCATCGTACTTAAGGATACGTAGGAGCAAGACTCGCAATCTTGTCAAACACTATAATAAAAAAAAATTATCCCCTTTTCTTTTTCCCTTCATACTTTTAATAACTAGAAGAAAACAAATAACGAAAGCTAAAGTTCTATTTACAAATATAACTAAATGATCCTCGTTGAGTATAACTGATGTGAGAGGTGCTAATACATTCTCCACGTATAACCGACTGGCAAACCTGAATTTGGTTACGATGACCATTTTATTTTTTTAAGGGTTTTATTGATATTTTCCCTTTCCTTTTGGAATAAATAAAGTTTGGTGGTGACTCTGTTATCATCTCGAGCGTGCGAATACCGGTGGTCATTTTTTATGCCTCGACGTACACCATCCTTGAAGTGACACCACCACCACTTAAGTGACTCCTAAGGGAGCGAGCCACTTTTTGAAAAATAGACAATAAATCAACACCCAATAAAAAGGGATCTCTTCCACTTCAAATCCAAGATAAGATCTTATTCACATATACCCTAACCTGACTAAATGACGAGTGCTCTTAATCAAAAATATCAAAGGTTCTAAGAAGCCTAATGCAAATAAGTGTTGACCCCACTCATAGTTCCTTTAAGAAGGAGGTAATAATGCCAAAATCTATTTTATTCCTCAAGTAGACATCGAACAAAATCCAGAAGACCTACCCTCTAAGATGAAACACATAACACAATCAGTATATTTGGCAGATAAAATATAATACCAAAGAATTGATGCGCCCGAGATAAGCCTCCATAATGGAAAAAGAGCTAATTTGACTACTCAGAGACCCCAAACCCCTAAACCACCGTGATGCTTAGGCTAATAGACATCTGACCACTTAACCATAGAGATCTTAGAACATTCGTGGACTCTTTTTACCCCACCTAGATGAACTTTATTTCGATCCTAAAAGTCCTCTTCAAAACTTTGATATGAATTTTTAGGAAAGGCAAGAAGAATATAGCGATAACATTTAGGACACGGTTGAGAATGACCACCCTACCACCAAGACTAACATAATCATGTCTACATGAAAGCAACCGACTAGAAATCAGAGTAATTAGCGATTCCCATGTAGACTTTAGACGAGGGTTTACCTCTATCGGAAACCCTAGGTACTTTAAGGGCAGGATTTGTAGCTTACAATGGAGAAAAGTTCCAGCTGGATCCAGGAAGACCAAATCAACATTGACCCATATGAGACTACTTTTATAAAAATTAACATGATACCTAAAGTTATGTTAAAACCCCTAAGAATAGCCTTAGTCGCCCACATATTATCTATTGAGGAATCCACTAGAATAATCATGCCATTTGCATACTGCATCGAGAGACAGACATATTCGAGGTGTCAACGACAAGGTTTTTTGATTTTCTTGGGCAAGTCAAACAACTCATTCACAACCACCACCTCATCCGCTAATGATTTTCCTTTAAGAAAACATGGTTGATTTGGAGGAAATACAATTATTTATAACCTTAGAAAGTTTAGATATCAACACTTTGACAACTAGTTTATAAAGAGACCCCATCAAATAAATAGGTCGAAAGTTAATCAGATGGTAAGACGACTAAATTTTTAAGGTTAAAATCACAAAATAGGAGGAGAAACTACGGGGTATAGACGCATAACAGTGAAACTGATCAAACTTACTCCTTAAGTCATCCAAAAGAAAGTTCCAAATGGTTTTAGAAAATAGAATTAAACCCATCAAGTTCGTGGTTGTTATTTTTATCACATGAAGAAATCACTCGATTGATCTTGGGTAGCCGAAAAAGAGGCAGTAAGGTTATAACTAATTTCCTCTGACAGATAATGAAAGGTTACACCCATTCAACTAGGGATGGCTAGTAAGGAGTTCCTTAAAATGATTAGAGAATAAACTAACCACCTCCTCGTGGTTCTCAAAAACACCTTCAACCCACCCATCTTAAGAGCTAATATTGCATTCTTTTTTCTTATACTTTTCATAGAAGTATGGAAGAAACTCAAGTTACCATCTCCTTCCTTAAGCCACTTGGCTTAAGAACTCTAAAAAAGTGAGAGTCGTTAATCTGAAATAAGGACCAAAGATATGCCAAAGCCCTTGACCTAATCACTACCTCTTCCACCAAAAGGGGATCAAGGTCAACTCTACAATCCAGAGAGCTCACCACCTTTCTCAAGCAGTCAATATGAGAATCAAGATTTCTAAAGACACTTATATTCTAAGTTTTCAAAGAAAATTTGAGTTTTGGGTTTCTTTTTCAACACAAAAGCTTTCTAGCCAGAAGAAATGAAAGCAATCCAACTAACATGGAAAACCAAAGAAAAATCACAATTATCAAGCAAATGGTTGTTGAATCTAAAAGGCTTGGAACCCCATAACTAGTTATAATACCTTATAATTAACACACAACTCCCACCACTCCTCAGACACAATAAAACCCATTAAGAATCCTATATATCACCCCCAATCCTCTCGCTTAATGATAAGACATAATTGAAATATTCTAAAACACCCCTACACAACACCCCCAACATAAATCTCCTTAAAACTAAGTCTTGCCATATGATCATCTTCCGAGACAAGGTATAACTAAAGTAAATATCATCCAAAAAACACACAGATCTATACGCTCCCACAACAGACAAACACAAAGATAATCGGGACCATAGAAGGAAAAGAGGGATGAACCCTTACAACTGCACCAGATCGAAAGGAGTCAACCAATGTTTCCAACAAACATGGAGAAACTCCACTCATAGAAGGAATTTCCCCATAAGGAATGAATAAGAGAGATAAATACTTCACTTAGTTTAGTCTCTTGAAAAGACATAAATTCTAGGAATTTAGAAACAATAAACTCTTTGACTTCATGTTTCTTAACCTTACTCCCCAACCTATATGCATTAAAAGAACCTAATACCATACTATACAACTTCTAGACCTCCTAGTCAATTTCAGCCGCCTACCCCTTTTTCTAAATCCAATAGCCTTTGAAATGCTTGTTAGTGACTTGCATAAGAACACCCTAACTGTTTGGTAAGACAAAAATCATAGATGATATCAAAATCAGCGTATCATGCATAGTGGAAAGAGGAGCACCTCATGGACTAGCTAACAGACAAGGTAAGTCATCAAGGACTCAAATTTTCCTTAAGAATAGACCGAGAGACACTATCCTGCATAGAAAAGTCAATAGTAGTAAGCGGACTCACAATACATGTATCCAATATGGAAGAGGAAGGGATATGAAGGGATGTAACTTATGAAACATGACAATTATCATATCAAAAGACACACGTGCACGCATACACACTATAATGAGACCAAAACCAAAAAAAAATTAAAGAATATAAATTTTTTATATTTAGAAGATAGAATTATATTTAACCAAGTATTCATCAACTTTTTTTATAACCAAACTTTTCGCCTAGTACTCGAACTCAAAACATATTTAATACTCCCTCTATCCCAAAATAATTGTCGCATCTTATAAAATTATTTGTCTCAAATAAGGGTTGCATTTTAATTTCCAATACAATTTTAATGTTTATCTTCTAATTATGTCCTATAATTAATACTCTCAATTTAATATTTTTTCACTCTGCATTTATAATAATTCGAATACACCAATAATAAATAAGGATAGTTTGATAAAAATACTATTATTTCTATTTTATTTATTACTTTTTTGTAATCTGTGTAAAATGACCAATTTTGACAATTATTTTGGGACAAAGCGACTATTATATTTGAAAGTTGATTTTAGAGAGTTGTAAGAATACAAACTTTAAATGTGTAAAACAAAAAAGAATGCAGACTTTGAAAAACTACATTTATATTTTAATAAATGAACATACTAGGATTGGGGGACTTTGAGTTTGTAAAAATATAGCTCTTGAAACACGGTTGTGACGTAGCACCATGAGTTTGTGACGTAGCTCTTGAAACACCGTTATACCGAGAGGCTTGGTCAATGTGTAAGCTATTTGAGTTATAGCTGGCACATGATGAATGAACATTCGTTTTGCCACTACTCGTTTGCGAACAAAGTGTATATCTAACTCAATATGCTTGGTACGGGCGTGTAGTACAGGATTGTGAGATGACATCACAGGGCTTAGATTATCACACAACAGTATTGGAGTATGATAAGCAACATTAAGTTCAGATAGGAGGGATTCTAATCAAAACAGTTTTGATGTTGTGTGAGCGGGAGCCCGATATTCCGCTCGATGCAGGAACGAGCAACTAAAGACTGCTTCTTAGAGGTCCACAAAATGATATTATGACCAAAAAAGATACAAGAAATAGAGGTTGATCGTCTGTCATCTAGATCACTTGCCCAATAGGAATCACTATAAGCACGAAGAGAAAACTTTGAAGCTGTAACAGAGGGAGACAAAAGTAAACCATGGTTCATAGTGCCACTCAAGTATCGAAGAATGCATCAGACAGCAAACCATTAGTGTCAATAGGGTTAGCCATAAATTGACAATCCTTATTGATACTAAAGGCAATATCAGGCCTTGTCAAGGTGACATTTTTCAAGGCACTCACGTTGGACCTGTACATAGCAGAATTTTCCAACAGAGAAGCGCCATGTTTGCTGAGTTTACATGTGCTCATCATAGGGATTAGAACACCATTAGCATTGGGCATGTGTTCTCGTGACATAAGGTCTTTAATGTACTTAGATTGAGTAAGTAGAAAATAACTTGGTCTTTCCGACTTCTTTAAGGCAAATGTAGTGTGAAGTTTGTTGATCAAATCATGAATAAGGGCAGAACTAGCTCCAGTAATAATAATAATATCATTAACATAGACTAAAAGATATAATAAGATACCTTGACGACAATAGAGAAACATGGAGTTGTTACATTTTGAAGTGGTGAAACCAAATTGCAGCAATGCTTGGGCTAACTTCTCATACCAGGCCCTTAGGGCCTGTTTGAGGCTATATATGGCCTTGTTGAGTTTGCAGACAAGATTCTTATTAGAGCTCACAAAACCGGGGGGTGAGTCATATACACTTCATCACATAAAATGCCATTTAGAAAAGCATTATTAACATCAATCTGTTAAGCATCCCATATATATGATATAACAAGAGTGAGAATGACTCTTATAGTTGTAGGCTTAACTACTGGGGAGAAAGTTTCAGTGAAGTCAAAGCCTCGTTCTTGATTATAACCCTTATCAACTAGCCTAGATTTGTGTTTGTTTATAGTGCCATATGAATTCTCTTGTATTTTGAACAACCAATGACAACCAACAACTTTCCTATCAGGTGGCAAAGTGGGTAGAGTCCAGGTTTTATTGGGTTTTAAAGCATTATAGTCAACTTTCAGAGAATTGTCCCATGCAGGTTGGGAAAGGGCCTGCTTAACATTTGTTGGTTCAGTTTCAATATATGTAACAAATGCTTTAGGATTAGATTTGTCAGTCTTAGCTCTGGTAAGTATATGCTGGTTATTCTCTAATAGAGGGGGTAGAGGTTTAGTTGTGATGGTGGAGGGTGAATTAATGACTAAGAAATGGGAAAATAAGAAGTGAATTCTGACTTAAGAGAGCAAGAGGGAAGACTTAGAGGTATATTTGTATTTTGGTGTTGGTATTGAGGTACCTTTGGGTCTTTTGTTGCTTTCGAGTGAAGCTTGTATGTGTTCCATAAGATAGGAGAGGGAGGAGGTGCATTATCCTCGAGATATTTAGATGTACCATGATTTGGGATCAGGTTAGTACCCTTAGGGTAGCAAGGCTGATGAGATATGGGTAGACTCATTATCCTCAGGATAATTTGAACTGTCTACTACATGATAAGACTTTTCAGATTGTTCAGAGGTGGGGCCAATTTCTGCAGCAGGAATATTGGCATGAGTAGACATATTGCCTGAGGAAAGCAATGCATCAAGGACATGTTGGACAAAAATAAATTGAGGTTGTGGATAAGGCCTAGGTCCTTCTGAGGTGCATTGATTCTGGACAGAATTTTGAGTACCTGCTCTATCAGATGAATGACTTATGGAGTTAGCCACAACAATATCAACAATTTGTGCTCTAGTCCGATGAGACTGAGTTGAGATAGTTGGAACATGTAAAATCCTAGTAGGATAAGCCATATGTTTGTTAGTGGATAAAGGCATAATTTGACTCTTTGAGGAGAACAACTGGGGAAAAGGAAAGTGATGTTCATTAAATGTAACATCCTTGGAAATATAAATTTTCCCATTGCTACTTAGGCATTTGAAACCTCTATGCTGAGGTGATACCCTAAGGTACACACATTCTTGACTTCTAAGTTGAAGTTTGTGTTGGTTATAAGGTCTAAGCAAAGAATAGAAAGCACAACCAAAGATTCTAATGTCCTTGTAATCTAGATATTTCCCATAGAGAGCATGTACTTAAGGGAGAAGTAGGCAGCATATTCATCAAATATACAAAATTAGAAAAGCTATGATCCCAGTATGTTAGGGGGTTGAGGAGTGAGCTAGAAGTGTGAGTCCCATTTCAAACAATATGTTTGTGTTTTCTCTCAACAGTGCCATTTTGATGTGAGGTTTTAGGACAAGTTGATATATGTTTAGTTCCTAGTTCTGCCAGATATCTAGCAAATGGCCTAAATTTTCCACCAAAATTAGATTAAACAGATTTAATAGTTAAACTAAATTATGTTTGAACAAGTTTATGAAACAATTTGAATGCACCTAAGGCTTCAGACTTTTGTTTGAGAAAGTAAATCCATGTGTATCTAGTATGACCATCTACAAAAGCAATATAATATCTAAAACCAAAACTTGAAGGAGATGGAGATTGTCCCCACAAATCAGCATAAATGATATCAAAGGAACATTCTAAGTTAGGGAAGCATGTAATCTATGAGCTTTACTAAGATTTCAAGAAGTACAAAAGAAACTTTGTTTATTTGAACTAGGAATATTACACAACTTGAGTATATGAGAAATTGAAGAAGAATTGGCATGGCCTAACCTATGATGCGATAGAATGCTAGTATTATATTTATTAGCTTTATGAGATTCAGACTGAACAACATAATGAGATTGAAATGCATTATAACTTTGAATATCCATGTGAGAACTCAAGTTTTTATTCAAGTTGTGTGACTTGGATAACTTCAAGGATATGAGAGGAAAGCGGTATAAACCACTAACATCTAGGACTCCTTCAACAAAAACTTGTTTAGAAGCATGAGATTTAATGTAATACTTGTCAGATAGAAATTCAAAAATAACATTGTTATCTTTTGAGAATTACGAAACATAAATAAGATTCCTAGTGATTCCCGGTATATATAGGACATTATCAAGCATTAACTTATGGTTTGGAACAAGTTTGGAATAAAATTGAGTGGAACCTACATATTTTATAGTTAGAGTTTGGTCATTCCCTACATACACTTTGTTAGACCCTACATATGACTTAAGGTTTTGCAAATGAAAATCGTAGCAAGTTAAGTGGTGAGAAGCACCCGAGTCGACGAACCACGCTTGAGATTCTAGCTCAGTAGGTAGAGAATATTCCTGAGTAGTAGCAAGAGGTCGACCAGTTGAAGCCATCATAGCCATAACCTGAGAGTTTTGTGAGCTATATTGAGATTTTTCTTGACTCATACTTGTGCTACCACCAGAGTTAGGTTGAGTAGTGTTGGTGTTTGGAGGCATAAAATTCTTATCAAAACGATGCCAATACGTTGAGACAAAGTGACCATATTTTCCACAAAGCTGACAAGTAGGTCAATTACCAGTTGTAGGTTTAACTCTACCTCTACTATGACCTTGAGTGAACCTGTTACCTCTTTCGTTGTTGCCTGAAAGCACTCTACTGGAGCTGCTTGCTTCATGACTTGTGTTAGCAATATAGGCCGCAATGGTTGTAGCAGCAAGATGCTGACTTAACTTATCCAATTGTGCTTCTTGAACATAAAAAGTTCTTTAACATCACAAAGTGTGGGTGACACATGATTGTCATACATTTGCATCACAAAGGGGTTGTATTCCTTAGGAAGACCATCCAAGATTGCATTGATTTGGTCTTGTTCAGTAATAGTGTCTCCAAAGGATAACATCAAATTTTCTATGGCTTTGATTCTCAACACGAATTCTGTGATGGAATTGTTACCCTTCTTTGTAGATTTGAGTTCAACTCTCAACTGTCGAACCCTAACCTTCATTTGAGCAGTGAAGTATTGATGAATCTTGTCCCAAACATCAAAGGCATGTTAATAAGCTAACGTTCCGGGTAAAATAGATTCAGATATAGTAGATAAAATCCAGATGAACACAACTTGATCTTGAACGATCCAAGCTTCATATTCATCAGAGAATGTACCTATGATGCAATCCTGAGTCAATTTGTATTTCTGCGAAATTTGAGTATTGACAATAACTTTATGCATCTTCTTGTTAGCTGTAATTTTGAAGCACAAAAAGATATAAGAAATCAAGTATAAAACTTAAGGAAATATTTCTAAAATCCAAGCTGACTTTGACGAGAAGTTAGGCAAAGCCTTTCGACTGGAACTTGGCAAAGAAATTGCCATATTGTCGAAATAGCATTATAATAGGACTTAGAAGTTTCTGAAACGGTTCGAAGATGAGTTCGATGAAAATAATTCAAAATGAGGATAATAACCATATTTTGGCCTTATCCATTCCTTCAAAGGATGCATGGAAGCCTATGAAATGTGAAACACATGCAAGAGGGAACATGTCATTTTCTGGAGAAAAGACCGTTTGTTAATGTTACTGTTAAAGTAGTATAAATAAGAGTCTTAGCATTAGGATTCAATGTGTCCAATATTGTACCAAACTCAAAATTACTCGAAGCATCCAGTGTTATTGAGAAAAGAGTTTATGAGAATATCTATGTATGAAACACCATATTTTCACTCAATGTCAATCTATTTACATTAAAGTCATTTTCATTCCATTTACATTCCTGTTGAAATTATTCCTTCTTCATACTTTTCATAAACCTTCTTTGCATTACTTTTAAATTCAACATTATTGTTGAAGAACTTACTAGTAGGAAAATTTTTAAACAAGCACATATGTCCTAGGATCAATCTAGTCGATCCTGTAAGTAACCAAAGTATCAATTTTGGAAGACTAGTGCTTGTTTACCAAAATCCAAGGTAAACATATCTGCATCAAGATAACTCCTTCCACTTGCTAGTTCCAAAGCAAATAGTTGTTCTCTTGCAGCTTGATGGAGATTTTTGGTCCGAACAAATTGTTGGATTTTATGGATGCAAAGCCGGTGGCGAATTATTGAGATTGAGATGGATCTTTGATCCCTAATTTTTTATTTTTACCGAAATCCACTGATGAAGCTTGAAGAACCAAAGTTGTGAGCTGCAACACAATACACTATGATGACGAAAAATGTGTTGATTTAGAGATAATAGAAGTGTGAAGGATTGATTCCTGAGAATAATGCCATGTTAGAAGTGAGGAAAATGAATATGGAGGTTCATCCTTGATGTTGCAGAACACAGTTATAGAGAGATAATGCTCGAAGAAAGAGATAAAGTTTTGATAAATTTTCAGTTGATACAATGTGTTACACGTGTACAATATTTATCTACACTAAAGATGAGTTATAACTGAATCAATGTAAAAGTTACAGTTATAAGTAACACCTAACTGTAACACAATCAATGCACAGATAAACTACTTATTTAAGCTAAGTTAACTTTGTTAACTTACAGCAGTAAGAAGCAAGGAGAACCTCATGCTAATATTTAATGAACTTAGTTTAACTTCATTATCACCGAAATCATACTAAAAAGATGTTGTCTTGGAAAATGTAATTGTCAATCAACAATACCATAACTCTGGGTAAGGATCTCTTTAATTCTAACAACAAAATGGTGTGTTCGGTTAGCACGATTAATGCCACAAATTGGCATGTTTATTATGTGATGAATAACAGTTGCGTTAAGGAGAAAAACACATTCTTCAAAAGGCCGGACGAAGGAATGAAAAACCATCTAAAGCTTTTGTTTATCATAGGAAAGGCGGAAGATGCTGGAGTCAACAAGATTCTAGTAGATGGTGGGGCATCAATTAAATTAATGTTGTAGTTAATGTTAAAAAGGATTGGTAAATTCGACACTGACCTGAAACCATATAATATGGTTTTATCGAATTATGAAGGAAAAATTGACCATACTCTAGGAGTAATTCAGGTTGACCTGGCAGTTGGATCTATTACAAGGCCAACTATATTCATGGTCATATCATCAAGGGCCAATTACAATCTACTCTTGGGTCGTGAGTGGATTCATGGGATTGGAGCGCTAACATATTCGCTCCATCAAAGGATTTCGATTTGGAGAGATGACATCATAGTGAAAAACATTGAGGTCGACCAAAGCTATTTTATGGCTGAGGTTAACCATGTGGATAAGTGCCATTTTGAGAGGAATTTGGCAAACATTGCACCTTGCAGCCCTGCCGGCTTCCCATATATGCCTCCTGATAAGGCATTTTATTCTTTAAATTTGCACCCAATCCATGGTTTCAACTGGGATACAGAGATCATGGGGGTAGTAGATGAAGTTGAAGGGGTTCCAGGACCCCGACCTCATGGTTGGGGAGACGAAGACAATGATTATGTATGAATACAAAACACTGGAAAATATTTCCGCTTACATAGCCAAAAACAAGTTAAAAGCAGCCTTAAAGACCGAAGTTAAGTACATGGTTGTCTAAGCCAAAGAGACTGAAGTACACCTTGAAGGGCCTAGAATGGATTTTGAATCAGAGCCCTTTGATAAACAACACGTCGATGTGACTAGCCAAAGACTCGACGCCATCTATGATGACGAGCCTTTGGGTCTTGAGAAGGATCCCGTAGCACCTAACATCAAAATGCTGGTGTAGGATCCCCTAGAAGAAATTAACTTGGGAGATGGAGTAAGCAAAAGGCCAATGTATATCAGCGTCAACCTTAGCCCAGAACTCAAGGTCGAAGTGATCCAACTCTTGAAAGAGTACAAAGGCTGCTTTGCTTGGGATTACGGGGAATTCTCAAATTGAGTAGGGGTTTGTTGGAGTTAAAATTGCCTATAAAGCATGGGAGAAAGCTAGTCAAGCAAACTCCAAGGCATTTCGCACCAGAAATCCTATCGAAAATCGAAAAAGAAATCGAAAGGCTTCTCAAACATAAGTTCATCCGCACAACAAGGTACGTCGAATGGATTGCAAATATAGTTCCTATTATAAAAAAGAACGGAACTTTGAGGGTTTGCATTGACTTCAGAGATTTGAATGCAGCAACCCCAAATGATGAATACCCAATGCTAGTGGCAGAAATGCTTGTCGATTCAGCCGCAGGTTTTAAGTATCTTAGTATGCTTTATGGGTATTCTAGATATAACTATATTTTTATTGCTGACGAAGATGTCCCTAAAACATCGTTTCGTTGCCCAGGAGCCTTAGGTATGTATAAACGGATGGTCATGCCCTTTGGTTTTAAAAATGGTAAGGCAACATATCAAAGAGCAATGAATTCTATTTTTCCATTATTTCATTGAGACTTTTATGCTGATTTACATTGATGATATTTTTATTAAGTCTGTATCAGGAAAAAGTCATATTGACCATCTCCGACAGTCATTCGAAAGAATGAGGAAACATGGTCTAAAAATGAATCCTCTCAAGTGTGCATTTTGTGTGTAGGCAGGGGATTTTTTTAGGCTTTGTGGTCCATAAAAAGGGGATTAAAATCAACCAAAATAACACCAAGGCCATAATGGAAGCGAAAGCACCATCAATAAAGAGGGAACTTCAATCTTTGCTGGGAAAGATCAACTTCCTAAGGAGGTTCATCTTGAACCTAAGTGGAAAAACTCAAGCCTTTTCTTCTCTTCTTCAACTGATAAAGAAACGTTTCAAATGGGGATAAGCATAACAGGAAGCATTCGACAAAATCAAATATTATCTTGTTCGTCCTCCAACTTTATCACCTCCTTGTAGAAGTAAAAGTATGAGGTTATATATTTATGCATCCGATGTAACTATAGGGAGCATGCTTGCTCAAGAGGATGAAAATGGAATCGAAAGATCCATTTATTATCTTAGTCGAGTCCTTAATGATGCAAAAATTAGGATAGTATGGTTGAAAAATTATGCATGTGTCTGTACTTCTCTTGCACTAAATTAAAGCACTATATAAAGCCTATTGACGTGTATGTTTCATCTCATTTTGACAAAATAAAACATATGCTTCCTAATCCAATCTTACATAGTAGAATTGGGAAATGGGCACTTGCTTTAGCTGAGTATTCTTTGACCTACATGCCTTTGAAAGCTATGAAAGGGCAAGTAGTTACAGATTTTATTGTTGATCATGCTCTGGTCAAAATGCCCCAAGCCTTTGTAGAACATGAACCTTGGGAATTATATTTTGATGGTTCTAGTCATAAAGAAGGAACTGGGATTTGAGTTATAATCATTTCTCCAAACAAAATTCCAATAAAATTCAAGTACCGGATAATAGGAAACTTTGATAGCTGATCTCAAAATCTTGTTGGAATTGGGGGAAACTATAGTCGAAATAAGTGGTGACTCTAAACTGGTTGTCAAACAGGTAACTAGGGAATACAAACGTGTCAAAGAAAACTTGATCATGTATTTCGTGATAGCAAATAGATTGTTGCGATAGTTTGACTACGTGAACATTAGACACATCCCTCGACTCAACAATCAAGAGGCTGATGATTTGGCCCAAACTACTTTTGGGTACAAAGTGTCGAAAGAAAATTTTGAGGATTTAATTGAAGTTTGAGGAAGATTAATGGCAACCAAGTTATCTCCATCATATTTAGAAATGACAAAGTTGGGATATGCAGACAGAGAAAATTTTGAAATATTAGCCATAGACAACTTGACTAACATGGATTGGAGAAAGCCAATAGTAGATTATCTAGAAAACCTAATAACATCTGCAAAGCGAAAAGTCAAGTATCGTGCTTTAAGTTATACTCTTATGGGAAACAAATTATTCAAAAAGACACCTGAAGGAATTTTGCTCAAATGCCTTAGTGAAAGTGAGGCATATTTGGCTCTGTCAAATGTCCATAGTGGGGCATGTGAGGCTCATCAAGTTGGCCACAAAATGAAGCGGTTGTTGTTTCGACAAGGAATGTATTGGCCTACAATGTTGAAGGACTGTATTGAGTTCACTAAAGGGTGCCAAGAGTGTCAGATACATGCAGGCATTTAACATGTTCCTGCAAACGAACTACATTCCATAGTAAATCCTTGGCCCTTTAGAGGTTGGGCATTATATTTGGTTGGTAAAATTCAACCAACCTCCTCTAAAGGTCAGAGGTACATTTTAATGGGTATTAATTACTTTACTAAATGGATCGAAGCCATACCTTTGGTGAATGTTGATCAAGAAGCATTGATTGGATTTATCTAAAGGCACCTAATTTATAGGTTTGGAATCTCTGAGACCATTACAACTGATCAAGGATCAATGTTCACTGGTAGAAAGATGCAAGAATTTGCTAAAGAAATAGGTATTAAACTGCTAACGTCTACGCCTTATTATGCCCAGGCGAATGGTCAAGTCGAAGCAGCAAACAAGGTATTGATTGGGTTAGTAAAGAAGCATGTGGGGAAAAATCCAAAGAATTGGCATAATACTTTAGATCAAATTCTTTGGGCTTGTTAAACGTCTCCTAAGGAAGCCACAAATGCTACGCCTTTTCGTTTGACTTATGGGCATGATGCAATTTTACTAGTCGAACTCTGTCTTCAATCAACTAGAGTTCAGAGGCAATGCGAGATTTTGTATGAGTCTTATTGGAATATGATGATTAATGAACTAGTTGACTTAGATGAAGAAAGGTTGAAAGCCTTAGAGTTTTTAAGAGGACAGAAGAAGATAGTTGTAGCGGTAAATTCATGATCATCAAGCTATGGATAAGTTAGACATCAAATAACAAGAGTCGCCACCGCGCTTTTATTGTTTCCAAGGGAAAAGGGAAAAGTAAGAACAAAACCCATGAATAAGAAGTTCTCAAATCAAAACTAATAAAATGCTAGAGATTATAGGTAAGGGGGTTGGTTACATAGAGGGAAGGTGTTAGCACGCAAAGTGTCCTAGGTACTCATAGGGAGCCCTTTTTTGTGTGCATATGTATTTTTGTACAAAATGATGTTTACAAATAAATAGAATGGAGGGATGAGAAAAGAATTCATTAATTATATTTTTTTGTTTGATAAGACCTTCGGGCTTGTGCCTACGTACCAACATGAAAATGAGGGGTCAAAACCTCGTAGTTCATGGTATCAATTTCAAAGTGGGTGCATTGCTTTTTAACAAAAAATAGGTTTGAAAGGCACAAAGGCCTAAAAAATGGTTTAGATGGGTTAGTTCTTTTTGGATTTTGAAATTTTTAAGTCAAGTATGGTTAAGTCTATTTACAAGTTTGGTTAAGGAAAGAAGTTTGAAAATGCAATGGCTTAAGGCCAAAGTTTCTAGTTTGCAATATGGTCTAAGTTTGAAAAAAACAAGCACAAACAAAGAAGTTTATAAAAGGAGGAAGAGATTTTGAAATTTAAGAAGTGGGGAGGAGATGAAGAGACTAATCCTAAGCAAAAATTTAAAAGTTGAGAGTTGAAAAGATTTGACCAATGGGATGCAATCCAATAGACAGGAGTGTCACATAGAAACCCAAATTCCTTTGGACATTAGAATCAAGCAACAAATAATGCACAATATATCAATTTGAAGAGCAAGGCATCAAATAAATATAGCCATATCCAAGCTTAGCAACTCCACGATCTTCTTCAAATTTGCCCATGTAGCAGATGAATTCCAAGATGGCACTAAGTCACAGGTTCAAAATAGCAGCTTCACAATGATCATGTTGCAGATGAACTCAAAATGGATCTTCAATGATGTATCAGATGATGTTTCAAATTACAAGCACTTGGTTACATGAAAGTTGGCATTGGCCAAATCCTTTGCATAGGGAGTGTTTCCTAAATTCTAAGTCCAATTGTCCCAAATCAAACCAACAGTCCATACAAGATATTTTTTAGGGTTTTTGTTCTTATTGTGTACATTAATGGTCAAACAACACAATCAAACACAATATACACAAGCAAAATATATCACAAAGTATGGTCCAAGTGGACAAAGTGAAAGTGACATTAACATAAACAATTAAAATGGTATGAATAATGGCAAATGAATAAGGCTTAAAATTAAATTGCATTGAAAGTGAAGGACTTGAAATTAAATGTTAGTTGTTAATAAGTTAGAAGTTAGTATTGCTTTTGCTTTTTTTGTTTAAGTTATTCTTTGGAGAACACTCAACCCACTTATCACAAGCATGGATCCTTGAACCAAGACATCTTCAAAAGGAAGGAAAAAAAGGCCAAGTTTCCAAATAATACCATGAAAGAGGGGAGACTTACAATCTCACTAACTAGAATGCTATGCCTTTTATGTCAAAAATTAGCGCTATGTTAAGCAATCATAATTGGACTTATGTAGAAGTCACAACTATTTGAGGTCGGGCAATAGAATTTTGGTGTTAATGCATGTTAGAGACATAACATAATGCACTATGCTCATGAAACATACCACACACAAAAATAATGCAAAAGTGGTAGCCTAATCTCATCCATACTCATGTTGATTTTGCAATCAACTAGCCTTAGGATATAGAGATATCATAGGACCATGACATGAATGTATAAAGAAGGGGAATGAGATAACAAGGCAGGGGAAGTGGATCAAACTCAAATTGGACAAAGGAGGACTTTTACCAAATTAAGATCATTCATTCATTTTGGGAGATGGAATGTACATTCCATCAATCCCCTAAATCCAATGATCTTAACCTAGCAAAGTCAAATCAACCTTGACCAAGGCCTAACAACACAAGTCAAACTTACAATAATCAATCAAAATGGCTCAACATAATTATTTGGCATTTATTCAATTTAAAATACTAAAAATAATACATTAAATTAAATATGGTTGGTCAATTTCCTAAAACCTCATCAAAACACCAAAGAAATGGGCATGAGATTTATCATAGGCCAAACAAGGTCAAAGGACCTTGGAGAAAAAATTTCAGAATTTTTGGAAACTTAAAAGTATTTTTAAACAATTAAAAATAATCACAAAATCAATTAAATCATGAAAAATATTAATAACTGTGATACGGTGAACTGACTTTGTGTTTTTGCTTTGAAAAGCTATGTTGCGGATAGCAAGAGTCGCCACCGACTTTTCTTTTATCCAATAAGGAAAGGCGGAAAAGGACAGGAAAGACCTTGATTAGATTTTGAGTTCAGGAGGTACATTATACAAAGGGAAGGTGTTAGCACACTTTGTATCCATGGTTATCCATGGGCTCTTAATTGCTTAACTCACTTATGTTTTCCTTGTTTGAGAAAGTGTTTGAGAAATGTGGTTTGTTTAGAAAATATTTTGAAAGGAGAGTTTAACTTTGTAATCATTCTTGTACTAATGTATACAAAGTGTTTATCTCGTTTGATTTTGAAAGATGTTTAGAAAAACATAACTCGACGATGATTCTGGTGCGAATGTATACCAAGTGGTGATTTTCTAAAAGATGTTTTGAAAAGTGTGAGGTGTGAAAAGTATTTTAAGCTGTGAGCAAGCATTTAAGAGTTATACCTAACCAAGGTCTTTATAGGTATTTCCTATCCTTAGGAGGGTAAAACTGTCCTTACTATTGAGAAGTAAGTAGTCTTATCCTTTGGATGTAAAGGGACATCGTGGGGTCGTCGATTGGTCATTGAAGGCAACATTTGTAAGGATCACTTAGCATTCGAAGAGACGATCATCATTTAATCGTAGGCTACCATGAAGGGTCATCGAGTGACAAAGTCATATATTCGAAGGCAACGTTCGAGGGACAAGGTCATATATTCGAAGGCAACGTTTGAGGGACTATGATTTATCTTGTAGGGACATTGACCTTTTGATCGAAGGGACTATGACTTATCTGTTTAGGGATGATGATGATTTAATCGAAAGGGTCTTTGCTAAGGGTATCCCCACATTCGCGGGACATGACCGTAATATCGTAAGGCAACAAAGAGAGGGTTACCCTAGAGGTGCAAGTGTGGAAATGATTGGATTCAGATATATTATCTTGAATTAATTTATCTAAGTTCGATTATTTATCTTTCCATGCAATCCTATTAGCATACATGTAGACAGTTATATTCACAGTATGGAAAAATTAAAGTGCGAAAAATAAGACTACGCTATTACATGGCTTCGGGATGGGGGTACATAATTTAAAAGGGGATATAGAATATCTAAATCTTAATTAACGAGTACAAAATTAAAAGGGCATACAAACTAATAAAACCTAATTAAACTAAAAAGAAAGAAATAAAAAAAATAATTAGATTTTTATTATTCAAAATAGCCCATTTTAATTAATTAAGTGATATATGAAAATTTAATTAATAAACTAGATTAAATAATATCCTAGTTTAAATAAATAATATAATATATTAATTAGAAAATTAATTAATGGGTTTTATTTTAATAATAGGAAAATAATGGTGAATTAATTATAGTGGAAAGGGAGTAAACATAATAAAAACACTGAAAAGCTAAAAAATAGGTCCTAGGGGCTCAAACCCAAGACCTCTATGTTGCAATGAGGGGGGAGCTACCAACGAGCCATGTTGGTCCATTCGTTATTTATTCGCCTTCATTAAAATATATATTAATTTTACATGGATTTTTCTCTTTTGACACAACACCACCATGCATGTTACAGCTTTCTCTCTTACGGCAAGCTACTTTATTTTTTCTCATTCTGTTTCTTTCATGTGAATATAACAAACCTGTAACTTCATCTTATATCAAACCACACACATAAAATAAGATCATATGTAATCATCATGCAATAATAAAAATAGCCATGCACAAATCAAGAAGCTTATATTATTTTACTCATGTATTAGTTCTCTTTACTGCAAGTGATCATGATAAACAAAACTTTACACATACATGTTAAAGACAACCAAGGATTTATATTATCACCATTATATCATCATCATCATTATTATGTAATAACAGCATGTGAAATAAACATAATCATGCTAGAAACAACACTCATATAATATAATTAAATGGCAAATATAATTCTTTAATCATGCAAACATAATTTCTCCAACATGCTATGACATATCAAGAACAAATGCATACTTGAATAAAGCGATATCAACATCCACCAAACCATGAATACATCATCTCAATATATATATTAAACCAATATTATTCATGCATGAATTAAGGAGTATTGCAAGGTAATCATGCTGGATGCAAATTCCCTAATGAACACCTACTGGGGGTTTGATTCTTCTAGCTTGCTCACTGTATGTGTGTTGTTCTTATTCAGGCTATGAGTGCTTTATGGTTGCTTCTCTTTTCCTTGCCCGTGAACCTTCTTGCTTCTGTCTTGCCTTGTGTATCTTCTTTTGCTGCATCTCTCCTCTTTTCCGTCTTCCCTCTCTCGCTGCAGCCATACGAAGTATTTATAATGGTGTGGGTTAGGGTTTAACCTTGCTAAATATTTGGATCGCTTCCTATACTTTAGGGTTTAACCTTGCTAAATATTTGGATCCCTTCCTATACTTTAGGAGAGTTAGGGTTTAACCTTACTAAATATTTGGATCCCTTCCTATACTTTAGGAGAGTTAGGGTTTAACCTTGCTAAATATTTATTAAATACAAATATTATTATAAATAATGAATAATTTAAATAAAAAGTAATTTAAATTTTAGTTACATAATTGAATTAAAATTTAAACCTATTTCTATTTTTACTTTCATCATTTAAAAATAAATCAAAATTATTCTTACTTATATCAACCAAAATTATTTTATAATTTATGGGCTTAAAAAAATGTTACTCTTATAAATAAATTTTATTAAGTAAAAAACGTGAATTACTAAATAAATACTATTTATAAATAATGAATAAATGGAACATGAGTCACTAAATTATAAAAAATAGTTATTATAATTTAATGAGCTTTAACAAATAAAGTTAATTTAAAATTTGAATTATACAATTAAAATTCAAATCTATTTTTATTTATCATTAAATTAAAACTATTTTATAAAATTTATTTATATCATACAGAAAACCAAAATTATTATTATTTTTTATATCTGTATCACATGATAAATAAATTAAAATTTATAATTTATATGAGAATGTATGCTAATGAATGAATGCAAATGTGAAATGAATGCCATGCATGAATCAATTTATCATAAAAATTAACAGGCAAATTTTGGGGTATGACAACTGCCCCTGTTCAATATTCTTAAATCGAGAGAATTAGAATGATATGTACGCCACTCGTGATCTGGAGGTGGAAGATTATTGAACACTTAGAATGCCCCAAAAATTTGCACTTGTTAATTAAAAGATAGTCTTGATGGAGATGGGCTTAAAGATGCCATCCAGAAAGTTTGATGATGAGAGCTTCAGAGTGCGTCGTACATTAGACCATATCTGAAGACATGGGTGTCACACTGGATCGTACGCTAGACCGTATAATGAGTCATCCATTAGGTGATATTAGGGTGAGCTGAACCTGATGAGATAAGGATTAGAATGGGTCATACGCTAGACCATATCTGAGTAGCAGAGTGAGCCGTCCGTTAGGCTGTATCTGGAGAAATAAAGATCAGAATGGATTGTACGCTAGATCGTATCTGAGTAGTAGAATGAGCCGTCCGATAGGCTGTATCTGGCGATGAAAAGTAGTCGCACGCTAGATTATATTTCAGAATGTACCGTACGCTAGGTAGTATCTGATGAGAAGAGCCAGACTGGGTCGTACACTAGACCGTATCTGAGTTGCAGAATGAGCCGTCCATTAGGCTGTATCTAAGGATAAAAGATCAGAATGGATCATACGCTAGATCGTATCTGAGTAGCAGAATGAGCCGCCCATTAGGCTGTATCTGATGATAAAAGGGGTAGTCATATGCTAAACTACATTTCAGAATGTACCGTATGCTAGGTAGTATCTGAGGGGATGAATATCCAAATGGGTCGTACGCTAGACCGTATTGGAACAGTTGAAGGAACCATACGTTAGGCTGAATCAGAATGAGCCGTGCGTTAGGCTATATATGATAATATTTGTATATGTTGTATTTGCAATAAATGTCTGGGATGGGCTTAAAGATGCCATCATTAGGAAGATATCAGAATGCTTGTCAGAATGAATATTCATATGGATTATATCTGAAAGATGTATCTGAATCTTGAATGTAATCGATAAAGATATCCGTCTGAATGAATCTTTATTTTGACTGTATCAGGAGGATAATTAACTTGGAAAAAAAAAAGAGTTAGCCTCATGCCATGTCATGATGCATGAGATGTTTTATGCTCTTGAAAATAAATGCAAACATTGCATGCATGTATATGTTGTGAAATGATGCATGAATGAATTATGCGTCTGAATTTTTTTGCCATGGGAAAATAAATCCCGATATTCTGGTTGGAGATATTTGTATTGATGACCCTTTCTTAGCTGGGGATATTTGATTTCTGTCTGATGGTAGAAATATTCAACAGAACCTGACTGGGGATAAAAGAGATGACCAGTCTGTCTAGTAGTGCCAATTTCTTCTGGGAATAACTGGTTTTGCTGGGGAATAGGATTTGCAACCGGATTTGTTAGAATGCATGGTTAAACCTTATCCTTGATCCTAAAGTCTTTTAGTAATTGCTATTTCTATTTTATGCATGTATTTTCGGTAAACATCAATCATATTCAAATGCATATATTAATTCGAATTAAATCAATGGACGTTTATGCAAACAAAACGGAGAAAGTAAAATAAAAGTATCTTTTTGGAAATAAAATTGTATTGATTTTGAAAGAGGGCCTATAAACAAGCAATTTTAATACAAGGAGACAGAAATCCTAGTAAGAGGAAATTGTCAAGAAAGCAAAGAAAAAACAGCTATGAAAAAAAGTCCTATTGATTTTAATTCTACTACTGCTATTATGTCTTCAAGCATCTCATCTCTTGTTGTCGGATAGAAGTGATTGGCTTGTTCAGTCTCTTTGACTTTGGTGAAGCTGACCGAGAACGGGACATAGTCATACGCTTTAATCCCTAATTTTTTCCTGGACCGCCTTTTCAGGTTTTCAGTCCACCAGGATACCCTTTTTTGCCCAAGCCGCCTTTTCAGGTTTTCGACTTGCCGGGTGTACATTTTTATATGTTTATCCCTAATTTTTGCCTGAACCCTTTGGGTTCGCTGGGATGCCCTTACTTTTGCCTAGATATGTCGACCTAGCGGGTCTCTTTTATGTGTAGTATTTTTTAACTATGTCCGCGTTCACGGGATGCGGGAAATCTTCGCCATCCATTGTAGCAAGCATCATGGCTCCACCAGAGAATACCTTCTTAACTTCAAATGGCCCTTCGTATGTGGGAGTCCATTTGCCTCTAGGATCACCTTGTGGTAGAATGATATGCTTTATCACCAAGTCGCGAATTTGATACACCTGTCTCTTGACTTTTTTATTAAATGCATGGGTCATGCGCTTTTGATATATCTGCCCATGACAAACAGCCGCAAGTCTCTTTTCATCAATCAAATTTATCTGATCGAGTTGAGTCTGAATCCATTCATCTTCATCTAAGCCTGCATCTTTCATAATTCTTAGAGAGGGAATCTGAATTTCCACTGGTAAAACGGCTTCCATTCCGTAGACTAAAGAGAAAGGAGTTGCTCCTGTCGAAGTGCGTACTGAAGTGCGATAACCATGAAGAGCAAATGGTAACATCTCATGCCAGTCTTTGTATGTTACTGTCATCTTTTGTATAATCTTCTTAATATTCTTATTAGCAGCTTCTACGGCGCCATTCATCTTTGGCCGGTACGGAGAAGAGTTATGGTGTTTTATTTTGAACTGCGTGCAGAGTTCAGTAATCATCTTGTTGTTCAAATTAGTACCATTATCAGTGATAACTCTTTCAGGGATGCCATGCCGACAAATAAGACTATTTCTAATGAACCGTGCCACCACATTCTTGGTGACAGAAGCAAATGAGGCTGCCTCTACCCACTTCGTAAAGTAATCAATAGCAACAAGAATGAAACGATGTCCATTAGAAGCAGTAGGTTTAATCTCTCCAATCATATCAATGCCCCACATTGCAAAGGGCCAAGGGGCTGTCAACACGTCCAATGGAGCAGGAGGTACATGTACTTTGTCCATATAGATCTGGCACTTGTGACAAGTTCTGGAGTGATGGTGGCAATCAGCTTCCATGGTAGACCAATAATACCCTGATCTCAGAATCTTCTTGGCCATCGTATGTCCACTAGAATGAGTCCCAAAAATACTGTCATGCATGTCTTCCATAATCTTTTCTGCTTCCTTTTTATCCACACAGCGAAGCAAAGTCGAATCATGATTACGTTTGTATAATACTCCATTACTGAAAAAGAATTTAGCGGAGAACTTCCTCAGAAATTTTCTGTCATTGATGGATGCCCCTTCAGGGTATTCCTGAGTTTCTAAATATCTTTTTACTTCGTGGAACCAAGGTTTCTCTTCTACTTCATCAGCATTAAGTTCATAACAATATGTTGGTTTATCTAATCGTTCAATGGTGATCATGGGAGCTTCATTGTCCCATCTGACTCTGAACATAGATGACATGGTAGCCAATGCATCTGCCAACTGATTCTCTTCTCGTGGAATATGTTCGAATGTAATCTCTTCAAAGTATGGGATTAATGTCAACACCCGCTCTCGATAAGGGATGAGATTCGGATGTTTAGTGTCCCATTCTCCTTTGATCTGGCTGATTACTAAGGCTGAGTCTCCGTACACACTCGAAAACTTGATTCTCAGGTCTATAGCAGCTCTGAGTCCCAAAATACATGCTTCATACTCAGCCATATTATTGGTACAATCAAAACATAGTCTAGCAGTGAAAGGCGTATGGCAACCCTTGGGAGAAATAATTACAACACCAACACCATTGCCTAATGCATTAGAAGATCCATCAAAAACCATAGTCCATCGGGATCCTAGTTCGGGTCCTTCATCCGGTCCAGGTTCTTCATAATCAGTAACAAGCATAACATCCTCATCAGGGAACTCAAAATTCATAGATTGGTAATCATCAACTGCTTGATGAGCCAAATGATCAGCTAACACGCTTCCTTTGATTGCTTTCTGGGTAGTATATTGGATATCATGCTCTGTTAAAATCATCTGCCATCTTGCTATTCTTCCAGAGAGAGCAAGTTTCTCAAATATATATTTGATAGGATCCATCTTAGAAATCAATAAAGTGGTATGATTCAACATATACTGTCTTAGTCGGCGAGCAGCCCAAGCCAAAGCACAGCAAGTTTTCTCAAGCAGTGAGTATCTTGTTTCACAGTCGGTAAACTTTTTGCTAAGGTAGTATATTGCATGCTCTTTTCGACCAGACTCGTCATGTTGCCCCAACACACACCCCATTGAATTTTCTAACACGGTCAAATACATGATTAGAGGTCTTCCTTCAACTGGTGGCATCAGAATTGGAAGTTCTTGGAGATACTTCTTGATTTTTTCAAAAGCTTCTTGACATTCATCATTCCACATTATCTCTTGATTTTTTCTCAGTAATTTGAAGATGGGTTTGCAAGTAGCAGTCAAATGGGAGATAAATTGGGCAATGTAATTCAAGCGTCCCAAGAAACCTCTGACTTCTTTATCTGTACGGGGAACTGGCATTTCTTGAATAGCTCTCACCTTAGGCGGGTCAACCTCAATTCCTTTACCACTGACAATAAAGCCCAAGAGTTTACCGGATCTTACTCCAAAGGTGCATTTGTTCGGGTTCAATCTCAACTTGTATTTCTTCAACCTCTCAAACAATTTGTATAAATGATCGAGATGTTCTTCTTCAGTATGAGATCTGGCTATCATGTCATCCACATATACCTCTATTTCATGATGGATCATATCATGGAACAAAACCACCATAGCACGCTGGTATGTTGCCCCTGCATTCTTTAAACCGAATGGCATTACTTTGTAATAGAAAGTGCCCCATTGCGTCACAAACGTAGTTTTCTCCATGTCTTCAGGTGCCATCTTAATCTGGTTATAACCTGAGAATCCATCCATGAATGAGAATACCTTGTGTTGAGCGGTGTTATCTACCAGAACATCAATGTGCGGAAGTGGAAAGTCATCTTTGGGACTTGCTTTATTCAAATCTCTGTAATCTACACACATTCACACCTTACCATCCTTCTTTGGCACTGGTACCACATTAGCAACCCATTGAGGATAAAAAGTAACAGCTAGAAAACCTGCATTAAATTGTTTCATAACCTCGACTTTGATTTTCTCAGACATTTCAGGACGCATGCGACGAACCTTTTGCTTAACATGATGACAATCTTCCTTCATCGGCAAGCGATGTACTACTATATCAGTATCCAGTCCTGGCATGTCTTCATAAGACTAAGCAAAAATCTCTACATAGTCATGTAACATCTGAATCAATCTTTCTTTGACACTGTTTTCCAAGCCTGCTCCTATTTTGACTTCTTTCTTGTCTACTTCAGTACCCAGATTTACAATTTCAATTGATTCCTCATGCGGCTGTATAGTCTTTTCTTCTTGCAGTAACAGTCTGGCAAGCTCTCCAGGCACTTCGCAATCTTCCTCACTTCCATCCTCGGCTTGGTAGATCGTATTTTTAAAGCCATAATTAATAGTAGCAGAATTATTATCAACAGGATCCATAGTGGATATGGATTTGCAATTTGTTACGTGAGTGTGTGTAAGAAAACATAGCTTATTTGAAAGATGACAGGAAAGATAAAGAGCGCAATATTTGAATGCAAAAAGTCCATTGATTTATTGAATATGAATATGCTTATGAAAATGACAGAACCCTTAACAAATTAGCTATTGTGCCCCGGGCATAGACACAATGCTTTAAGAAGTTCAATTGTTCATAATAAAAATTACAAAATTTGAAACACTAAAATAAGCAATAATAATTACTCCTGGCTAAAGGAAATCGGGATAGTGTCTTCAGCCTTCCAATTATTGAGTTCGTCACCAATTGTTGGGAAAATCCAGCTATCCAAGTCGCAATCACTATCAGCATCTTCTATAGCATTAATATGATCTTTGACTATCTTTTCAGAGCTAAACCTAGGCCAAATTTATCAGACTTGTACGGTACATCGATCAGTTGACCCCAGCCAGTACGACCACCATCTTCAACCACGGCTTGAGCATCTTTCAGAGAAATCATAGCAGGAGGAGCACGAATAACCTTGGGCACACGGGAAGTTGGCTTAAGGACAGGACTGGTCGGAGGAACTACTTCAAATGACTGATAAGGAGTCTCAAAGAATTCACCATCCATCTTGACGTATCTGAAGGTATGCACACTACTGACAATATACTCTTCTTCTCCACACACAGTGACAATCTTGCCCTTTATTGGATACCTCAGCTTTTGATGGAGAGACGAAACTACAACACTTGCCCCATGGATCCAAGGGTGTCCCAGCAAGCAGGAATAGGCCGGACGAATGTTCATTACGTAAAAGGTAGTGTTGAAGACTTGAGGTCCTATCTTGATAGGGAGAACCACTTCATCATGGACAACACTCTTCGCACCATCGTAAGCACGCACCACAACGTCACTAGGTTTCAGTTCAATGCTTTTACAGTCAAGCTTATCGAGCACAACTTTCGGTAGCACATTCAAAGAAGAGCCATTGTCGATCAACACATGAGACAAGGTGATCCCCTTACACTCAATGGAGATATGCAGAGCTTTATTATGATTCTTTCCTGCTGGTGTCAGGTCAGCATCAGAAAAGCCTATGCCATTATCAACAACCAAGTTAGCAACATAATTTTCTAACTGATCGACAGATGTCTCCTGAGGTACATGAGCGGTCTTCAAGAATTTTATCAACGCATTGGCATGAGATTCAGAAGATAACAACAAGGATAACATCGAAATTTTAGACGGAGTATGCCCCAGCTGTTCTACCATATCAAAATCACTCTTACGGATGATTTTCAGCATTTCTTCCATTTCCTGCTTGGCAACATCTTCGGTAGTAACTTCGACTGGTGTCTTTGACTTAGAAGGATTGATTACTGGTCCCTTTCCTCGAGTTTCAGGGGCGGAAGGTGAGATTTCTGGAGAAAAGATCCTTCCACTTCGAGTAATTTTACTAGTCCCAACAATGTCAACGTCATTAGGATTAGCAGAATCATCATCTTGCTTTATGTCGTGGATGTAACCTCCATAATTCCACGGAATGGCTTTGCTTGAGGAATACGGTACTGGGCCAGGTGCAGTAATAATTAGGGGAGCTACCTTGGGCTCAGCAGTAATCTTCACATGCACTCTAGTAGCGGTAATATTCACTGGAACTTTGGACCTAGCAATCACATATATTTCTTCAATAGGGTTTTCCACCTTAGGAATCTTTTCAAAGAGAATTGTACGATCATCCATCAGCCGTTGAATACCATTCCTCAACTTCAAGCAATCATTGGGTCAGAGTATACAGAGATCGCAATTTTCAGCACAACCTGGAAATAAACCAACTTGCAATAAATTCTTCTTGATGATCAGGAGAGGAGATGCTAAGTCAGCTACATTAGTAATGTGAGAATTGTCATCCACAGCATTAACAGTCTTGTCATGATTAGGCATAGGAGCAGTGATGACATTAGGAGTCTCCGGAGGATCAAATTCAATTTCTCCAGCGTCGATCATATCCTAAATCTTATTCTTCAACAACCAACAATCGTTTGTATCATGTCCGGGGCTATCGGAGTGATATGCACACCTGACATTGGGATTATAACGAGGAGAAGTAGTGTTGGGATTTGCAGGAGGATCTCTGAGGGTAATTAAATTTTCTTTTAGCATACCCTGCAGTGCTTGTGCTAAAGTCATATTGATCTTGGTAAACTGCCTTCTTGGCCTGTCTTGTCTGTGTTTGAAGTTTTGAGATGGCGGTGCTGCAATCGTAACTGCTCCAACAGTATGGTCACGATTTTTCTTGTTATGACCCTTTTGACCGTACACAGCATTTGATTCATTCTTCCCCTGATAGGACTTTTTGGTGCTTGCAGAGGTAGCCGCCTGTATCTTTCCACTTCGAATGCCGCTTTCAACATGTTCACCCGTCAATATAAGTTCAGTGAAACCCGATGAGGAACTTCCCAATAGATGGTTGTAGAATGGGCCTGTCAGTGTACCCATGAACATGTCCACTAATTCTCGACCAGTCATAGGGGGTTTGACTCTGCCAGCCAAGTCTCTCCATTTTTGAGCATATTCTTTGAAGCTTTCTTTAGAGCCCATAGTCATATTCTGCAGCTGTAGCCGAGTAGGTGCTAATTCAGAATTATACTGGTAGTGCTTGTAGAAAGTTGTCGCTAAATCAGTCCAGGTGCGGATGTTAGAGCTCTCGAGTTGATAATACCACTCTAACAGTGTACCAGACAGACTCTCTTGGAAGAAATGGATCCATAGCTTCCTATCAGTGGTATACGGCTGGATCTTTCTCACATAAGCTCTCAGATGCATCTAAGGACAAGACGCACCATCATACTTAGTGAAAGCGGGGACCTTGAATTTGCGAGGAATAAACACATCAGAGACCAGACCTAAGCTTTCGAAATCTAGACCGGGCGCCTTTTGACCCTCCATAGCTAGCATACGTTCCTCCAGCAACTTATACTTATCATCTTTCGGAGAGTACTGTTCATTTTCATAATTTTCATAGTCGTCCTCAGGGTTGAAGGGATCAACATTCTCATCTTTCGAATCATTTTCTGTCTCATCTTCTTTATCCTTCGGAATTTCAATCTTGACTCCTAGAGCCTGTCCTTTAAGCCTTCTTCCCGGGTTAATGTAACTCACAGATTTCTTGTCTTTCTTCTTCTCGAGCAATAGAGTCTCCAGTTCCTCCTGTCCCTTGGATAAGTTCAAGATCATCTCCTGGAATTGAGCATTCTGAGCCTGGAGATCCTTGACAGTTTGTTCAAGGGCCATTTTTTCTGTTTGAGAGGAAGACCGTGAGAACATTGATCCTTTAGAGTACCTGTTATGCAATTTTATGTTATACTATGCAATGTATGAAATGTTTTCAACGACTTTTGGAATTTAACTTTGCGTAAACCACCAAAAAGGGGAACTTTTATTAATAATTTCTTTAATCAATGTTCATTACAAGAAAAAATGAAAGCTCAAGTCTCCCAGGGACGGCTTCTTTTTGGGAGGAGATATGCATTGAGACTTCGTTCCTCATTAAGTTGGCCGGTGAGCTCTAATACTTTCTTCCTTTCAGCACAGAAATGAGCTTCAAAAGTATCCCTTTCCTCTCTCAACCGGATCCAAGATTTCTTCAATTCTTCAACATTGGTAGGCATATCTGGATAAGGAATGATCTGAGGGGTACCTCCTTCAACTTTTGGTTCAACAATCAGAGGTCAAATTGCAAGATATGGCATGATAAGCTCACGAGCTCTGGCGCGTACCCATCTGAGATAAGGTTCCATAGGAATACAGTTTTTCTGTCCTAAAGTACTTCTTTTCACCATGCCCCAAGCTCGTACAAACCTTTGACAGAGACCTTGAGAATCGTTGTCATAGTCAAACACAGTGCCTTGGATAATTATTTCATGTGGACCATCTCTTCGAGCATAACCAAACTGACGTAGGGCTAAAGCAGGATTATAAGTAATACCTCCTCTTATCCCCAGGAGTGGCACGTTAGAGAATTCTCCATAACGGTCAATGATGATAACATTTTCTTTGGGTTGAGGACACCAATGGATGTCTGAATGGGAGAGCGACATTATCCTTTGAGACCATTTCAAATTTTGCTCATTCTTCAAGACTGATTGAGGAAGGTGCGAAATAAACCACCTAAATAATAAAGGTACGCAGCACATGAGAGTCCCTTGCCTTTTCATAGTACGAGTGTGAAGGGAATGCAAAATGTCTCTAAGCAAGGTGGGCACAGGGTTATGAGTGAGAAATATCTTAACAGCATTCATGTCTATGAATTGATCCGGATTAGGAAATCGCACCAAACCATAGATTAGTAATGCTAGAGCATCTTCGAAAGCATGGACACTCATAGCTTTTAGGAATTCTCGGGCCTTATTTATCAGAAATTTGGCAAGTAAACCCTTAACTTCACTTCTTGTTACCCAATTAGTTTCAATGTCGGACTTTGTCATGTGTAAAGCTGCGGCAACCTCTTCAGACCTCAAAATATTTTCTAAACCACTGAAAGGTGTTTGATCAAGGATAGGTATCCCAAGCAACCTGGAAAATTCTTCTAATGTGGGTACCAACTGATAATCTGGGAAGGTGAAGCAATGATGTTTAGGATCGAAGAACTGGAATAGAACTCTCATCATATCTTCCTTGAAACCGGTGGTAACTAAATTGAGGAGATAACCATGTTTCTTGATGAACTGAGCATGATCGGGAAGTTCCGACACTAAATCCTTGAGTTGAGGAGAGGTCGCTACAAAATTGATCCGGATGGTCCTCCTGGAAGCCATAGCCCTACAAAACAGAGCAAAGTTAAATCCCTAAGTCCTCGAAATGGTTAGTACAATGCCATGATGTCATGATGTTATGATGTTATGATGTCAAGTAAGTAACAAGCACAAACAAGTCACACCACAATCATTCCTAGGTTTTAAGGCTTGCATGAGTTCCATAGGTAAGTACCCTCCCCACTGAAGTTTGGTTGGTTCAGCCTATCCTAGAATAGTAACCGGGTTCTAGAAGGATCTCAAATCATTGACCTTTCCTTAAGTCCACTTCAGTGCAACACCAAGCGGTTGACCAAAATTTCCCTAAAGTCCAATCTCAAAGAGTGTAGTATCGAGTATCAACCAACCCCAGTCGGAACCGAAGTCAGTTATCTCATTACTTTCTAATGGCTAGGATGAGTCAATTAGGGTTCTAAAGGTCTGGTTAATGCTTTGATGACACTAAGCAGACGCCAAATTTTTCCTCAAGTAAACATGAGGAACATCAGGACATCCAAAGTGTCACATTAACCGTAGCCATCATTTTAACCATTCCAAAATACGCCGGACAGTCGCGATGATATCTTGCTACTTACCTAAGGTACACTAGATCCGGGTGTAGGATCTTTCACTCAAGCATAGAATACCCAAACAATCCCTTAAAAGTAAATCAGACAAAGAAACAATTCGAAAACATAAGTGATCTTATCTTTAAGGTAACCTCTCTTTTTAATAATCCCCAGCAGAGTCGCCAGTTCTGTGATACGGTGAACTGACTTTGTGTTTTTGCTTTGAAAAGCTATGTTGCGGATAGCAAGAGTCGCCACCGACTTTTCTTTTATCCAATAAGGAAAGGCGGAAAAGGACAGGAAAGACCTTGATTAGATTTTGAGTTCGGGAGGTACATTATACAAAGGGAAGGTGTTAGTACCCTTTGTATCCATGGTTATCCATGGGCTCTTAATTGCTTAACTCACTTATGTTTTCCTTGTTTGATAAAGTGTTTGAGAAATGTGGTGTGTTTAGAAAATATTTTGAAAGGAGAGTTTAACTTTGTAATGATTCTTGTACTAATGTATACAAAGTGTTTATCTCGTTTGATTTTGAAAGATGTTTAGAAAAACATAACTCGACGAAGATTCTGGTGCGAATGTATACCAAGTGGTGATTTTCTAAAAGATGTTTTGAAAAGTGTGAGGTGTGAAAAGTATTTTAAGCTGTGAGCAAGCATTTAAGAGTTATACCTAACTAAGGTCTTTATAGGTATTTCCTATCCTTAGGAGGGTAAAACTGTCCTTACCATTGAGAAGTAAGTAGTCTTATCCTTTGGATGTAAAGGGACATCGTGGGGTCGTCGATTGGTCATTGAAGGCAACATTTGTAAGGATACCTTAGCATTCGAAAAGACGATCATCATTTAATCGTAGGCTACAACGAAGGGTCATCGAGGGACAAAGTTATATATTCGAAGGCAACGTTCGAGGGACAAGGTCATATATTCGAAGGCAACGTTCGAGGGACTATGATTTATCTTGTAGGGACATTGACCTTTTGATCGAAGGGACTATGACTTATCTGTTTAGGGATGATGATGATTTAATCGAAAGGGTCTTTGCTAAGGGTATCCCCATATTCGCGGGACATGACCGTAATATCGTAAGGCAACAAAGAGAGGGTTACCCTAGAGGTGCAAGTGTGGAAATGATTGGATTCAGATATATTATCTTGAATTAATTTATCTAAGTTCGATTATTTATCTTTCCATGCAATCCTATTAGCATACATGTAGACAGTTATATTCACAGTATGGAAAAATTAAAGTGCGAAAAATAAGACTACGTTATTACATGGCTTCGGGATGGGGGTACATAATTTAAAAGGGGATATAAAATATCTAAATCTTAATTAACGAGTACAAAATTAAAAGGGCATACAAACTAATAAAACCTAATTAAACTAAAAAGAAAGAAATAAAAAAAAATAATTAGATTTTTATTATTCAAAATAGCCCATTTTAATTAATTAAGTGATATATGAAAATTTAATTAATAAACTAGATTAAATTATATCCTAGTTTAAATAACTAATATAATATATTAATTAGAAAATTAATTAATGGGTTTTATTTTAATAATAGAAAAATAGTGGTGAATTAATTAGAGTGGAAAGGGAGTAAACATAGTAAAAACACTGAAAAGCTAACAGGACCTCTATGTTGCAATGAGGGGGGAGCTACCAATGAGCCATGTTGGTCCATTCGTTATTTATTCGCCTTGATTAAAATATATATTAATTCTACATGGATTTTTCCCTTTTGATACAACACCACCATGCATGTTACAACTTTCTCTCTTAGGGCAAGCTACTTTATTTTTTCTCATGCTGTTTCTAACAAACCTGTAACTTCATCTTATATCAAACCACACACATAAAATAAGATCATATGTAATCATCATGCAATAATAAAAATAGCCATGCACAAATCAAGAAGCTTATATTATTTTACTCATGTATTAGTTCTCTTTACTGCAAGTGATAATGATAAACAAAACTTTACACATACATCTTAAAGACAACCAAGGATTTATATTATCACCATTATATCATCATCATCATTATTATGTAATAACAGCATGTGAAATAAACATAATCATGCTAGAAACAACACTCATATAATATAATTAAATGACAGATATAATTCTTTAATCATGCAAACAGAATTTCTCCAACATGCTATGACATATCAAGAACAGATGCATACTTGAATAAAGCAATATCAACATCCATCAAACCATGAATACATCATCTCAATATATATATATTAAACCAATATTATTCATGCATGAATTAAGGAGTATTGCAAGGTAATCATGCTGGATGCAAATTCCCTAATGAACACTTATTGGGGGTTTGATTCTTCTAGCTTGCTCACTGTATGTGTGTTGTTCTTATTCAGGCTATAAGTGCTTTATGGTTGCTTCTCTTTTCCCTTCGCGTGAACCTTCTTGCTTCTGCCTTGCCTTGTGTATCTTCTTCTGTTGTATCTCTCCTCTTTTCCGTCTTCCCTCTCTCGCTGCAGCCATATGAAGTATTTATAATGGTGTGGATTAGGGTTTAACCTTGCTAAATATTTGGATCTCTTCCTATACTTTAGGGATTAACCTTGCTAAATATTTGGATCCCTTCCTATACTTTAGGAGAGTTAGGGTTTAACCTTGCTAAATATTTGGATCCCTTCCTATACTTTAGGAGAGTTAGGGTTTAGGTTTTTTTACCGAGATAACCCACATTTTCGAAAAATTTCCCAAAATACCCCACTTTTCAGGAAAATTCCCAAAATACCCCACTTTTAGGAGGAGGCGCCAATTGGATTGGCGACCCCTCTTAAAAATTGCAAGGAGGCGCCAATTCAATTGGCGACTCCCTTAAAAAAGCCTCAAATGAAAAAACCTCCAACATGAAAGTTGTAGATCTTTTCAAGAAAATGAATTTGGATATACATTTTGCATCATTTGGAGTTTTTATGAGAAAGTTATGGGCAGTTGAAGTTGGACTTCTGAGTTTTTCAACTGTAATCTGACCTATAATGTCTTGCATTATTTCATGTGTTTCTTTTAGAGTTATGAAATTTTGTCCAACATAACAACTGAAGTAGACATCTTAAATTTTCCAATGCACTTGGTCCCACCTCAAAATAATTAAAAATGAGTGAGTTAGGTCCCTGCGAACTTGACCTAAAATTAGGGTTTCTGTCAAAATGACCTATAATGTTTTGAAATGAATGATGAGCTTCTAAGTTTCAAATGGATTTTTGATGAACATGAAAGTTGTTCATATGGAGACTGTTGTTAAAACTTGAATGGAGGCGCCAATTGGATTGGCTAGGGCAGGTGCCTTAGCCAATCCAATTGGCGCCTTTGTGTAGGTTTTAAAAGGAGGCGCCATTCCAACCGGTGAGTGTACCGTGACGTTAGAAGACGTCTACATGCTTTTAGGACTACGAATTGAAGGCAAAGCTGTTAATGGTAAGACCAACTATGCAAATTCAATTTGCATGGAGCTTTTAGACACTGATTTGTTAGATGATAATGCTAGAGGTCAAGGTATACTACTCTCACGCCTAAAGTCATATTATAATAATTTATATTTAGATGAGCATTCTACCAAAGATGCTCGAATAATAAAAACTAGATGTTACATTATGTTGTTACTAGGATCCTTTTTATTTCCCGAAGGTAGTGGTTCTAGCATGCATATTATGTACTTACCTTTACTTAGACATATAGATAGAATAGGTAGTTACAGTTGGGGATCCGCATGTCTAGCCTATCTCTATAGTTCGTTGTGCAAAAACTCCCACAAAGACACATCTACATTTTCTGGATGTGTTGTTTTGCTATAAGCATGGGGATGGTCAAGACTACCGTCTCTAGTATCGGTCAATAACAACCCCTTCACTTTTCCATATGCAAAAAAGTAAGTTGTTTAAATTGCTATATCTTTACTTACTTCCTTACAGTTTAGTACCCATAACTAATTTATTTTAACTTTTTGGTGTAGATGGTCGGCATGTGGTATGAATTACAGCATATGTCCGAGACACTGTATTACTCAGTATCGCAACCTGTTGGATCACCTTCGACCGAAAGACGTAAGCAAAATAACTTCATTAATTCGTCATATTATGTTGACTTTTTCTACATTCATTTAAATCCTATCGTCTTTAACATTTCAGTTCATTTGGTGTCCATACCTTAATATGGATCATGAGCATCAGGTCAACCCTGAAGATGCAGCCGTATGGACAGCATGCACACCGATAATACGGTTCACAACAGTGGAGATGCACAACACCGATCGTGTGAAGCTGCAGTTCGGTATAGTCCAGAATATTCCAGACCCCCCAGCTAGCCTAGGAGAATGGCATATGCGTAAAGTGAACGACTAATGGAACTACAACCCTTGGCAAACCTTCGCAAGATCAGAGTGTCGCAAGTGGAAGCACCGTCATGACCATGTCTTAACTGACGCAGTCATGCCAAATGAGGTAAAACCAAGTCGTACTTATATGGCTTGGTACAGATCAGTTGGATTTCAATTCATCGCCGATGATATGTACCTCTACGACCCACGCCAGAAAAGTTACACACAAGAAGGATCAACATCTAACCCCTAACAACATTCTTAGCCCGGTTACTCACAACCACCTATCCGTCAAACTTTCCGTTCCACAAACACATAAACATACAACCAAAACATGCCATTCACCCAACCCCAATACCAAGAACATCCCCCATACCACCACCAACAAATGGACCATCAACCTCAGACCGAACATCGCTTCGCACCCACACCATCACCCTACCAAAGTCGCCTTAGCCAAAACACTAACCGCCCCTCCTCCTACCGTAGCCAAGAACCCCAAACATCACAATACCAAAACATCCCACAACCATATCTCTTCCAAACACCCCAACAACCTTTCCAACCGTTCCTAGACCCATCATTCACACCCATGTCTCCCTTCAACCGTCCCGGTCACCCATCCATGAGTCAACCACACCCCAACTTCTCTGGCATGGGTCATGAGCTCAGCTACGCCGGTACACCATCATTGAATACTGAAGACTATGCTGAGTTGGCTGAATACCTCAACGGATCTTCTCCTGTAGGAGGTAATGACGCTCCTGGACCATCCGATGAACAAACACCGGTGCAGAATCGTCAACGTGGGTTAGGGCCAAGGGTTAGGGTAGCTAGGGGATGTGGGACCGGAGGTCGGTTAGGTGATCCCGGTCATCACCATTAGGATTCTTTGTGTAAAATCCAAATTTTATTAATATCAATTCATATTATATCAAATTTATCTTTGTGTAAACTCCAAACATTAGGTTTCTTTGTCTAAACTCCATTTTGGCAAAATTCACATACACATGTTTTGACTGAAACTCCATTGAGATGTCTACTTAAATTGTTATGTTGGACAAAATTTCATAATTCTAAAATAAACACATATGATAATACAAAACATTATAGGTCAGATAACAATTGAAATGTCAAAGAGTCCAAGTTCAGGTGCCCATACCTTTCTCATAAAAAATGCAAATGATGCAAAACTTTTGTCCAAATTCATTATCTTGAAAAGATCTAAAACTTTTATGTTGAAGGTTTTGTCATTTAAGACTTTTATCATTCAAACAGAAGGGCTTGAATTTGGTCCCTTTTGGCAAAATTCACATACACATGTTTTGACAGAAACCCTAATTTTGGGTCAAGTTCGCAAGGACCTAACTCACTCATTTTTAATTATTTTGAGGTGGGACCAAGTGCATTGGAAAATTTAAGATGTCTACTTCACTTGTTATGTTGGACAAAAACTCATAACTCTAACACAAACACATGCAATAATACAAAACATTATAGGTCAGATAACAGTTAAAATGTCAAAGAGTCCAAGTTCAGGTGCCCATACCTTTCTCATAAAAATTGCAAATGATGCAAAACTTTAGTCCAAATTCATTATCTTGAAAAGATCTACAACTTTTATGTTTAGGGTTTTGTCATTTGAGGATTTTATCATTCAAACAGAAGGGCTTGAAGTTGGTCCCTTTTGGCAAAATTCACATACTCATGTTTTGACATAAACCCTAATTTTGGGTCAAGTTCGCAAAGACCTAACTCACTCATTTTTAATTATTTTGAAGTGGGACCAAGTGAATTGGAAAATTTAAGATGTCTACTTCAAATGTTATGTTGGACAAAAATTCATATTCCTAAAAGAAACACATGCAATACTACAAAACATTATAGGTCAGATAACAGTTGAAAAACTCAGAAGTCCAACTTCAACTGCCCATAACTTTCTCATATAAAATCCAAATGATGCAAAATTTATATCGAAATTCATTTTCTTGAAAATATCTACAACTTTCATGTTGGAGGTTTTTTCATTTGAGGCTTTTTTAAGGGAGGCGCCAATTGGATTGGCGCCCCCTCTTAAAAATTACACATAGGCGCCAATTGGATTGGCTATGGCAGGTGCCCTAGCCAATCCAATTGGCGCCTCCTTGCAATTTTTAAGAGGGGTCGCCAATCCAATTGGCGCCTCCTCCTAAAAGTGGGGTATTTTGCGAATTTTCCTGAAAAGTGGGGTATTTTGGGAATTTTTTCGAAAAAGTGGGTTATCTCGGTAAAAAAACCTAGGGTTTAACCTTGCTAAATATTTATTAAATACAAATATTATTATAAATAATGAATAATTTAAATAAAAATTAATTTAAATTTTAGTTACATAATTGAATTAAAATTTAAACATATTTCTATTTTTACTTTCATCATTTAAAAAAAATCAAAATTATTCTTACTTATATCAACCAAAATTATTATATAATTTATGGGCTTAAAAAAATGTTACTCTTCTAAATAAATTTTATTAAGTAAAAAACGTGAATTACTAAATAAATACTATTTATAAATAATGAATAAATAGAACATGAGTCACTAAATTATAAAAAATAGTTATTATAATTTAATGAGCTTTAACAAATAAAATTAATTTAAAATTTTAATTATACAATTAAAATTCAAATCTATTTTTATTTATCATTAAATTAAAACTATTTTATAAAATTTATTTATATCATATAGATAACCAAAATTATTATTATTTTTTATATCTGTATCACATAATAAATAAATTAAAATTTATAATTTATATGAGAATGTATGCTAATGAATGAATGCAAATGTGAAATGAATGCCATGCATGAATCAATTTATCATAAAAATTAACAGACAAATTTTGGGGTATGACAATAACGATCCAAAAAATAATTTTAATTCAGAAAATGAAAGAGGATTTTTTTTTTGGTGAAACTCTCATTTTTTTTGGATCAATATTAAAATTAATATGAATTAATGAAAATCAAAGTAATAAAATGAAAATCAGAAAATACAAAAAACGTGGGCCACTTGATCTCCCTCATTAATTGAGGTGGCAGATCAAGTTGACACAAACGCGCATTCCATGATGGAACTCGGTCAGCGCACCACACAAGTGGTAATCAAAACCAATGCCTGTGATAAAAAACAATTTGAAATGGATCAATGGCTCTGAACCGTTCCACCTCGCTGTTGGAGCAAAAGGTCGGTCACCTTCACAAGCGAACCTCCCGGACTGGTTCAATCATCACCATGACTAAAATAAAAAAGGAGGACATGATCTAAAAGAGAAAATGACGTAGAGCACGAATCTAACCTCAATTTTAACTAACTCCAAATATATAGAAAGATATGAGGAGTTGAATTTTGAGGTGTGTCAATTGAGTTGCTTCGATTTGACCTTAAAGCAACTCAATCTTATTGCCTACATTGATAGGACTTCAGACAACCAAAGATCTAAGAGAATTGATGAGAATTGAGTGAGAATCGAAAAGAAGAAAAAATATGGAAAATACCTTCAATGTTGTGCAGAACTTGGTCTCTCTTGCTTCAATTCATGTTTGGTCTTGCTCCAATAGCTTGCAGAAGTGGATTAGGATTGGTACAAAGATTTGGATCCTGGAGTTTTTGAATCTCCAAACAGTGAGATTCAAACTCAATTTTCAAGTGAAAATTATCAGATTTTCCTTTGAATTGTGAGGGCTTGAAGAGGGGAAGCAAAGCTGGCGCGCAAGGATCCTCTCAAATGAGCTCAGAGGGTCTCTATTTAAAGCAAATTCAAGTGTTATTTGCACACTTGAAATTTCTTTCAAAATTGGCAATGTCATGCTCATGCTTGCATGGGCGTGTATAGGCCCATGAAGCAATGCACTAAGGTCCAAATTCAACTGTGTTGAAGTCTGAATGAAGCTTGAATGGCAAGGCAAAGTGAAATGGTCATTTGAAGTTTTGATTTTGCCAATTGATGCAGGCATGTTAACACCATGTGCAGCCCTAGCAAACCTCATCCAAAATGAATGAATTAGGACTCTTTAGAAATCTTAGGTCAAGAGGAACAATTCTTATGTTGAACACTTTTCCATTTGGAACTTGGATCATGATGAATTTTGAGGTGGAAGTTTGGAAATTTCAACATGTTGAAAATTTTTCTAAGTGTTAAGTCATATACTTCAATATTCCACCTTGCTTAATTTTTTATGTGAGCTCCAAATGAAAAAAGTGTATTCATCAAAGTTATATCTATTTCAAATACCTTAAAAATGGTTACCAATTTGACATCATTTGGATTTAGAATGAGATAGTTATGCATTTTTGAAGTTGAGGAAAATCACTTATTCAATGGTATGGGTCCAAAATGACCTATAATGTATCCTCATATCACATACTCATAAAAGTTGATTTAACTTTCACTCCAAACATAAAAGTTAAAGTATACATATTGAATATGACTGTGCAACTTTGAAATATTTAATATCATAAAAATTGAGCAAGTTATGGCCTTGGGAAGTTGACTTTCAAGTTAGGGTTTAGACAAAATGACCTATAATGTTTCAACATAGAAAATGACTTTCCAAGAAAAACTAGCTCTAGACCCAAACATTAAAGTTGTTTGGAATGTCATTTAGAGTAACTTTTATTTTGGAATAATTTTCATATGATGAAAATTGTAGGAGATAGGGTCTAGGGAGACCCAGTTTTGATTAGATGAATTCATCTAGCCAACCACCATCAACCAACTTGCTAACTTGCAATTATCTTGACTTTTTAGGCTCATGGTGGATCATATATGCATAATATGATGAATTTTGAATTGTACATTGAGGAATTTGATCAATTGATGAGGAAGCTTGTTGAAGAAGTTACTTAAGATACCCAGACAAACATGGGTTTCCAAAGCAAACCAACTCCAAATTCTTGAAGAAATCTTGATCAAAATAACATGTAAAGATCATTGGGACTCATATATGATGCTTAGAGACATTGTGGATCATTCCTTAGTTGTGTTCTTAGCCATGATGGTCTTAAACCCTAGATATGAACTTGATAGATCAATGGGGATCATGCCCTACCTACAAAAGAGTTAGGAAAAAGCAAGGACATATTTTTGGTATTTTGGTTAGAAAAATGATAATATAGAAGTATGATACAATCACACGGTGCTTGGTAATCTCTCCCAAAACAAACCCAATGAAAGAGGGGTAAGGAGGATGACAATGTGTGATCCCAATGCTAGTGCATATAATGAAATTGCATGAGGGATCTTAGGGTCAAAATTGGGGTCTTACAGCTGCCCCTATTTAAGGACATTCTAACTGAGGAGGTGAAGGTTAAAATCTTCATATCGACTCAGTATAATGGGCTTAAATAACAACATATAGAAACAAATTTTAGTCCCTAAGAGACCTCATGGTGCATATGGTGTGGATGTAGAAGCAAATTCTCTGTGGGGAAATATTGCCACAAAGGAAAAGAAATCAGAGCGACCGAAAGTCCGCAGGAGCACAATGCATTCCATAAGGAAAGCTCACCGGGGAAACAGAGACTCTGGGGGGAATAAAAGGGTTATGCATATGTCAGGCTATGACTTAAAAATTGTTGGGAGACTAGAGGAATTCCATAAAAAATGGAAAGACTCAGTCGGGGAAACAAAAACATCTGCAGGGGAAACAAGTAGATCAGGATAAAACTGACATACTTGAATCATGCAAGAACATCGATCTCACTAAGGAAATACGCGCTCAACTCAACTGGGGGAAGAAATAGACTTCAACACAGGAGGAGTAGAAATTTATTATCCACTACACCCGCTGGGAACCGCCAAGAGGGTGTATTCTTTACCGGTTACTGGGTAAGAATAACCTTGCTGGGGAAAACTGCAGAAATAGGATTTACAACTACCAGTTACTGGGCGGAAGACTAAAGATGAGAATATTCATCATCGATTAAGGTGAACATATCAAGGATAGACTCAAAGGGAAGAAAATCCGTCATCGGTTAATATGAACATATCAAGGATAGACTTGCTTGGGGATGTCAAGGAGGATATCCGTCATCAGTTAGGATGAACATATCAAGGATAAACCAACTGAATAAAAAGTAGGAATTACATCTATCGAATGTTGGATAGAATACCATCAAAGAGAAAATCCGTCATCGGTTAGGATGAACATATCAAGGATAGACTCTGTGAGGAGAAAAATAGGAATTATATCTATCAATTACTGGATAGAATACCAAAGAGAAAATATCTATCACTGGTTAAAGTGAACATATCAAGGATATACTCTGCAAAGGGGAGAAAAGCAGGATTTACAACTACCGGTTACTGGGTAGATGACCGCAAAGAGAAGAAAACCTGTCATCGGTTAAGATGAACATATCAAGGATTAACCCTCTGGGGGAGCAAAATAGGGATTACAACTACCTTTTTACTGGGTAGAATACTAAAGATGAGAGTATCTGTCATCGGTTAGGATGAACATATCAAGGATAAACTCACAACAGGGGAAGAAAATATCTGTCATCGGTTAGGATGAACATATCAAGGATATACTTCCTGGGGAAAAATGAATCCGTTGGGGAGAAAACAAGGGTACTTTTTCCGGGTATTGGGCAAGAAGTAACAAACCGCAAACCAAGAATAATATTACCAGTTATTGGGTAATAAACTCTTAGGGGACCTAAAACATCTATCTAGGTAGGATCTAGAAATAAACGGTCAATCAAGACTCAACCCAATGAGGATATAACTCAACGGGAGTGGTTTCATCCAGATAATCAACCGGGTAGGAAACTGAAATACTAATCATCCACGAGGAAATAACTCAGTGGGGAAAGGAGAAAGGTTAAAATCTTTCTGCTTAGGGGGTTGGCACTCTATATTTGAGGGAGGACAGACACCAAAATCGTATGGGGATAAAGTACCACCATAATAGAGAATAAGAATCACAAGAATGAGTCAACAAGTGTGATGATGTGACCATGAAATTATATGAGTGTATATGTATATGTATATGTAAATATGATGATTATGCTGACAAAATGATCGCAAAGGATACAAGGGTGTCGCAAAATTTGAATCATCGATACAATTCTCGGTCAATCCACAAAAAAGGAAGACAACTGCTGGAGAAAGGAGAGATCAACATCCCAAAGGCCCAAACCTAGTTGGGGAAGGAGGAGATTTGCTGAGAAAAACTATTATCGAGTCTGTGGGGAATTTTAGGTCAACACCATATCAAATGGGGGACAATCATGCAGAGGATAAACACAAATAGCTGCTCAGAAACCAGGAGAAAAATTCTGACTGGGAGCAAATCTGATGGTGACTGGTGGGGAAACCAAAATTCTGCCGAAATCATGCAAATTGCTGTAACAAAATGTCCGCACTCAGCTAGGAACATGACTGGGGAATAGCGAACAATAATCGTCTGGAGAAATCAACAAACACCGAGTGCTGAACAATGTTGTCGGGGATGAAAGAGAAATTGCGCCTACTGCTTAGGGAGAACCAATACTACTCCACACTTAGGGCTTACTGCTTTCGAATCATTGTTGATATTCCTTTCAAAAGAAATCGATTGTTTAAAATGACTGCTTTTATATGTTTAAGAAAACATGTTTTAATTAAAACTTAAATTTTCAAAAATGATCATAATAAAATGTAAAACTATTTGGCTGAAATAAATAAAAGTAGAAATAATTGGATAAAAGCTCAACTTTATTTAATAGAATGGTAGTCTGTAAATGACAAGACTCCATAGATCTTTACAAAGTTGAAAATGGTAATTTACATGGAAAAGGGTTACATTGAATACAAATGACCACTAATCCTTCCACCAACTCTTGAAGTCCACTGTGCTCTTGGTCGCTATTGGGGATGATGGATCATCGTCGACCGTTATGCTCAACAAAGTCTCTAAATTTGAAGATCAGCAGGATGCAATTACTTTCCATAATCCCTAATTTTTGCATAAATTGTCCCAAGATGAGGTACTCAATTTATCGGGATAATTCTTTTCTGTTTTTATGTCTCTAACTTTTTCCTGGATCGCCCTTTCAGGTTTTCAATCCACCGAGACGCTCATTCTTGCCTAAGCCTCCCTTTCGGGTTTTCAACTTAGAGAGCTATTCTTTCCTTTTTTAGGCGAAGTATTTCTTGAATGCGTTTGCGTTCACAGGACGAGTGAACTCTTTATCATCCATAGTTGTAAGAATCAACGCACCGCCTGAAAAGACTCTCTTGACAACATATGGGCCTTCATAATTAGGAGTCCATTTGCCCCTAGAATCTGGTTTGAATGACAAGATCTTCTTGAGCACAAGATCACCTTCTCTGAATACACGAGGTCTGACCTTCTTCTGATGTTACAACCATCTTCTGAATAATCTTCTTGATGTTCTTGTTTGCAGCTTCAACAACCCCATTCATCTTAGGTCTGTAGGGAGAAGAATTATGATGTGCAATCTTGAAGTCCTTGCAAAGAGCTTCCACCATATTATTATTCAAGTTTGATCCATTATCAGTAATGATTTTGCTCGACACACCATAACGGCATATAATCTGATTCTTGATAAACCTCACAACAACTTGCTTGGTTACATTCGCAGATGATGCCGCTTCAACCCATTTTGTGAAGTAATTAATTTCCACCAAAATGAAACGATGTTCATTCAAAGCTTTGGGCTCAATCATGCCAATCATATCAATTCCCCACATGGAGAAGGGCCATGGAGAGGAAATGACGTTCAACAGTGTCGGAGGAACATGAATCTTATCTGCATAAATTTGACACTTGTGGCATTTCTTCACAAACTTGCAACAGTCAGATTCCATTGTCAGCCAATAGTAACCTGCTCACAACATCTTCTTCGCCATTGCATGTCCATTGGAATGAGTACCAAAGGAACCTTCATGGACTTCAGTCATCAACAGGTTTGCTTCGTTTCTATCCACGCATCTTAGCAGAACCATATCGAAGTTTCTCTTGTACAGAACATCACCATTTAGGTAAAAATTGCCGGCTAATCTCCTCAAAGTCTTATTATCTTTCAAAGATGCCCTAGGCGGGTAAATATGACTTTGGAGGAAGCACTTAATATCAAAATACCACGGCTTCTCATCTCTGACTTCTTCAACAACAAACACATGAGTTGGCCTATCAAGAGGCATCACAGTCAGAGTGGGAACTTCATTCCAATACTTCACTACAATCATCGACGCCAACATTGCAAGAGCATCTGTCATCCGATTTTCATCTCGAGGGATATGATGAAACTCAACCTTTGTAAATAAAATTGAAATCCTCATTGCATAGTCTCTATATGGTATTAAACCAGCTTGATTCGTCTCCCAATCACCTTTGATTTGATTCACAACCAAAGTTGAATCTCCAAAGGTATCTAAATGCTTAATTCTGAGCTTAATGGCCTCTTCAAGCCCCATAATGCAAACTTCATATTCTGCCATATTGTTTGTACACTTGAAAGTCAATCTAGCTGTAAATGGAAAATGCGTGCCTTGAGGAGTAATCATCATTTCCCCAATGCCATTACCATACTGATTAACAACTCCATCAAATACCATGCCCCAACGGGAACCAGGTTCTGGCCCTTCTTCAAGCAATGGTTCATCACAATCTTTCATTTTCAAGTACAAAATATCTTCATCAGGAAAATCATACTGCACTGACTGGTAATCTTTAATTGGTTGGTGAGCCAAATGGTCAGCCAATACACTACCTCTGATCGCTTTCTAAGATCGGTATTCGATACCATACTCTGATAATAACATCTGCCAACGGGAAATCCTCCCAGTTAAAGCAGGCTTCTCAAATATATACTTGATTGGATCCATTTTGGATATCAACCAAGTGGTATGATTAAGCATATACTGACGCAGACGCTTAGCATCCCAAGCCAATGTGCAACAAGTTTTCTCAAGCATAGAATACTGAGTCTCATAGTCGGTGAACTTCTTACTGAGGTAGTAAATAGCATATTCTTTCTTTCCAGTCTCATCTTGCTGACCTAGAACACAATCCATACTATCTTCAAGCACAATCAAATACATGATCAACGGTCTTCCTTCAACAGGTGGAGACAAAATCGGAGGTTCAAGCAAATATTCTTTGATACTGTCGAATGCTTTCTGACAATCTTCGGTCTAATCACTAGACGGATCTTTCCAAAGAAGCTTGAATATAGGCACACATGTGGTAGTCATGTGTGAAATGAATCTTGAGATATAATTCAAGCGGTCGAGAAAACCTCTGACTTACTTCTCAGTTTTGGGCGCAAGCATCTCTTGTATTACTTTGACCTTGGCAGGATCAACTTCAATACCCTTCTCGCTGACAATAAAGTCCAACAACTTACCAGAACAAACACCAAAAGTACATTTATTGGGGTTCAAGCGGAGTTTATACTTCCTCAAACGCTGGAATAACTTCAAAAAATGCTCAACATGTTCTTCCTCATTAATAGATTTAGCAATCATATCATCAACATAAACTTCAATCTCTTTATGCATCATATCATGAAAAAGAGTAGTCATTGCTCTTTGGTAAGTTGCACCAGCATTCTTTAAACCGAAAGGCATCACTCTATAACAGAATGTTTCCCAAGGTGTAATGAATATGGTCTTCTCATATCTTCGGGTGCCATCTTGATCTGATTATATCCGGAAAATCCATCCATAAACGAAAAGACTTTGAATTTAGCAGTATTATCTACCAACATATCAATGTGTGGCAGAGGGAAATCATCTTTTGGACTGGCTTTATTCAAATCTCTATAATCAACACACATGCAGACTTTTCCATCTTTCTTTGGCACATGCACAATATTGGCCACCCATTGCGGGTACTCAACGGTTACCAAGAAACCGACATCAATCTGCTTCTGCAATTCTTCTTTGATCTTTACTGCCATGTCGGGATGCGTTCTTCTCAACTTCTGCTTGACTGGCGGGCATTCTGGCTTCAACGGAAATCTATGCTCCACAATCTCAGAATCCAAACCAGGCATGTCTTAATAGGACCCGGAAAACACATCTGAATATTCTCGGAGAAGATCAATCAACCCCTTTTTAACCTCTGGACACAGTCGAGACCCAATCTTGACTTCCTTCACATCATCTTCGGAACCCAAGTTGACTAGCTCAATCTGCTCTTCGAATGGCTAAATGGATTTTCCTTCATGCTCAAGAAGACGAGACAATTCATCACTCACTTCTTCATCACTTTCCTCCTCAACCTCAAACACAGGGAATTCAAAATTTGGAGAAGGAGAAGGATCATTGTATTCAATGGGGTTAGAAACCATCCTGCATAATGATTTGATATTTTGATTTTAGAGAAGTGAATTTTGTGACCAAATATTATGCAGATGGACAAATTTATCTATTTATTTATGTTTTTTGTGATTACCATTTTCAGAATAAAGCAAAAAGTAAAAACAAAAACATCATAGATGTGGATGAATAGAATTATATTTTATTGATGATCAAATTTGAAAATGCCAAACAATGTTCACTTCTCCCTTAGGCATAGGAGAAGGATTTTTGAAAACAAACAAAAGCAATTACTTAGATCGATGCATAATAACAGGAATATCAACAACAATCCAATTGTTGCAAGCCTTTCCATGTGTCACAAAATTAGTGCAGTCTTCCTCTTCGTCGTCCTCTAGCACAACAGCTAAGTGTTGTTCATTGCCATGAATGAATCCTCCGCTACGGAAGCTGAGTTGCATATCCTCTGATCTAACAGTTGACGAACCTTGCTGAAAACCCAAACCGGTTCTATTCTTGTTATCGGCGACCTCTACCACTCGCCCCCATTGATTAATAATTCCTTCTTCAACAATCTTCCTTGCATCTTTTAATGAGGACATAGATTCCCTAACTCTCTTTTCAACAACAATAGATAAGGCTTGGAATGGAGTTCCAACATCATCCTCAACTTCAACATAAGAGAAAGATGACAGGTGGCTAACCAACATCGCCTTCTCCCCGCCAACAATGACTAATTTCCCATTCTTGACAAATTTGAGTTTCTGATGCAATGTGGAGGTAACAACTCCTGCCTCGTGGATCCATGGTCTTCCCAACAGACAACTGTAGGCCAGGTGGATATCCATTACTTGAAAAGTAATTTGAAAATCACTCGGACCTATCTTCACCGGAAGGTCCACTTCACCAATCAGTGTTTTGTGCGAACCTTCAAAAGCTTTGACGATTACACCACTATATCTCATAGGCGCTCCTTGATATGACAACTTTGATAATGTTGACTTCGGAAACACATTCAACGAAGATCTGGTGTCAACAAGAACATTGGATAAAGCGTCATCTTTGCAATTCCTGGAGATATACAAAGCCAAATTATGATTCCTACCCTCCTCAGGGAGTTCCTCATCATAGAAGCTGAGATTATTACAGGAAGTGATGTTAGCTATAATATGATCAAACTGATCCACCGTAACATCATGTTCCACGAACGTTTGCTATAGAACTCTTTGTAGTGCTTCTCTGTGCGCTTCTGAGTTCATAAGCAGAGACAGTATTGAAATCTTCGAGGGGGTTTGGAGCAGCTGCTCCACCATATTAAACTCACACTTCTTTATCAACCGGAGTACCTCATCATCAACATTAATCTTCAAATTGCTGGATTCACCAGACTGGCGCTTTGAAGCACTAACTGGATCTACTGCAGGCATTTTTACCTTCTTACTAACTGTTGAATCTTCCACATCTTTTGGGAACACCGGGCCAAACACTCGACCACTACGGGTCACCTTGGTAACATCAGCAATGCTCACGACAAAATTGGTCATAGGTAATGGAACCTCTTGACCATACTTCACCATAGTCGCATTATACTGATAAGGAACAACCTTATCGGAGGCGTACGAGACTGGACCCGCAAACCGTATGACCAACTGCGATACCAATCTTTAGTTGATACTGTTACTGTTGCTGCTATCATATTGAACCACCATTCTCTCGGGATTCTTGAACATGGGAATAATTACATTGACATCATCATCTATGTATCGGGATTGAACAATCTGAATCATACCCTCATCCATCAACCGCTGGATGTCTCTTTTCACAATCTCACAACCTCTTGAGTTAACACTGCAGATAGCACAACCATCATGGTCATGCTCACAATCGCTCACCAAGCAAATGTCCTTATGCATCGTCACCAAGGACCTTCTTATAAAGCGTACATCAAATACCTTGAACTCCCCAGGGCAGTCGTCTACCATATTGACAGATGCATTTACATGGGCGGGCAGTGGGTTTGCTTTAACATTCGGCACACGGTCCTCAAAGGACATCATTCCATTCTTAACCAGCTTTTGAACTTCATACTTGAGTGGATAGTAGTTCTCAATGTCATGTTCGGGTGCTCCTTGATGAAAAGCACATCTGAGTTCTGGCTTGTACCACCATGGAAGTGGTTCAGGAATTTGCGGAGGGTTTCTTGAGAACCAATGATGGGTAGAGCTCTGCATATGTCATAGGAATCGGGTCGAAAGAGACCTTCTTCCTTTCAAAATTCTGTTGTTGATGATTGTTAGTATTGTTGTTATTGTAGGTGTTTGTTTGTTGCTGTAGTTGTTGTTGTTGACGTTGTTGTTGTTGAACTGGTACTAATTGACTTGCTGAAAATACAGGAATAACCGAAGATACCTGATGATGATGTTAACGGGATGGTTGACTTTTTTTGATTTGAGGCCTCCTCTGCCTCCCACTAACAATTACATTAGCTTCATTATCCTTCTTCTTACCAAAACCGCTGTCGTATCTCTTGTTGGTCAATACTTCCTCCTTAGACAACCGTCCTTCTCGGACACCTTCTTCTACCCTCATCCCCATATTTACCATTTCGGTAAAATCACTGGGGGCACTGGCGATCATCCTCTCATAATAAAATGAGCTAAGCGTCTTTAGATTTTTTTTGGTCATCTCCTTTTCCTCTAAATGAGGGTTGATCTGAGCAGCAAGTTCTCTCCATCTCTGCGCATACTCCTTAAACGTGTCTTTGTCCTTCTAAGATAGTGATCTCAAATGATCTCGGTCGGGAGCCATATCAATGTTGTACTTATACTGCTTTACAAATGCTTCACCCAAATCATTGAAAGTGCGGATGCTCGCACAATCAAACTGTCGCATTACGCGAAAAACCGGCGGGAAAACAAGAACAACAGAGCCGCCACCGTGCGTTATTTATCCCAAAAGAGGGAAAGGAAACGCTCAGAGTAAACCTGGAAAAAGCATGGTCTCGCGACCAAAGAGAATGGGATCAGGAGTCGGTTATGCGAAGGGAAGGTATTAACACCCCTACGCATCTGTCGTACTCGACGGGATCCACGCACAATAGGAAGGAAAATGGTTGCTAAAACACTGCTCACACACACACATACTGGCTGAAAGAGACACAAGAAAACAGACTGAAACTGACTCGGCAGGATGTCGCATCCTGGGCCTACTTAGTCTATCAAGCATAGACATCAGAGTTTAAGTAGTTCGGACGGGGGAAACGACACATGCTCGCTAGGATATCGCATCCTATGCATACGTATCTCCTTTGGACGAAGGAGAATCAGAGCATCCGTAGCTCGGCTAACACGCACACAAGCAAAGGCAAACGTGGAGCCTGAATGCCAATCACTGGACTTACATCAGCATCCGAACCAAAACACACACAAGGAGGCAAACGTGGAGCCTGAGTGCCAATCACTGGGCTTACATCAGCATCCGAACCAAAACACACGCACACTGGAACCCGAATGCCACTCGATGGACTTACATCAGCTTCCAAGCACACAACAAGACACAAGATGTGGAATGCCAATCGCTGGGCTTACATCCACCTCCTAACACCAACACAGGAAGAAGAAGGGTCTCGATTGCAACTAGGGCAAGAGAAAGGGGAGGTCTCAATCGCAACGAGGGCGAGAGAAAAGAATTAGTGTTAGTCGTTAGTCAAACTCGACAAGACATCGCATCTCGTGCCTACGTATCTCATCTGGACATGAGAATCAGAGTTGCCGTAGTTCGGCTAAACTATTCCTGTTGGTTAGTGTTTTTTAAATGGACGACGTCACTACGCAATCTACCGGATGCTCGACCTTTGGAGACTTACTCGCCTGTAGTAGAAGGAGTGGACGTATCCTTACGAGGGGATAATGTTTGTTTGTGTTTTAGGAAAGCTCAAGCAAGAAAGGAAGTCCTATACGAAGGAACCGTGCTACCTTAATTGACATGCAAACGAGACTACGCGGAGTCTAGCAAACCTAGGGGATACAATCACACCACACAAACATATACAGCATGAAATAAACACACCAACAAGGGGCTCAAACATCAAGGCTAGGCTTTAGTCGAGGGGTCATATCAACCTCAACAAACAAGCCTCTGTATCGGGGTAAGGTTAGCTCTTAACCTTGCCATTGAGGGGCTAAGGTGAAGCTGATGAAAGGTGAGTGAAGATGAGACTTCACAGCTCTTATCCCTGGTCAGGGAGAGCTTCAGACAAAGGAGCGTGGGTCCAGAATGGAGGGACCCTTCTACGCTCAAGACTCTGACTCGATTGTGCAACAGCACAAGATCTTGGGTTTGTGTCCCAATGCATCAACACACAGCCGTGTGAGCAGAGGGACGACTCAACAGAATAGCGGAGGATAGATTGCATATCCCTTGGGTTCTGCCAATTGCCTCATAGAGGTCTTCACCTGCTTGGGCACAAATGTAAACAACCACAAACATCGCCTCTTAAGGAGGACTTCAGACAGTTGCCTGGCCAAGTAACAGGCCAGGTCTTCCAGACTACATGAAGAATAGAAGTCCTACCTCAAATGGTTTAAAAACCAAGCAGCAGCAAGCAAGTTCTTAAAGAACTGTAAGCAACTAAATGTACCTGAAATCAATCAAGTATCATCAGTACTCAGACAAACCAACAATAAACAGCAAAAGTCAATCTATACAGACAACACAAGTTAATGCACACAAGTGCAAGCCATAAACCCAAGCTCAAGCTTTAATCCCTACAACACAAAGTCAAGTTAGTTTATAACATCAAACAAAACTCAATTTAATCAACTTGCACTTTTTCTCCTTAAGCCTTTTGCACTTTTAACCTGAAAATCCAAACCAAATGTGAGAAACTAGACCACTAGGCCAAGCCTAGGGTCCAAAAGGGATAAAAAATTCTAAACAGCAAGTAATATTCACCCAAAATCACATTAAAACAATTCAAAAGCAAATGCAATTGATCCCATGCTCATATCATTCACCATATTCATTTTATGCACCATTTAACATCAATCATGCAATTTACAACTTCAATTGACCAAACAGAACTATCTCACTCAAAAGCATACCAAAACCATTCAATTAATTCCACAAAAATTCACACCTGAACAGGACACATTCAAGGTATAGCATGTCAATTTTCAGCTCAATTGGACAAAAGAAATTAGGTCAATGAAAATCAAGAAATCCAGACACAATTATGCAAGCCAACACATGGTAACAAAATGAGCATTAACTTCAATCACATGCCAAACAGTGAAAACAATTAAGAAATTGATGGGACCAAAGCCAAACTACACCTAAACATGTTATGAATCACTCCATCAAATTTCACATTCATATGATATAGTATGAGCATTTCATGAGACATGGAATTCAACTAGTCAAGCAAAGACCAAAAAATGCCAAACAGCAATCAAAAATCCCAATCAATTAGAAAATGGACCAATTAAATCCACAAAAAATCATGTTGAAAGTTAACATACATATTGTATCTCATGCAAAAACTCAGGGCCATAGGCCTAGTGGAAGCATGGAAAAATAATTCATGAACTCAGCATATCATAATGTGACACATATTGTCACACTCAAAAAGAATAAATCATATCTACCAATCCAGAGATCTAAAAATTACAAATGATATACCAAAAACTCCAGAAATGTGTCAAGAATCATCATATGAAATTTCATTAATTTTGGATAATGTATGAGCATTTGGTGATTAAAATGGTAAAACATACAATTATGTCACACATGTCAAATATCAATATACCATTCAAAAATTCTACCAGGCACAACTTACACTACTATGCCTAAAAAAAAGTAGATAAAATTTGGAAACTAACAAAAAAAATCCCACCTAATTTGGACTAATATTGAATTTTTTATGAATTTTTTAAGTTTTGTAATATTATGATAATATTTATTTAAGTGTTATACGAATTAATTTACAGCAGTGGCGTTTTCGTAATTACTGCAAAACGTGGTACAGCCATCATTAATGTCGTGGCGGCTCACCATTGGCCAGATTTGGTGGGAAACACATTTTGAAAAGTGCCAGGCAGCGTGACGGATCTGCACGGGATTTTCCAGAAATCTGAACGTGTTCTTCCGCGTTCTTCAAGCTCGTCATCGCCGGCTTCGGTTACGAGCATTTCTTCACCAAATCGCGCAAACTCTATACCGTTTTCTTCGTCTCTTCACGTAGATCGCAGTTATGGCAACGAAAACGTCTAAAGATTAACGCACGCAAAGAACCGATCGAAAGAAGATCCACACACAAATATTCAGATCAACATATCTAGCTCTATACTTAACGGAATCGCGTGATTCAAATTGCAGAATGATCTATGTCGTGTGCTCTACCTAAACCGCATAACAATTGCATGAATTAACGAGTTTGATTTCCAACCTTATTGACGTGCAGCTCGTGAATCCGTGCGTTTCTTGCTCCGATTTATGAAAACAGATGGAGTGTGATGATTATGAAGATGATTGATGATGATTTCGCAGCTCAACAAGTCTTGGAGATGAAGAATTTTCCATTTGCCATTGATGAGTGAAGCTTTCAACAGTGGAGTTTTGGATCGGTTCTTACTTCGATTCTTGAAAACAAAACTCAAAGATCACTTTTGGCCAAAATGCCCTTTCTCAAACCAGCTGATTTTTCTGTCCAAACTTGGTTCCAACAGGTCACAAATGACATTTAGAAAGTGTTGCAAAAAGCCTCATGCCAAAATTCCAAGTATTTCTCAAATTGGACCATTTTGCCCTTGGTTTTTAATTAGTGCACTTGAAAAATGGCCTTTTTATGTGAATGCTTTTGGCAAAATGTGGTGATGGGTTATGAAATTACACATTAAATGTGATTTGCTCAAATAAGAACCATCCAATTTGGCCACTCCATGTGAGAGTTATGGCACTTTGATTTCGGGCATTTTCTGAAAATGACTGGACCCTATCTTGCTAACCACACATGGGAATTTCAAGTTCTTGGACTTTTTGGAATGGTGAGATCAAGATCTTCAACTTTCATGTTGGAAAAAATTCCATTTGAAGCTTGTATGATGAAGTAATTTTGAGGAGAAAAAGTTTCCATTTTGGGCAGCTGAAATTACAGGTCACCTGCCATTTTAGGAAACTTCTTGTCTGACCTCCAAATCTTCAACCTTGGTCTTTGATATGTCAAATGAGACTTGTATGGACATGAATGAGGCCTTTCAAACCATCTCCCACCTTCCAATCCATAAAATCAGGCACAGTTGACCACAGTTGACCACATTTGACTTTCTATGGTCCCAGCTGAAATCCAGCTTGACCGATGACTTCTGAGCATCCAATATTTGTCCAAATCACTTCACAATGATCCTTAGACCATATGAACTTGATAAATCCACCCTAGGGCTTTGTCTCAATGAAAATGGCACTTGCTTGCTTGATTGACTGATTCTCCTGACCAGTTTGACCTAATTTGTCAGTTGGCTTGCACTTGGGCAAATGGACAATGCAATGTTATGCAGTGGACCATGTTATGTTAATGACCTAATATGAAATGAATGTACAAAAAGTAGGGTGCAAATTTGAGGTGCTACAGCTGCCCCTATTCAATCAACTGGGAACCCGAATGGATGAGAGCAACGACTGTCAGACTTTCAGGGTAAACAGGGATTGAATACCAAGAACCGTAGAAATTTGCACACTGCTGGGAATTTTTCTTGTTGTTTTTTCCTTTTCTATCTTCTCTTCAAAAGCACAACCACATCCAGACATCGACACACGATGAATGGGAATAGAAATCATCTCAACTAGATGCCAACGGACACTAGGAAAAACTCAACGTTTACCGAGACCAACGGAGAGGTAAATCAACTCTACTGGGAATGACCAGGAAAGGATACAACCATACGTCAGCGGACGTAATGGGAAAAACTCAACGTTTACCGAAACCAACGGAGAGGTAACCAGACATCATCGGATGAAAGGCGGGGATAGTGATACAACCATGCGTCAGCGGACGAAATGGGCAAAACTCAACGTTTACCGAAACCAACGGAGAGGTAACCAATCATCATCGGATGAATGGAAAGAGATATACAACCATACGTCAGCGGACGAAATGGGAAAAACTCAACGTTTACCAAGACCAACGGAGAGGTGAACCAACTTGGGGAAAGGTACAACTAGACGTCATAGGACGACTAGGAAAAACTCGACGTTTACCAAGACCAACGGAGAGGTAACCAATCATTAATGAATGAATGGGAAGACTCGACCAGACGTCATAGGACGAAAGGGAGAAGCTCGACGTTTATCGACATCAACGGAGAAGGAGAAAACTCAGCCAGACGTCATAGGACGAAAGGGAGACTCAACGTTTATCGACACCAACGGAGAAGGAGAAAACTCAACCAGACGTCATAGGACGAAAGGGAGGCTCAACGTTTATCGACACCAACGGAGAGGGAGAAAACTCAGCCAGACGTCATAGGACGAAAGGGAGACTCAACGTTTATCGACACCAACGGAGAAGGAGAAAACTCAGCCAGACGTCATAGGACGAAAGGGAGACTCAACGTTTATCGACACCAACGGAGTAGGAAAAACTCAGCCAGACGTCATAGGACGAAAGGGAGACTCAACGTTTATCGACACCAATGGAGAAGGAGAAAACTCAGCCAGACGTCATAGGACGAAAGGGAGACTCAACGTTTATCGACACCAACGGAGAAGGAGAAAACTCAGCCAGACGTCATAGGACGAAAGGGAGACTCAACGTTTATCGACACCAACGGAGAAGGAGAAAACTCAGCCAGACGTCATAGGACGAAAGGGAGACTCAACGTTTATCGACACCAACGGAGAAGGAGAAAACTCAGCCAGACGTCATAGGACGAAAGGGAGACTCAACGTTTATCGACACCAACGGAGAAGGAGAAAACTCAGCCAGACGTCATAGGACGAAAGGGAGACCACAACCGGACACCAAATAGGACGTCTACTGGGGATTCTGGTTGGGAAATCAACCAGACATTAATGAATGATTGGGAATAGGGTATACAATCAGACGTCATCGGACGAATGAGAAAAACACAACGTTTATCGAAACCAACGGGGAGGTAAATCCACTTGGGGAAGGGTACAACTAGACGTCATAGGACGAATAGGAAAAACTCGACGTTTATCGACACCAACGGAGAGGAGAAAACTCTGAGGGGAATCATATGGTATTACCAAATGATCTGTAGGGAATAAGCAACTAGACATCATCGGATGACTAGGAAAAACGCGACGTTTATCGACACCAACGGAGAGGAGGTTCGACTGGGGAAGACCCTGTGGGGAAAGATATCAACTATACGCCAACGGACGCATAGGAAAAACTCGACGTTTATCGACACCAACGAAGAGGAGGAAACTCTTCTGGGGAGAGAGAACACAACCAAATCATCAACGGATAATTGGGAAAAACTCGACGTTTATCGACACCAACGGAGAGGAGGAAACTCTGAGGACCACCCTGTGGGGAATGATATCAACTATACGCCAACGGACGCATAGGAAAAACTCGACATTTATCGACACCAACGGAGAGGAGGACTCTTCACTAGGGAAGAGTGAACACAACCAAATCATCAACGGATGATCGGGAAAAACTCGACGTTTATCGACACCAACGGAGAGGAGGGAACTTCACTAGGGAAGGGACGACGTTACGCACATCGAAAGATGATGTTTACCGACACCAAAGAAGACCAGACACTACGCATGACTGGAAATCACCGAAAGATGGTGTTTACCGACATCAAAGAAACAACACACACGGGTGCTGACAGGATACTGACATCTACATGTTTGGGCAAGGCCACATACTGGCAGGGGATCTCACTGGGGAACAAGGTCACTACAGCGAGCAAACAGGGAGGAACACCAAGGATACCGGGTTGTAGGTATGAAACGGGTGACCGACCAAACGTGAATTGGTTTGTGTTCAAAAACACTCAACATCCTGAAGAGGGCTAGAAAAGCAGTCTTGTTAGAGGATGGACATTCAATTCCACAAGGAATACGAATCTTACTCGACTGGGGAGGACGACTTCGACCCAAGAGCGCATGAGACATATTATCTATAGCCGTCAAAACGTAGATAATACACTCGCATGGAAGATTATCCATAACCGGATTGGAGGTTGTTAAATGGATAAGCGACCGACATCATCCTGAAGAGAGCAAAAGCAGACTTGTTAAAGGATGGACATTCGATTCCGAACAAAGGAATACGAATCTTACTCAACTGGGGAGGACGACTTCGACCCAAGAGCGCATGAGATACATTATCTATAGTCGTCAAAACGTAGATAACATACTCGCATGGAAGATTATCCATAACCGGGTTGGTTGTTAAATGGATAAATCGATCGAAAAGAAAGGCATCGGGGTACCAGGACTAGGTATGCAAATATGACCAATCAAAAAAAGGATAAAGTTGCCAACTCGGAGCAAATATCCAAAAGAAAGGGGGAGAAACCCACTGGGGACAATACTGCTTGATCAAGGCAAGTATCCAGAGGGGACAAGACTATCAATACCGCCAACTGGGTAATGATAACTGCAAAGAGGGGATTACATCTACCGGTTTGTAGGTAGAAAACCACGGGAAAGTAACCAGTCATCGATAGGATGAGCACACAGGGTTAACTCCACCAAGGGGATGAAAGTGGGATTTTACAACTACCAGCTAATAGGTAGAAAACCACAAAGATAGGACTTACAACTACCGGGTTGCAGGTAGAAGCCAACCGACAGAATGAACCACAAAGGTTACCTCTGCTAGGGGATGAAAGTGGGATTTTACAACTACCGGTTGGGTAGAAAACCACAAAGATAGGACTTACAACTACCGGGTTGTAGGTAGAAGCCAACAAACAGAATGAACCACAAAGGCTACCTCTGCTAGGGGGTGAAAGTGGGATTTTACAACTACCGGTTGGGTAGAAAACCACAAAGATAGGACTTACAACTACCGGGTTGTAGGTAGAAGCCAACCGACAGAATGAACCACAAAGGTTACCTCTGCTAGGGGATGAAAGTGGGATTTTACAACTACCGGTTGGGTAGAAAACCACAAAGATAGGACTTACAACTACCGGTTTGTAGGTAGAAGCCCACAAATTCCGCTGAGGATAAGATGAATGAGTACCGGTTAGTGAGCCACTATTCATTCATGCCCCAGGGCAACACAAGAGACAGTCAACAAGAAGCCAATTTAGGATCGATCCAAAAAGGCAAACTGAATCAAGACTCATCCTAATTAGGAAAGAACTCAATAGGGAAAACCCATCCCATTAGGGAGGGAACGGAAGCAACCGTCATCCACGAGGATGTATCTCAGTGGGGAAATGGCAGGAAAGGATAGACACTTTCTGCTTAAGGGGTAGACTCTACATGGAGAGATCAGACACACCCACATCTACTAGGAGGCTACTGGGTAGAACCAGGTTTTTCTTTCACCAACGGATGAGGAAATAAACCTCTCTGGGGGTACCAATCCTGAGTGCCGTCAGGAGCAACTGTAGCGAAAGCGCTGTACAGACATCGAACAAGAAGCTGCCTCTGCCGGGGAGACGGTCTGATCGGGTTAACACATGAATGCATATGTTTGAATTTTTCTATGGCGTAATGCTCCATTATGAATGGAAATGCTACGCGATTTGAAGATGCAATGATCACTACATGCAAAATGCAAAGTGAATGAAAACCCCGCTAGGGAGCCCACTGATCAAATACTCCACTCTGTGGGGAGACTCTGCTGAGGAAATCTGCTTGATGAAAACTCTGTAGGGAGAGCACTGACTTCTCACTCATGCTGGAGAACAGAGATACCAAGAATCAGCCAGATCTCTGGTGAAAATAGATAGGCATCGATGAAGTTCCTCATGTCAACCACTCTGCTGAGGACCTACCTGAGAAAATGACGGAATACTGAGACGTCAATCCTCCAAATACCGAATCGTTGCAGAAAAGCATCCGTGCCAGGGAGAGGAGAAGACTGCTCTGCTGGAGAGACGAAAATTGAAGTCTTCAGTACACCTACTGCTTGAGAACTGGCCCACGATAATGTCCAAAACAACAACCTTGCTGGGGATGCCCCACGATAGGGCTCAAACAGCACTCTATTAGGGATGCCCCACCATAGGGCTAACAGAGACTTGGAGAAAAATGTTGCACTGTCGGGGACATGAAGATGAACAACTTCAACCAACACTGCTCCGAGCAACCTCGCCGAGGAGTAACCATGAAAAGGTTCTACAGGACAAAGATACAGTCGTGCTCGAGATACGAGCAATTGTCTTACCCGTCGGTAATCATACCACCCTTGGGAGAGCACTGCGGGTCTCCTAGGTATCCTTTCATCATTGTGAATGTTCACTTTGTTTAAGAACAATTTTGTGAAAAATTTTGTTTATTTTGAAAACAATGATACTTTATCAATTAAAACATGCAAAACATTTGTTGAGTTGAAACAAATAAGAGTGCAAATAATGGGGTAAAAGCTCAAATCGATGTGATGGAATGGTAGTCTGCAAAGGGCGAGACTCCATAGATCTGTACAAGTTTGAAATCGGTGATATATATTGGAGAGGGCTACATTGAACATAATGACCTTTCCTCTACCATTCTGAATCTCGATGTATTCGGAGCTTCGGTCGACGACGCATAGAGAATTCCTGGCGGATGACAGATATAGAACACGGTCTTGTCAAGATGCAGTTACTTGCCAAATCCCTAATTTTTGCCTAGATTGCCCCGGTGTGAGGTGCTCAATCTAGCGAGATGCAAATTCTTTTTTCAATGTCTCTAACTTTTGCCTGGATCGCCCTTTCGGGTTTTCAATCCACCGAGACGCTCCTTTTTGCCTAAGTTACCCTTTGGGGTGTTCAACTTAGCGAGCTGTTTTGCTTTTTTTTTGTTTAGGCTAAGTATTTCTTGACTGCATCTGGATTCACAGGACGAGTGAACTTCTTCATCCATTGCTGTAAGTGTCAAAGCACCGCCTGAAAAGGCTCTCTTGAAAACATATGGACATTCATAGCTTGGAGTCCACTTGCCCCTGGAATCGGGCACGAAAGACAAGACTTTCTTGAGCACAAGGTCATTTTCTCAGAACTCGAGACTCGACCTTCTAGTCGAATGCTTTCGTCACTCTCTGCTGATATAACTGACCATGACACCTGGCAGTTAATCTCTTCTTTTCGATCGAATTCAGCATCAGTCAACTTGGGACTTTGAGGGTGCTATTTTTCCTTTGTTTTTTCTCTTGATTTTGCTTTTGATTTCTTTTGATTTCTTTTGATTTCTTTTGCACCCTTTCTTTCTTTGTTTTTTTTTTTTTTTGATTGATTTTTTTTTTATGCCCCAGTTGGCTGTTCTGCTGATTCTCGAGATGCAGCTGAGTGATCTTCTTTTCTTGCTCAAAAAGTCGGGAAATCTCGTCAGGAATCCCTTCAACATCATCTTCTTCTACTTCGAATACAGGGAATTCAAAATTGGGAGATGACGTCCGATCATTATGTTCAATGGGTTTGAGAAACAACCTGCATAATGATTTCGATATGAAAAACTTTTTGGAAAACAAACAAGACAATCGTTATGCAGATGAAAAGATTGCTTTTATTCCTGTTTTTAGGGTTTTTTGTGATCACCAATTTCATGCAAAAAGAGAAAAGGGAAAACAATTGGAAAAACAAATGTTTAACATGCTTTTATTTGAATGAAAATATCATTGCACAAAATGTTGCCAACAATGTCATCACTTCTCCTTTTGGCATGGGAGAAGGGTTTTTAAACAAAGTGATTATTACTCTGACTTATGAACAACTGTAGGAACGCCCACAGTGACCCAATTGTGATAGATCCCACCAGGGATAACAACTGTCAGAATCTCTTGCATTAGTAGCTTCTGCTTTTGATCAACCCTCTTTGTTGAAGACCTCAGGAGAAAAGCCAACGCCAGCCCGCGACTTGTTATCTTCAAGCTTGATTAACACGGGGACCCAAGTCTTCAAAGTTCAGAATACCTGACTGCACGAGGTCTTGAACCTTCATTTTCAACTGAAAGCAACTATCCACATCATGACCAGGAGCACCCGAATGATACATGTAACACCCCGATTAAAGTTTTAAATATTAAGTAATATATGTTATGTTGAAATGAAATAAGTGTTATGTTGTAAAGAATGTAAACTCTTCTACATGTTGTACTCTGATAATATAATTAAATATGTCGTTCGGGTAGAAGGGTGTTACAATACACACAATGCTGCTCAGGCCTATACCACCACCGAGGGTTGACGGGTATAGCCGGCGGGTCTCTGGGAGTAATCAAGTTCCGCTCTATCAACGAGGGATACAGCTCTGTGTAAGACATAGGGATCGGATCAAAAATGACCCTCTTCCTCTCATTACTTGTACCGGCTTGATTATCATAGGGAGGCTGGTAAGCCTGCTGTTGCGGACGATGTTGCTGATGTTGATACCGCTGAGTTGGCCTTCCCTGTTGCTGTTGGGTTGCTGGAATAGTCACAGCGGCAGCTTGACGATATTGTCCTCGGTTCGCACTCCCTCGCCGGTGCACAGCATTTGTTTCACTCTCTCCCCTTTTGGGTGCCCCAGAGAATGGCTTCTTAGAATTCAACGAACTTGAAGAGCCACAAAGGCGAACCGGAGTACGGGTTGCTCTGACATTAACAGTTTCTGTAGCAAGAGGCTGTCCATTCACTATGATACCCCTCAAATCATCATCCACGTCGTAGTTGTTGACGGGAATAGTGACAGCAGCAATTTGATCATTAACGGGGACCCCCTCTGGTGAAGCACGACTGGGTGGCAGAATCATGGCTTCCTGTCTCTGGGCTAAGGCTCGCAGCTCCTCTTGCCCCTGAACGACCCCTTGCATCATGGTCATGAACTGGGCCATGTTTGCCCTCATCTCAGCCAACTCAGTCTGAACCTGATCCATACTCCTCTGATGATTCAATCTGGTTGCGGTGCGGACGATGATCAACAATCCTGTCTCAGACAGGAGCCAGAGTGAGAAGTCCGAACTAGAACACCTGTTATGCAACATGTTATGATTATGATGCTAATGCATATGATGCACATGATAATGATCATTTCTCAGGCCTTCAAAGAGCCTGATTCATCTTCGAAAAAAAAGCAATCTGCAGCAACGGCACAGTATACAAGAGCAATGAGTACCGAGTGAAACCAACAATTTCATCTGTAAATGAGCACCCGGATCTATCAGTGAACAGACTCTGGAATGTACCTGAGAAATGATATGCATGCAGAGATCATTTTTTTTCTCTTTTTTTTTCAATTTTTTTTTCTTTTTTTTTGTTGATTGCGTTTATTTTGAAAAATAAACATGCTATGATGCACATGATGCAGACACGACTGACAAGCTGTGCATCTCTGAACACAGGATCGAAGCTTCGGCTCGAACTCTGATCACAATCATCTGAAACCCAAAGTCAACTGGTCAACTGTCGTCTGAACCCAATCTGAGAAACTGAGTCACCAACAGGAACACACTGAGTCCAACAACCGGTCACCATCAGTCACCAACAGTCACCATCTGTACCTGTTAAAATGATCATTCCCTCCCCACTCACAGGTGTCATCTAGGCCAGGGTAAGGTCGAAAGAAACGCAGCATAAATAACCTTTCGCAGAATACCATCATATACACACCTGAAGTATGCAACGATGATACCCCACCAGGGTCTGAACTGCTCGTGACGTCGATGTTCCGCTAAGTGGCGCATACCACCCGCTTCCCATGACTCACTCTATTCCTAGGTTTCCTAGATTGCACTCATAGCCTGGGTATTGGGCCTTTTACCTCGAGTAACACCCACCCCTAATCAGAGAACACACAACCAGCACAGCAGATGAAATGAATGAATGCAAACATTAATGCACACATTGAATGCAAACAGTACATGAAATGAATGCAATAAATAACAGGAAATAACAACCAAAGCCCTAACCTAGAGAGCGCTAGGAGAGACTCGCTTAGGGAAGAAGGACCAGCACAGGTCAACTTCTCTAAAGTTCCCCAGCAGAGTCGCCAGCTGTCGCATTACGCGAAAAACCGGCGGGAAAACAAGAACAACAGAGCCGCCACCGTGCGTTATTTATCCCAAAAGAGGGAAAGGAAACGCTCAGAGTAAACCGGGAAAAAACATGGTCTCGCGACCAAAGAGAATGGGATCGGGAGTCGGTTATGCGAAGGGAAGGTATTAGCACCCCTACGCATCCGTCGTACTCGACGGGATCCACGCACAATAGGAAGGAAAATGGTTGCTAAAACACTGCTCACACACACACATACTGGCTGAAAGAGACACAAGAAAACAGACTGAAACTGACTCGGCAGGATGTCGCATCCTGGACCTACTTAGTCTATCAAGCATAGACATCAGAGTTTAAGTAGTTCGGACGGGGGAAACGACACATGCTCGCTAGGATATCGCATCCTATGCATACGTATCTCCTTTGGACGAAGGAGAATCAGAGCATCCGTAGCTCGGCTAACACGCACACAAGCAAACACAGGCAAAGGCAAACGTGGAGCCTGAATGCCAATCACTGGACTTACATCAGCATCCGAACCAAAACACACACAAGGAGGCAAACGTGGAGCCTGAGTGCCAATCACAGGGCTTACATCAGCATCCGAACCAAAACACACGCACACTGGAACCCGAATGCCACTCGATGGACTTACATCAGCTTCCAAGCACACAACAAGACACAGGATGTGGAATGCCAATCGCTGGGCTTACATCCACCTCCTAACACCAACACAGGAAGAAGAAGGGTCTCGATTGCAACTAGGGCAAGAGAAAGGGGAGGTCTCAATCGCAACGAGGGCGAGAGAAAAGAATTAGTGTTAGTCGTTAGTCAAACTCGACAAGACATCGCATCTCGTGCCTACGTATCTCATCTGGACATGAGAATCAGAGTTGCCGTAGTTCGGCTAAACTATTCCTGTTGGTTAGTGTTTTTTAAGTGGACGACGTCACTACGCAATCTACCGGATGCTCGACCTTTGGAGACTTACTCGCCTGTAGTAGAAGGAGTGGACGTATCCTTACGAGGGGATAATGTTTGCTTGTGTTTTAGGAAAGCTCAAGCAAGAAAGGAAGTCCTATACGAAGGAACCGTGCTACCTTAATTGACATGCAAACGAGACTACACGGAGTCTAGCAAACCTAGGGGATACAATCACACCACACAAACATATACAGCATGAAATAAACACACCAACAAGGGGCTCAAACATCAAGGCTAGGCTTTAGTCGAGGGGTCATATCAACCTCAACAAACAAGCCTCTGTATCGAGGTAAGGTTAGCTCTTAACCTTGCCATTGAGGGGCTAAGGTGAAGCTGATGAAAGGTGAGTGAAGATGAGACTTCACAGCTCTTATCCCTGGTCAGGGAGAGCTTCAGACAAAGGAGCGTGGGTCCAGAATGGAGGGACCCTTCTACGCTCAAGACTCTGACTCGATTGTGCAACAGCACAAGATCTTGGGTTTGTGTCCCAATGCATCAACACACAGCCGTGTGAGCAGAGGGACGACTCAACAGAATAGCGGGGGATAGATTGCATATCCCTTGGGTTCCGCCAATTGCCTCATAGAGGTCTTCACCTGCTTGGGCACAAATGTAAACAACCACAAACATCGCCTCTTAAGGAGGACTTCAGACAGTTGCCTGGCCAAGTAACAGGCCAGGTCTTCCAGACTACATGAAGAATAGAAGTCCTACCTCAAATGGTTTAAAAACCAAGCAGCAGCAAGCAAGTTCTTAAAGAACTGTAAGCAACTAAATGTACCTGAAATCAATCAAGTATCATCAGTACTCAGACAAACCAACAATAAACAACAAAAGTCAATCTATACAGACAACACAAGTTAATGCACACAAGTGCAAGCCATAAACCCAAGCTCAAGCTTTAATCCCTACAACACAAAGTCAAGTTAGTTTATAACATCAAACAAAACTCAATTTAATCAACTTGCACTTTTTCTCCTTAAGCCTTTTGCACTTTTAACCTGAAAATCCAAACCAAATGTGAGAAACTAGACCACTAGGCCAAGCCTAGGGTCCAAAAGGGATAAAAAATTCTAAACAGCAAGTAATATTCACCCAAAATCACATTAAAACAATTCAAAAGCAAATGCAATTGATCCCATGCTCATATCATTCACCATATTCATTTTATGCACCATTTAACATCAATCATGCAATTTACAACTTCAATTGACCAAACAGAACTATCTCACTCAAAAGCATACCAAAACCATTCAATTAATTCCACAAAAATTCACACCTGAACAGGACACATTCAAGGTATAGCATGTCAATTTTCAGCTCAATTGGACAAAAGAAATTAGGTCAATGAAAATCAAGAAATCCAGACACAATTATGCAAGCCAACACATGGTAACAAAATGAGCATTAACTTCAATCACATGCCAAACAGTGAAAACAATTAAGAAATTGATGGGACCAAAGCCAAACTACACCTAAACATGTTATGAATCACTCCATCAAATTTCACATTCATATGATATAGTATGAGCATTTCATGAGACATGGAATTCAACTAGTCAAGCAAAGACCAAAAAATGCCAAACAGCAATCAAAAATCCCAATCAATTAGAAAATGGACCAATTAAATCCACAAAAAATCATGTTGAAAGTTAACATACATATTGTATCTCATGCAAAAAATCAGGGCCATAGGCCTAGTGGAAGCATGGAAAAATAATTCATGAACTCAGCATATCATAATGTGACACATATTGTCACACTCAAAAAGAATAAATCATATCTACCAATCCAGAGATCTAAAAATTACAAATGATATACCAAAATCTCCAGAAATGTGTCAAGAATCATCATATGAAATTTCATTAATTTTGGATAATGTATGAGCATTTGGTGATTAAAATGGTAAAACATACAATTATGTCACACATGTCAAATATCAATATACCATTCAAATATTCTACCAGGCACAACTTACACTACTATGCCTAAAAAAAAGTAGATAAAATTTGGAAACTAACAAAAAAAATCCCACCTAATTTGGACTAATATTGAATTTTTTATGAATTTTTTAAGTTTTGTAATATTATGATAATATTTATTTAAGTGTTATACGAATTAATTTACAGCAGTGGCGTTTTCTTAATTACTGCAAAACGTGGTACAGCCTTCATTAATGCCGTGGCGGCTCACCATTAGCCAGATTTGGTGGGAAACACATTTTGAAAAGTGCCAGGCAGCGTGACGGATCTGCACGGGATTTTCCAGAAATCTGAACGTGTTCTTCCGCGTTCTTCAAGCTCGTCATCGCCAGCTTCGGTTACGAGCATTTCTTCACCAAATCGCGCAAACTCTATACCGTTTTCTTCGTCTCTTCACGTAGATCGCAGTTATGGCAACGAAAACGTCTAAAGATTAACGCACGCAAAGAACCGATCGAAAGAAGATCCACACACAAATATTCAGATCAACATATCTAGCTCTATACTTAACGGAATCGCGCGATTCAAATTGCAGAATGATCTATGTCGTGTGCTCTACCTAAACCGCATAACAATTGCATGAATTAACGAGTTTGATTTCCAACCTTATTGACGTGCAGCTCGTGAATCCGTGCGTTTCTTGCTCCGATTTATGAAAACAGATGGAGTGTGATGATTATGAAGATGATTGATGATGATTTCGCAGCTCAACAAGTCTTGGAGATGAAGAATTTTCCATTTGCCATTGATGAGTGAAGCTTTCAACAGTGGAGTTTTGGATCGGTTCTTACTTCGATTCTTGAAAACAGAACTCAAAGATCGCTTTTGGCCAAAATGCCCTTTCTCAAACCAGCTGATTTTTCTGTCCAAACTTGGTTCCAACAGGTCACAAATGACATTTAGAAAGTGTTGAAAAAAGCCTCATGCCAAAATTCCAAGTATTTCTCAAATTGGACCATTTTGCCCTTGGTTTTTAATTAGTGCACTTGAAAAATGGCCTTTTTATGTGAATGCTTTTGGCAAAATGTGGTGATGGGTTATGAAATTACACATTAAATGTGATTTGCTCAAAGAAGAACCATCCAATTTGGCCACTCCATGTGAGAGTTATGGCACTTTGATTTCGGGCATTTTCTGAAAATGACTGGACCCTATCTTGCTAACCACACATGGGAATTTCAAGTTCTTGGACTTTTTGGAATGGTGAGATCAAGATCTTCAACTTTCATGTTGGACAAAATTCCATTTGAAGCTTGTATGATGAAGTAATTTTGAGGAGAAAAAGTTTCCATTTTGGGCAGCTGAAATTACAGGTCACCTGCCATTTTAGGAAACTTCTTGTCTGACCTCCAAATCTTCAACCTTGGTCTTTGATATGTCAAATGAGACTTGTATGGACATGAATGAGGCCTTTCAAACCATCTCCCACCTTCCAATCCATAAAATCAGGCACAGTTGACCACAGTTGACCACATTTGACTTTCTATGGTCCCAGCTGAAATCCAGCTTGACCGATGACTTCTGAGCATCCAATATTTGTCCAAATCACTTCACAATGATCCTTAGACCATATGAACTTGATAAATCCACCCTAGGGCTTTGTCTCAATGAAAATGGCACTTGCTTGCTTGATTGACTGATTCTCCTGACCAGTTTGACCTAATTTGTCAGTTGGCTTGCACTTGGGCAAATGGACAATGCAATGTTATGCAGTGGACCATGTTATGTTAATGACCTAATATGAAATGAATGTACAAAAAGTAGGGTGCAAATTTGAGGTGCTACAGCTGCCCCTATTCAATCAACTGGGAACCCGAATGGATGAGAGCAACGGCTGTCAAACTTTCAGGGTAAACAGGGATTGAATACCAAGAACCGTAGAAATTTGCACACTGCTGGGAATTTTTCTTGTTGTTTTTTCCTTTTCTATCTTCTCTTCAAAAGCACAACCACATCCAGACATCGACACACGATGAATGGGAATAGAAATCATCTCAACTAGATGCCAACGGACACTAGGAAAAACTCAACGTTTACCGAGACCAACGGAGAGGTAAATCAACTCTACTGGGAATGACCAGGAAAGGATACAACCATACGTCAGCGGACGTAATGGGAAAAACTCAACGTTTACCGAAACCAACGGAGAGGTAACCAGACATCATCAGATGAAAGGCGGGGATAGTGATACAACCATGCGTCAGCGGACGAAATGGGCAAAACTCAACGTTTACCGAAACCAACGGAGAGGTAACCAATCATCATCGGATGAATGGAAAGAGATATACAACCATACGTCAGCGGACGAAATGGGAAAAACTCAACGTTTACCAAGACCAACGGAGAGGTGAACCAACTTGGGGAAAGGTACAACTAGACGTCATAGGACGACTAGGAAAAACTCGACGTTTACCAAGACCAACGGAGAGGTAACCAATCATTAATGAATGAATGGGAAGACTCGACCAGACGTCATAGGACGAAAGGGAGAAGCTCGACGTTTATCGACATCAACGGAGAAGGAGAAAACTCAGCCAGACGTCATAGGACGAAAGGGAGACTCAACGTTTATCGACACCAACGGAGAAGGAGAAAACTCAACCAGACGTCATAGGACGAAAGGGAGGCTCAACGTTTATCGACACCAACGGAGAGGGAGAAAACTCAGCCAGACGTCATAGGACGAAAGGGAGACTCAACGTTTATCGACACCAACAGAGAAGGAGAAAACTCAGCCAGACGTCATAGGACGAAAGGGAGACTCAACGTTTATCGACACCAACGGAGAAGGAAAAACTCAGCCAGACGTCATAGGACGAAAGGGAGACTCAACGTTTATCGACACCAACGGAGAAGGAGAAAACTCAACCAGACGTCATAGGACGAAAGGGAGACTCAACGTTTATCGACACCAACGGAGAAGGAGAAAACTCAGCCAGACGTCATAGGACGAAAGGGAGACTCAACGTTTATCGACACCAACGGAGAAGGAGAAAACTCAGCCAGACGTCATAGGACGAAAGGGAGACTCAACGTTTATCGACACCAACGGAGAAGGAGAAAACTCAGCCAGATGTCATAGGACGAAAGGGAGACTCAACGTTTATCGACACCAACGGAGAAGGAGAAAACTCAGCCAGACGTCATAGGACGAAAGGGAGACCACAACCGGACACCAAATAGGACGTCTACTGGGGATTCTGGTTGGGAAATCAACCAGACATTAATGAATGACTGGGAATAGGGTATACAATCAGACGTCATCGGACGAATGAGAAAAACACAACGTTTATCGAAACCAACGGGGAGGTAAATCCACTTGGGGAAGGGTACAACTAGACGTCATAGGACGAATAGGAAAAACTCGACGTTTATCGACACCAACGGAGAGGAGAAAACTCTGAGGGGAATCATATGGTATTACCAAATGATCTGTAGGGAATAAGCAACTAGACATCATCGGATGACTAGGAAAAACGCGACGTTTATCGACACCAACGGAGAGGAGGTTCGACTGGGGAAGACCCTGTGGGGAAAGATATCAACTATACGCCAACGGACGCATAGGAAAAACTCGACGTTTATCGACACCAACGAAGAGGAGGAAACTCTTCTGGGGAGAGAGAACACAACCAAATCATCAACGGATAATTGGGAAAAACTCGACGTTTATCGACACCAACGGAGAGGAGGAAACTCTGAGGACGACCCTGTGGGGAATGATATCAACTATACGCCAACGGACGCATAGGAAAAACTCGACGTTTATCGACACCAACGGAGAGGAGGACTCTTCACTAGGGAAGAGTGAACACAACCAAATCATCAACGGATGATCGGGAAAAACTCGACGTTTATCGACACCAACGGAGAGGAGGGAACTTCACTAGGGAAGGGACGACGTTACGCACATCGAAAGATGATGTTTACCGACACCAAAGAAGACCAGACACTACGCATGACTGGAAATCACCGAAAGATGGTGTTTACCGACATCAAAGAAACAACACACGTGGGTGCTGACAGGATACTGACATCTACATGTCTGGGCAAGGCCACATACTGGCAGGGGATCTCACTGGGGAACAAGGTCACTACAGCGAGCAAACAGGGAGGAACACCAAGGATACCGGGTTGTAGGTATGAAACGGGTGACCGACCAAACGTGAATTGGTTTGTGTTCAAAAACACTCAACATCCTGAAGAGGGCTAGAAAAGCAGTCTTGTTAGAGGATGGACATTCAATTCCACAAGGAATACGAATCTTACTCGACTGGGGAGGACGACTTCGACCCAAGAGCGCATGAGACATATTATCTATAGCCGTCAAAACGTAGATAATACACTCGCATGGAAGATTATCCATAACCGGATTGGAGGTTGTTAAATGGATAAGCGACCGACATCATCCTGAAGAGAGCAAAAGCAGACTTGTTAAAGGATGGACATTCGATTCCGAACAAAGGAATACGAATCTTACTCAACTGGGGAGGACGACTTCGACCCAAGAGCGCATGAGATACATTATCTATAGTCGTCAAAACGTAGATAACATACTCGCATGGAAGATTATCCATAACCGGGTTGGTTGTTAAATGGATAAATCGATCGAAAAGAAAGGCATCGGGGTACCAGGACTAGGTATGCAAAGATGACCAATCAAAAAAAGGATAAAGTTGCCAACTCGGAGCAAATATCCAAAAGAAAGGGGGAGAAACCCACTGGGGACAATACTGCTTGATCAAGGCAAGTATCCAGAGGGGACAAGACTATCAATACCGCCAACTGGGTAATGATAACTGCAAAGAGGGGATTACATCTACCGGTTTGTAGGTAGAAAACCACGGGAAAGTAACCAGTCATCGATAGGATGAGCACACAGGGTTAACTCCACCAAGGGGATGAAAGTGGGATTTTACAACTACCAGCTAATAGGTAGAAAACCACAAAGATAGGACTTACAACTACCGGGTTGCAGGTAGAAGCCAACCGACAGAATGAACCACAAAGGTTACCTCTGCTAGGGGATGAAAGTGGGATTTTACAACTACCGGTTGGGTAGAAAACCACAAAGATAGGACTTACAACTACCGGGTTGTAGGTAGAAGCCAACAAACAGAATGAACCACAAAGGCTACCTCTGCTAGGGGGTGAAAGTGGGATTTTACAACTACCGGTTGGGTAGAAAACCACAAAGATAGGACTTACAACTACCGGGTTGTAGGTAGAAGCCAACCGACAGAATGAACCACAAAGGTTACCTCTGCTAGGGGATGAAAGTGGGATTTTACAACTACCGGTTGGGTAGAAAACCACAAAGATAGGACTTACAACTACCGGTTTGTAGGTAGAAGCCCACAAATTCCGCTGAGGATAAGATGAATGAGTACCGGTTAGTGAGCCACTATTCATTCATGCCCCAGGGCAACACAAGAGACAGTCAACAAGAAGCCAATTTAGGATCGATCCAAAAAGGCAAACTGAATCAAGACTCATCCTAATTAGGAAAGAACTCAATAGGGAAAACCCATCCCATTAGGGAGGGAACGGAAGCAACCGTCATCCACGAGGATGTATCTCAGTGGGGAAATGGCAGGAAAGGATAGACACTTTCTGCTTAAGGGGTAGACTCTACATGGAGAGATCAGACACACCCACATCTACTAGGAGGCTACTGGGTAGAACCAGGTTTTTCTTTCACCAACGGATGAGGAAATAAACCTCTCTGGGGGTACCAATCCTGAGTGCCGTCAGGAGCAACTGTAGCGAAAGCGCTGTACAGACATCGAACAAGAAGCTGCCTCTGCCGGGGAGACGGTCTGATCGGGTTAACACATGAATGCATATGTTTGAATTTTTCTATGGCGTAATGCTCCATTATGAATGGAAATGCTACGCGATTTGAAGATGCAATGATCACTACATGCAAAATGCAAAGTGAATGAAAACCCCGCTAGGGAGCCCACTGATCAAATACTCCACTCTGTGGGGAGACTCTGCTGAGGAAATCTGCTTGATGAAAACTCTGTAGGGAGAGCACTGACTTCTCACTCATGCTGGAGAACAGAGATACCAAGAATCAGCCAGATCTCTGGTGAAAATAGATAGGCATCGATGAAGTTCCTCATGTCAACCACTCTGCTGAGGACCTACCTGAGAAAATGACGGAATACTGAGACGTCAATCCTCCAAATACCGAATCGTTGCAGAAAAGCATCCGTGCCAGGGAGAGGAGAAGACTGCTCTGCTGGAGAGACGAAAATTGAAGTCTTCAGTACACCTACTGCTTGAGAACTGGCCCACGATAATGTCCAAAACAACAACCTTGCTGGGGATGCCCCACGATAGGGCTCAAACAGCACTCTATTAGGGATGCCCCACCATAGGGCTAACAGAGACTTGGAGAAAAATGTTGCACTGTCGGGGACATGAAGATGAACAACTTCAACCAACACTGCTCCGAGCAACCTCGCCGAGGAGTAACCATGAAAAGGTTCTACAGGACAAAGATACAGTCGTGCTCGAGATACGAGCAATTGTCTTACCCGTCGGTAATCATACCACCCTTGGGAGAGCACTGCGGGTCTCCTAGGTATCCTTTCATCATTGTGAATGTTCACTTTGTTTAAGAACAATTTTGTGAAAAATTTTGTTTATTTTGAAAACAATGATACTTTATCAATTAAAACATGCAAAACATTTGTTGAGTTGAAACAAATAAGAGTGCAAATAATGGGGTAAAAGCTCAAATCGATGTGATGGAATGGTAGTCTGCAAAGGGCGAGACTCCATAGATCTGTACAAGTTTGAAATCGGTGATATATATTGGAGAGGGCTACATTGAACATAATGACCTTTCCTCTACCATTCTGAATCTCGATGTATTCGGAGCTTCGGTCGACGACGCATAGAGAATTCCTGGCGGATGACAGATATAGAACACGGTCTTGTCAAGATGCAGTTACTTGCCAAATCCCTAATTTTTGCCTAGATTGCCCCGGTGTGAGGTGCTCAATCTAGCGAGATGCAAATTCTTTTTTCAATGTCTCTAACTTTTGCCTGGATCGCCCTTTCGGGTTTTCAATCCACCGAGACGCTCCTTTTTGCCTAAGTTACCCTTTGGGGTGTTCAACTTAGCGAGCTGTTTTGCTTTTTTTTTGTTTAGGCTAAGTATTTCTTGACTGCATCTGGATTCACAGGACGAGTGAACTTCTTCATCCATTGCTGTAAGTGTCAAAGCACCGCCTGAAAAGGCTCTCTTGAAAACATATGGACATTCATAGCTTGGAGTCCACTTGCCCCTGGAATCGGGCACGAAAGACAAGACTTTCTTGAGCACAAGGTCATTTTCTCAGAACTCGAGACTCGACCTTCTAGTCGAATGCTTTCGTCACTCTCTGCTGATATAACTGACCATGACACCTGGCAGTTAATCTCTTCTTTTCGATCGAATTCAGCATCAGTCAACTTGGGACTTTGAGGGTGCTATTTTTCCTTTGTTTTTTCTCTTGATTTTGCTTTTGATTTCTTTTGATTTCTTTTGATTTCTTTTGCACCCTTTCTTTCTTTGTTTTTTTTTTTTTTGATTGATTTTTTTTTGATGCCCCAGTTGGCTGTTCTGCTGATTCTCGAGATGCAGCTGAGTGATCTTCTTTTCTTGCTCAAAAAGTCGGGAAATCTCGTCAGGAATCCCTTCAACATCATCTTCTTCTACTTCGAATACAGGGAATTCAAAATTGGGAGATGACGTCCGATCATTATGTTCAATGGGTTTGAGAAACAACCTGCATAATGATTTCGATATGAAAAACTTTTTGGAAAACAAACAAGACAATCGTTATGCAGATGAAAAGATTGCTTTTATTCCTGTTTTTAGGGTTTTTTGTGATCACCAATTTCATGCAAAAAGCGAAAAGGGAAAACAATTGGAAAAACAAATGTTTAACATGCTTTTATTTGAATGAAAATATCATTGCACAAAATGTTGCCAACAATGTCATCACTTCTCCTTTTGGCATGGGAGAAGGGTTTTTAAACAAAGTGATTATTACTCTGACTTATGAACAACTGTAGGAACGCCCACAGTGACCCAATTGTGATAGATCCCACCAGGGATAACAACTGTCAGAATCTCTTGCATTAGTAGCTTCTGCTTTTGATCAACCCTCTTTGTTGAAGACCTCAGGAGAAAAGCCAACGCCAGCCCGCGACTTGTTATCTTCAAGCTTGATTAACACGGGGACCCAAGTCTTCAAAGTTCAGAATACCTGACTGCACGAGGTCTTGAACCTTCATTTTCAACTGAAAGCAACTATCCACATCATGACCAGGAGCACCCGAATGATACACACAATGCTGCTCAGGCCTATACCACCACCGAGGGTTGACGGGTATAGCCGGCGGGTCTCTGGGAGTAATCAAGTTCCGCTCTATCAACGAGGGATACAGCTCTGTGTAAGACATAGGGATCGGATCAAAAATGACCCTCTTCCTCTCATTACTTGTACCGGCTTGATTATCATAGGGAGGCTGGTAAGCCTGCTGTTGCGGACGATGTTGCTGATGTTGATACCGCTGAGTTGGCCTTCCCTGTTGCTGTTGGGTTGCTGGAATAGTCACAGAGGCAGCTTGACGATATTGTCCTCGGTTCGCACTCCCTCGCCGGTGCACAGCATTTGTTTCACTCTCTCCCCTTTTGGGTGCCCCAGAGAATGGCTTCTTAGAATTCAACGAACTTGAAGAGCCACAAAGGCGAACCGGAGTACGGGTTGCTCTGACATTAACAGTTTCTGTAGCAAGAGGCTGTCCATTCACTATGATACCCCTCAAATCATCATCCACGTCGTAGTTGTTGACGGGAATAGTGACAGCAGCAATTTGATCATTAACGGGGACCCCCTCTGGTGAAGCACGACTGGGTGGCAGAATCATGGCTTCCTGTCTCTGGGCTAAGGCTCGCAGCTCCTCTTGCCCCTGAACGACCCCTTGCATCATGGTCATTAACTGGGCCATGTTTGCCCTCATCTCAGTCAACTCAGTCTGAACCTGATCCATACTCCTCTGATGATTCAATCTGGTTGCGGTGCGGACGATGATCAACAATCCTGTCTCAGACAGGAGCCAGAGTGAGAAGTCCGAACTAGAACACCTGTTATGCAACATGTTATGATTATGATGCTAATGCATATGATGCACATGATAATGATCATTTCTCAGGCCTTCAAAGAGCCTGATTCATCTTCGAAAAAAAAGCAATCTGCAGCAACGGCACAGTATACAAGAGCAATGAGTACCGAGTGAAACCAACAATTTCATCTGTAAATGAGCACCCGGATCTATCAGTGAACAGACTCTGGAATGTACCTGAGAAATGATATGCATGCAGAGATCATTTTTTTTTCTCTTTTTTTTTCAATTTTTTTTTCTTTTTTTTTTGTTGATTGCGTTTCTTTTGAAAAATAAACATGCTATGATGCACATGATGCAGACACGACTGACAAGCTGTGCATCTCTGAACACAGGATCGAAGCTTCGGCTCGAACTCTGATCACAATCATCTGAAACCCAAAGTCAACTGGTCAACTGTCGTCTGAACCCAATCTGAGAAACTGAGTCACCAACAGGAACACACTGAGTCCAACAACCGGTCACCATCAGTCACCAACAGTCACCATCTGTACCTGTTAAAATGATCATTCCCTCCCCACTCACAGGTGTCATCTAGGCCAGGGTAAGGTCGAAAGAAACGCAGCATAAATAACCTTTCGCAGAATACCATCATATACACACCTGAAGTATGCAACGATGATACCCCACCAGGGTCTGAACTGCTCGTGACGTCGATGTTCCGCTAAGTGGCGCATACCACCCGCTTCCCATGACTCACTCTATTCCTAGGTTTCCTAGATTGCACTCATAGCCTGGGTATTGGGCCTTTTACCTCGAGTAACACCCACCCCTAATCAGAGAACACACAACCAGCACAGCAGATGAAATGAATGAATGCAAACATTAATGCACACATTGAATGCAAATAGTACATGAAATGAATGCAATAAATAACAGGAAATAACAACCAAAGCCCTAACCTAGAGAGCGCTAGGAGAGACTCGCTTAGGGAAGAAGGACCAGCACAGGTCAACTTCTCTAAAGTTCCCCAGCAGAGTCGCCAGCTGTCGCATTACGCGAAAAACCGGCGGGAAAACAAGAACAACAGAGCCGCCACCGTGCGTTATTTATCCCAAAAGAGGGAAAGGAAACGCTCAGAGTAAACCGGGAAAAAACATGGTCTCGCGACCAAAGAGAATGGGATCGGGAGTCGGTTATGCGAAGGGAAGGTATTAGCACCCCTACGCATCCGTCGTACTCGACGGGATCCACGCACAATAGGAAGGAAAATGGTTGCTAAAACACTGCTCACACACACACATACTGGCTGAAAGAGACACAAGAAAACAGACTGAAACTGACTCGGCAGGATGTCGCATCCTGGACCTACTTAGTCTATCAAGCATAGACATCAGAGTTTAAGTAGTTCGGACGGGGGAAACGACACATGCTCGCTAGGATATCGCATCCTATGCATACGTATCTCCTTTGGACGAAGGAGAATCAGAGCATCCGTAGCTCGGCTAACACGCACACAAGCAAACACAGGCAAAGGCAAACGTGGAGCCTGAATGCCAATCACTGGACTTACATCAGCATCCGAACCAAAACACACACAAGGAGGCAAACGTGGAGCCTGAGTGCCAATCACTGGGCTTACATCAGCATCCGAACCAAAACACACGCACACTGGAACCCGAATGCCACTCGATGGACTTACATCAGCTTCCAAGCACACAACAAGACACAGGATGTGGAATGCCAATCGCTGGGCTTACATCCACCTCCTAACACCAACACAGGAAGAAGAAGGGTCTCGATTGCAACTAGGGCAAGAGAAAGGGGAGGTCTCAATCGCAACGAGGGCGAGAGAAAAGAATTAGTGTTAGTCGTTAGTCAAACTCGACAAGACATCGCATCTCGTGCCTACGTATCTCATCTGGACATGAGAATCAGAGTTGCCGTTGTTCGGCTAAACTATTCCTGTTGGTTAGTGTTTTTTAAGTGGACGACGTCACTACGCAATCTACCGGATGCTCGACCTTTGGAGACTTACTCGCCTGTAGTAGAAGGAGTGGACGTATCCTTACAAGGGGATAATGTTTGCTTGTGTTTTAGGAAAGCTCAAGCAAGAAAGGAAGTCCTATACGAAGGAACCGTGCTACCTTAATTGACATGCAAACGAGACTACACGGAGTCTAGCAAACCTAGGGGATACAATCACACCACACAAACATATACAGCATGAAATAAACACACCAACAAGGGGCTCAAACATCAAGGCTAGGCTTTAGTCGAGGGGTCATATCAACCTCAACAAACAAGCCTCTGTATCGGGGTAAGGTTAGCTCTTAACCTTGCCATTGAGGGGCTAAGGTGAAGCTGATGAAAGGTGAGTGAAGATGAGACTTCACAGCTCTTATCCCTGGTCAGGGAGAGCTTCAGACAAAGGAGCATGGGTCCAGAATGGAGGGACCCTTCTACGCTCAAGACTCTGACTCGATTGTGCAACAGCACAAGATCTTGGGTTTGTGTCCCAATGCATCAACACACAGCCGTGTGAGCAGAGGGACGACTCAACAGAATAGCGGGGGATAGATTGCATATCCCTTGGGTTCCGCCAATTGCCTCATAGAGGTCTTCACCTGCTTGGGCACAAATGTAAACAACCACAAACATCGCCTCTTAAGGAGGACTTCAGACAGTTGCCTGGCCAAGTAACAGGCCAGGTCTTCCAGACTACATGAAGAATAGAAGTCCTACCTCAAATGGTTTAAAAACCAAGCAGCAGCAAGCAAGTTCTTAAAGAACTGTAAGCAACTAAATGTACCTGAAATCAATCAAGTATCATCAGTACTCAGACAAACCAACAATAAACAACAAAAGTCAATCTATACAGACAACACAAGTTAATGCACACAAGTGCAAGCCATAAACCCAAGCTCAAGCTTTAATCCCTACAACACAAAGTCAAGTTAGTTTATAACATCAAACAAAACTCAATTTAATCAACTTGCACTTTTTCTCCTTAAGCCTTTTGCACTTTTAACCTGAAAATCCAAACCAAATGTGAGAAACTAGACCACTAGGCCAAGCCTAGGGTCCAAAAGGGATAAAAAATTCTAAACAGCAAGTAATATTCACCCAAAATCACATTAAAACAATTCAAAAGCAAATGCAATTGATCCCATGCTCATATCATTCACCATATTCATTTTATGCACCATTTAACATCAATCATGCAATTTACAACTTCAATTGACCAAACAGAACTATCTCACTCAAAAGCATACCAAAACCATTCAATTAATTCCACAAAAATTCACACCTGAACAGGACACATTCAAGGTATAGCATGTCAATTTTCAGCTCAATTGGACAAAAGAAATTAGGTCAATGAAAATCAAGAAATCCAGACACAATTATGCAAGCCAACACATGGTAACAAAATGAGCATTAACTTCAATCACATGCCAAACAGTGAAAACAATTAAGAAATTGATGGGACCAAAGCCAAACTACACCTAAACATGTTATGAATCACTCCATCAAATTTCACATTCATATGATATAGTATGAGCATTTCATGAGACATGGAATTCAACTAGTCAAGCAAAGACCAAAAAATGCCAAACAGCAATCAAAAATCCCAATCAATTAGAAAATGGACCAATTAAATCCACAAAAAATCATGTTGAAAGTTAACATACATATTGTATCTCATGCAAAAAATCAGGGCCATAGGCCTAGTGGAAGCATGGAAAAATAATTCATGAACTCAGCATATCATAATGTGACACATATTGTCACACTCAAAAAGAATAAATCATATCTACCAATCCAGAGATCTAAAAATTACAAATGATATACCAAAATCTCCAGAAATGTGTCAATAATCATCATATGAAATTTTATTAATTTTGGATAATGTATGAGCATTTGGTGATTAAAATGGTAAAACATACAATTATGTCACACATGTCAAATATCAATATACCATTCAAAAATTCTACCAGGCACAACTTACACTACTATGCCTAAAAAAAAGTAGATAAAATTTGGAAACTAACAAAAAAAATCCCACCTAATTTGGACTAATATTGAATTTTTTATGAATTTTTTAAGTTTTGTAATATTATGATAATATTTATTTAAGTGTTATACGAATTAATTTACAGCAGTGGCGTTTTCGTAATTACTGCAAAACGTGGTACAGCCTTCATTAATGCCGTGGCGGCTCACCATTGGCCAGATTTGGTGGGAAACACATTTTGAAAAGTGCCAGGCAGCGTGACGGATCTGCACGGGATTTTCCAGAAATCTGAACGTGTTCTTCCGCGTTCTTCAAGCTCGTCATCGTCGGCTTCGGTTACGAGCATTTCTTCACCAAATCGCGCAAACTCTATACCGTTTTCTTCGTGTCTTCACGTAGATCGCAGTTATGGCAACGAAAACGTCTAAAGATTAACGCACGCAAAGAACCGATCGAAAGAAGATCCACACACAAATATTCAGATCAACATATCTAGCTCTATACTTAACGGAATCGCGCGATTCAAATTGCAGAATGATCTATGTCGTGTGCTCTACCTAAACCGCATAACAATTGCATGAATTAACGAGTTTGATTTCCAACCTTATTGACGTGCAGCTCGTGAATCCGTGCGTTTCTTGCTCCGATTTATGAAAACAGATGGAGTGTGATGATTATGAAGATGATTGATGATGATTTCGCAGCTCAACAAGTCTTGGAGATGAAGAATTTTCCATTTGCCATTGATGAGTGAAGCTTTCAACAGTGGAGTTTTGGATCGGTTCTTACTTCGATTCTTGAAAACAGAACTCAAAGATCACTTTTGGCCAAAATGCCCTTTCTCAAACCAGCTGATTTTTCTGTCCAAACTTGGTTCCAACAGGTCACAAATGACATTTAGAAAGTGTTGCAAAAAGCCTCATGCCAAAATTCCAAGTATTTCTCAAATTGGACCATTTTGCCCTTGGTTTTTAATTAGTGCACTTGAAAAATGGCCTTTTTATGTGAATGCTTTTGGCAAAATGTGGTGATGGGTTATGAAATTACACATTAAATGTGATTTGCTCAAATAAGAACCATCCAATTTGGCCACTCCATGTGAGAGTTATGGCACTTTGATTTCGGGCATTTTCTGAAAATGACTGGACCCTATCTTGCTAACCACACATGGGAATTTCAAGTTCTTGGACTTTTTGGAATGGTGAGATCAAGATCTTCAACTTTCATGTTGGA